>NC_053154.1:315899675-316502175 GCF_016835505.1 Polypterus senegalus
GCTGTATGTTTTTTTTTATTGTTTCAATCCAGTTTCTTAATTAAAAGCCAATTCTTGCTTCTGAAGCCATCATTGCATAAGTAACATATTTTTTTGTGCAATCTCGCCAGTCCACCACCGCTACTACCTGCTGGCTTCCGGCCTAACAGGCCTCAAAACGGGATGCTGTAGCTGAATTCCAATTGTCGACTTTGAATGCGTTTTTGCCTTGAAGCTTTTCCTTGTGTCTTTTAAAAAGAAAAGAGACATAGATAATTCCTAGGTTACTTGCTGCCATGCTGGTGAGAACCCAATAACAGTTTATCATTTGCCTTTCCGGTGCAGCACTTGTGTAAAAAGTGCTTCTGTCTGCCCCCTCTGATGAAGCCTTGACCCTTACAGCGTCAAGAATGGAGTGCCTGTTTGTGAGCGTGAAAGATGAAGGCGTGCGCTCCGTCAAAGTGAGTTGTGTGATATAAAGGCGACTGCTGGAGCCTCCCGGTGTCTTTGAAATGATTGTGGCTGCAGTGTTCGCTTCAGTGGGCGCATTACACTCGGCGGCCACTTTATTAGGTACACCGGGTTGGACCCCCTTTTTGCCTTCAGACCTGCCGTGATTCTTCACGGTGTCGATTCAACGAGGTGCTGGAAACATTCCTCAAAGATTGTGGTCCATGTTGACATGATAGCATCACTCAGTTGCTGCAGATTTGTCGGCTGCACATCCATGATGCGAATCTCCCTTTCCACCGCATCTACTGGATTGAGATCTGGTGACTGTGGATTCCATTTGAGCCCAGTGACCTACTTGTCATGTTCAAGAAACCAGTTTGAGATGATCTGAGTTTTGTGACACGGCGTGTTATCCTGCTTGGAAGGAGCCATCAGAAGATGGGGACACTACGGTCATAAAGGGATGGACGTGGTCAGCAATGACACTCGGGTAGACTGT
Organism: Polypterus senegalus; assembly: GCF_016835505.1. NCBI lineage: Eukaryota > Metazoa > Chordata > Cladistia > Polypteriformes > Polypteridae > Polypterus > Polypterus senegalus. The sequence goes on from NC_053154.1 coordinate 315,900,607, forward strand.
GGCATTTAAACGATGCTCCAAAATGTGCCAAGAAAATATCCACCACACTATTACACCACCAGTACCAGTCTGAACTATTGATACAAGGCAGGATGGATGCCTGCCTTAATGTTGTTGATGCCAAATTCTGGGCCCACCATCCGATTTTTTTCTCGGACTGCCATCTTCCATCTCTGAGACATTTCTAGACTTCGTTCTGTTCTTACGCAACACAGTACTGAAGTATTGGTTAATGGCCGAGTCACCTCACGTATAGATTACTGTAATGCTATTCTATCTGGCATCCCACAAAAACGTATCCATCGCTTACAACTTCTTCAAAATTCTGCTGCCAGGATAATAACCTGCTGTTCTAAATCCACTGAACACATCGCACCGATTCTCTCTCAACTTCACTGGCTCCCTGTTCACTACAGAATACAATACACAATATCGCAGTGAACATTTAAAGCTCCTCCTTACCTCACTGATCTCCTCCAGACTGACACTCCTCTCGCTCACTCAGATCCTCCTCTGCAGCTCGACTTTCTGTACCACACATCAGACTCAGTGCTATGGGAGCTCGAGTGTCTCTCCTGGTGCTCCTCAACTCGGGAATTCTCTTCCGTCTCATATTCGTCAACTCGATTCAATAACACATTTTAAAACTGCCCTCAAAACGTATCTTTTCAAACTGGCATACCAGTTGTGAATTTTACACTGTTACTGCTTGTTATCTTTGTTTGTTTGCTAATTATTGCTTTTTTGATTTATCCTTTGTTTTTATTTTATTAATGTTGTTTAATTTCAGGGTGGCATGGTGGCGCAGTGGGTAGTGCTGCTGCCTCACAGTAAGGAGACCCGGGTTTGCTTCCCTGGTCCTCCCTCCGTGGACTCTGCATGTTCTCCCCGTGTCCGCGTGGGTTTCCTCCGACAGTCCAAAGACATGCAGGTTAGGTGCATTGGCGATCCTAAATTGTCCCTCGTGTGTGCTTGGTGTGTGTGTGCCCTGTGGTGGGCTGGCACCCTGCCCGGGTTTTGTTTCCTGCCTTGCACCCTGAGTTGGCTGGGATTGGCTTCAGCAGACCCCCGTGACCCTATTCGGATTCAGCGGGTTAGATAATGGATGGATGGATGGATGGATGGATAATACACTAAGGTGGCACGGTGGCGCAGTGGTAGTGCTGCTGCCTCACAGTAAGGAGACCTGGGTTTGCTTCCCAGGTCCGTGGAGTTTTCATGTTCTCCCCGTGTCTGTGTGGGTTTCCTCCCACAGTCCAAAGACATGCTGGTTAGGTGCATTGGCGATCCTAAATTGTCCCCTAGTGTGTGCTTGGTGTGTGTGTGCCCTGTGGTGGGCTGGCGCCCTGCCCGGGTTTTGTTTCCTGCCTTGCACCCTAAGTTGGCTGGGATTGGCCCCAGCAGATCCCTGTGACCCTGTACTTAGGACATAACGGGTTGGATAATGGATGGATGGATGGATAATACACTAAGGTGGCACGGTGGCGCAGTGGTAGCACTGCTGCCTCACAGTAAGGAGACCTGGGTTTGCTTCCCAGGTCCGTGGAGTTTTCATGTTCTCCCCGTGTCTGTGTGGGTTTCCTCCCACAGTCCAAAGACATGCTGGTTAGGTGCATTGGCGATCCTAAATTGTCCCTAGTGTGTGGTTATGTGTGTGTGCCCTGCAGTGGGCTGGCGACCTGCCCAGGGTTTGTTTCCTGCCTTGCACCCTGAGTTGGCTGGGATTGGCCCCAGCAGATCCCCGTGACCCTGTAATTAGGATATAGCAGGTTGGATAATGGATGGATGGATGTTATATTGTTGTATAACGTTTGTGTTGATTAATCTTTGCTGTACGACATGCTTTTTGAATGTTTAATCACTGATTTTGTTGGAAGTACCAATATAATAAATATATGTTTCATTTTATCGACTATTTACATTTTTATTCCTGTGAGTGGTTGTGTAGGTAGGGGCCCCAGTGCACTACTTGGACCAGGGGGTTCTATAATGCTGGTAAGACGGCCCCTTGTAATAAATAGACCAAAAATAAAACAACAATTTATTACCATTGTTTTGTATGCTCGGATGATAAGACATAGCGGGTGGTGAGGTCAGGAGGGGGCTGTTAACTCAGAATGGAGATTTTGAAGGAGCGTCACAGATGCAAATTATTATTATTATTATTATTATTGTCACAGCAGAAATTGAGACTCATCAGACCAGGTGACGTTTTTCCAGTCTTATATTGTCACATTTTGGTGAGCCCGTGAGAATTGTAGCTTCGGTTGCCTGTTCTTAGCTGACAGGAGTGGCACCCGTTGTGGTCTCCTGCTGCTGTAGCCCACCTGCTTCAAGGTTTGACATGTTGTGTGTTCAGAGATGCTCTTCTGCACACCTCAGTTGTAACGAGTCCTTATTTGAGTTCCTGCTGCCTTTCTGTCAGCTCAGACCAGTCTGGCCGTTCTTGTCTGACCTGTGACATCAACAAGGCATTTTCGCCCAGAGAACTGCCGCTCACTGATTTTTTGCCCTTTTTTCGGCCCATTCTCTGTAAACCCTAGAGATGGTTGTGTGTGAAAAATCCCAGTAGATCAGCAGCTTCTGAAATACCAGACCGTCTGGCACCAACAACGATGCCACATTCAGAGTCACTTTGGTCACCTTCCTTTGCCATTCTGATGGTCGGTTTGAACTTCACCAGGTCGTCCTGTCAATGTCTACAAGCCGAAATGCATTGAGCTGCTGCCCTGTGATTGGCTGATTAGATATTTGTGTTAACAAGCAGTTGAACGGGTGGACCTAATAATGTGGCCGCTGAGTGCACATTTCAGAATTTTTCATTTTTTTTCCCAACTTCTATAAATTCTCTCTGGAAATTTGCAAATATGGAAAAAGGATTGAAAAACTAAGCCGTGGCAATCATCACTGGTAAGAATCCAGGCATCACCGGATGAAATAATTTGAATATTTGAACCACTTTTTTTGTCAGTTAAAGGGTGTTACAACATGTTTGCATTCCTTCTTATTCTTTTTATTTTTTTTTTCTTTACACAATAAGCATTGCTGTTTATTCTTCCTTTTCTATTCTTTGTCAGTGATGCAGCATACATTCTCTTTCTTCTATAAAGGTAATCTGAGGCGGTGATTATCAAGAGCTCCCTACTCAATGAAATCGCATTTGATTTAATGTGACATGAGTCAGAGAAGGAGGACAAAAGTTTGAAAAATGAGCTTTGAGGGTGAGACATACATCATGTAGAGACTGACGAGTTCCTCCTTCACCCACTGTGACAATCCGCCCGATGTCAGTCAGGACAAAACTTGAAGCAGCCAGCAGCCGCACCACCTGCACTTCAGTAGAGGTCACCCACCTGCAGCTAAGCACGTTCCATCCATGCACGGACCATCTAGGAGAAGCTTGGGTTTATGCTGGAAAAGGTGTTAGTGAGGCCAGCAGGGGGCGCTTTACCCCCCGGCCTGAATGTAGATCCCAGTGCAGTGATGGGGACGCTGTGTTGTTAAGTTAGTGCCGTCCTTTCAGTCAGCCATTAAACCTGACTCTCTGTGGTCATAAAAGACCCCTGGGCATCCTTTGTAAAGAGCATGGTGTTTCTCAATGTTCAGGCTAAATTGCCCACCACCATCTGGTCATTCTTGCCCCCTAATCATCCCCTGTTTCTCACACCTAACAGCTGATGTGTGGTAAGTGTATTGGCTCAAAAATGGCTGCCGTCCCATCATCCAGGTGGATTCTTCACGTCGGTGGAAGTTGAAGTGGCTCCCCGCTCACTATGTAAAGTGCTTTGAGTAATGAGAAAAGCGCTATATAAATGTAAAGAATTACTATTGTCATTATTAAATAGGCAGCCAGACCCTGATGGCTTCCATTCTGTCAGACACAGAAGCAAGTGGACTGTCAGTGATGAAGCTAACGCTTTGGAGTTTGAGTAGTGGGGTCTTGAAGAAGCCCATTATCTCACCAAGTGCGGACTTTCTAGCCTGCTCCTCTTAGTTTTCGTTTCATCTGTAAACTTAATCAGCCATTTATATTCTTTTCTTGATCATTACGTTTATTAAAATGAGCAGTGACTCCCCAAATGGACACCACGTTTAAAAACACCTAATTCTGAAAAGGTTCCTCTCACCATAACACTCTGCTTCCTGTGTCTGAGACAACTCGCCTTGAACTCCCACTTGTTTCAGCTTGACTCCTAGCCTCTCATAAGGGACCTTACCAAATGCTTCCTGAAAAATTAAAATGCATCCTACGTTTATCATATGCTTCTTCATTGAGTTCCATCTTGTTAGTGGAATATGAAGGGTCTGAACCCATGGCAACCTCTTAGTGACACTTATAGGCACCAGGGAGGAGGGATAGGCATCCTGGATGGGATAAAGGATGGATTCTTACTCAGCCTGGGCACCATAATGGGCGGACTGGGAGCAACTCATTTCCCTACATGACAGGTGGTAGTGTTCCTCAGGGCTGAACCCGATTAGGACATCCACAGAGTGGCATTGGATTTAGAGTCCGGAAATACAGCCCTGTCATAGTCTTTAGGTACTGTCAGATAGGGCACCGTCATGGGCAGACTGCCCTGGTTTCTGCACAGTCCTAAGGACAACTTGGCTGCGACACAGGTCAGATGTAAAAGAAAGTCCACAGCCTCGCTTATTTGAGTCAGGGTGGGAAGGCAGCGGGCAACATTCTCTTGGAGGGGGAAGGAGACAACTTGTATTGGTGCATTTTGGCTGGTGTTTGTGTAAGAAAAGTGTTGGTGACAAATGAAAATCCTTTATTGGAACCCGGGAATTGTGTTTGGACGTTATTGTGTCTGTGGTTTGGCGCTCAGTGGCGCCCCCTTGCAGTTACACACTCCTGTTTGTGACATATGCTCCTTGATCTTTTCCTTAGTAATTCCTTCAATTAAATTATCCATGATGCACATTCATCTTAGTGGCCTGTAGTTCTCAGATCAGCCTGATCACGCTTTTCCTATAACGGGATATTAGGTGGAGTGGTGGCTCTGAGGCTGAGGATCTGCGCTGGGCCTAGAAGGGAACCTACTCTGTTGGGCCATTGAGCAAGGCTCTTACTTGAAAATTGCTCCTTTTGCCTGTACAATGGCTGACCTTGCACTCTGAACCCCAAAGGTCATGCATAAACACAGTTTCTCATCAGGGATTAAAGCCGTGTACCAAATACCAAAAAAAAAAAAAATATATATATATAAACTGCTCAAAAAAATTAAAGGAACACTTTGAAAACACATCAGATCTCAATGGGAAAAAGAAATCCTCCTGGATATCTATACTGATATAGACTGGGTAATGTGTTAGGAACGAAAGGATGCCACATCGTTTGATGGAAATGAAAATGATCAACCTACAGAGCCCTGAATTCAAAGACGCCCCAAAAATCAGAGTGAAAAAATGATGTGGCAGGCTAGTCCATTTTGCCAAAATTTAATTGCAGCAACTCAGAATTGTACGCAGCACTTTGTATGGCCCCTGTGTTCTTGTATACATGCCTGACAACATCGGTGCATGCTTCTAATGTGTTGTGGGGGATCTCCTCCCAGATCTGGACCAGGGCATCACTGAGCTCCTGGACAGTCAGAGGTGCAACCTGGTGGCATTGGATGGACCAAAACATAATGTCCCAGAGGTGTTCTATTGGATTTAGGTCAGGAAAGTGTGGTGGCCAGTCAATGGTATCAATTCCTTCATCCTCCAGGAACTGCCTGCATACTCTCACCACATGAGGCCAGGAATTGTCGTGCACCAGGAGCCACTGTACCAGCATAGGGTCTGACAATGGGTCCAAGGATTTCATCCTGATACCTAATGGCAGCCCAGGTGCCTTTGTCAAGCCTGTAGCGGCCTGTGTGACCCTCCATGGATATGCCTCCCCAGACAATCATTAACCCACCACCAAACTGCTCATGCTGAATGATGTTACAGGCAGCATAATGTTCTCCATGGCTTCTCCAGACCCTTTCACTTCTGTCACGTGCTCAGGGTGAACCTGCTCTCATCTGTAAAGCACAGGGCACCAGTGGTGCATCTGCCAATTCTGGTATTCTATGGCGAATGCCAATCGAGCTGCATGCTGCTGGGCAGTGAGCTCAGGGCCCATTAGAGGACATGGGGCCCTTGGGTCACCCTCATGAAGTCTTTCTGGTTGTTTGGTCAGAGACATTCACACCAGTGGCCTGCTGGAGGTCATTTTGTAGGGCTCTGGCAGTGCTCATCCTGTTCCTCCTTGCCCAAAGGAGCAGATACTGGTCCTGCTGATGGGTTATGGACCTTCTATGGCCCTCTCCAGCTCTCCTAGAGTAACTGCTTGTCTCCTAGAATCTCCTCCATGCCCTTGAGACTGTGCAGGAGACACAGCAAACCTTCTGGCAATGACACGTATTGATGTGCCATCCTGGAGAAGTTGGACTACCTGTGCAACCTCTGTAGGGTCCAGGTATGGCCTCATGCTACCAGTAGTGACACTGACTGTAGCCAAATGCAAAACTAGTGAAGAAACAGTCAGAAAAGAAGAGGAGGGAAAATGTCAGTGGCCTCCACCTGTTAAACCATTCCTGTTTTGGGGTCATCTCATTGTTGCCCCTCTAGTGCATCTGTTGTTAATTTCATTAACACCACAGCAGCTGAAACTGATTAACAACCCCTCTGCTACTTAACTGACCAGATTAATATCCCATAAGTTTCATTGACTTTATGCTATACTCTCATTAAAAAGTGTTCCTTTAATTCTTTTGAGCAGTATATATATATATATATATATATATATATATATATATATATATATATATATAATATAGTGTGACAAGTGTAGAGGGCGTAGCAGCCACTCAACCTGACACAGACAGATGCAGGAGGCACTTATAAAAAAAATACTGTCCTCGTTCCCCACAGGCACAATACAGTCCCACAAAGACAATACTTTTTCCTTTTCCTTCTCTTTCTCCTCCACTCCTCCTCTGCAATCTTAGTCTCCCTCCTCCTGACTCTGGCTCTCCGAGTAGTGTCTGCTGGCCCCTTTTATAACATCCCAGGAAGTGCTCCAGGTGCGTGATGGTGCATTTCCGGCAGCACTTGCAGGTGTGGTGGAAGAACCGCTCATAAGGGCTCAGCGGTTGCTGCAGCACCCCCTGGCGGCACCCACGGATCCCAACAGGGAAACACCAAACCAAACTCCAACTCCCATGAAGCCCTGTAGGAGTCATAGGCACCGCTGTGACCCAGTGGGCTGCCATCTAGCGCTCTGGGGGAGGTAATGATCTGGCAATGCTTGCTCCCCTGGTCCTTCCAGCTTGGAGGTGTCCCAGCTGGGGTCCACAACAATACTGTATATATACATGTGTGTGTATATACTGTATATATATATATATATATATATATATATATATATATATATATATATATATATATATATATATATACAACCTTCCAGTCCTCCTTATGGCATGAATTTCAAAAAATATATACGCTCAATCACTTCCTTCAGCACTCAAGTATAAATGTTATCTGGTCCTGGTGACTCATTAGGTTTCATTCTATTTAGTCTTAGCAATCTTCTTCCTTCACGATTTCCAAATCGCTTAATAGTCCCCTGTAATTGCTGGGAGGCCATTGAAGTCTTCAACATCGCAGGTGGCCAAGATCTGCCAGTGAGCAGCAGGGACAGACCCTGAGGATGTCACATGAATGGCAGAGTGAAGATGTGCTTAGAACTCCGAGAGGTGACTCAGAATTCATCAGAGCATCAAGGGCCACGCCGTGGCCGGTGACAGAGGTGTGACGTCGAGAGATGTCACCTAAGTGTGAGAATGAAGACTTGCTTTCTGTGGAGGCCAGCAAGTCAGAATTCAGGTGACATGGAGAGTGGTGACTGAGGACGATGAGAGGGTTTGACAGGATCCAGTATTATTCCATGAGAACGAGGAGGACTCGTCTTGCGTTTTTCTGTTTGGTTTTGAGTTTGTCACTCCTGATAGTCTGTTTTGTACCCCTGTTCTGTATTACCTGCTTCAAAACAGTCCCCAGACAGATGTTTGCTCAGGTATGTGGACCTCTTTTTGCAAGTCACTTTGGATAAATGGGTCCGCTCATTGATTAGATGTAAGTGCAGTATGCAGTCCTGCTGCCTTACGGATCCCGTGTCCTTTGCCTTGTCATTAACTGTGAAGGTTTCATGTTCCCCCCGTGACAAAGTGAAATTTTTCTGGTCTTCTTCACACATCCTCCATGGCTATGTGGCCGAAAGTGTAGCATTCAGGGTCTTAATGGACCTGGAGAAGGCCAAGCGTCATGCTGTCTGAACTGGGAGTGGGTGGGAGACGACAGTAAAGATAGTGACAGCTTCATGGAGAAGGCCGGTGTGCTGGCTCACAAACCTGTCAAGCTGATGACATTATTCTTTCAGTGCCATTTTTGGAATGCAGCTGCACATCATGTCACATTATAAAATTGTTCTCTTTTTAGATGTCATCATTCCAGAGTGTAGTCACTGTCTATTTCTGTCATGATTCCCACACTTTGTAACCTTTCATTTCTGATGTTGCCATTCTTGTTGTGGCTTATGTAGATGTACTGAAATGGGGGTCCCTGTCTTTCAGGTATTGGCACTCCTGTCTCAACAAGCTTCACACACCAGACTTTTAGGATTTTTTGCCATTCTTCTCTGTAAATCCTCTCAAGTTTTGTCAGGTTGGATGGAGCCCATCGCTGGTCGGCTATCTGCAGGTTTCTCCAGAGTTTGGTTCGAGTTTGAGCTCTGGCAGGGCTGCTCAAGAACATTCCTAGAGTTGTCCTTAAGCCAATCCTATGTTGTCTTTGCTTTGTCCTCGAGGGTAACACAAACTTCATCCACCAGGACAATTGAGGGACACAAGGCAATCTGGGATTAAAATGAGCCGCCATCATCAACATGATTGTGGGTTCCACCTGCATTGATGCTAAACCAGTCCTCCATCTTGGAGTCCATCAAGCTGCTCAGGTGTTTTATGGCTCCATGTGCTCCCAACTACTTCGATCTTTTGTCCATTGATACATGTCACCTGACTCTACTTCACTCCACTAATCCGGGGTCAGAAGCAACCCATATGCCACTCTTTCCTCTGGCCCTGGAGAAGCATGTATAGGGTGGTCCAGATCTAATTATGCAATTTTCATTACGGTATAACTTATTAAGTTTATTACATAGAAAATCACCAGAAAAATCCCAGACCATCGAGAAATGTGTGAACTGACGACATGAAGAATTGTCTTTGCGCTGAACTGGAATCGTCCCCACATAAATCAAAGTCATCCAGACGATCTGGATCTGCATAATTAGATCTGAACCACCCTCTTACCTCTCAGGTCCAGAACCTGGGGTGCTAAACTCCCTCTTCTTAGAACCCTTATCCTCGAAGGTATCACAAACTCCATCTACTGTGACAATTGAGGGACTCAAGGCAATCTGGGATTGAAGTCAGCCATCATGAACATGATTGTGGATTCCACCAGCACTGATGCTAAACCAGTCCTCCATCTCGGAGTCGTTGGTTCTTATCCCACTTCTACCACCAATGTAATGACCTACGATGGGGAAATGGAATTTGTAACTTTATGCTGACTGCTGTTAAGTGGCCCTAATAAGGACTTTTGGCTTCTTCCATCCCGCCCATGTGTTTTATGGCTCCATGTGCTCCCAGCTATGCTACTTCAATCTTTTGCCCATTCGTACTATCACCCGACTCTGCTTCACTCCACTCATTTGGGGTCAGAGGCAACCCATATGCCACTCTCGCGACTCCATGAGACAACCTAAGGGCAGGTGTCCACATCGGAGATTCAACAGCGGCTACACATCAGGGCTGATGGATTCTAGCAGGCGGAAGACACAATCAAAGAACTCTATAAGTGTCCCCCCTCTTCAACACCGTTCACGGAGATGCTTTTATGTCTGCTTCTTCAGGTAGTCCCTTCCCCGTGGACGGGTCTCGAGCACCTGAAGAGTGTGTCCCTCCCAGGTCTGGACTCAGGGGTGCTATATTGCCTTCTTTCCATAACTCTCATTCTCATCCGGGACATTCAAGGGGTGTGTGAGACAATTAGTTCTTCCATGTCGTGAGTGTGATAAAGGGATCCCCACTAGTGTTAGTGTTATGCCAGTTCTTTGTTTTCGAGTCATTAGCATACATTTTGCGCTACCTAATTACCTCATTAACTGTGTGTGTCTGTCTGTCCAGCCAGCCCGGAAGTGAGAGGTGGAGTCGGGGTAAGGGCTCCACCTCCAAGGATACAGAAAACCCGCTTAGCCGTTAACAACACAAGTGAGGCGAGTGCATCAGCAAAACAAAACCTCCAAAGAAAGACAAAGTCGCTTAGCCGCTAGCATCGGTTCCACCAGCACTGATGCTAAACCAGTCCTCCATCTCGGAGTCGTTGGTTCTTATCCCACGACTACGACCAGTGTAATGACCTAAAATGGGGAAATGGAATTAGTAACTTTATGCTGACTGCAGTTAAGTGGGCCTAATAAGGACCTTTGGCTTCTTCCATCCTTCTCAGGTGTTTTATGGATCCATGTGCTCCCAGCTATGCTACTTCGATCTTTTGCCCATTCATACTATCACCAGATGGTATCCCTTTTACTTTTCCTCCCGTTGCTAATGCACAAGCGAGGTGATCGCGTCAGCAAAACGAATCCTCCTAGGAGAGAGATGCACAGAGCAGTTCCTTTCAATTACCTGACATCTCTACATTTCCATTTTTTTCTTACAATTTCAATAGTTTCTAGGACCCCGGGTTTTTTACAGCGTGGGCTTACACGGCTAGTTTTATATATTTTTGTGTTCATTGTGATGCTGTTGTTTGTTTATCTGTTTCCATACTAAATATATGGCCACATATTGTACCTTACTTCATGGTCTGAAAGTCAAAGCCCACCCATTCCCAGCCCTGAGGATACTGATGTGTGGCTGATAATTCCTGTGGGTCACCAGAAGTGTAGAGTTGGCACTTTGTAGGAGCACCAATGTCTGGAATGAAGGGTGGGGGGTGGGAGTGGGGGTGGTCTAGGGGTGTTTTGCATCTCTTTATTTTTTGGGAAGGAAAAATGACAGATGGTTGGCTTCCATTGTGTCTCCCCCGCAGCTCGTTAATTCTTCTTACTGCACAGTGTATTTTGAGAGGTGGGGGGTGTTAGGCGGGGGTTGGTTGGTTAATGAAATCCCACTTCCCTTTCATTGTCACCAGCACTCGGTCACTGCACTCTGGCTGGCAGGTGTGGGCATGCATCTCCGTCTCTCCCGATTTCTCCCTCAGTGCCTGTGTCTGCCAGCCGCTTTCTTTCTCCTCCTCCTCCTCTTCCTCTTCTGGGACTCCCCTGTATTGTGCCACTCATCCAAAAATGTAATCCCAGTGAGCAGAACTGTCACAACCCCAAGCCGATATGAGAGCCAGCACGTGAGGCAGACACAGCGCTTTAATGACGCTTTAAGGTCCCGGGGGGATCAGGAGCTTTTGGTTTCTGTTTACCGACATCAAATGATGAAGCCGGATGGAGCAGATTTATTTATTATCCAGGTTTTGGGAAAAAAATCTTTTTTTCTTCTGAAAGATGTGCTTCTACGCTTAGGAAATGACAAATTATGATGGAGGCAGAAAGGCTATTTAATTCAAGACTTAAGCTTCATAATGTGGGCTGAGTCTTGGATTCCTACTGATATCGCCATAGTTCCTCATATGCCCAGCTGTCGAATGGCCGAGTTGGTGCTCATTTGAATTTGCTGAACACAGCCGTCTCTAGCCTTTTTGAAGCTCCCTCTCTTTGGGGACCCCAGCGGTCCTTAGATACATGGAAACGGTCCTGGCAAGGAGCCACTGTACCGCCCAATAACAGCTTGGATTTACCAGCGTTTCTAATTCTCCACCAGATCATCTCTTATCTCCTGGTTTAAACATGGAGGCGAGAAAAATGATGCCCTGAAAAGTCTTTTAGGATATCCCCCTTACGGCTCCACGAGGTTCACACTCATTGGTGGCTGTCTGTGTGGAGATGGTGTGTTCTCCCCCAGGTCTGTGTGGGTTGTTGTTATGTCCTTCTTACAAAATAAAAAAAACAGGCAGGTTAGGTTGGTCAGATGCTTTCTGACCATTCTAGTGTGCACCAGTGTGCCATGTAATTAACTGGCATCCCATCCAGAACTGGCTTTACACCCAATGATGTTGTGCCCATCCCTGTGTCTTGGACTTGTAATTCTATGTACGTCCGGTTAAACCCAAGTCAGACTCGTAGTGATGTTCAATGATCTGCTTCACAGTGTTACTCATGCGACTTGTTCTATGGTAATGATTCAGTTGATTCAAGCTTGAGTGAATGAAAATCATGCGCCTCCTTCTTGGGTAATGATTCGGTTTGAGAAGCTTAAGTGAGCATGAATCATACATCTCTGTTTGGGTAATGGATCAGTTTAGAATGAAATGAATGAGAATTGTGCACTTGATTCATCATTAGTGATTCAGTTAAAAAATGATAAGTTAACGAGAATCGTGCGCCTTCTTCTTGGGTAATGATTCGGTTTGAGAAGCTTAAGTGAACATGAATCGTACATCTTCATTTGGGTAATGGTTCGGTTTGAGAATGAAATGAATGAGAATTGTGCACTTGATTCATGGTTAGTGATTTCTTTTAAAAATAATAAGTGAACGAGAATTGTGCGCCTCCTTCTTGGGTAATGATTCGGTTTGAGAAATTAAAGTGAACATCAATCGTACATCCATTTAGGTAATGGATCAGTTTAGAATGAAATGAATGAGAATTGTGCACTTGATTCATCGTTAGTGATTCAGTTAAACAATGATAAGTTAACGAGAATCGTGCGCCTTCTTCTTGGGTAATGATTCGGTTTGAGAAGCTTAAGTGAACATGAATCGTACATCTTCATTTGGGTAATGGTTCGGTTTGAGAATGAAATGAATGAGAATTGTGCACTTGATTCATGGTTAGTGATTTCGTTTAAAAATAATAAGTGAACGAGAATTGTGCGCCTCCTTCTTGGGTAATGATTCGGTTTGAGAAGTTGAAGTGAACATCAATCGTACATCAATTTAGGTAATGGATCAGTTTAGAATGAAATGAATGAGAATTGTGCTCTTGATTCATCGTTAGTGATTCAGTTAAAAAATGATAGGTGAATGAGAATCGTGTGCCTTGTTCTTGGGTAAAGAATCGGTTGAAAGCGCAAATGAGCAAACATCGTGCAACTCATTTGTGGGTGATGATTCCGTTCAAAAATCCTAGGTGAATGAGAATTGTGTGCTTCCTTCTTGGGTAAGGAATTGGTTCGAGAATCAAATCAGTGAGAATCGTGTAACTCGTTCACAGATAGCGATTCCGTTTCGAGAATGATTAGTGAACAAAAGTTGTGCGACTCATTCGCAGCTAATGAATCTGATCAATTTTGAAAGAATTGGTGAATGATACATGTCTGGTGCAATCAGTGAACCATTAAAAAGTGTGCTTTAAAGTAAACTTGACAGCAAATAATTATTAGAGATTAGAATAATATTTTTTACATAGCTTAATTTGGTGTGACTAATTTATCGAATGTACACAGAGACACGAACATATTAGATTTAATATTGTTTATATATTCTGTTGAAAACAAAATTCTAACAAATTGTACAAAACAAGCAATTCAGTGTGTTGTTACCGTAATGTGCTTTGTATGATGAAGAAGAGTCATCGGTGACAGAGTTCTCATTCTCGGGTAATGATTCCATCTGAGCTCGAAAGAATCAAAAAGTTGAAAAGAACAGGAATCACAAATCTGACGGGCGGTGCTTGCACATGCTCTGTGTGTGAAGCAAAAGGCCCTGACGCCGTCACGTGCGTGCTAAAGCACTCTTCTTGAGCTCCATCGAGTCAGGCCAGTTGACTACCTGAAAAGGGTCATTCAAAAAGAAGGAGCCATTTGCAAGTCGCCCATCGCTGCTGTTAGTTGGTATTAACCATGAAGCAAAGGTTGGATCAGAGTTGCTGGGGTCCCCCCCCCACACACACATACCGTCCAAGTGTGGATTTATTATGCAAAGTGGATGCTCTGCTTGATGGTCAGAAGTACAAGGGGGTGTGGCCACTGGTGTTAAAGTGCGTATCTGTGTAAGGTGCGGTTTGTGCACTTTAAGATGTTCATGTCCTGAGTAGCTGATAGCTGGTACTGTGAGTACTGAGCGGAGTGGAGGCAGAACCTCTGCGTTTTTCCCAGTTGATTCTGCGGTTTCATCAGGGGTGTGTTTTTGCTCCTACTCTGTTCAATGCTTGTATGGACTGGGTGTTGTGCAGGGTCGTGGGGGTCCAGTGGCTGTGGGGCATCAGTTAGTGAAGAAAGATTCACAGATCTTGACATTGCTGACGATGATGTGATCTTCACGGAGACAATGGAGGCTCTGATCGAGGTGCTCGAGAGACTGAGTGAGGAGTCTGAGTGTTTGAGCTTGCGAGTGTCCTGATAAAAACCATAGAGCCTGGCCTTTAATGACCTGTCGGGCACGGCCATCAGCAGTGCGTCTGTCTGCGGAGAGAGTGCCGACCTCGTCGAGAGGTTTACTTACCTCAGCAGTGACATTCATGTATCTGGTGACTTGTTTTATGAAATCAGTAGACGGATTGGGAGAGTATGGAGGGTCATGAGGTCGCTGGAAAGGGGTGTGTGGCGCTCCCGATATCTAAACAAAAGGACGACGGTCCACGTCTTTGGAGTCCTGGTACTTCCTGTCTTTCTATATGGTTGTGAGTCATGGATGCTATCCGGTGACCTGAGATGAAGACTGGACTCCTTTGGTACTGTGTCTCTCCGGAAAATCCTTGGGTACTGTTGGTTTGACTTTGTGTTGCTCATGGAGTCCTGAATGAGGCACATGACCTGCATTGTGAAGGAAAGTCAGTTACGGCACTACAGCCATGTGCCGCGTTTCACAGAGGGTGATCCAACTGGTAGGATCCTCATTGTTGAGGACCCGAGTGGCTGGTCCAGGGCAAGGGGTCTCCCACGTAACACCTGGCTGTGAGAGATAGAGGGTCCTTTCCGAAGGGTGGGACTGTTGACAACCTGGATCCTGAGTTGTTTTGTCATGTGGTGTGTGTGGTAACGCTCTATACCAGTGCAGGCTCCCCAGCTTGACTTGACTTGATAGCTGATTTGTTGTAAATGCTTTGGTTACCGAGTAAGATTTCAGCCAAAAGAAAGCAGGACATCTGATTACCGAATCCTGGACAGTTTGTATCCTTCCTATGAGGTCCTCCTAAAGAGTGCAAGACAAAATTAGCATCCTGCTCCTTTGCACACTTGAATATGATGAACAAGTTTATGAACTCCAGACATGAAATTGGTGCTCTCCTTGGTGATGGCCTATTTGTACTCGATATTCAGCACAAACGTTAATCTGAGTGAATAAGTCACGTTCTTCTACAGTGGCCTCCTCTGGCCCTCCTGCTTTCCATTTCATTTTCCAGATCCATCAAATAACATTTGTAAACTCGCTTAATTCAATTCAGGGTTGTGGAGGGCTGGAGTCCAATCCTGGTAGTATAGGACAGGGTGCGACTATGTGGCCCACTCACATACAGCAAGTTTAAATTGGCCAAATATCCTAATAAGCTTGGCTTTGAGATGTTGGAGGAGATCCAACACGGAAACCGGGAGGTCTTAAAACCTTTATGTAGATGGCAACTGGACACAGGATTTGAACCTGGGACTCTTGGGGTTTGTGCTACCCACTGTGTCATCCTAACCACCAATGTTCCAGGTCTGTCTTGAGAAAAATAAAGAGTTAATAAGTGAAGTTTTATTTCTTGCCTATGGATGAGCTCAAAGCTTTTAATATTAGCAAATAAATAAATAAGTTAGGTGATGAATTTTAATAGTCTGGTAATCTAATAACCAAGGGAGGCGATCGCATTAGAGGATCACCGCTGTGAATAAATAGTGCCTGGGAACGCTACCTGGGAATGTGTCATCGGCACTTTATTGGAATATTCAAAGTTAACAGCGCCGGTGTCCGTATTCATTAGAGATTACATGACGGAGATTTATTAACTGAAATGCAGTCACCCGCACGTACAGCAGGCGTGATTTGTAATGAGAAATCATTGGGAGCCGCTTCCAACACGGTCCTGTGGAGATAATCAGCTTCTCAGGGACCGTGCTCTGTCGAAATACACTTTGTGGCCAAATCTGCCACATATATAGCGCCTTTCAGGTGACCCAACCCGCAACTTGTTCTGCAGCAGACATTGTACACATCATCCCACATGGAGTCTTGCGCGTTGTGTAGCATGGAGTCCTAACGCATTGAATTAATCCTGGATGAGATGTCTTCATATACACTTTGGATTACTGGGGTGTGGGGGGTTGGAATGGGTTGGGGGGTTCATCTCACACCCCATATCCAGTATGCAATTACCAAGATGAGGACCCTCTACTTTCACAGATTGTATTCTTCACAACGGTATTCCTCCTGGACAGGAGGGCTTCATTCCTGGTCGACTCCCAGCTCCTATTCTCCCGGCAAAGGAGAACAGACATTTATTTATTTATTTTTTTTTTTAAGTCGGACACCAACGATCATCTAGTAAGTCACAGGCTTTCCTCTGAATCACCTCTGGGTCAGACATGAAGGTGGTGGCAGCGGTGATGCTTTACGATAAAGTGGCTGGGGTTTGTGTCAGTGTGGGGTTTGCATGTTCTTCCTGTAGCCGGATGGCTCTACTCCCAAAGTGCAAAGACATGGAGGTTTTTGTGGATTGGTGTTGTTAAATTGGCCCTCGATGTGTGTGTTCAACCTTAAATATATTTGGCTTATGCCTTGATCTAAGGTGACTTACAACATCTGAGATACAATTGGTTACATTGCTCATGTTTTTTACATTTTCGTATGCAAAGCATAGGGGAAAGTATTGTAATCATCCAAAAATTCGACCTCAAGATTTTGAATATTCTCGACGTTTTCAACCTACCTGAGTTCAATTTACTATCTCGTAGGGGAAAGTATTGTAATCGTCCAAAAATTCAATTTCGAGATTTTGATTGATTTTGACGTTTTAGACCTCCCTTATTTTCTCGTATACGAAGTACAGGGAAAGTATTGTCCAAAAATTCGACCTCGAGATTTTGATGAATCTCAACGTTTTAGACCCCTGAGTTCGATTTACTTTCTTGTCGGGAAAGTATTGTAATCGTCCAAAAATTTGATTTCGAGATTTCAATGAATCTCGAAGTTTCAGACCTCCCTGAGTTTCTTGTATATGAAGTATAGGGAAAGTATTGTCATCGTCCAAAAATTCGACCTCGAGATTTTGATGAATCTCGACGTTTTAGACCTCCCTGACTTTCTTGTATACAAAGTATAGGGAAAGTATTGTCATCGTCCAAAAATTCGACCTCGAGATTTTGATGAATCTCAATGTTTTAGACCCCTGAGTTTGATTTAGTTTCTCGGTGGGAAAGTATTGTAATCGTCCCAAAATTTGATTTCGAGATTTCGATGAATCTCAACATTTCAGACCTCCCTGACTTTCTTGTATACAAAGTATAAGGAAAGTATTGTCATCGTCCAAAACTTCGACCTCGAGATTTTGATGAATCTCAACGTTTTAGACCCCTGAGTTTGATTTACTTTCTCATCGGGAAAGTATTGTAATCGTCCAAAAGTTTGATCTTGAGATTTCGATGAATCTCGAAGTTTCAGACCCCTGAGTTTGATTTAGTTTCTCATCAGGAAAGTATTGTAATCGTCCCAAAATTTGATTTCGAGATTTCGATGAATCTCAACATTTCAGACCTCCCTGACTTTCTTGTATACAAAGTATAGGGAAAGTATTGTCATCGTCCAAAAATTCGACCTTGAGATTTTGATGAATCTCAACGTTTTAGACCCCTGAGTTTGATTTACTTTCTCATCGGGAAAGTATTGTAATCGTCCAAAAGTTTGATCTTGAGATTTCGATGAATCTCGAAGTTTCAGACCTCCCTGAGTTTCTTGTATATGAAGTATAGGGAAAGTATTGTCATCATCCAAAAATTCGACCTCGAGATTTTGATAAATCTTGACGTTTTAGACCCCTGAGTTTGATTTAGTTTCTCATCAGGAAAGTATTGTTATCGTCCAAAAATATGATTTTGAGATTTCGATGAATCTCAAAATTTCAGACCTCCCAGACTTTCTTGTATATGAAGTATAGGGAAAGTATTGTCATCGTCCAAAAATTTGGTTTTGATGAATCTCAATGTTGTGACCTCCCTGAGTCTGAAAATACCATTTTTGGAATTATGTCTGTGAGTGTGTGCGTGTGTGTAAACACGATAACTTGCATACACTTTCACTTAGGTCAACCAAATTTTACAAAATGTAGCTCTCTATCAACTTTTGAGCTATTTTAGCTAACCAGAAGTAGTACTTTACCTTTTATTCATGCAGCTGCACAGATCAAATTATTCAACTTTATTTTTAATAATAGATCAATATATTATTGATTTGATTTGTTTTTGATGGTTATTTATTGTACATAACAAAAATATAATCATTGTCTTGCGGTTTATTCCTCAAATATCCAGCCCCATACCTGAGTACATGAGAAAGTCGAGTGGAGACCCTTCCCGATTTCTTTATTTATTCATTTTTTTAGTTGGAGCACACCCGGGTGAAGTGACTCTCTTAGGGTCACGTGGTGTCAGTAGTGGGATTTGAATCCAAAATCTCAGGTTTTGAAGTCCAAAGCCTTAACCTTTATGCCAACCTGTTCCTGTTCACGCCGCAGTGGACGAGCACCCTGTCCGGGTGTTGTTCCTCCTTTACATCTGATGATTGCTGGGTTAAGCTCCAGCTGCCATGTGACCCTGGATAAGCCGCTTAGGAAATTGAATAGATGAGTAGATTGGGGGATGGATGGATGGCAATAAGTATTTGATTTTTGAACCTGTGTATGTGTTTCTGTCTGTGTGTTCCCCCGGTGCTGGGCTGGCATTCCTGTCCCAGTGTTGTTCCTGCCTTGTGCCCGATGCTTGCTGGTTTCAGGTGTTGCTCTGGGATTGTCACAGCAATCTGCGCCTGCACTTGGTGAGGAGCGCTGTGCAAGAACAGAGATGTTTGTCCTGTCGTGTTGTATTTCTGAGGTGGCCATGGCAGACTGAGCCTCCAGCTCTGTGAAGAGGACTCCTTGTTTTTTGTTTTGTACGTTGTTTTACTACATTTTTTTTTTTTTTTGACACCCATTGCATGCCCAGCCTACCTGGAAGGGGGGTCTTTCTCTCTCTGATTTCTTCCATTTGATTTTCCTTACAAGGTTTTTTCATGTCTTCTTAGATGGTGAAGGCTGGGGTTCTTTCACTCGATTGCAGTGTTTTTTTGCCATGGTGAAGCATCGTGCAACCGAATTCTCCCGGCATATCATGGCGGTTCGGTCATACATTGCTGTATGCATCAGTTTGACTGTCCGTGTCAACATCTGATGACCAACAGGGCCTGTTAAAACAAATGGAGACATTCCTTGTGTGATTTGGGGCTATACAAGAAATCAATTGCTGTTGTTGTTCCTGCCTTGTGCCCACTGCTTGCTGGGATAGGCTCCAGCTGCCCCGTGACCCTACTCTGGTAAAACAGGTTTAGAAAATGGATGGATGGATGTTGTCATCAGCTATGCCATGAGCATGCAGGAAGCCAAACGGCACGTCCAGTGCAATCTGAGCCATTTCACCTCTGCTGGAGTCCTCAGGACTTCATCATGATAGGCAGGCAGGAGTGCAAGTAGGTGGTATGCAGAGCAGAGTAAGCATTACATGGGGGTCCCAGAATGTCCGTACACATAGGTGGTAGGTCAGAAAACCATCTGAAATGAACCCGAAAGGAAAGGAACTGAGGACACTTGTGCTCCGGGACTCGTCAGCGAAAGAAAAAGAACCGAGCAACTGCGAGAACTGTGCTCTAATCTTCAATCTCTGCATGATCGTAAATGAAAGCAAGGTCGCCGTGCCTGAATTTGAGAAGATTTAAGAGACTGTGATATAATATAAGGCATCATGGGTGATGGCTTGTACTTTTGCCAGAGTTAAGAGATCCTTACTTGTCCATATTGTTGGAGCGTCTCGATTGTGACGCAGTTGTAACGCGCTGTCTCATGATGCCGATGTTCATGCACAGCTCAAGTGAAGTTACAAGGGAGTGATCGGAGTACGGACTCAAATCCAGGGAATGTTCTTTAAGGATCTCAAAGATCATATAAAGAAGAGGCAAGATCGGCTTTCCGCTGACTGAAATTGAAAACCTTAAAGACACTCCTGAAAATTTCACCAACATGGCGCAGCTGTTTGAAACCTTTCACGAGACGCGTCGTCAGGCTGCAGAGCTGTATGGAAGAGTAATCTCTATGCTAAGTAAAGGTACACATAGGTTCTCCTGAGTTGGAGCAATGCTAGAGAGAGGTCGCGATGGCAAAAATGAGTTGAAGAGTCGCAATCGCTTGAGTCTGAACCATCGTGTTGCTGTACCATAGTAAGGTTAACGTTCAGCCACTATTGCAATTTTTTTAGCCATATCTGCTTTTTTTATCATTTGACTGCAGAAATTAATTTTGCAAGCATCTTAAATCCGATATAACTGTGTATCGATGTTTATCCTGAATCCACAAAAATTCATGAGACTTAATTAATCACACAGAATATAAACAGCCAAGAGTGCCAGCTACACGCCGATTGCCGACATGCTGACATCAAATGATTCACAGTACCGGATGTCTGTGATTTTGTCGGCTCACAAGATGCTCTGAGTGGGACCATCGCTTTCAGAGAGCAGCCACTACTGGTGGGAAGCGGTGATGCAGGAGTCTAATGTAAAAAGAGCAGTTTGACAACATCACAGTGTTGAGGGGGACATTCGATTACTGCAGTTGCATAGATGGCCCCATGCTAATCTACTGTATGTATGTTGTGACTTGCTGTCAATAAATAAGTAAATCCTATACTATACTAGACTATAAATATTTGTTATTCTGTTACAAGTGGACATTGGCATTAGTATCACAGTCACCTCTAGCACGGGTTTGCTTTACGGATCCTCTCTGCGTGGAGTTTGCATGTTCTCTCCGTGTCTGCGTTGGTTTCCTCCCACAGTCCAAAGTCAGGTTAGGTGCATTGGCAACAACAACAACAACATTTATTTCTATAGCACATTTTCATACAAACAGTAGCTCAAAGTGCTTTACATAATACAAGAATAGAAAAATGAAAGACACAGTAAGAAAATAAAATAAATCAACATTAATTAACATCGAATAAGAGTAAGATCCAATGGCCAGGGGGGACAGAAAAAACAAAAAAAAAAAAACTCCAGACGGCTGGAGAAAAAATAAAATCTGTAGGGATTCCAGACCATGAGACCACCCAGTCCCCTCTGGGCATTCTACCTCACATAAATAAAACAGTCCTCTTTGGATTTAGGGTTCTCACGGAAGGACTTGATGATGATGATGGTCACGTAGACTTCTGCCTTTTAATCCGTCCATCAATGTTGGAGCATCATGATGCTTTGAGTAGGTGGAGGTGGCGCAGGCCACCACCACAAAGAAACCGGAAAAAGAAACAGAAAAAGAGAGTAGGGTCAGTACGGATTTTAGAGCCACCATGAGTAATTATTATGAGGAAATTGAACATACAGAGTATCAGGATTAAGTTAAATTAAGTTAGATTGGCGATCCTAAATTGTCCCTAGTGTGTGTTTGGTGTGTGTGCCCTGTGTTGGGCTGGCACCCTGCCCAGAGTTTGTTCCTGCCTTGTGCCCTGTGTTGGCTGGGATTGGCCTCAGCAGACCCCCGTGACCCTGTGTTCGGATTCAGCGGGTTGGAAAATGGATGGATGGAATTTTTTTACTTGCACTGTAGGCAGTGGGTAGCGCTGTTGCCTCGCAATAAGGAGACCTGGGTTCTCTTCCTGGGTCCTCCCTGCGTGGAGTGTGCATGTTCTCCCCGTGTCTGAGTGGATTTCCTCCCACAGTCCAAAGACATGCAGGTTAGGTGCATTGGCGATCCTAAATTTTCCCCTAGTGTGCGCTTAGTGTGTGTGTGTGTGTGTGCGCCCTGCAGTGGGCTGGCACCCTGCCCGGGGTTTGTTTCCTGCCTTGCGTCCTGTGTTGGTTGGGCCCCAGCAGATCCCCGTGACCCTGTAATTAGGATATAGCGGGTTGGATAATGGATGGATGGATGTTATATTGTTCAAACGTTTGTGTTGATTAATCTTTGCTCTACGGCATGTTTTTCGAATGTTTAACAACTGATTTTGTTTGAAGTACCAATATAATAAATATATGTTTCATTCAATTCGACTGTTTACATTTTTATTCCTGTGAGTGGTTGTGTAGGTAGGGGCCCCACTGCACTGCTTTGACCAGGGGGGTCTATAATGCTGGTAAGACGGCCCCTTGCAATAAATAGCCGAAAAATAAAACAACAATTTATTATCATTGTTTTGTATGCTCGGATGATAAGACATAGCGGGTGTTGAGGTCAGGAGGGGGCTGTTAACACAGAATGGAGATTTTGAAGGAGCGTCACAGATAAAAATCTCATTTTTAAGCACAGAGTACATTGGCCCCGGTCCTGAGGGTTGTTTTATCTTTGGATTTTTTGGTCGGCCCTCAGAGTTAATCATGTTTAACTAGAACTCTGAGCTCGAGAGAAACTTAGGGTTAACGCTAAGGGGGTTAAAAAGATCAAATCTGTGTCTAATTGGTTACTTTACAACAATGACACTCATGTTTTTCACTTTGGGTGGCTCGCTGTTTAAGACTACCAGCCCAAAAGGTTAGCTTACAGTGATGGTGACAGTATAATCTTATTACGTAACCTCACAAATAGTAATGATAAACTTTATCTATAATACACCTTTTAAGCCAGCCAGCACAGAGTGCATCACAATGAACAAATATACCTGAACCAAATTAAATAAGTCCACAATAAATCAGAGGTTTTAAACGATACTACGGTAAAGAAAAGAAGAGATTTACAATTAGTACAGGGTGCGCACAAAGTCCGTATACCCCTATCTTTTGGAGGATTTTGAAAGCTAAAGGTTACCTCTTAGGAATCCAAAACATCTGTATGGGTCCCTCCATGATCTCTGCACAGCCGAATGCGCCTCCAGGTTCTCCTGCTCATGTTCTGCAACATTTGCGGGGTGACTTTCTGGAAAACCACATGTTTCAGATGATCACGTGTGGTGGGTTATGCTCAATTTCTTCAAAGAAATGTGGATTTTCTTTTCCCCAGAAAAAACATACGTTTCGATTGCGGGAGCTGTGATAAATCGCGCACTCGTCAGAGAACATAACCTTTTCCTTCGCAGCATTTGATGGAAATTGGTTTAGCATTAGATCACAAGCTTCCTGACGTCGGTCCAAGTCGGCATCTGATAACTCGTTAACGTGCAATGGACGTCAACATTTCATTTGCAAGTCCTGTTTGATGTGTTTTCGCATTGTCGATTCCGCTATTCCCAACTCAGCAGCACGTTTACGAGTGGATTTCATTGGGGATCGTTGGACAGACTCTGCCACATCTGCACACGTTTCATGCCTTGTGGATGGTCTTCCACTTCACGCCGCATCTCGGACGCTGCCCGTTGAAAAAGCCGCCTTCTCCCACTGCAACAACGTCCTCTTTGTCGGTGATGCCTTCCCAAAACGCAAAACAAAGTCATCCATGATATTTTTGATCGCTTTCCCAGTAACAGGCCCTCTCATGAACCCACACTGTGGCCACCAAGCGCTCCTCGATTGTGAAAACACTTGTGTCACCCATCGCTTCGTCTTCGAATGACCGCCACGTTGTTGCGATTTCTTGAGCGGCAGCAGGTGGCAGCACCAGACGGGATGTCGGAAACACACCTCGAAATACCAGGAAAACTTGGGCTGATGTCCACATGAACCAAATTGTCATGGTTATTCCTGTAAATGCTCCAAAAGATATGGGTATACGGACTTTGTGCGCACCCTGTACATTACAAAACGGCTACACGATAAAAAAATATTTATATAGGATGTACCCTTTAATGCTTTATTGCCTAAATAATATTCCATTCTGATGCAGTGTTTTTGTGTTTTTTGCAACACAGGGTCTCATTAGCGCTCCCTGTGAACTGCGCCTTATTTGTACGTGTGTACAATTTTTGACTGTCTGTTTTTGAGAACTGCAGATTTTTCTTCTAGCAAAAAGTGAGTTTTCCTTGTATTTTTAAAGGTTTCAGGAGACCTAGTGGGCTTCACAAATATAGTTCTGTAATATTCTGAGAAATGTGTGTATCTACTTGGGAACAAACCATAAAGTAAAGCAGGGTGGGCCGCCGTCTTAGCCCCCGTGACAGGTCTCTCCTCGCCTTTTGAGATGCGCCGGAGGCTTTAATAACAGGCCTGGAGCTGGTAAGATGGCTAAGGCGGCAAAGACGCCGAGCAACACCCCCTGTTGTGATGTTTAATTGTTTAATTAGATTTGGAAATTGCCACATTCAACAGTTATAGCTAATTACCAGAATTACTGCTCGCAGCCGACTGCAAAGCCAAGAAAAGAAAAAAATGAAAAGCGGGCTGAAAACACGTCGGGGGGGCTGTGGGAGCGGAGGTCCGAGGCTATGTGGCTGGCTGCTCTGGTCAGTCCTTACATTCTGTTGGTCTCCTGCTGGGCAGCGTGTCAGCTCAACTTTTTATTGTTTTTAACAACTACATACATCCGTTTTTTTTTTTTTTTTGTTTTATTTAGCTACTCAAAAACCTCCTGTTAAAAATTCTCAATTAGGGCTTTCAATTTGCTTTTAGTGTTCGCTGTATCTGCAACGATGGCTGTGATGGTCGTTTCATCGTCCCACTGGGGGATTGTGGGGATGACGAAGTCAAATCAACTTGAAAGAATGTGAAGCGCGGCACTGATTTGCTGGAGCAGCTTTTAATTGAGACCACCAGCCTATGCCGCGACCCTTCACTGCATGCAGACAGGTGGTCATCCGATGCTCCATCTCCCTCTAAGAAAATGGGGAAGTTCATCAAGATCTAAATTAAGGGCATTAACCGATGGAGGACTCAATTGGGATGAATGCAATCAAATGCACGCTGGGTTGATGTGGGGACAAGGAAGGGAGGGTATGTTAGACTGGGGGTCCATTATAGTCTAAGAGGGGTTACTAGGGTGGTCTGTTTCACTCACTGCACTACATATACTGCTTCTTTACAGGGTTGTGTGGTCCTATTGCTTGACAAACAACCAGTTAATCCTGAGGAGGGTTTTCTGCATTTGGTTCTTTAGGTTTTAGAAAGGTTTCTAATTAGAACATGACTGAAGGGCTTAAAATGGTGAACGCAATTAGTGCAGTGGATCGAGACGGTGACTTTAAAATGAGTTCATCAAGAGCATGGGGACACCGTTGGAATCTTGTTAAGTGTAGATGTCAGACAGTTTTTCTTCACGCAAAGAACCACAGAGACATGGAATAAGTTATAAAGTAGTGTGGTACACAGGAGGACTATTGGGACTTTCAAATCTCAACTTTATCTTTTTTTTGGTGAATCTTGGTGAATAGGGTGGACATGCTTGTTGGTCCAAATGGCCTGTTCTCACATTTGTTCTAATCCAGGCAGTGTGGTGTAGTACTTAGGGCTTTGGACCTAGGATTTCAAACACCAATCCCAATACCCCATATGTTTGATTTAATGTACATATAACAGTAAGCTCAAAACTCCAAGGGGCACCTGCAAAGTCCCACTGTTTGATGACTTGATTAATATGGGAATTTCAAAAAAAAAAATGTCAGTCCACAGTTGAGGTCTTAACATTCAAACCTGTTCAGCACTTCTAAATAGCATGGCTGGCTGACTGTTTGTCCCTATTCAGTGAATGTATGATGGGCTATTCCTTTGATATATATATATATATATATATATATATACAGTCATATGAAAAAGTTTGGGAACCCCTCTCAGCCTGCAAAATAATTGGTCTCCTTTCAACACAAAAGATAACAGTGGTGTGTCTTTCATTTCCTAGGAACATCTGAGTACTGGGGTGTTTTCCGAACAAAGACTTTTAGTGACGCAGTATTTAGTTGTATGGAATTAAATCAAATGTGAAAAACTGGCTGTGCACAAATGTGGGTCCCCTTGTCATTGTGCTGATTTGAATGCCTGTCACTGCTCAATGCTGATTACTTGCAACACCAAATTGGTTGGATGAGCTCGCTAAGCCTTGAACTTCATAGACAGGAGTGTCCAGTCATGAGTGGTAAAAGGTATTTAAGGTGGTCAATCGCAAGTTGTGCTTCCCTTTGACTCTCCTCTGAAGAGTGACAGACAGCATGGGATCATCAAAGCAACTCTCAAAAGATCTGAAATCAAAGATTGTTCAGTCTCCTGGTTTAGGGGAAGGCTACAAAAAGCCATCTCAGAGGTTTAAACTGTCAGTTTCAAATGTAAGGAATGGAATCAGGAAATGGAAGGCCGCAGGCACAGTTGCTTTTAAACCAACACAGCAGGTCTGGCAGGCCAAGAAAAATACAGGAGCGGCATATGAGCCGGATTGTGAGAATGGTTACAACCACAGATCACCTCCAAAGACCTGCAAGAACATCTCGCTGCAGATGGTGTATCTGTACATCGTTCCACAATTCAGCACAATTTGCACAAAAAGCATCTGTATGGTAGGGTGATGAGAAATAAGCTCTTTCTGCACTCACATCACAAACAGAGTCGCTTGTTGTATGCATTTAGACAATCCAGATTCATTTTGGAACAAAGTGCTTTGGACTGATGAGACAAAAATGGAATTATTTGGTCAAAACAAAAAGCGCTTTGCATGGCAGAAGAAGAACACCGCATTCCAAGAAAAACACCTGCTACCTACTGTCAAATTTGGTGAAGGTTCCATCATGCTGTGGGGCTGTGTGGCTAGTTCAGGGACTGGAGCCCTTGTTAAAGTTGAGAGTTGGATGAATTCAACCCAATAGCAACAAATTCTTCAGGATAATGTTCAAGCATCAGTCACAAAGTTGAAGTTATGCAGGGGTTGGATATTTCAACAAGACAAAAAACATTCACGCAGAGGGAGAAGTACAATGTTCTGGAATGGCCGTCACAGTCCCCTGACTTGAATATCATTGAAAATCCATGGGATGATTTGAAGCAGGCTGTCCATGCTCGGCAGCCATCAAATTGAACTGAACTGGAGAGATTTTGTATGAAGAATACTCAGAAATACCTCCATCCAGAATGCAGACACTCATCAAAGGCTATAGGAGGCGTCAAGAGGCTGTTAGATTAGCAAAAGGAGGCTCAACTGAGTATTGATGTCATATCTCTGTTGGGGTGCCCACATTTATGCACCTGTCTAATTTTGTCCAATAAACTTAATGTCACTGCTGAAATATTACTGTTTCCATAAGGCATGTCAGATATTAAAAGGAAGTTGCTTCTTTGAAAGCTCAGCCAATGAGAAACAAAATTCCAAATAATTAAGAGGGGTTCCCAAATGTTTTCATATGACTGTATGTATATATAGATATATATACACTCACCTAAAGGATTATTAGGACCACCATACTAATACGGTGTTTGACCCCCTTTGGCCTTCAGAACTGCCTTAATTCTACGTGGCATCGATTCAACAAGGTGCTGAAAGCATTCTTTAGAAATGTTGGCCCATATTGATAGGATAGCATCTTGCAGTTGATGGAGATTTGTGGGATGCACATCCAGGGCACGAAGCTCCCGTTCCACCACATCCCAAAGATGCTCTATTGGGTTGAGATCTGGTGACTGTGGGGGCCATTTTAGTACAGTGAACTCATTGTCATGTTCAAGAAACCAATTTGAAATGATTCGAGCTTTGTGACATGGTGCATTATCCTGCTGGAAGTAGCCATCAGAGGATGGGTACATGGTGGTCATGAAGGGATGGACATGGTCAGAAACAATGCTCAGGTAGCCTGTGGCATTTAAACGATGCCCAATTGGCACTAAGGGGCCTAAAGTGTGCCAAGAAAACATCCCCCACACCATTACACCACCACCACCACCACCAGCCTGCACAGTGGTAACAAGGCATGATGGATCCATGTTCTCATTCTGTTTACACCAAATTCTGACTCTACCATTTGAATGTCTCAACAGAAATTGAGACTCATCAGACCAGGCAACATTTTTCCAGTCTTCAACTGTCCAATTTTGGTGAGCTCGTGCAAATTGTAGCCTCTTTTTCCTATTTGTAGTGGAGATGAGTGGTACCCGGTGGGGTCTTCTGCTGTTGTAGCCCATCCGCCTCAAGGTTGTGCGTGTTGTGGCTTCACAAATGCTTTGCTGCATACCTCGGTTGTAACGAGTGGTTATTTCAGTCAAAGTTGCTCTTCTATCAGCTTGAATCAGTCGGCCCATTCTCCTCTGACCTCTAGCATCAACAAGGCATTTTCACCCACAGGACTGCCGCATACTGGATGTTTTTCCCTTTTCACACCATTCTTTGTAAACCCTAGAAAATCCCAGTAACTGAGCAGATTGTGAAATACTCAGACCGGCCCGTCTGGCACCAACAACCATGCCACGCTCAAAATTGCTTAAATCACCTTTCTTTCCCATTCTGACATTCAGTTTGGAGTTCAGGAGATTGTCTTGACCAGGACCACACCCCTAAATGCATTGAAGCAACTGCCATGTGATTGGTTGATTAGATAATTGCATTAATGAGAAATTGAACAGGTGTTACTAGTAATCCTTTAGGTGAGTGTATGTATATATATATATATATATAATAATATATATATGTATGTATATGTATATATATATGTATGTATATGTATATATATGTATGTATATGTATATATATATATGTATGTATATGTATATATATATATATATATATATGTATATGTATATGTATATATATGTATATGTGTATATATATATATGTATATGTATATATGTATATGTATATATATATATATATATATATATATAAGAAAGCAATTTTTACCAGCGGAGACAACACTACACAACTGTCCAGTGAATGAAATTGTCACTTCTCATACTTAAGCTTGATCACCACACAAGAAGTTAGGAAACTTAACAGACTTCTTCCTAATTTTGACAACAATCCTACCAATGTACATGACCTGTTCAATTATGAGTGGTGAAGCCGACAGAAACGTCTCTAAATCCATCAATAGTAATAATAAAAAATTTGATCAACCATTCAAGCGGTACAATTAAATCATCCTTATATATTGTCAATAGAAAAAGATTTACTGACATTGCTCTAATATGAAGAGGCGATCAATGACTGTAGCCGAAAATGTCAGAAAATATGTTATTAAGGTCTTTCACTGCTAATTAATAATAATATTGGTGATGTGAAATTGGCCTGCGTGTGTGTGTGTGTTCACCCTGTGGTGGTCTGACATGCAGTCAGCTTGATAATAATAGTAACAATAATAATACTTTTTATTTATTTAGCTCCTTTCCCATGACTGCTGGGATGGGCTCCAGCTTCACTGTGACCCTGCCCTGGATAAAACAGATTGAAAAGTTGATGGAATTATGGATTATATCTTATATATAAACGTCTACGCATGGAAGTGCGTGTGTCTGTCTGTCCGGCCCGTAAGTGCAAGGCTACAGCATGAAGCTGAAAGAAAGCGACTCCGTTGCCAAAGTGAAACCTCCCACGAAAGACAAACAAGAGAGAAACTCGCTTAGCCGCTGATAGACAAGGGGGGCGAGGACGTCCGCAAAACGAAACTGCCGGCTCTGCATTTCAATTTTTTTCTGATGATTTCAATAGTTTCTAGGAGCCCAGGCTTTTATAAGCTAGTATAATATAATATCCCTGCAATGGACTGGTGCCTTGTCCCAATCTTGTTCTTGCCTTATCCTCGATGCCTGCTGAGATGGGCTCCAGCACCCCCACGACCCTTTTCTGCGTAAGCAGGCTTACAGGATGTATGGATGATTTTCTTGAGTTTTTGATGTTTATTATATATGATCTTTTGTAATTGGTGAGATTTATTTCTCACTTTACAGAAGAATTAACTTTCAAATCTAATTTGGCGTTTGTAACATACAGTAATGTATAGGCTTTAGGCCCCACAAACCTTGGATCTGCTGCGTTGCGTCTTCATCGCGAGAGCCTCCCTGACACAAAGGCTGATTTGTCACTGTATCACAAGGCCTGGCACGTCTGCAGGTGGCCCGTCTTCCTCTACTGCCCGTCTGTCTTTAATTGCGTCCCTTGGAATGCCACTGCGCCATTCTATTTTTGGAGATTTGAAGGTGGAGGTGCAGCTGCTGCAGCCCATCACATCCCGGCTGTCCTAATTTTACTCGCTCTTTGCACTTCCGGGTCCGTGAGTGGTGACTGCAGGCTCCTCACTTGGGCTATTTGGCATTAAGAGCAAAATTACAAAGGTTACAGACGAGATCGCCTTTGGAACGGCTGCTCCGATATCTAATCCTCTGCCGTCCCAATTAATGGAAATTGCGGATCAGGAGCTTTTTAACCATAATCTCTCACTGCATCTTCATTAAGCAGCAAAGCATCTCCTTTGGATGGTTTTACACGAGATAACCCCTAATCCCTCAAGGGATGGGATGGGATGTGGAGTGTGTGGGGGGGGGAGGGTTAGGCATCGGAAAACAACACTGGCATTTTATTATCGTGCTCTGCACTTCATACGCACTCCCCTTCTGAGTCGTAGGATCATTAGGAGTTGTGAAAATATTAGTGGCTTATTAAAGGGTGGGCAGCACACAAGCTCGGCGGTTAGCCAGCATCTCAGGCGGGTGGCTTGTCAAAACAATTCTGTGGAGCAATGACATGGAGGAACCATTTTTGGTTCTGAAATGTACCATCCACAGGAAGATTCCAGTAACTATTTACATAGCTCCATAACAAGTTCCAGAAGTAGCCATGAATAGATGATGATTGGAAAAGAACTCAAGGCAGGCAGACGTTGGGTGTCTACTAGACATGAAAGATTTCTACTTTGTCCTCAATTCAGGAACCTTTCCAAGGCCCAAAAGATCCAACTTCTCATGCAGAGAACCCTTCCCAGACTGAAATGGTTTCATTGTTAAGGCCATTAAAGTGTACCACGAGAAGACCAAGCAGATCATAAAGAGTTTGGGGCACCAGAAGGAGATCCCCGTATCATTGAAAGGTTGACGACAGACTGCCAGTATCTTTGTTTTCCTGGCATTATGACGCCTTCCCAGACGTGAGTCCAAACAATGACTGAGGCTAATATGGCAGTGCAGGTGTTTATATAGCAGGGCTGTCAAAAGATGGCTGGTAGAAATGACCGGACGCCGGAAGTGACGTCGTGTTTCTTCATGTCATCGATCTTCAGCTCTGCAGACTACAGAGGAGGGGACAGGCATTAGGTGACGGTGACTCTCACTACTCTCATTTGACGAGACCTGAAGTTCTCTCCTGAGCACGTGCGAAGGAACCAGGATTCTTCAGAGTGTGGAGTTTGATGTTCTCCACATGTCGTTGTTGTTTTTTCTTCTCTCAGGGCAATCTCGTTTTTCCGCTCAGAGAGGACAGTCATTCACTTCTAGCCATCCTTACATTTTCTAAACTCCTTTACCCAGGGCAGGGTCACAGGGAAGATGAGCCCACCTGAGCAAGCATCAATTGTAAGACAGGAGCAACAATCCTTGGCTACCCAATCAGCCTTTAAGTCACCCACTGACCTCAAAAAGCAAGCACTGAATACACAAAGCTGCACCATTTCAGATTTTAAGAAAGGTTTTTAAAAGCTGCTTATACTGAGAACTTGACCACAGATTTTATTTCCTCAAATGTGTCTTCACGAGTCACTAAAGCTGATGTCACGATACGCAACCTCTAGTCAGAGGGGATGTCAAGCTTGATGATGCTTCTATTCTATTATTCTGTCTTGTCACCTGAGGATGTCATATTACACAGAACATAGAGAATGAAAGGCAGTATATAATAAATAGATAGTTATAAAATGCACTATACAGTATATTAAAGGTAGATAAATATGAAGGGCACTATATAATGGATAGATATATAGTGCCTTTCATATCTATCAAACTGATAAATAGACAGAAAGAAAGGTAGATAAAAGCAAAATATAATGGATAGAGAGATAAAAATGAAAGGCATTATGTAATGGATAGATAGATGGACAGAGAATGAAAGGCACTATATAATAGAGAGATAGACATGAAAGGCACTATATAATAGAGAGACATGAAAGGCACTATATAATAGAGAGATAGACATGAAAGGCACTATATAATAGAGACATAAACATGAAATTCACTATATAATAGAGAGATAGACATGAAAGGCACTATATAATAGAGAGATATACTCATGAAAGTCACTATATAATAGAGAGACATGAAAGTCACTATATAATAGAGAGACATGAAAGGCACTATATCTCTACATATAAAAGGCAAAGCCCTCACTGATTTATCACTTTCCACATCGGTGGGAAGCTGAAATTTCGCATGCTCATTCCTTGCAGTGTACTTACAAAAGTTAGGTATGTGTTTCATCTCCTATTGCAAAATCCAAGGGGGGAGGGGGTTTGGGGAGGCAGGTGCTCATCCTTTACACTGTACTTACAAACGTTAAGTAGGCCTATGTTTCATTTTGTGCTGTGTCCCATAACGAACTTTCGAAAATAATGTCTTCTTTTTGGCGGTTCTCACCATTATGCCGTAAGGAACTTTCAGAACTGACCTCTCCTTTTGCCGGTTTCATTCCTTATTTCGGTTAACAGATGATTTATTTCACGACAAGGGCCGCCCTCGGTCCCCAGTTCCTTTTTCCGCATGGCCGCTGTCGGCGCACCTACCACGTGGTTGACTCCCTGCCTATATACATTAATGACATCCCGTGCTCATGTGCCTCCTCACTCGCTTCCTTACTTTCCTCAGCTGTTCGCCGTGCTCACTGCTGCCTTCTTCTTCCAGCCACTTATTGTTGGTCTTCCTTCACGTCAAGTTTTCCCGCTGGTGACTCCTGCCTTTTCGTTACAATCATCAGATTCACTCTCAATACTTAAAATAAGTCTATGACAATTACATTGACAATCATGTTATGTTATTTTTAAAATGTTTCCTTTTCTTTTTCATAACTTCTTTAACACACTACTTCTCTGCTGCGAAGCGCGGGTATTTTGCTAGTTATAGATAAATAGACAGATAGATAGCTACAGTATTTGTCTCCAAAGATCCACAAATATATATACACCTGTCAAAAGCATGTAATAGCAAGTATTTCACAATGTATTCTGTCTGTTAGTCTATACATGTACAGGCGACTCTCTGCGTGGCTCATACTAATGTATTCTCAAAAAGCAAAAAATGACCCAATGATCACCCAATGAGTTGGCAGTGTGTGAGGAATGACGAGGACATCGGTCAGGATGCTGCAGCTCGTTACTGGCTGTCTCTTGGCTGCGTCTGTTTGGGGCTTTCAGATGTGCATTCTGGACATAATTGAGTAAATGTGTGTGTGTACATTACTGGATATGTTGTAAAATAAACGACTGGACACGCAACAAAGGGTTGGGGCAGCCACCTGTATAGTTTCCCTGGATGCAGAAGGCTTTGAGTTGAGTACAATGTGTACAGGTTTGACTCCAAAGTAGAACTGTTTAAATATGAAGGATGAGGGGTTATTATAGTCAGTTCCCAGGAAGTGATGTCCTCGGGGCCGGGACAGGATGTGACAGGGGACAGGTAGGATTTATTGTATTTGATCTGCTGAGAGAAAAGACAGATGTTTGGTGCAACCCACCGCCCACCGGCCTGGGATGGGATTGGCATTTTCTGGTCCCTTTGCTTGACTCCCAAGTGCACATGAGTGACAATGTGTGTGTTTGTGTGTGCATGTATATGTGTGTGTGTGTATATATATATATATATATATATGTGTATATATATATATATATATATATATATATATATATATATATAAATATATATATATATATATATATATATATAAATATATATATATATATAAATATATATATCCATTATATTTTGCCTTTACCTTTCTTTATATCTATTCATTAGATTGATAGATATGAAAGGCACTATATATCTATCCATTATATAGTGCCCTTCATATTTATCTACCTTTTAATATACTGTATAGCAGTGGTTCTCAAACTGTGGTACGCTGAGCCTTTTCAGGTGGTACGCATCACAGTCCCTGAAATTTAATTTATCTGTGCAAAACCCTTTATGACAAGTCTGTTGTGAGCAAAAACCAATGAAACTGTTTAAATACAATAATACGTGTGAAATTTCATCATCTGAGTAAATAAAACCTATTATTCGAATCAGTATTTAGTTCATTTAATGCTACCATAGTTCCGTTTCACGGAAGTTAACTTCTACTTCTTCACTGTTTGAGGTTTTGGTCACTAGATGAAAGCACAACGCCGACACTATTTAGTCTTCGGTAACTCTGCCTCACAGAAACCGCTCGCGTTTGTTGTTATACGTGCACTGCTGCTGTATTGCATTGTAGTTAATAGATCTAAGCACAAAGCCGATACATTTTCGTCTTCGGTAACTGCGTCACATACAGGCCAAAGGCAGGATTTAGTTTCGGGGCGGAATTTATTGATTTATGTACATGCACAAATTTTTTCATTAATTTTATGCATAATTTCTTCCAATTCTTTAACTTTTATTTTGGGGCGGTTTAGACGCAAACTCCCTCATACAGCTCTCCCTCCCTTTCAACAAGGTGCGGGTGGTACGCAATGCCACTCACTTAACCTCAGGTCGTACTTGACGTCCAAAAAGTTTGGGAATCCCTGCTGTATAGTGTGTTTCATAACTATCTATTTATTATATAGTGCCTATAATTCTCTTTCTGCTGTGTAATATGACATCCTCAGGTGACAATATATATATATATATATATCCATCCATCCATTATCCAACCCGCTATATCCGAACTACAGGGTCACAGGGGTCTGCTGGAGCCAATCCCAGCCAACACAGGGCACATGGCAGGAGACAAAGCCTGGGCAGGGCGCCAGCCCACCGCAGATATATATATATATATATATATATATATATATATATATATATATATATATATATATATATATATATATATATATATATATATATATATATATATATATATATATATATATATATATTTTTTTTTTTGTATATATATATAAAAGCTAAGGTTACATCATTATATATATATATATATATATATATATATATATATATATATATAATGATGTAACCTTAGCTTACCCCTTTCCTCTTTGCATTGTATTTTTGTCAGTTGCTCTGAGGAGATCTGCAAGTACGAATTTCCTGCGTACACCTGACAATAAACCGGGCTGGTCTCGAAATTGACTCTGACGTGCGGCGAGAATTGGCAATTTTCGTCCACATTAGTTACAACATATAGGCTTATTTGAAAGAATGTAGAAGCGGCATATAAACCTCCTTCGATGGAGCAAAAGAACGCCATGAAACCCCGGCTGTCCGCTGGTCCAGGGTCTGTCGGAATTAGACAGGCACTAAAGACAACCAAGTGATGACCTTCACGTTAACGGGATGCGGCTTTCCCAGTCTAGCAGCTCCGATTAACCTTATGGACGTGGAAGGAGGGCCTGCTGAAAATCCTACCCGCAAAAAGGGAGAACATGTAACTGAGTGTGGAGTTCAAAAGCAGATGTGTATTGGAATGTAATTAACAATCGTAAGCCTGTGTTGAAATGGTATAATAAAAAAAAAAAAAAATCATAAAGATCATTACAGGAGGTAGAGGTTATAAAAGGTCAAATGGGTATCTGTAGTATGCACTGTGCTGTTCTAAACATCTGCAGTACCAGAGCAATTTACACTTTATACACACATGACAGACAGGTAGATATCTGTTTGTCTATATATACACCCTGTAGCTGTTCCTATGATGGCAGTCTTTGGCCTGTCGCAGTGATTGACTTTGTCTCGTGCTACTCTGTAGACTCTTCTACACGGTGCCCTTGTACCGTTTGATAAAGTGATGGACTCCAATTCCTGTACATTGAGACCTTGCACCATTAGCTACAGTGATAGACTCCATTTTCAGTGCACTGTGACCTTCTTTGCTACAGGGATGGTTTCTGGTTCCTGTGTACTCATTGCTACAATGGTGGTCCTACATTTGTGTGGTCCTGTAGCTGTTCTTGTAATGGTAGTCTTTGTCGCAGTTATTGACTCCATCTCGTGGTATTCGTAGACTCTTATGCACTTTGCCCTTGCACTCTTGGCTAAAATGATGGATTTCAGTTCCTGTACACTGAGACCTTCTTTGCTGCGATGATGGACTCTGATTCCTGGGCACTGTGCCCTTGTGCCCTTTGATAAATTGATGGATGCCCGTTCCTGTACATTGAGACCTTGTGTGGCCCTGTGGCTGTTCCTGTAATTGTAGTCTTTGTCGCAGTGATTGACTCTGTCTCATGGTATTTGTAGACTCTTATGCACTGTGCCCTTGCATTCTTGGCTACAGTGATGGACTTTGGTTCCTAAGCACTGTGCCCTTGTGCCATTTGATAAATTGATGGACTCTGGTTCCTGTACTTTAGGACCTTGTGTGGCCCTGTGGCTGCTCCTGTAATTGTAGTCTTTGTCGCAGTGATTGACTCTGTCTCATGGTACTTGTAGACTCTTATGCACTGTGCCCTTGCATTCTTGGCTACAGTGATGGACTTTGGTTCCTGGGCACTGTACCCTTGTACCCTTTGATAAACTGATGGACTCCGGTTCCTCTACATTGAGACCTTGCACCCTTAAGCTACAGTGATGGACTCCAGTTTCTGTGCACTGTGACCTTCTTTGCTATCGTGACGGATTTTGGTTCTTGTGCATTGAGACCTTGTACCCGTTGCCACAGTGATTGATGCCAGTTCCTGCACTGTCACCTTGTACTCATTGCGGCCGTGATGGGCCTACATTTGTGTGTCTGCTCCTATAATGATGTGACAGACTTCATCCTTGGCATTTGTAGACTCCTATGCACTGTGCCCTGGTACCCTTTGCTACACTGATGGACTCCAGTGCCTGTGACTTTGCACCCTTTGCTACAGTGATGGGTTTCTGTGATGCTCTACATGTCACCGCAGTGACAGACCCCATCTCACTCTGACCCTGTGCCTGTTGCTTCAGTCAGATGCTGTGATGCGGTGACCCGGCCACTGAATGTAGGACTCCATGACTAAATATAACTGTCTCGCTCTTAACCCTTTAAGGACTGAGCACCACAAGGTCATCTATCATCTTAGCGAGTGTCAAGCGCTAAAGCTCTGTTCCTGTGACAGTGGAGGTCTAACGTGACCCCCACTTTCTCTCATTTTCTAGACTGCAGTAGCTCTTTCACGTGCGTCACGTTGTCTTTTCCCCCTCTCCCTTCTCCCTCGCTCTTCTCATATCCCATCTGCCTGTCTCCTGTGCCCCCTGACTAGTCCATACCATGCGAGCCTTGAGTTCAGCGCCTCACGTTAGCCTGCGTTCACTTGAAATCATCTGTTCTAATTACCAGAAAGATGGTGTTCGGGGGGGGTGGGGGTTGGTGGGTATAGAGTGGCAGCAGGTCACAGTTCTTCCAGTCTGCTGCTCTGAAATACGGGCATTATCACTGCGTTGAGAAGCCAGAGGGCAGCTGGAGGCGTTGAACTGGTAGCGTCTGGAAGATAATCAGGCAGTAATAATGCGCAGGCCTGCGCGGCCATGTGGCACAGTCTTAGAGCGGCAGCAACCAGTGGCGGAACTGTGAATGGGGGGAGGGGAGCCCACCAACGATACCCTTTTCTAGTCTTTCTGACTCGTTGACCAAGCAATCCTTTTTTATATAGTGCCTTTTGTGGGGAACCAACAATGCAGCTTGCTCAATTACCTTCCAGCAGATTATAAAGTTTCATTATTTCCCATCTTAAGCCACAAGACCTTTGTTTTTTGATCCCACCAATCATCACGGTCACTGAACCACAAACCATTTGTCAGCCTCTTATTCCAGGATGTATGGCAGATCAAAACAATAAACTATTAAGAAGGAAAAGGTCATAGAAATTACCATATCACTTGGATTTACTCATATCGTAATTATGTTTTTTGAGGTCACTATGAAAGGTGCTATATAAAATTACGGATTGACTCGGCTCCAAGGACATGGGTTCAAGTCCCAGTTTAGTTGCTAGCTGTGGATTTTTGCTTTTCTTTCACATCCCAAAAATTGCCCATTTTGTTAACTGTTTGGCCTAAAATGGTCTGGTATGGGTGAGTGGACATATTTATGTGCCAGTGTGCCATATGATGATCTGACATGTACCCCCATAGTGCCCACATCCCTTTAAGCCTGTAAAGAAGTGGCACATTTAAAGAGTTCATGGATGAAAAAATGTAAGAATGTGTCCCTCTGTGCTCTTTGATAGATGGACATCCCATCCAGAGTCAGTTCTTGCTTTTCACTTCATATGGCGAGAGTGCCATTGACAGATGGGTCTGTGATCAGGTGGTCTTGTACTCACCTTCAAGCATTTGTTAGAGAAGCACAGAACAAATTATAAAGGTTTGAGATAGCAGAGGTGAGCCGCATTTAACTGGTAGATCTTTCATCAATGAAAAGAACCAAAGGACAATATGTTTTTCAACACGGCCGCAAAGAGAGTCACAACACCATCGTTGCCCGCTTTCTTGTCAAATCTGTCAAGGGTGCAGTACACTGTGAAAACAGGGACCCTGCTAGGCCTAGGAAGAAGACTTGAGTTTGCAATTGTTGGTCTTACTCGCTCAGGTCAGGGTGGTCACATGGGTCGCTAGGTCCACCGTTTCACTCATCCTATGTTGAAAATCCTGCCGACTACGCCAATGTAAGGGAAGCAGATCTTTTGCTAACAAAATCCAAACAAGGGTTTTTAATTTTTATATTTTTATTTTTAACTCTGCCATGAAGATTGACCGAGTCCTTCTGGTGATGGCAGGTTTTAGAGCAGTCCTGGAATGAGAGAAGTGGAATTCCAGGCAAGACGTGGAAGTGACATCAAAGCTTCTCTGGTTAATAATGCTCTGGTGTGAGGATAATAATAGGCAGGGGCATAAGTAATAGTGCCAACCCCTTGTCCGCGGTGGAATTACAGATAGTACAATAGCTGCTACTCACACATTTCTGATACAGTCTGGTGGTAATGAAGGAGCTCATTGAAAGCGAAGGGGAATTCCACCCACCTAGCTGCACTTTGATTAAAAAGACGTCTGAAAGTTAAGCCTTCACAAACAACCTCCACGTCTCCGTCTCTCTTTCTCTCCTTCTCACTCCCTCGCTTGGCCATGACAGGCCAATTTGACAGTGAATCACTCGGCAGTTCATCTGCCCACGTAACTCCGGCGAGATAGCCCTTCAATGAGCTTCCTGATGCTTTTATTAAGTGTATCTGAAGACCACCGTTCAAACCCATCGACCTTGTGATTCTTCTGCTGCACAGCGGCGGTAACGTGCGTCACATAACAAAATCAATGGGGTCTCTGGTATAAGAGTGCAGATCACGTGGTGAAGAGGAACGAAAGGAACCTCTAAAGGACCATTCAGTACATCAGCACCCTGTGCCCCCTGAAATTGAGGACATGGCCATGTGGCGCGCACACAGCAGCGAGCGTACTGCCAGATGCACCAAAGCTGGCAGGCTGGAGTCTGCCGTCATGACATAAAAAAGTGATGTAAAGGTGCGCTCTGTTAATGGTGGGCATAGTGCTAGTGAAAACCCTAAATCTCTCCATTTGGATCGGTCTGTTCTATATTGGCACCTTCTGCTACATTCGGCCGTGTCACACTGTCACTTCGCTTTGGGGCAGTCGTGTGGAGATCCGCTGTAGCTGGGTCGGGTCAGCCCAAAAAAACCTGTGAGGAGCAGGCCGGGTGGGCTCATCATTCTTTCATCCAGTTTTATAGAAGATTTCAGTGCAGACACTTTATATGCCATCCTTCATTATCTTTCTGCAAAATATATTTATCTGTATTTCCAATTTGATTATCTTCAAGTCTAGCGTGTATAAAACCTTTCATGTTCTGCCTTTGGAGCCTTTACATATAATGCTTTCCATTATCATATGTGTAATATAGTGCCTTTCACTGTATATCTGTCTACCTTATTTTTATAGAGGACTTTAATTTTCTACATTGTTTTTATGTTCTGCCTAGTGATCAATTATACTGTATACAATAAATTCTATTAACTAGCTTTCTCATGCAATGCCTTATGTATCAATCTCTTATAAACACGGCAGCACTAATCGTTTTATTTAGAGCCTTTCACATTCCGCCTTTTGATCCATTAGATATATTTCATTATCAGTATCTCTTACTTAGTGTATTTTATGTCTGTCCATCTTTCAGTTTTAATGGCACATTTTATTACATATCTCTTTTATGTTGTGCTTATTGATCCAATGTACTGTATATGATAAATGTTATCATCTAGCTCTCTGATATAGTGCCTTAAATTTTATTATCTAGCTCTCCCACATCTATCTCTTTTATATAGACCTATTAATTTTATATAGTGTTTTTCATGTTCGGTCTTTTGGTCAATTATATGTAATATATTTCATTATCAGTCTGACTTATGTAGTGTATTTTATATCGATCTATCTCTCAGTTTTAATGGCCCATTTTACCTATCAGTCCATTTTATATAGCAC
The DNA here is from genome assembly GCF_016835505.1 of Polypterus senegalus. NCBI lineage: Eukaryota > Metazoa > Chordata > Cladistia > Polypteriformes > Polypteridae > Polypterus > Polypterus senegalus. The sequence goes on from NC_053154.1 coordinate 315,941,377, forward strand.
CTTTCATGTCCTGTCTACGGAGCCACTGAATAGAATGATTTCACAATCTCACTCTCTTTCTGTTTCATAATTTTATATAGCACCTGTCATTTTATTTAGCGCTTTTATGTTCTACCTATATACATTCAATTATACCAGGGGTGTTGAAATCCGGTCCTGGTGGGCCGCAGTGGATGCAGGTTTTCACTCTACTCATCTCCTTAATTAGTGACCTGTTTTTACTGCTAACTAACGTCTTTTGCCTTTGTGTTAATTAACTTGACTCAGCAGCCAAACAATCCAGAGACACAAAATGAGCCGCCACATGACCAGCTCGCCAGTGCCCACCACACAATATCTGAAAATAAAGAAAGGTGAAGGTCTCAGTAAGTTTGATCTCTCAGGTCACTAAAACATTTTGACTTTGTTCTTAGAGAAACCAGAAAATCAACAGTTTTGGAAATGTCTGCTGTGGCAGAATGAGAGCAGCAACAAGCTGTGGAATTAAATAACGGGTTTAATTAACAACAAAAGTGGGCTTCTAATGAAGAAACTGGTTGGAGTTTGAAGCTTGAATTTAGCTGGTCAACTGTTGACTCGTTTCACGTCTCATTTCTGTTTGGCTGACATTTAATGAAGAAAAGAAGCCATTCAGAGGACTAAATCCTTAAAAACAGAACTATTAAAATGAAGGGAAAAGGAGTTAAGTAGCAGTGAAAACCGATTAGGAAAAGGGTTAGAATGAAAACCTGCAGGCACTGCGGCCCACCAGGACCAGAGGTGGACACCCCTGCATTATACTGTACATGATCAATTGTATTTTCTAGCTCCCTCATATATTGCCCTACCTAAATCTTTACCACTAATCATTTTATATAGTGCCTTTCACCATATGACTATTGATCCATCACTCTGTTTAATACATTTCATTATCAGTCACCCTTACATTGCTTTAATTTTATATAGCACTATTATTTTCTGCCTATTTATCATTGAATTGTATATAATACATTTTAGTACCTAACTCTCATATACTGCCTCTATCTATCTATCTATCTATCTATCTATCTATCTATCTATCTATCTATCTATCTATCTATCTATCTATCTATCTATCTATCTATCTATCTATCTGTTATATATGTGCCTTTCATTATCTGCCTATCGCAGTAATATTTTTATTTAGCACAGTCTTTCTATCTACTGTTCCATTATATATAATACATTTTATTTTGAATCACTCTTCGGTCTGATCTTTCAGTTTTAGTGGCGTTTTTTTTTTACCCGTCAGTACCTGTCATGTTCTGTCTGCTAAGCCATTATATGTAAAACATTTCATTCTCAATCTCTCTCATTAAACGATCTTTCGATCTATTTATATGTCCATCTGCTTTTTCTTTGCAGTGTCTTCCATTAGTTAGTAATTTCATACAGCGCCTTTCGTCACTTACTCTTTCTTCGATTTCTTTTCAAACGTCGCGCCCTATTACAGTAAAGTTCCAGCGTGTGCAGGCCACTTGTCACAGGGTGGCTTGCTGTTGACCCTAAGCTGTTGCCTTTTGTGGTTTGCCACTCGCTCGGATTAATCTCAGCCCGTGTCTGGTAGACCAGAAGTGAGCAGATGGCCGTCTGTGTCTTGAGGCAGGCCCATACCTTATGGCCGGCGAATGTGTCAGAGTCATTACGTAACCCTTCAGCCTCCCAAGGTTTCTTGAAGCTTCTTTTTCGCGCCCGTCAAACGCTCTTCGCCTCCTTCCTCCTGCCGTCTGCCCTTCATGCTTCCCTCTCTACCGTTTTAGCGCTCCCCTGATGGCATTCGTCGCCTCACCGATGTGGATGTCTGTCATTTCTGCGGATATCAAACCCTGCGGGTGGGCACAAGGGACCGATCAGCGGCGATTTGTGTTAGCAGCTGCCCGACAGGTGCCCGCTCTCTGCCCACGTGCCACTCATCTCTTGCTTACAGCTTGACTAATGCAGTGTAATGGCATTACTAAGGGCACCTTCGTCCTTACAAGTCTGTTAGTTCACGGGCTCCACTGAAAAGTGGATTTAGAAGTCTGATGCAATTTTGTGGTGTGATGTAGACAGTAATTGTTGCATATTCGTATGGATGTTGCGTATATAAATATATTGTATATACGTATGTTACGTATTTTATGTATTTGCATATTTTGTTGTGATTATACTGATTTATTGATTGCTATGTGTGGAATATCTAATTGAGAAAGGGGTTGATGGGAGCCAATGACCGTAAATTCGAGGCGCCCCCTGCAGGACACTCAGTCTAACGACAGTTCATGAGTAGCTCATCCCATTCGAAGCTTTTCCTTCTTCTTTCCATTTCCACATACAGCTGAACTTATTAAAGGGCTTGTTGACTGCAGCAGCAAGTCACTGAAAACTTTACAGTACTTTCCTCCTAAGCCAAAACTGACAATCTGCTCATGATACAGCCCTGCAAGTTTAAAATCTATAACCGTCAAAGAGAAAAAGAAAGACATTGAAGAATCACACAACAGTTTCAAATTCAGTTTATTTTTGCATTAGCTGTACTAGTCGTCGAATTCATGTTGAAATCTAACTAATCATCGTGGACCTCAGCATTGATGTCTGTGGTCAGCCATCTTCTGGAATGTACTCTGTAATGCATGTAGCAATTTGCATTGCGTTTTTCATTCCAACAGATGGAACATCACAAATGTGTAATAATAAAATGTATTACTACACATGTTTGAGATGTGCCATCTGTTAGAATGAAAATCAATGCACATGTCTCTGCTATATGATATTTAGTATAGGATTTGTAAAAGCAGTGTTAATGTTTATGATGATCAATCTGTCGAAATGGGAAATTAATGATTATATCTAGGTTGTATGCCAATTAGAATGAGATTCATGAAAGCAGTGTTAATGTTAGTGATGTGCCATCTGTTGGAATGACGAATGCAATGACTATGTGTCTGTTATATGCCATTTGGTATAGGATTCATAAAAGCACTGTTAATGTTAGTGATGTGCCATCTGTTAGAATGAAAATCAATGCACATGTCTCTGCTATATGATATTTAGTATAGGATATGTAAAAGCAGTGTTAATGTTTATGATGATCAATCTGTTGGAATGGGAAATTAATGATTATATCTAGGTTGTATGCCAATTAGAATGAGATTCATAAAAGCACTGTTAATGTTAGTGATGTGCCATCTGTTGAAATGACAAATCATTGCGAATGTCTCGATTGTATGCCATTCAGTATAGGATTCATAAAAGCAGTAGTAATGTTTGTAATGCACCATCTGTTGGAATGACAAAACAATATGTCTACTATATGCCATTTTGTACCGGATTCATAAAAGCAGTGTTAATGTTTGTTATGCACCATCTGTTAGAATGACAAATGAAGTGTATTTTATCACTGCAATTGTTTGTGATGCACCATTTGTTGGGATGACAGAGACATAGCAACTAGACAGACAGATACACAAACAGACAGACACATGCCCTTTTATTAAGGTGGATTCTCAAAAGTGCCTTTCAATGGGATAGGATAACTGTAAACCTCTGGCTTAAAAAGACAAAAGTAAAACATCCATTCATGCATTTCCTAAACCCACTTATCCAATCAAAGTTTCAGGATAGCCAGAGCTTATCCCAGCAAGCACTGGGTACAAGGCAGTAACAGTCCCTTGATGGAATGCCAGTTCATCACAGGATGACACACACACACACACACACACACACACACACACACACACACACACACGAGGGTTAATTTAGCACCACTAATCCACCTAACCTGCATGTTTATGGACTGTGGGAAGATACCAGAACACCTGGAGGGAGCCTGCATAGACACAAGGAGAGCATGCAGACATCATTCAGGGAGCACCTGGGAAGAGAGCCCCACTGTGTCATCCCCTTTTTATGAACGCACAAGTTAGGTGAAGTATACATAGCAGCAATTGGGTCAAACACACAGATGCGCATTTCAGGTGAAGATGCCAACTATAACTTATTTAGTAGAAGTGGAAGTTCAAATATTTGGAAAACATAAATGTCGAAACAGACGCAATTTACTAGCCTGTCTGTTTGGATCGCAAGTCAGTTTCATACGCTTGTTTGCACAGTTCTACCAGCTGAGGATCAAGCTCTGAGTCACTGGGGGGGAAAGTGATCCTGCAGCTTTATGCCTTCCCGTTACATGGTATGGCCACTTGAGGACCACGCTGCCTGTGCGTATACGATGAATATTAAAGGAGATGGAATGTGCGCAATGAGGGGATGGAGCTGCTCCTCCTTCGATGGCTCACGGCCTGTGCCGTCCATGTGTTTTACTACACGCAGGCGGCCCTGTAACGCTCCACTGTGACGACTTGGGTGCGCCTTGCGATGTTGTTAGGATGAGCGAGCCGCATACGCGAACCAGAAAACGGCAGTCCGAACTGAAGAAGACGCCGAAACAAAGTGCGCGGTGACGGAGAGCCTCAAGGCTGGTGCCCGTATTGTGACCGATATTGTTTGGGGGTGGGAGGGGGTCTTCGTAAATCGTTCATCTCGAAATGTCCGCTACGTCTGCAAAGTGAGCCCATTAGTGATGCAAATGAAAAATCTAACTTCACTTATGATGTTTTACTCAGAAATTAAAATTGCATTTTTAATGCCTGAATGGGGCACGGAAATATCAATTTTATAATGTCAATCCTCATACAATTGAAGAGGTCCGCTTTCATTTGTTTGCTCTTTGAGGTAACCGTCGACCAGCGGGTCTCGTTTTCTATTTTAAGCCGCTGGGGTTGACTGAGAGGGGGTGTGGGAAGTGCCCTCCTGGTCACAATTTTCTCTGCGTTTTCAGCAGGTTTTATTCAGCCCTGCTAATGAAAGCGGTTGAGTTGGCGGCCTCGAGAGGGGCAAAGAACTAATGATACCTTTAGGCGTCTGCGAGCGCCAAACCTAAAAAAAAAGACTCCAAGGGCACGGCGAAGCGCGCCTCCTCAAATCAGCGAATAACGGAGAGCCCGTGGAACTGGCGTCTGTGGAGTGGCGCAGCCCAGTGCCGACCCTCCGAGTTTAGGGCGCTTAGCCCAATTAGGCGGCCTGCGGGTTTGAAAATGGGTGGAAGAAAACTGCGCCATCGGGGGAGGACGGCAGCCGTCTGGTCTCGCTGACATTTCGCCAGATAAGAAGGGTCTGTGTCCACAACGGAGCCCGAGCCCTCGGTAATTATCTCCGGTTTATCAAAGGACCGGTGACAGGTGTCCTCATCACGACAGGCCGCCTGTCAGTCACACGGGGGCTCAGGCGGCCATCGCTCGGCTAGCAGTCTGAGGAGATGACATGTTGAGCGACACAATACGGCTCTGGCAAGCTAGCTAGCATTATACAGCACCTCTCATGTACATGTCATATAGTGCCTTTCACTACAGTCTATCATTGTTTCCTTTCATATAATATACCGCCTTTCATGTACATGTGCTGGGTGGCACCCATTTATCAATCTAAAAATACGATTTTATTATGCAGCACCTTGAAATGATAAGTGATATTGTGTCTAATAATCTGTTTAACTAGCAATTCACACATTTCATATAGCCTTATAATATAGCGCATTTCATATTAATGTTATATAGTGCCTTTCACATTTCTCTTTAATATAACCTTTCATCTATATCCGTTACAGTGTCTGTTTATCTATCTATAAGATTACTTTTAATATATCTCTATTATAGATAAGTTATATAGTGCCTTTCAGTATCTATCTATCTATTTGTGATATAGTGCTTTTCATTATCTATCTATCTATCTATCTATCTATCTATCTATCTATCTATCTATCTATCTGTAATATAGTGTTTTTCATTTCTATCTATCTATCTATCTATCTATCTATCTATCTATCTATCTATCTATCTATCTATCTATCATCTAGTACCTTTCACACCCCTCTTTTTTTGTGTAGCGTATTCCATTTCCTGCCTGCTGAGTTTTGTGTCTCCTATGGTGGCTTCTCTCCGGTTTAACCCAGTTTCAGTTTCCCTGCACTCGTGACGATTCGCCCACCATTATCAGTTCTATTAACGTTACTGAGTGAAAGTCTCAAACACTCGGGAGAGCATCGGGCCAATGGCTCCCATGTGGTAACCAGAGACATAACCGCAGGTCCTAGCAGCATATTGTCACCATGTCAGCCAGTCCTCCCCAATGTCATCACAAAAGTGTGTAACGTCTAAACTGGACACAGAATGGGAACCTTTGGGGTGTTCCTGCCTTTATATCGATACTCTGCCTGCTGTGTTCGGAATCAGAAATTTCTGTCGTCCTCAGACAAGGGACATTTTGACACATGAAAATTTGCAGTTAAATATTTCATAGCTTTGTCTGCCAGCTCACTTAAAATATGTCAGCCTATCAGTTTCTGAAATGCCTCTGAGCTCTTTGACTTGAGACAGAAGTGGCGATGAGGATTTTAATGCACAAGTCAAAAAAAAAAAAGAAGTCACCCACTGGCAAAATATAAATGAGCCTGTGAATAAGAAAAGGTGTCCTGGTAATGACTGGGGGAAAAGAAGATTAAACCAACAGACACGGGCAGCCCATGCCAATCCAATTAAATGGAAAGGGGCGCTGCTGCCGCTGCTTCTGTTTAAAAGCGGGACTTAATCACTCTGAAGTCTTGCCGGGGATTATTTCTTTTCGATTATGTTTCATGCAAGCAAGGAATGTGTGAGTGTGTGTAAGTGTGTGTGTGTAAGCGTGTTTTCCATTCTTCTAAAGTGATTCTCCCGCTTGTAATTAAAAACCCTGTGATCTCAGAGGCTCAAGCGCTCCGTCATGAAAGGAGGAACAGAGGAGATTGTGTGAGGGCAAACTGGGCAAGGAAATGGATGCTGTCTGCGCACAATTCAGATCTACAGAGGACAAGCGCGCAGTGCCATACAGGAGTGGAGGGAATATAAGGAACGGGGGTGTGTGACGTCTGCATGCCTGTATGTGTGTGTTAATTATATAATCTGGGCCGTGTCTTTATAGACAGACAGACTGACTCAAAGGCACTATAGGTGGATAAATAGAAAGACACTATATACTGATAGCTCAGCACTATAGATCAATAGATTTAGAAAGGCACTATATATTGATAGCTCAGCACTATAGATAGATCTAGAAAGGCACTATATACTGATAGCTAGGCACTATTGATAATTAGATCTAGAAAGGCACTATATACTGATAGCTTTGTGCTATAGCTAGATAGGTAGATCGATCTAGAAAGGCACTATATAATGAAAGCTAGGCACTATTGATAGGTGTATAAATAGAAAGACACTATATACTGATAGCTCAGCACTATAGATAGATCTAGAAAGGCACTATATACTGATAGCTAGGCATGATAGATCGATCTAGAAAGGCACTATATAGTGATAGCTAGCAAGGCATTGCAGATAGATAAATCGGTCTAGAAAGGCACTATATACAAATTGATAAATACATAAATCTAGAAAGGCACTATATGCAGATAAATAGATCTTTAGAGGCACTATATGCAGACAGATTGATCAATCTAGAAAGGCACTCCATACAGGGAGATCTAGAATGACGCTATATGCAAATAGATAGCAAGGCAATGTAGATAGATACTGTATATGGACCAATCTAGAAAGGCACGATAGATAGATGGATGGATGGATAGATGGATCTAGAAAGGCAGATGGATAGCGTAAATAAAACACAGACAAGACCATGAAGAGCTGGGGCACCGGCAGGTGATCTCCATATAGCTGTTGAAGAAATAACAAAGCGGTTCATAGTGAGATTGTCTTTTCAGACACAAGTCCAAGGTAGAGGGCGGTTGAGCCAGTTATGAGGTGGCAGAGGCAGAAGGGATGGGCTCATATGACCAGAACTCATAAGTGATGTTGGATGTCGTAGTTTCTTCACACGAAAATGAAGAGAGACATTAGGCGACAGTGCCAACCCTCAAATCAGGGTGGAATTACCATTTGACGGACCCCGAAGTTGTCGCCCAAGTACATGAGTGTGACATTAGGTAGGCAGGTAGGCTGTGATCCAAGACTGAAATATTTATTAAGTCCCAGTATCTTTATGAAAAGTGGGAATATTTCCAAAAGATGGCCCCTTTCACACCAAAAAACAAGTGCAATTCTTCTCCTCCCATTTTCCTTCTCATCTTCTTCCTCTTCTCCCCGGTGAGCTTCGTTCTCCTGTCTCTCCTGGCTGAGGTGGGCCATGAATACCACCCACAGGTCAGCACCATAGCCAGGGAGCACTTGTTGGTTGGGTGAAGTTGTGGAGGCCCAAGAGCTGTTAGCTGTGGACCCCCAGAGCTCTGCTCCGTCGAGGAGGTTGACTATTTGTATTAAACATCAGTGATGTTGCACATTACGTCCGGTTAACTATGAGGGTTTCAGGACGGTAATCCGACTCGAATAATGACAGCCATCAAGCACACGGTGTGACCTAAACCTGCAGTCCAGTTGGCTGTTCAGTGAAAGCTCCTGAGCTGGTGGATCTCCGCATGGCTGCAGCCGGACTCTTCTCTCTGGAGGACCCCAGCAGGGCTGTCCTAACAGGACTTACTCGAGAGTTTTCATCTTTGGGGCACTCTTTGGCTATGCCATGATGCCATCCAGTACCCCGATCTTGTCATCCCGGCAGTCGTGTTCCAGGTCTTTATAAGGGAAAGGGGTGCAATGCGGTGCCCAATCAAAACAAACGTTCAAAACCCCAAACTCTGCCTTGTGTTGGTGACGGGCAGGGAGAAGTGACGCCTGCCGACCTGCTTTTGAACGCTTGGCAGCTTTCCATGTATGCCTTTCGCTAGTTTTGCCCCTGACGAGGGTGGGCTTTTTCACTTCCAGAGAGGCCTGAGCTGTCAACACGTGAATCAGCGAAGCGGAACGGAGTGGACAGAAGGTCTGTGACGAGGTCACAATCTCCTCACTTGCAACCTGCTTGAATGCAGAGGGTGACCATGTGAGCTTCTCCAGTGACACCCGAGGCTCCCCTCACTGTGTCAGGTTGTCAGGCACGTCGATTTCTTTGATGCCGGTGGGACGTCATGGAGGAGCTGAGGCCGGGCTCTCCTAATGACAAGCAATGAGGACCTCGCTTCTCAATTGGGACAGTTGATCTTACTAAACAGGGGTTTTAAAAATTCTTTATTAGCCATTTATCAATTCATTTCCTGAACCAGTGGGCAGCATGGTGGCACAGTATTAGCACTGCTGAGACCAGGGTTCATGTGCCAGGTCCTCCCTGCCAGGAGTTGGCATGTTCTCCCCGTGCCTCCCACTGTCCAAAGACGTGCAGGTTAGGTTGGTGATGCTAGATTGACCGGATGTTTGTTCCTGCCTTGTGCCCTATGCTAGCTGGGACAGGTGCCACCCCATATGCCCATCGTGATCCTGGTCTGGATTAAGCAGGTTTGGAAAATGACATGACATGACTGTTCCTGAACCACTGGCATCCTTTGCTCAGCCTCAAGGCAGGAGCCGTCTGTCTCAGTACCAGAGAGATGCCAGGCCATTAGGGGGTACTTTCACTTATACCAGGGACTTGGGAGGAAAACGGAGAAGGACGCTGACTCAGGGTGAGACGGTAAATGAGTCTGCTTTCCTCATATTATAAGCATTTGTGTGTTTTCCAATTTTATCATTTTGCGATCATTATTATTTAAAATAACAACATCCTCTCCCTTTAAGTGAGGATAACCGTAAACCTCAGGCTTAAAAAGGACCAAAACAAAACAAAACCATCCATCCATTTCTCAATCTTGATTATCCTGAATAGGGCTGTGGGGAAGCTGGAGCCTATCCCAGAAAGCAACAGGCACAAGGCAGGCAGGAACAACACTTGTCAACACACACACACTAGCACAGGTCAAGGGTCAATTTAGTGTCCCCAGTCCACCTAACCTGCATGTCTTTGGACTGTGGAAGGACACTGGAGCACCCGGAGAAAACCCAGTGGACACAGGGGGCACCCAGGAAGTGAACCCAAAAACAAAACCGTGCTCTTTAAATAGCAGAAAATGTATTAAATAAACATAAGAGACACCAAAAGCGTTTGTCAAAATGGCCATCCAAGCCTAACTAGACTAGTCCTGTTATCTAGAAATTACTAACCAAAAGGCAAATTAAAAAATGACAAATAAGTGACCCTCTAAGGGACCCCAAACATCCACCTGAATATAAAAGCAGGGGGCGTGGTCCCCTGGCAATGATGTCATAGCGGCTCCACCCCTTCAGGGCTCCACCCATTAAATATGAGGGGTATAACCATAAAACATTTTTACGTCATAATTACATACTAAATAATACTGACAAAATGACAAAAACACGCCTGAAATATAACAACAGAAATGAAAATAAAAGAAAAATAAACAAGGTAACAATCATCAGGCCTGAACTTACCGACCCATTATTATACATTAGGATTAGTTTTGATTTCTTTGTGCCTGTGGCGTGTCTGTGTGTTCACCGATGGGTTAAATAACGGCGAGATTCGGCTTGTAATTAAGGAACTGGATGGAGTTTGAGACCCCGACTTAGGTGGTCATCTGTTGACTCACTCACTTCACGTCTCATTTCAGTTTCGGGTGTCGTTTATGAGAAAAAAAAACCAAAGCAATTCAGATTGCTGAATCTTCAAAAAAAAAAAACAAAGGGATAAAGAAGTCTGGCCAGTAATTTAGAAGAAGATCGGAATGAAAATCTTCAGACACAGTTGCCCCTCCAGGACCGGAACTGGAGACCCCTGTTGTAGTCAATGCCTTAGTCACTATCTCTCTTTGGCTACTACAGCTGATGGACTCACTATAAGCACCTCCATTTTATTTTGATTCAGATCAAGAAAATTATTAGCCATCCAGGATCTTAGTTCACAAAGACAGTTGTATAGGAATAGAAACCTGAGTATCATCAGCATAGCAGTGAAAAGAAATGTTAAATTTCCTAAAATGAGCTCCAATAAGGTGAAGGTATATAGAGAATGAAACAGGACCCAAAATGGATCCCTGAGGAACACCACATTTAAGAGGAGCAGTAGACGAAAAAGAGGAATTTAAAGTCACTGAAAAGTGTCTACCAGTTAGATGTGACCTGAACCAGTTAAGAGCGGCCCCTTTAAGCCCAAGAAGATGTTCAAGTCGCAACAGCCATATCTCATGGTCAATAGTCTCATAGGCAGCAGACAAGTCAAGGAGGGCAAGGACTGCATTGCCACCCGAGTCAGTAATAATAGAGATGTCATTGAGTACTTTCAGGCGGGCCGTCTCAACACCATGATGACGCCAGATTGGTAGATCTCAAATAAATTATTGGAGTTAAGGTGATCAACCAATTTATTATAAATAATTTCAATAAATAATAAATAAATATCTGTTTCATTTTATCGACCATTTACATTTTTTATTCCTGTGACTGGTTGTGTAGGTAGGGGGCCCCAGTGCACTGCTTTGCCCCTTTCTATAATGGTGGTAAGACGGCCCCTTGCAATAAATAGACGAAAAATAAAAGAACAATTCATTACCATTGTTTTGTATCTCGGATGATAAGACATAGCGGGCGATGAGGTCAGGAGGGGGCTGTTAACACCGAATGGAGATTCTGAAGGAGCGCTACAGATAAAAAAAAAATCTCATTTTTAAGCACAGAGTACATCGGCTTGTTTAACATGATCATTTAACGAAAGGATTATAATATTAAATGTTTTTAAATGAGCTAACGAGGAGGCTACGGCTCATTTGCTCCCTTAAGGAATTTCCTGTGCTGCGGTGTTTTGCATTGCACTACTCGTTGTAAACTAAACGTAGATCTGCATTTTTAATCATAATGGTCTGCACCTTCCACTGATTGCAGAGAGTGGCTTCATTCAATCTTGCAAAGTCAAAATGTTTTGTTGACCTGAGAGATCAAACTTTTCAAGACCACCACCTTTCTTTATTTTCAGATATTGTGTGACGGGCACTGGTAATATGGCCCTCGTTTTGTGTCTCGGGATTGTTTGGCTTCTAAGTTAACAACTAAGGGGGTCTGAGTCAAGTCAATTAACACGAAGGCAAAAGAAGTTCATTAACAGTAAAAACTGGTCACTAATTAAGAAGACGGTTAGAATGAAAACCTGCCGCCACTGCGGGCCTCCAGGACCGGAGTTTGACATCGGTGATCTATGGCATTGCTCCGAAGAACCTCTGTGGCACCTTTTATTCTTAAGTGTGCCCCTTTTTGTGGGTCCGTGTTTTATAGGTTTCGGCAGGATTTTTACAGCCAGATGCCTTTCCTGACACCAACCTTCCTCATTTATCTGCCCTTGGGCTTCTGCCACTCTATAGTAACTCATCAATATTCATGAGTGGGGCGGAGCCTTCGACCAAAACATAATGGAGTGTAAGCAAGAAGCTGTAAAGCCAGCTTTAGAACGGATCCAAATAGAACCATTCATTAAAGGGTTCCTAACCTGAGGTACCCGGGACCCCAGGGGGCTGCGACAAAGAGGAAGGCTGCGTCACAATTTGCCCAAACTGTGAGTGAGATGCAATGTCGGACTTTATCGTGGTCCAATCGGTGTCTTGCAGTGTGACGTCATTTGTTAGTTTGTGCTCCTGTTGTCTACAGAATCGGGAATTGCGCCCGACAAGCGTCACCAGTGAATTAGCCCCAGAAATGCCCCTTCCTTGCTGCGGGCAAAGCGTTCGTAAAGGCAAATCACTTCTTTTGAAGAGCATGGAATTGGAACCTTGAAGTTATTTGTAGAGAAGGCCGAGGTCTTGTATTGACACATAATTCTTACAGCACCACTGCCTCTGTTCAAGTGGGAGAGGGATCAAATTGCGGCAGGTGTAGTATCTACATGGCAAAAAGGTGAAATGACTGCAACCAAGGACGGCGACAAGAAAGACGTTAGCCCCCTAAGCACCATTCACAACGCAGGAACTGCCAATCGCGTCAGGAATTTGTGGATGTCACTAAACCTTACACTGTGGTGTACATAAGGCGCGCGTCTGTCGTGCAGATCAGGTCCTGATATTCTGATGTGCAAGCAACAGAACAAAAATAAGAAAGGTGCACCAAGAAACATGCGTCGACTGTCCTGATTACAAGAAGGACGCACATTAAATCTGCAACAGTACAGCTGTGGACACTCGACGGGCCTCTCCTGCTGTATTCATGTTGATGTATCGTAGCGCCAGTTTGTGCAAAAATGTACCCTTAACAAGTTTCCAACTGTGTCCCCGTGTTCTTGATGAACTCATTTTAAAGTCACCGTCTCGGTCCCTTCAGAATTTTAAACACTCCAGTCAGGTCTCCTCTTAGCCTTTGACTTTATGTTAACCCAATATCCTTGATGGGATATCATTGTGAAAGGAGCCTCCAGTCCTGTTTCATCCCAGCTCAGCCCCATTCCATCCCCAGCTTGATCGTCCCTCCTTCATCTCAGCCTGGCACTTAAAGTGGGCCTGAGTGCACAGAAATGGAGCATCAGCATTTCTTACATTTTTTCCAAGCCGCCTAATGGCAGTGTTTGGAGCGTACTGCGATGCTTAATCCCTCACATCCCAACCTTATTCTGTGATCCAATATACAGATAAAGTCGATCTGGAGACTCCAAGAGGGACCACTCCCCTGCCCTCTAACTCAATTGATGGATATGGTCACTCTTAAATCTCCAAGTGGACTCCCATGCCGATCTACAACCCTATACAACAGTTGTTCTATTCCCTCGCTACCCAATTTTGCGTTTTGCATGTATTTGTGAATCACTGAGGAGATATAAACCATGGTGATCTTTGTCATGTCCTCCTTGAACAATCACTGCCAATTATTGTCCATCCCCATTGGAGAATTGCTAGCGGTGGCAAAGTTTTCCAAAAACAGTGTGCCACCTGTCCTCATTCCAGTACTGTTGGAACTCATGACTCCCCACAGCCAAAGTTCAGACCTATCGCCACCCGCTGCCATACAAGAATATCTCGGTGACCGAAAACAGCAGGGTGAACCCGATCTAATTAAGAAATGAGACTTAAACGGAGCGCGCCGCCACTTACTGTACGTGTCTCCTCCACCTGTATCCCCTCAGGCTAGCTGACCAGAAGTTTGAATTTTCCTAACATTTTATCTCTTCTAGTTCTGACATGTAGTATGCACCAAACATGGTCTCTAAAGTATTTTTTTGTAAGTACATATTTTATCCCAATATTATTACACCATCCTCATGACTGCGGATTTCTGGGTATTACGTTCTGTTGAAGCTTGTGGAGTTGCTAGTTAAGGCAGAACGAAGAAACCTTGAGAGGTTAAATGGAGATTTCAGAGGCCCTTAACAAAGAAAAACTGGTTTGTACGCCCCGAGTTATTTAACACAGGAAATCCATTAACCAATTACAATATTACACGTTTTTTAATGAACTAATAGAGGGGGCTACGGCTCAGTGCCTCCCTAAGGAATCGCTACTGCTGTGTTGTTTTGATTTGCGGAGCTTAAACTTTGAACTTCATTTCCAGGTAACGTAGTTGCCATGAATTCCTGATATTTTTAACTAAACACACCGTTGTTGTCTTAGACTTTGTCTTTTTTGTTGTTCAAGAACTGTTCTGCCAGCGGACCACCCAAGTTTCTAGTGACCATTGCCTCGACGAGCGACATCTCTTCTTGGAAAATGCGACCTTGGCACAGGAGAGAGTCAAAAGAAAGCCGCGTGGCGTTTTTGTTCTCTTTCTGAGAATCGGTTGAATGCGGAATCCGTGAATCGCTGGCGGTCATCAGGACTCATTGTATTAACACTGCCAGTCTTTATCGACCCCTGCACGCTGTCGACGTTTTTTTTTTTTGCAACGCTGCTCTTTCCTGATTTTCTTCATTCCTGGAAAGCGTCGGGCTCTTTGTGAGTTTGAACACTGCCCGTGTCATCCAATTCAGAAAATGTTTGATTTAGGATTCATACAAACAGATTCCCCTATTAGCACTTTTATAACAAGCCTTTAGAGATTTTATCATGTGTGGAATCGGATTTAAAAATTTGTTTGCTCAAAATTCAAATCAGATTGCTAAATGTAAGAAATGTTTTTTTATTTGTTTTATTTGAAGAAAATAACAATGTGTACAATGAAGTCGCAACGTATATACAACAAATGAGTTCATAGTGAGCACACAGACACAGGAAAGCTAAAACTAGAAAAACAAAAATGAAAAGAAAATATTTATATATACTGTATATATAAATAAATTGAAATAAATTTCCTCGACACACAGGTTTGGGGCAACCACTTGTACTTGCAAAAGGCAAAATTAGTTGCATTGATGTGTACAGATTTGAGTCCACCATTGAACTGAGGAAACATAGGAAGTGGTCTGGGTTCTAAGGCAGGGAAATGGAAGTGACATCAGGGTGGCTGGAATCGGAAGTGATGTCACGGTGGCCGGACCCAGAAAGTGACATCTTCATGGCCAGACCTGGAAGTGACATCAAGGTGTCCAGAACCGGAAGTGACATCAGGGTGGCCAGAACTGAAAGTGACGTCTTCGTGGCCGGACCTGGAAGTGACATCAGGGTGACTGGAACTCGGAAGCGATGTTAGGGTGGCTGGAACCAGAAGTGACGTCTTCATTGCTGGACGTGGAAAGTGACATTTTCATAGCTGGACCTGGAAAGTGACATCAGGGTAGCCAGAACCGGAAGTGACGTCTTCGTGGCCGGACCTGGAAGTGACATCAGGGTGGCCAGAACTGAAAGTGACGTCTTCGTGGCCGGACCTGAAAGTGACATCAGGGTGACTGGAACCGGAAGTGATATCGGGGTGGCTGGAACAGGAAGTGACATCTTCATAGCTGGACCCTGAAAGTGACATCTTCATAGCTGGACCCTGAAAGTGACGTCTTCATAGCCAGAACCGGAAGTGATGTCTTCATGGCTGGACCTGGAAGTGACATCAGGGTTACTGGAACCGGAAGTGATATCGGGGTGGCTGGAACAGAAAGTGAATTTTCATAGCTGGACCCTGAAAATGACGTCTTCATAGCCGGACCCGGAAATTGACATCAGGGTAGCCAGAACCGGAAGTGATGACTTCATGGCTGGACCTGGAAGTGATGTCAGGGTGACTGGAACCAGAAGTGATGTCAGGGTGGCTGGAACAGGAAGTGACATCTTTATAGCTGGACCCGGAAAATGACGTCTTCATAGCCGGACCCGGAAAGTGATGTCAGGGTGGCCAGAACCGGAAGTGACGTCTTCGTAGCCAGACCCAGAAGTGACGTCTTTGTGGCTGGAATCAGGGAGAATTTCCTGTGTTTGGTCTTCAGGGATAACAGAGAAAGGGTTAGCACACCCCGCCACCCTCTGGCCTGGCATGGAATTTACCTTCATTTGGTCCTTTTAGCTGCCTCCCAGGCACATGTGTGTGACAATATATAAATATATATATATATTAGAAAGGGTTGATTTGACTTGAACTTGGTTCTGTAAAATTTGACTTGGATGGAATGTAATTTACGTTTAATAATTTCAACAAAATGCTAAAAAAAGAAAAGTTAAAACAGGAAAACAACAAGCATGAATTCAACCACCTGACAGAACAAAAGAGTGGGCAAAAAAAAAAAGAGAAAATGTCCCCCTCCCAAAATGAATGCTTATTCCAAAATTGTATTAGTTAAATCTTGACAAATTTGAATGAAAGTTGAAATGAAAGGAGACTCTGCCCAGTCATGTAGGATTCTGGAGGGGTCCTGGGAGTACCCCCATCAGGCTACATGCGTTTTGTAGACTTAGAGAAGGCGTATAACTGAGTTCTTCAAGGGATTCTGTGTGTCTGTGGTGCTAGGAGGGTATGGGGCTCTGGGATCCCTAATAAAGGCTATGAGGTCTCTGTATAATCACAGTGGTACTCGGGATGGTGGTAGGAGACATCAGCACCATTCCCAGGGTGTTGGACTCCGCCAGGGCTGTGTTTTGTCACCAATCCTAATAAAAAGAGCTGAGCCTTAAGGAGATGAAGAGGAGACCTGACTGAAGTGTTTAAAATTTTTAAGGGAATTAGTGCAGTGGATCAAGACAATCAGTTTAAAATGAGTTCATCAAGAACACAGGGACAAACTTCCATCCATCCATCCATCCATTCATTATCCAACCCACTATATCCTAACTATAGGGTCACGGGGGGTCTGCTGGAACCAATCCCAACTTATTGAGGGTAAATTTCAACACAAACATTGGGAAGTTTTTCTTTACGCACTTGGAATAAGCTACCAAGTCATGTGGTAGACAGTAAGACGTTAGGGACTTTCAAAACTCGACTCGATGTATTTTTGGAAAAAATAAGTGGATGGGACTGGTGAGCTCTGTTGGGCTGAATGGCCTGTTCTCGTCTAGAGTGTTGTAATGGAGACAATTTATCTAATGTGACATCGGCTTAAGAGGACGCAGCTTAATGCCATGACAAAGGAGGACCGGTGTCGCCCCACCCCCACATCGCAGCCTCCCTCCTGTGGCGGGTGGGGGGGCTTAAGTAGTATTTGTAGATCCCTTTCGTATGTGAAAGGGGGGGGGGGTTGGAGACATCCCTTTAGCTTCAGCCCTCTAGTCATAAATTCACTCCTTATTGCTGTTATAAAAAGAGCAAATTCATTTCTCCATTGTGGTAGCCACTTGTTTGTTTGCTTATCATTTTAGTTGCTTACTTTATTTAATTTTCAACTCGTGGAGAGCCAACATCTGCCCGGATAGCATCAAGCCCATGGCAGGAAATGAGCACGGACGGCAACAATTCTTTACGGCTGGAATTAGATTAGGACAATTACCGGTTAAAGGATGACCACATTAGCATAATTCGATAGGCCATTTGCATAACGAGGCACTCCTTCTAAAGTAAAGTGGGCCCTTCCCTCTCCTTAGCCAACCTGAAGCCCTCCACCATTCATGATGGCACAATCCCACCCTTTGTGTGTCTGAAGTGTCCAAATGTTACATTAGCAAAATTATTTTTTTTATGATCAGTTACCTTCTCTCAATTTCCTGTAAAGAATTCCGTAAAGAAATCACGTCTCTTTCAAAGCAAGAAATAGAATTTTAAAAGAAGATGGCAAAGAGCGGCAGTGTTCAATTATTTCAAGTCTGGTGTTCGGAGTGACCAAGGAGCTGCCAGTTAAAGCGTGCGAAAGATCAGGAAATAATAATAAAAATCGATGTTACAAAAGAAGCTCTGTGAGCAGGAGAGCCCCTTGCAGGTTAAGAGAGGGGGCATCTTTCATAACATGCCACAGCACGGGTCTTTATTTCTAAAAGTGGCACCTGTGATCTCTGCTAATCCTCGGTGGGCGGCTCCAGACTCGGCTTGAACCCTGGCATGTCCTCCACAGTTTCCTCTTGGGGTTTACATGCTAAAGGTATTATGGGTTGGCTGAACTTCAACTGAGAGTGGGGGGTGAGGGTGCCCTGGTGCCCTGTCCAGGGATGGGCATCAGGCTTTGTCCCTCCCTAAAAACCTGACATTGAAGGAAAAAACAAAAAATCAGGGTCTAGAAATGGGATTAATGGACGACTGAAGCAAAACAGCCGAAGCTTTTACTCCTCGGCTCTCCCGTTTATTATCACATCCCCTCAGGCGCTTTATTGCCAGCTCCAGCCCCCGAGTCACCGGTAGTTTGAAATTAAATATTGACAAGCAGAACTCAGCGGTGTTATTTATCGCCCCGGAACTTTCTCTCCACAGAGCGCACGTGAGCCTGGCGTAGCGGCGAGACCCTCACAGTCATCGCTCTCGTCCGCCTTGACAGTGCAGATAAAAACAACTGTGGCTGGATATGGCGATTTATTGGATGCTGTAAAAATGTCACCAGTTTTACTGCCCAGCTTTCTAGTGCGACGCTTGTCTCTCTTTTCTCAGCTTCTCTTCTGGTCGTGAATATACAGAGAAAGAAAAGAAGCAGATGAGGGGTAACTTGTGTCAGCAGTGGGATTAAAGGTGGGTCTGCTTTGATTTTATATAGCGCCTTACCCAAAGACACTCCACAGGCACGACACACGTCTGTATTTGTAGAACGGTCAGGTTAGCAGGTGAGACGACTTAAATGGGGTCCCATAGGTGGTGTCGTGTCTCAGCCGGGGCAGGGGTTCAAATCCATGTCTCTCCTGTTCATTTTTATGTTGATTATGAGCCTCCTTCTTTATTTTTGGTGTTGTCGATGTATACAAGCTGCTTGTGCTATGTTCCAGGGGCCCCCCCCACAAGAAGCAGGGGCCCACCTGTCAGTCACTGCCACCACCCTATAAATCCGAGGGGGTCTCCCACAATTCCTGGCGGTTCAATTTCAATGCGTCTGGGAGTTTTGGTGAGTTTTTGAGTTTCTTCTGTATTTATTGTTCTGACCTGTTTGCTTTGGTGTCTGAGCTCTCTTTGGATTCTTGTTTTGGGGATTTTGTTTGCCTTTTTGTTTCCAGGCAACTCCATTTTGCCTTTTGTGCACTACAGAGCGTCATGTATTTGCAGGACTATTTTGTGTACGATAAACCTTGTTGTTTTTCTGAGGATTCAGTGCTTGCCCTTATTACTAGCCAGGGTTTTTACGGTATGTCCCCCCTCTTCCCCAGTAGGCATTTTTGGAAGTGCTTTTAAAACTCTTCGACAGTAAATAATGAAGTACAGTCGCGGATTTTCTTTTAAATAAAAGTCACTCTGCACTCTGGTGTGTGCTCCAACACTTTGAGCTCCATTTTTCTACTGCTATAATGAACTGAATATTTTAGCATTCCTTCATGTTTACTTTATTCCTACTCGAAATCTGTTCACTACCTTTCACTTTGACAATGTGCACCCTTTTTATTGGCCCCAATAAATTCCTTCAAATTCATTCCAGGCTCAAAAGACCGTACCTGCTTTGCTTCAATCCTAACACGTCGCGTCGCCGCACCATCAGTAGTCCTGCGCTGGACTGGCACCTGCTCCAGGGTTTATTTGCTGACTTGAGCCCAAGTCCCGCCCCATAGGCTCCACCCACAACCCTCTGACCCTCCGGGTTCAATAAGGGACACACAGACAGGCCAGACTCGCTGACAGCCGCCCTCCTCCTCTCGACTTCTGGGCATCTGAAAGGATAAATGCAAGCGGCAGCAAGTGTCACATTGGACCCCCAAGCCCACTGAAAGGTTGTTAGCCTCCATTCATGGTGACACGTTTTGACACCCACAGGTAGTGCAGGAGCTTTAATGACATCTTTACTCCGACTCTCCTTAAAAGGCTCTGTAATTACGGCTTGTTTTGACTGCTCGGCTCTTTCCCACATGACGGGATTATAAATGAGCGACTAACTGTAATTACGCGGAATCTCACTACGGCTTCCACTCCAGGCCCCCACCATCTTTTTCTCTGTTAGTTATGTATTAAAAGGGTGGGGGGGTTATAACGATTTGTGGCCAGGGCCGCAGTTGCAGAGCTCCAGACAGCACCTGTCAGGCGCCCTCAGAGCGTCGGTGACAACAGCAAAGGCGTCCTTTATCTCAGACGTCCACGGTGGCCGTTTGAAATGCAGATGTGTGTTCATTTCCTTGTCAGGGGGAAATAAATTTTACCTCTCTGAGCCTCACCCGCCTCTCCCCTATCTGTGCGAGCTGCTACACTGCCAGCAAAATAACGCTGAGGGAACGTGTACAGTAATAAAAAAACTCATTTCGGTTTTATTTTTCTCTTTCTGTCATTCCTGTTTAGCTCAACACTCTTACCACATGGCAGCATTCAAGCAAAGCTCAAGCAAGATAAGTTTAATGGTAGAGAAGGTAGTGTTGCCCGCTAATGGTGAAGGTGTTGGGCTGTCTAGAACAATGGTGGTCAGGTTTGTGCTCACCTAGGACTCAATAGTGGTTAAGGCTTTGGACTTCAAATCCTGAGGTTGTGGGTTCAAATCCACCTACTGACACCACTGTGTGACCCTCAGCAAGTCACTTCACCTGCCTGGGCTTCCATTGAAAACACTAAAGAAATTGAGGCCATTGTGTCATAAATGTTGTTAAGTCAGGTGTCAGCCAAATAGGTTAATGTAAGAAGTAATGTAAAATGTTGGAACATGATGGTGCCATATCACGGGCCAATCCGATCATTCACTACTGTGTAAAAAAAAAAAAAAATGATCTACAGAATGTAAAGAATACCAAAAAAGACATAAAAACAGTCGTGGCACCACAGGGTGAGCCCCGTTTATTGGCAGAAGAGAAACAAAAAAAAAGAAACACATAACGCCAGGGCACAATCAGGGAAGTGACGTCTTGTGCAGATGTGAGTCACTTATGACTGCCAGTTTCCGGTGACTCATCTGTATGAATATTACTGGGGCAGAAGATAGGAGACGTTAGGAGGAGGAGAGAAGTGATGTCAGTGGTCCTCAGAACTGTGGTAGGTGGACCTGAGAGGATCTGCATAAGGGATAGAGGTGAAAAATGGCGCCAACCCAGGGTTTGGGGTGGAATTACAGGTGCAATCGAGGGCCGCATGCATGTATCACACTATCTCTGTTATATAGTTACCTTTCAAAACTATCTACTGTATCTTAAATTGTGCATTTCATATCTATCTATCTATCTATCTATCTATCTATCTATCTATCTATCTATCTATCCATCCATCCATCCTATTTGGTGCCTTTCATATGTATCTATCTATTGTAGAAGATTAGCCCGGCTACAGATAGACACTGAGACACAACAATACACAAAAGCACACACTTTTTATTTACGGTTCTCTTCTCTTATCTGACCGCCTCCACTCCTCTCGCACAAGCTCTGTCCACTGCCTCCCGACTCCGGCTCCATAATGGAGTGAGGCGGCTCCTCTTATTCAGGTCCCGGGTGTTCCGGGTGGCTCGTCAGCATTACCTGGAATCACTCCCAGTTGTGCTGGAGGTCCTCTACAGGGTTCTGCAGCTCCCCCTGGTGGCACCCACGTAACCCAACAGGGCTTCATCAAACTCTAGTTCCTGACATGCCCTGCAGGAATCCGTGGTGCCACAGCGGCCCAGGAGGGCTGCCCTCTAACGTCCCAGGGGAGGCATTGCCTCATCAATGCCCATTCCCCTGCTCCTTCCACTCTGCTGGCATCCCGGCCAGGTAGTGGACATGGCCGCCTATCTATCTATCTATCTCTCTATCTATTATATAGTGCCTTTCATATCTATCTATCTATCTATCTATCTATCTATCTATCTATCTATCTATCTATCTATCTATCTATCTATCATATAATTTTATAATTATTATATAGTGCCTTTGCATATCTATCTATCTATCTATCTATCTATCTATCTATCTATCTATCTATCTATCTATCTATCTATCTATCTATCTCTATTGCATAAAGGCTTCAGCTAAATATTATGAAGTAATAATAATACCGTGCCTTTCAAGTGTAGCTATCTGTTTTGTAGTGCCTTTCATGCCTGTCTGTCCATGTATCTATAATATAGTGCCTTTCATTATCTATCTGTCTGGCTCCATCCACCTTTCTCTGTTATTCAATGCCTTGCATTGTGTCTGCTTTTTTCAATTGCTGCTCTTTGGGTTATTCGGACATTGAAGCTGTAGGTTGAAATCTCCCAGCTGACTCTCTGTGACCCTGCTAGTTTTCCACATCTAATAAAGTATAATAACCCGTAACGCTGAGTGTTCCTTTTCCATGGCGCTATATACATTAAAGACAGAACAACTTTATCTAGTTTTGTCTGCCGTTTCATCCTGTGATTGTCAGTAAGGAGCAGAGTGCGCACACACAGACACACACACAATGACACACACGCAGACACACACAATGACACACACACATTTCTGAACAAGTGACTTTCCATTTTGGAGCCTCACACAAATGGCTTCCCGTCTGCATTTGTGATGAAGAATCCAAGTCTCCTGAGCCCGCAGCTCTAAAGATTCTCACAGCTTTGGGCGCTCGATGCGTTTTGCTTACAGGAGTGACGTTCATATCCTGGGGAAGTCTATCAGCTCAATTGTGTGTGCAGCGGTGTTTCAAATTCCTGTCTGTGCTGCCAAGTCCCTAGAAAGAGAGCAGCTGTTCCTGGCACCTCGTGAAAGCATCTGCTGGGGAAATCAAGAAAGCACAAGAAGGCATGGCACGGTTGTGTCTGCCTTCCACCTCTCGCTAATCTTCTTGCTCCGCTCTGCTCTGCCTTGCAATCCCGTTGGCTTTGGTACTTTGACTTTTGGGACTCTGTGGTAGCCTCCCTTCATTTCAGTCCCTCTTGTCCATTTATTATTTTCTTTTTTACCATTTCATTTCTCTTTCACAATGCGGTGGTCAGAAGGCTTTACTTTCTACATTTTGGTGGTCACTGACGTTCAGCTCCTGATTGATGTTTTTCCTTTTCTGTGGCTTGACCATAGCCATCATCATCGGAGTGAGAATATTTAAACCGACGCCAGAGGTTTTTGTTGTCCAAGTGTTTGAACAAAGAAAGTTTTTGGAATGAAGATCTTTGCTGTAACATTACCTTCAGTTAAGTCCCTCATATAAAATTCCCACCCGTCGCAATCATGCTGGCTTAGGACACGAGACCCCTGCCAGTCAGAGGTCCCCCCCAGCCTCTGTGGACCAACAGGCCCAGACGTACACCTGGAGCCAGCCATAAGTGAATTGTGCTTAAAACTGGGTGGGGACTATTAGATGTCTCACTGAGTGCCACTTTTTTAAGCCAATCCAACGCCTCGTGAAGGCGGAGCTCAAAGCAGGGGGCGGCGATTTTGAACTGCAAAGAGCAGATGGTCTCACTTTAACCTGCTGCGACAGACAGCAAGCTTTTGATTAATAATAAACAGCCGAAAAGTCTCCTGAAAAGACCCCAAATGTTTTGTCACAGAAGGTATGGGGTGGCCTAACCAACATATAACCCTCGTTCTGTGCTACAAGGTTCTTTCCGTGGATGCCTCACCGTTATGCCATTTACCCGTTAATGTGCAGAACACAACCATCACTGTGTCTTGTTCCTTTGGAACGCTGCCTACAACTCCCACGTCTGATGGCTCGACATCAACCAGTCCTAAGTCTGCTACTGGATTCCACCCCACGGCAGTAGGACATCCTACTTCTAGAACTACAGGGTGCGCACAAAGTCCGTATATCCCTATCTTTAGGAGCATTTACATGAATAACCGTGACAATTTGGTTCCTGTGGACATCAGCCCAAGTCTTCCTGGTATTTCGAGGTGTGTTTCCGACATCCCGTCTGGTGCTGCCACCTGCTGCCGCTCAAGAAATCGCAACAACGTGGCGATTGTTCCAAGACGAAGCGATGGGTGACACAAGTGTTTTCACGATCGAGGAGTGTTTGGTGGCCACTCTGTGGGTTCATGAGCGACCTGTTACTGGGAAATCGGTCAAAAATGTCATGGATGACTTTGTTGTGCGTTTTGGGAAGGCATCGCCGACAAAGAGGACGTTGTTGCAGTGGGAGAAGAAGGCTTTTGCAACGGGCAGCGTCCGAGATGCGCCGCGAACTGGAAGACCATCCACAAGGCATGAAACGTGTGCAGATGTGGCAGCGTCTGTCCAACGATCCCGTAAACGTGCTGCTGAGTTGGGAATAGCGGAATCGACAATGCGAAAACACATCAAACAGGACTTGCAAATGAAATGTTGGCGTCCATTGCACGTTAACGAGTTATCAGATGCCAACTTGGACAGACATCAGGAAGCTTGTGATCTGATGCTGCAGCAATTTCCAACAAATGCTGAGAAGGAAAAGGTTATGTTCTCTGACGAGTGCGCGATTTATCGCAGCTCCCGCAATCGAAACGTGTTTTCAAAATCCTCCAAAAGATGGGGGTATACGGACTTTGTGCGCACCCTGTATACAATATAATACAGTTTATTTTTGTATCGCCCAAAATCACAGCAGGAGTACCCCAAAAGGCTTTAACAGGCCCCCGTCTTGACTGTCTAAGATGACAATACAAAAAACCCTTGTAGGGGAACAGAAATGGAAGAAACCTTTGGAAAGGCAATTCAGAGAGAGAGAGAGAGAGAGAGAGAGACCCCTTAGCAGGTAGGTTGGGCATGCAGTGGGCGTCAAAAAAAAGGGATTAATACAATACAATAGACTGAACAGAACACAAGTAATCCGCAATACAATACAATAGAGCAATAGAAATATTACAAGTACAGAGCAAAACGCAGGAGTAGATGATATCACATAATTGGACTCTGATTTGTTCAGAGTCCTCAAAACTACAAGCTGCCACCAGGTCAGCCATGATCAAGTGACGCTACACCTCTTAGGGGACGTCTCCTCACTAATCCCTCTCACCTGATGGCTACAGCAATAAGCAAGACAGCAGTGCAGGTGTGTTTATCCATTACCATATCACATGTCAAGCCAAAGCAGAAGCAAGTAGGTGTCACAAATTCTATTATATAAGATGTCCCCCTCGGCTCCACTCGCGTAGTAGTGAAACAGGACAGACTTTACAAATCAATAAGCTCCAGAGCATGGTGAGAGGTAGAAGCTGGCACGTGAGTAAGGGGGGGCCTGCTGCTGCTCTCTCGGATTCGTGCAAATATATCGGTGCCGCAACCGAACTATGATACTTACCGTGATGGGGGAAGTCGCAAAATCAACCGGAATGTTCAAGCAAATTATATAAAAAAAAAAAAAAACTATTAACTATCTAAATCCATTAATTAGTTCTCTCATTCACTAGTTAAGCAGAGGTAAGGAACTCCCCAAAGATGGCGCGTGACTGAGGAGGGCCCCTTGGCCCACTGCGACTCTCTCTTGGATTCGCACAAATCAATCGGTACCGCAAGTGAACTATGATACATAACACGATGAGAGAAGTTGCAAAATCACCCGGAATGTTCAAGCAAATTATAGAAAAAAAAAAAAAACCTGATCTAAATATGTTAAGTGGTTCTCTCATTCGCTAGCTAAGTGGAGGTAAGGAATGCCACAAGCAGAGCTAGATTAAGGTGGGCGCTATGGATGCTGCAGCATTAGGCCCATTCCTGAAATAGGCCCAGATGAAAACAGACAAGAATTTTCCAGAAGCTGAACAGTTTTCCTTTACTATATTAACCTCAAAATAATTCTTAGAATGAAATTTGGAGTCCGTCTTTCGGACGCCTAGACACAGCGTTACTTATTATACAGTTACTATTGTTCTTTGTGCTGTGACGTAACTATAACATTGTTGCGTTTATTGTTAACCGAAGATTTCAAGTTAATGCTATCAGTTTTACGATAAGCAGTTTACTTAGTAATTTAGCTGCATTTTTTTTGCAATATCTTGGGGATTCTTGCCACTTTATTATTGTTCGTAGTAAATTTGTCACCTTCAAAGTTAGTTGTACAGTAAAACTCGATGGCTATTTAAATGGTTATCTGTAAAGGTAAAACTAAAAGCCGGCCTGCAGGCCCGGCATGGATGTGTAGAATTTTTTAAATTCTCGACAGGATTCTGGTCTATTATGAAATTTAAATCGTGGACAATTTTTTTGCCCTCAAGACCCAGAACTGAGTCACTTTGTACCCAATGTCTCTGCAAATTCATTTTTTCTTACTCTGTTTCGTAAGAGAATTGTGAAATTTTTTGTGTTTCATTGTTGGGTTTTTCTGCATTAAGTGCACTTTTCAGACAATTGCTAATGAACGTTGATGTTACATAGTCTGATGTTAATCTCGAGTTGTTACGATACTACGTCGTTATTATTATTCATGTTCAATAAAGGCTGGCTGGTTGCATCGCAAGCAATTAAGGCTCCTTGGTCGGTCTGAGTGCGCACGTACGGTGAGTGTCGAATGCACCAATACAAAAAAAATAAACCTTTTTTGCACTGCAGCATCAGGCTCAAGTTCATCTTAATCCGGCCCTGGCCACGAGGTTGGCATGTGAGTGAGGTGAGCAAGCCCGCTGCATATCACATAAATTTGTGCCGCAAGTAAACTATGATACATAGCATGATGAGAGAAGTCGCAAAATCAACCAGAATGCTTAAGCAAATTATTGAAAGAAAATCCGTTAAGTATTTCTCCTTTGAAAAGCAGACAGATATACAGACAGACGGACGTTGGAATTTATATTCATTACTAGCTGTCCCCCGTGGCTCCACCCACGTAGTAGTGAAACAGGACAGTGAGGAGAGCCCCGCCTGGCTCCCCACTCCTGATGTCATACTTCCTTCTCCACTTGGCCTGCAGCCTCTGTCTCGGATTAGTGTGAATATATCGCTCCTGTAAGCGAACTATGATTCTTAGCACAATGAGTGAAGTCGAAAAATCAACCGGAATGTTCAAGCAAATTATAGAAAAAAAAAATCCATTAATTAGTTCTCTCATTCACTAGTTAAGCCGAGGTAAGGAACTCCCCAAATATGGCGTGTGACTGAGGAGGGCCCGCTGCAACTCTCTCTTGGATTCGCACAAATCAATCGGTACCGCAAGTGAACTATGATACATAACACGATGAGAGAAGTTGCAAAATCACCCGGAATGTTCAAGCAAATTATTAGAAAAAAAAAAAAACCCAGTCTCAATCCGTTAAGAATTTTCTTCGCTAGCTAAGTGGAGGTAAGGAATGCCACGAGGCTGGCATGTGGGTAAGGAGGGCCCTGCAACCCTCCTCTCAGCCTGCTGCATATCACTCGGATTTGCGCAAATAAGTTGGTGCCGCAAGCAAGCTATGATACATAGCACGATGTGAGAAGTCGCAAAAGCAACTGGAATGTTCAAGCAAATCATAGAAAAAAAATCCGTTAAGTAGTTCTCTCGTGAAAAGCAGACAGACAGACAGATTGACGGATGGACGGACGTTGGATTTTATATACAGTACTAGCCGTCCTCTGTGGCTCCACCCGTATAGAAGTGAAACAGGACAGCGAGGAGGGCCCTGCCTGGCTCCCCACTCCTGACGTCACACTTCCTTCTCCACTTGGCCCGCAGCCTTTGTCTCGGATTAGTGCAAGCGAACTATGAATGAAGTCGCAAAATCAACCAGAACGTTCAAGCAAATTATAGAAAAACAAAAATCGAAATCCGTTAAGTAGTTCTCTCGTTCGCTAGCTAAGCGGAGGTAAGGAACTCCCCGAGGCTGCCGCATGACTGAGGAGGACCCCACCCGACTCCCTACTGCTGAGGGCCCCGCCCCCTCCCCTTAGTGTCTCTCTCGGATTCGCAGAAATAAATCAGTACCACATGCGAACTATGATACATAGCACGATGAGAGAAGTCGCAAAATCAACCGGAATCTTCAAGCAAATTATAGAAAAAAAAAATGATCTAAATCCATTAAGTAGTTCTCTCGTGAAAAGCAGACAGACAGACAGAGGCTGGATTTTATATGCAGTATATGCAGATGACCTGAGCTCCACCAGCACTTAAATGTTAGAAGTATCAGTCCATCATAATAGAACATGAGAGCAATCAAAGACGAGAACAGGCCATTCATCCCAACACAGCTCCCCAGTCCTGTCCACTTCATTCTTCAGAATAACATCGTGGAGTTTTGAGGGCCTCCTGTCTGCTACACTGCTTGGTTGCTTATTCCAAGTGTCCGTGGTTCTCTGGTGTGAAGATAAACTTCCTAATTTTTGTGTGAAATTTCCCCTTCACAAGTTTCCAACTGTGTCCCCGTGTTCTTGATGAACTCATTTTAAAGTGACCGTCTCGATCTGCTGCACTATTTCCCTTTTACTCATTTTTCTTATACGTGAGTTGAAATGAGTTGCTGTAACCCCGAATGTTTAAAGTGCACGGACTTCAGGAAACTTTAGGTGGGTTTTTTTCTTAAGAAGGAGCCCAATGGGCGGAGCCATTTTTGGCAGTAGAGTTCACCACAAACATTTTATTGCGTTGTCCCCAGACTTGTACC
This sequence comes from Polypterus senegalus, assembly GCF_016835505.1. Lineage (NCBI taxonomy): Eukaryota > Metazoa > Chordata > Cladistia > Polypteriformes > Polypteridae > Polypterus > Polypterus senegalus. The sequence continues at coordinate 315,970,226 of NC_053154.1, forward strand.
CAAATTTGAGAATCTCATCGGGCCCTGCGAGACCTGGCCCGTAATCCATCTCTGCTTCTTCGTCCCCGAGGGAGAAGGTCAGCTTGCAGCCCCAAAGAGAGTACGTGTATTCAGTTTTAAGAGAAAGAAGTGTCTGGGGTGTCCTGGCAAATCACAGACATCCTTCCAACTTCTTCCGGTTTTCCAAAACTTTGGTGTGACCGCTTACCAGAGATTTGAAGAGTTTTGGACACCTTTGATGCTGTTGCCCGAATATCATAAAAGATGATTCCTCAGGAGTCCAGTTACTCAAAAGTTCTCCCATTCAAGTTTCCAGAAACTTCTGAATTCTTAAATTCGGTTTTCAAATTTGTTTTGTCCTCTGACTTCGATTTTTAGGAATATTGTTTTAGCTGAGTTATTTTTGATTATTCTGCCTGCTCTTTTGCCTTCTGTCTTCGCTCCTGGATGTTCCTCTCCCTAAAATCTTATTTGTCTAACGCTGTCAATCTAATTAGATTAATGAATTTGTGACATTATTAGAAAAAACAAAAATGACCTTTTAAGAAACTAAACCTTCCTCAAATCGGAGGACCAGTGGTGGAATTCGAATTAAGAACTCGAAAGCAGGTCTTTATCTGGATGCTCCAACTCCCTCGTTTATTTGTCTCTCAATGCCACTCATGTCATTTTGTTCCCTTTATTTACCACCAACCACAATGAAAGTGACTCAAAGTCTGCGGATCCGCAGCTTGCGTTTCACTGGAGGCATCGGCCCCGCTGGCCGCCTTGGCGAGACACGAGAAACTCGAGATGAAACATTGCAGATTAACCTGTGAGGATCTTTTATTGAAGTCATAAACGTTTCATTAAGTAGTACATCATCGAGAATGGCAGCCGGCTCATCTGCGACTCTTGAAAGTCTCCTCTTTGGCATTGCCGATGCTTTCGAGGAGTAATAGTTGTATTAGCGTCCAACAGTTTAACTGAAGAGCTTCTCCGCTAACCGGGATGGACGTCAGACTGAGCAGCCCAAAAAACTGCTGCGCTCACAAAACATCATGAGGTGTGTGTCCAAAAGCACGAGGACTGGAGGGACATTTGTGTCATGTCCTGTGCGTTCCTAGTGTCATCTTGAATGTGGAATGTCCTTTTGAACCTTTTTGGTTATTTGATTTTTCACTCCACTTTTGCTCCACTTATCCTGATATATGGATGTAAATGCCAAACGGGCTGGACCGACATCCTGGCTAGTGGAGGGCATGGTTCCTTACCCAGATGATAGGCTCCTAGCAGGCAGACAGGCATCCCTTACTGGGGTGGAGAAGGAGATCAGACCCGGAAGAGAGGGCCAGAAGTGATGGACGGGCAGCCCACCGGATGTAGAAGAAGTCGCTGGGGAGTTTTTAACCCCCCGATACGTTACATGGCAGTGGCCCCAGATATCGGTGCCCAGTAGGGTATGCTAGGAAGTATAGTCCCCTGCTGGGGTCCGTGGATGCTGCAAGGGTGCACTCCAAGTAGATGCGCTTCCTAAAATGAGACTTCCCATTGTATGACCCTGAAGTACTCTCTTCGGGCAGTGGCCCTGGCACCGGGAGTACTCCTGGGTTTTTAGTTAAAGGGATCACACTCCCTCATCCAGGCGAGTTGGAGTTGGGAGGAAGGAAGGCAATGCTCAACTGGAGGGAGGCAGTGTGGTGGTGAGAGGATTTAAGGAGATAGGATTTGTGGATTGTAATACTTTGCGGAGGAGATTTGAATAAACCTTCCATTATTTGAACCCAGGACTCTTTGTGTGTTCGTGTTTGGGTGTTTGGGGCTCACTGATGGCCCAGTTTCCATCACAGGGGCCAGCATTGACAACATGCTGAACAGATCTGATCGGACCACCCCATCCTCACCTCAGGTCAAGAGATTTAACCTCTCCAACACATCTTGGCTTTTGCCCCAGTGGTCTCTGCCTGGATCAGCATTCTAGGAGGCAACTGGGGAGCATCCTATCCACATGTCCATATCTCCCCAACTTGCTCCAGAGAAGCAGATGTTCGAGAACTCTGAGGTCCTTCTGACCGCATTTGTTACACACACACACACAAACACACATACACAAGTCCTAATTATGAGTGATGTCTTCACCGCCTGTCACTCCTCTGTACTCCACATGGGGGACTCTTAGCTGTAGCATGTCCAACACACGGGTGCCCCCCGATATCACCAAGACTTAAAGTCTACCTTGGTGGTACCCAAGAATACCCTAGAGATTTAACACTTTGAGGGGTCATATTTTTTTGGCAGCCAGCAGGAATGGTAGCGGAGCAGCTGCTGATCTGGCGAGAGAGCGAAGCGAATGCGCAAAGCAAAATACATCCATGGACAACATTTGGCGTATTATTGCTGAATGGGATGCTGACTTAGCGGACTCCAATTTTGATGCAAGCAATCTGGAGATAGGTGTACCAGCGTGTGCTGAATGCTTTGGTGTAGCGGCCGGGAGTCTTTCTATGATCTATCCACATCTGCCACAAAAGAGTTAAAGGCTGACACTCCTTCGCGGTGTCCCAGGATATGACTTGAATCCAAACATTTGTGGACACCTGACCATCACATCTATATGAGCTTGATGGGCACCCTATTCCAAAACCCTGACCATTAATATGAAGTCTCCACTCTTCCTTCAAGAAGATTCTGGAAGCTAAAGGAGCATTTGTGAGGTCAGGCAGTGATGTTTTAGGAGAAGACCTGGCTCACAATCGACAATCCAGTTTGTCCCAGAGGGTTGAGGACGAGACCACTCGAGCTCCTCCATGTCATTATGAACCTGGCTTTCTGCACTCGGGCACAGTCATGCTGGAACATGGACCTTCACAATCACAACCTTCTGTGTTCCAGGATGACTGTGCCCCTATACACAGAATCAGGTCCATAAAGACATGGAAGAACTTGAGTGGCCTGCACAAAGCCCTGACCCTAAACCCTACTGAGGACCTTTGGGATGACCTGGAACATCGATTGTGAGTCAGGCCTTCTTGTTCAACATGAAAAGCACTTTTGGATGAATGGGCACATATTCCCATAAACACACTCTGGAAAGAAGACTTTGGGCCATCTCTGTACTAAAGCAGTGGTGGAAACCACCACTCCACAAAGTTAAAATTACACGAATGTATAAAATGTCTTTCTATGCTGTAACAGTTTGTGACGGTCCTTCTTTGTTCCAGCATGACTGTGCACAATACCAGGTTCATAAAGACATGGAAGAACTTGAGTGGCCCGCACAAAGCCTTGACCATAACACTTACAGGACCCTTTACTAGAACCAAGGGGTCTCATCCCCATGGCCTTCCATTATCCCTCCTCCACCAGACTTTACTGTAGACTCAATGCAGTCCAGAAGGTAGAGTTCGGCTGGTGCCTGCCATACCCGGGTTGGTCAATCAGACTACCAGATGTGAGGTTCATCACCCCAGGGAAGGCGTTTCCTCTGCTCCAGAGTGTGATGGTGGGCTGCTTAACATCACTCAGGCCGACGCTTGGCATGGTGCTTAGTGATCTGGTGTGCAGCTGCTGTTTCCTGAAGCTACTGACACGCAGTTCCTGTGGGTTGAAGTTGCTTCCAGAGTGAAGTCCGGACCTCTGTTTTGAGTGACAACACAGATGACAGACGATTTTTAAGTGCTTGAGCACTTGGTGGCCCACCTCTGTGAGTCTCTTTGGTCTACCAGTTCATAACTGAGCTGTTGTTGCTCCTCCACGCTTCCACATCACAATAACATCACTTACGGTACGGTTCACCAGGGCAGATCTAGCAGAGCAGAAATGTCACCTACTGACTTGTGGCAAAGGTGGCCACGTCTGAATGCTTCTCAATGGATTGTGCTTGATTTGATGTACCTGATAACAATGAAACACCTGAGCTCAATCATTTGGAGGGATGACACAGTGTCATCAGTGTGACAGTCGAGGTTATGTGATCTTCAAAGCGACATTGCGGACGATGTGAAATAGACTGCCATTTCAGAGCAGGCCCTGGCCACCACTCTGGAGACCTTAGCTTACATTTTCCGCGGCTTTTTAGTGACCTACACACACGTTGCTTACACAACGAGAATGCTGCGTGAACCTCAGCCCCCCCGCGTTTCTTTCAGATGCTGCAGCTCACCATCTTGTATTTCTAAGGAGTGTCGTCCTTTGCTGCTTGCGCTCCGCTTTCAGGTTTATGCCACGTCCTGCTGGCACACATGCCAGTGCCTTTGTGTGTTTCCGTCGGCTCCGAGGCTGAGGCTCAGCTGCCGCTCTCATTTGATGTCGATCGATGAATTATTGACCTGTTGGGGTCGTGTCGAGTTGCTGCTGGTAGCCCGTACCCCCCCTACTGAGGGCGACGGTGTCAGTCTGGGGGGCGGCTACTCACTTCACCAAGGCCTGAGCTGGGGCTTCTGCAGCCAAGGAGAGGAGTGGATTACTGTGGACACCTTCACTGTTTTACGCTCCGTCCGACATGTTTGATTTAGCACTCCGAAAAATTGTCGATTGCAATTCAGTAATTGTGTTATCCTAAAATATTTGTAATTTAATGTTGATCTCTCTGCGGTGGGTTGGCGCCCTGCCCAGGGTTTGTTTCCTGCCTTGCGCCCTGTGTTGGCTGGGATTGGCTCCAGCAGACCCCCGTGACCCTTTAGTTAGGATATAGCGGGTTGGATGATGGATGGATGTTGCGCTCTGTGATTTGTGTCTAACTATGCATGTCGGGGTCACAGGGCTCAGCTGAAGTGGGCACAACTTAACGTATGGAGTTAATAATGGAGCGTCAGACATTTCATCAGGACTGGAAGTTCAGTAGAGGGAACATCAGAATAAACTGCCAGTTTTGCCAGCTACATGCCATATCAATGATTCAATTATTCAACAAGCCATCCAGTTTATACTAAACCATATTATCTTCAAAGCTCGCTTAATCCTCAGCAGGGATGTGTGGAGCCCATCACAGGACAAACACACTCACACCACACATGGGCTAATTTAACATCGCCACTCCATCTTTGGCTTGTGGGAGGAAACCCACCTGGGCATGGAGAGAACATGCAAACTTCACACAGGGAGCATCGAGGATGTGAACCCCGGTCTCCTTGTTGTGAGGGAGCAGCTCCACCACTATGCCAACATGCCACCCGTTCTTCTTTTATTATTTCTAATTAAACCAGTAAACCAATCGGAAATCCAAGAATGGCAATCACTTTCTGTTCCCTCCGATCTTTGGAGGGATGAAGGATCATGGAGGGTGGGAGCGTCCTGGGAAAGTTGTCATTTAATTAAGTAAATATATTTGTACTAAAATTAACCAATTTATTAAAACTAAAATTGAAATTTAATTGTTATATCATATCAAGTCCAAAAAGTCTTTGAGTTGCTGCACTCATAAGTAAAAAAAAATATCGGAGTGCAAAGGTTCAAATGAAGTAAATTGGAAACCAAAAATTTCGTAAAGTGGTAAATTCAAAATAGTTTATCAAAAATGTCCTTATAAACAACATTTTTGGTAAAGATGGTTTCCTGTCCTTGAATCAGCTCTGCCTGGTATGGAGTAGTTAAAACCTTCACTTTAACGTCACACGAACGCCGGACTCTTGAAAAGGCAACATAAAGGCTCAGATTGGTAAATCCCTACTTTGTCCATGGTTTGTCCTTGGGATTTGTTGATCGTCATGGCACATGCAGCCTTAATGGGAAATTGGCGTCGTTTAAGTTTAATTTTGTCCCTACTTTAAGGTTAAGATTGTGTTGTGGTAATCCGGCCGGGCTAATAGTGTTTAAATATTCTAATGGGAAATTAAGATGCTCAGTTTCGTGTTCAGAATCAACACTGCCAGTACTTAGAAAGACGTGGCTTTCTCCAGGAAGCAATCCAATCACTTGGTTATTTATCTGGTCAACGTTAATAGGTTGTATTTGAGGTGGTGTTCGCGTTCGGGCGGCGGTTGTATTGTGCACGGTTTGCTTTTGGCCTCTGATCTCGTCTTGGAGATCTACATTACTAAACGAAGGTTGTATATGCGATGGTGTGCGTGTTTGTGTTCGGGCGGCGGTTGTATTGTGACCTGAAGTTTAGTTTACAGATTGTGTTGTTTGGGCGCCACCTACTGACTCTAAGGCGCTGTACGGTGCTGCTGGCATCCGTGCATATACTGTATACAACCTTCGTTTAGTAATATAGATTTTTACATACTTTAATTAAAGTGCTTCATTGGAATTGCCACTCCTAGCTAAATGTTTTGGTGGTTCCTTCCCTTAGGAGGACATGTTTGTGTCTTGTGTAGTTTTAAAGACCTAAAAGAGATTGTTTGGCACTTAGAAAGCCAATCAGTTCCTCATTTTGGGCCTGAGTAGGCCGAAAGCCTCCCTGTGAGATGGGAGGTCAGACCACCTGGGGTGAGGCTAGGAAGGCCTGGCCTGGCTTTTGAAGCCTCAAGGTGGCCTTACAGCCTCTTCATTACAGCTGTGCACTCGAATCGCAGCATATGAGTATCGTATTCTCTTTGCATCCCAAAAAAAAAAGTCTGAGCATTTGTCCTGTGCTCTGCTCCCTTCTTGAAATTTGCACTTTACTAGAAAATGAGGAGGAGCACAAGTGCACAAATGGTTACTGGTCACCCGCAGAAACAGCCAATGACAGTGCGTCATGTCTATAATCCATTCCTCATTGGTTCTTTTTCTGCTGCACTGTATGACAGACAGGTAGATATATGATGATAGGGACTGAATAGCATAGACACTCAAAGGCACTTAAAGATAGATAGATAGAAAGGTGCTATATAATAGAGACAGAGAGATATGAAAGATTACTATATAACAGATACATAGATAAACATGAAAGACACTATATTAAAAACAGATAGATCTAGAATAGCACTATATAATGGGAGGCGAAGAGCAGGAATTAGTACATGAGTGTCATTGGTCAGCCCTTCATGTTTATAACCCATTCCTCATGGGTGCTTTTTCTGATACGGTATATGACAGATAGAAAATAAAAGGTACTATATTATAGTAAATCAAAATCACTATATACTGTACTAGGGGGTTACCCCCTGCTTGTTTCACTCGCCAACCTCCCCGGCCAGCGCTATGCATCAGCCACCTCACGTCTCTGCCACTCTTGTTGTGAAGAGGGGGGCTGAACGCACTCCAAGGAGATGCGGTTGCTCCTCCTAAATCCCCTCTTTAACGGTGATACAATGGGAAACAAAAACAGGTTTGTTTTTTTTTTACCTCCACTTTGCTCGATCAGCTGCTGCTGCTGTGCCACATGATCTACATCTCGTGCGGCGCTTCGAACATTCAAAGCCTGTACAGCAGCTGTCCTACTCTTTGTCTTTTATTTCAGGCCCCGACCGTGGTTAAATCTCTTGGCACAAAGTCCCGTCTTGCGGAACGGGAGTTCTTGATGTCTTTTAGTTTATAATTTAAAAATGGAATAAGAATCTGAAAATCTAACAACATCACATTTAAAGTTCGATAAATTCTGAAAAGAATGATACTAAACACATATATTTTTTGTAGGTTTTAGAATAAGCCTGATTTAAAGTGTGACAAAAAACATGACATAAAAACGTCACCTAAAATCGTTGCACAAAATGATTGCACTTTTAGGCGTAGGATTTTATATAGAGAGAGTAGATATATTAATAAATAGGTAGATAATAAACTATACAATAGAGATAAACAATGAAAGGCACTAGATAATATAGATAGATAGATATTAAGGAACTATATGATAGATAGATAGATAGATATGAAAGGCACTATATGATAGATAGGAAAGGAACTATATGATAGAGATGAATGTAAAATGCAATATATGATAGATAGATGGAAATAGATAGAAAAAGTGCTATGTAATGGAGATAAATATGAAAGGCACTATATAAGATAGATAGAGAAAGGCACTGTATAATAGGAGGTGAAATGCACAAATTGGCACATGTTTGAGTGTCATTGGTCATCCCCAGTAATGTCCAATGTCAGCCTGTCATGTTTAGGAGGTTCCAGCAGCAGTGAAAATTAATAATAGTTTGGGAACACTGAACACGTATTCTAATCCACATCTTTCTATTTGATTTGTATACTAAAAAGACCACTTGGATCTTTAGTGGACCCAAGAGGTGGGCACATCTGGATTGGGTCCCTGCTTTAGATGCCTGCCTTCTGTCATGAGCTGGTAGATGTTTGAGTGTCATGCCTGATTTTATGTGACTGAGGCACTTTTGTTTTTTTTGGTGGCTGTCCAAGGTGCTGAATTTGCTTCAAACGTACTCTGCGCTCCTTTAGCTTGCTTAGGTAACTGTAAAATGTTAGGGCATTTTTTACATCTCCAATCTCCATGGGTTCTTACGGGTTCTGCTTGGACTGAGAATACAGTCAGGATGTGTGGTCAAGTCACCCGTAGCATCTAACTGTGCGCGATGAAGCCATTTAGACTCTAGAAAGGAGTAGACAGGAGAGTTTAGGTGCTCAGCTGACCCAGCGGTTTGACACCCTGCATTTTCCACCAGGGGATTCTCCCAGAACAAACTCAACAGTCTGTTTTGCCTCATTTCTTCAACATGACCTCGGGTCAAGTGTCGAAGGTCCCCAAAGTCCACCCATCTATCACACTATGTGATCACGTATTCCATGTGAATCCTTGTTAAAAGTGCAGGCAGCAATGAGAAGGTCTACACAGCATGACGCTCTAATGGCGTGTGTTTTCTTCATCTGGCATCCATTCACATGTTGGTGTTTCACTAGAAACTGCAGCACGAGAGGCTCCTTCTGCTCACAGCAGGCTGCAAGTGTCTTCTAGTGAACAGAAACACAGAAATGTGCACACAAATAAGATACATTTAGCAGATGGAAACATCACATGTATGCAAACATATGTATGAGCATATGTGCACACAGAGCCATGTGCAGACAGGCCTGTGTACTCCTTTAACATGGATTGACAGACAGATACATGTGAAAGACACTATAAACTAGATAGATAGCTATGAAAGGCAGTAAATAGATAGATAGAAAGGCACTATATAATAGATAGAAAGGCACTATATAATAGATAGATAGATAGAAAGGCAATATATAATAGATACATAGATATGTAAGGCACCATATAGGATAAATAGATAGACAGATGTGTTAGGCACTATATAATAGATAGATAGACAGATAGATGGATAAGAAAGGCACTATATAATACATCGAAAGCTATGAAAGGCATTAGCAGATATGGAGATATGGAGATATGAAATGCATTATACTGTAATACATAGATAATCAGAGACACTATATGATAGATGGATATGAAAGACTATATTTAATAGACTAGCTGCGCTGAAATCAAAGCCATCAACGTAGACCTCGGCGTTAACATTTGCAGTGCACTGTCTATTAGATTATATTTTGTAATAGACAGTATGAAGTAACAGAATGCATTGCATTTGTCATCCCTACAGATGGCACAGCACAAACATTTGTAATAACAAAATGCATTATTAGAAATGTCTGTGATGCGCCATCTGTTGGAATGGCGGATGCAATGCATGTGTCTCTTTTATATGTCATTTGGTGTGGAATTCATAAAAGCAGCATTCATTTTCGTCATGCACCATCTGTTGGAATGAAAGATGCCACATATTTTATTACTGAAAATGTTTGCGTCCTTTGGAATGGCAGACACATAGCAATCGTAACGGACACACAGCAAACCAGACAGATGGACGGTTGCACGAGATAGGCAGATAGATAAGAAAGGCATCATATAATAGACTGTCTGTGCTACCTGTCTAAGACGAGTTGAAATCTAAATCATTAACGTAGATATCATCATTAAGATTTGCAGTGTACCATCTATTGGAATGTATTTTGTAATGAATGCGGTAATAAAATACATTGCATTTGTCATTCCATTTGTAGTGCTCTGTTGGAATAACTAATGTAATGCCTATGTCTTTGTTATTTGCCATTTGGTATGGGATCCATAAAAGCAGTGTTCATGTTTGTTATGAGCCATCTGTTGGATTACAAATGCAAGGCATCATTTTATTAAAAATGTTTGTAACGTGCTATTTCCTGGAATGACAGGGACAAGGCAACTGGTTGGACACACACACACACACACACACACACACACACAGTTATCCATTTATTGAGGTGGATAGATAGAGACATAGGAGAGGCATTATATAATAGGTAGCGTGGCCTGCAGGGGGCGCTCAGCTCCCCAACACTTGACACAGACAGACGCAGACACAAGTCCACCATAGCACACGTTTTTATTTTGCTGAGGAGTGGTAGGGTGTTGTACCGTGTTAGCCAGTATGGATGGAATGAGAAGTCAAGCAAAATGACACCTTTTATTGGCTAACTAAAAATGTTGCAATATGATGATTAATATGATTACATCTTGCCTGAAGAAGAGGTCTGAGTTGCCTCAAAAGCTTGCATGTTGTAATTCTTTTTAGTAAGTCAATAAAAGGAGTCATTTTGCTTGACTTCTTATTTTGCTGTGGGAAACGCTTCCCAGGTTTTCCACACAGCAAGTAGAGTACAATGAAGCGCAATAAGCTCAATATAAGAAGCACACACAGACAGCACTTTGTCTTTTCTTCCTTCTCTCCTTCTCTCTCAGCCTCCACACCTCCCAGCAAGCTTCATCCTCTCCCCCATCCGGCAGTGGCAGCTGGCTCCTTTTATGCCAAACCCCGGAGCACTTCTGGTGGGCCATTAGCGTGGTCCCGAAACACTTGAGGTAGGGCTCTGCGGCACCCATGAAACACAACAGGGCTGTGCCAAACTCCAACTCCCATGGAGCCCTGTGGGAATCTGTGGTGCTGCCATCTAGTGTTCCGGGCGAGGTAATGCCCAGTGCAGGTTCTCTTCCCCCTGGTACAGTACTTTCATTATGTAGGTGTCCCGGTTAGGCAAGGGGCCTGGCCGTCTGCTGCAATAGATAGTGTAAAATGAAGCACACAACAAAGAAATGAGGGTGGGAGTCCCACAGGAAAAGAAAGCACACTCACTCTGAACAAAACAATCAGCTTAATGCCTTCTTTGAAAAAGTCTGAAGATGCTTGGAGCGCTAGGGGTGAATTTGATCTGCTGAGCGTCTTTTATGAACGTGAATCGGCGCGATGAGTGAGTGGAAGGGGGCCGCCTCACTGTCTAACACGTCCCTTTGACTTAACGCCGCCGTCAGGGCTTTCCATTCTAAATTCAAGACGGGGGAGACAGGCGTGCCAACGGCATCACCGAGACGAGGTGTGATTTTTGTCAGGGAACTGCTGTGTTTCCTCTCAGAATTAAATATAGACGCCGTGGTGTTGAAAGTTGTAAAGCACTGGAAGAACGGTGAAAACCGTATTTAAAAAAAGTGTTTTAATTCGGCTGCTTGTCACGTTTCTGGAGCCTCTCTTTAGATTTGTGTTATTTTCACGTCTTAGTGACGCGCAGCCTCACTGAGTGTCATTCATCACCTCGGATGGCAAATCAGCTCCACCTTTCACCAAATTTTTTGGGGTTGTGTGGCCTTTAATGGGCCTTGGGCTACATGTGTGGGCGTGAAGGGGCTGTGCTGAGGGGAAGACTCGACCCTCAAAATGGCTGATTGGGTTTATTTTTTTTTAATATAGCGTCATGCCAAAATCATTATAATGAACATCAACTTGCGGGACAAAGTGTTTACCCTGTAGAAGGTTTCACATTTTACTTTAACACAACAAAAGAAAAAGCCAAAGTGAAAGCAGAAGTCTGCAAAGAGGTGTAAATGGATGACGGATATAAAAGACAAAGTCATTGACGGCAGAAGTGTTCGCCTCATTCAAGCCTGAGTGCTCAGCTCAGCTCCGGGGGTCTCTTGCGTCTCCCAGCTCTGCCATCTCTCCTCATTCTGTTTCTTCTTAATAATAGTAATCCATCCATCCATCCATTATCCAACCCGCTATATCCTAACTACAGGGTCACAGGGGTCTGCTGGAGCCAATCCCAGACAACACAGGGCGCAAGGCAGGAAACAAACCCTGAGCAGGGCGCCAACCTACTGCAATGATAATAATAAGTTGCATTTATAGAGCGCCTTTCACAAACCCAAGGTCGCTTTACATACAAGTCAAATTGTGAAGCATGCACTGGTACAGCGTGTTGCCGCACCCACCGCATGACGAAACAACTCGGGATCCCGGTTGGCAACCCACCAGGCAGACACGCGGTCCAGTCCCACCCTCCAGAAATGACCTTCTATCTGCCGCAGCCAGGTGTTACGTGGGTGTCCCCTTGGCCTGGTCCAGCCACTCGGGTCCCCAACAGTGAGGATCTTACGAGCCGGATCACCCTCTGGGAAACGCGCCACATGGCCGTAGTGCCGTAACTGATGCTCTCTCACAATGCAGGTCATGTGCCTCATTCGGGTCTCCATGAGCACCACAAAGTCAAAAGCAACGGTACCCAAGGATTCTCCGGAGAGACACCGTACTGAAGGAGTCCAGTCTTCATCTCAGGTCACTGGATAGCGTCCATGTCTCACAACCATATAGCAAGACGGGAAGCACCAGGACTCTAAAGACTTGGACCTTCGTCCTTTTGCAGATTTCAAGGGCGCCACACACTCCTTGACCCCCCATTGCTCTCCTAATCTCTCTACTGACTTCTTAAGAAGAGTCACCAGAGGCATGAATGTCACTGCCGTGGTCAGTAAACCTCTCGACGATGTCGACACTATCTCTGCAGACAGACACACTACTGATGGCCGTGCCCAAGAGGTCATTAAAGGCCTGGCTCTTTGGTTTTTATCAGGACCCTCGTAAGCCCAGACACTCAGACTCCTCATGCAGTCTCTCGAGCGCCGCGATCAGAGCCTCCATTGACTCCGTGAAGATCACAGCATCATCAGCAAAGTCAAAATCTGTGAACCTTTTTTCACGTCCCACAGTCGCTGGACCCTACAACCCTTCCCAACACCCAGGCCATAGAAGCATTGAACAGAGTAGGAGCAGAACACACACCCCTGACAAACCACAGAATCAACTGGGAAAAACGCAGAGGTCCTGCCTCCACTCTGCACAGCACTCACAGTACCAGTGTACAGGCCAGCAACCTGGAGGGGATCCCGGGCACCCTTTACATACAGAGTAAAAAAAAAAAAAATTACACAGACGACAAAAGTTCGTAGAAGAGGAAAGTTTTCATTTGAGATTAAAAAGTGCAGAAAGAGGAGCAAACTCGGAGAGACTGAGGAAGAGAGTTTCAGAGTCGAGGGGCCATAACACTGAAGGACCGGCCTGCCTGCCTGCCCAGGGTGGAGAGCCCGGTGTGTGGGACGGTAAGGAGATGACTGTGCCAGGACCTGAGTGAGGTACAGGGGGGCAAAGTGATGTAGGGCTTTAAAGGGGAGAAGCCGAATCTTGAATTTAATCCTTGATAGAACCGTGTGAAGATGCAGTTCCCTTCAACACAGTGTAGGTATATAGAAGGCCTTATCAGCTTCAGGCTGGACAGTTTTTGATTTATCCTCGGTTTTATAAATTAAACTTGGAGAAATAGCGCACATCTGCATCCTTTCCGGTGCTCGTGATGGGGTGTGGGGCAGTGTCAGCGGTCGATGGGTGGCGCGTCTTTGTGGCGTCTCTCCTCGGCAGGCTTTCCTGGGAGTCAAGTCGGCGGCCGCTTGTCTGTGTCCTCGGGAGACGCTTGCTTGAGGCCTGGGGCTTTGAGGCAGAAAGACGGGGCACAGCAATGGGTCTTTGAGGGCTGGATTTGTTTTTGGATGGTTTTTGATTTGTTGCTTTTGTTGTTGAGGACCAGTATGGGTGTCGGGAGGTGTGCGTGGGCACGAATTAGTGCCATCTGGTGATCAGGTGAGCGAACGCGCATGGATAGCTCCCAGGTTTAAAGGTGCCCGAGATGCATGACAAGCGGGGTGGGTGTCTAGGTCCCTTGTCACCTGATTGCTGGGAGAAAGTGTTATCTGTTAAGGACCTGAGTGTCTGACAAACCGGTAACCAGTGAAGCTGAGAGAGAATAGGGGGAGATGTGAGCAGAACCTTTTGTGCGGGTGAGGACTTCTGAATGTACTGTTGCTTCTGTGTAGATTTGGCAGCGGGGCCGATGGAGAGGAGATTACACTAATCAATCAATCCATCCATCCATTATCCAACCCGCTATATCCTAACTACAGGGTCACGGGGGTCTGCTGGAGCCAATCCCAGCCAACACAGGGGGCAAGGCAGGAAACAAACCCTGGGCAAAGGGCGCCAGCCCACCGCAGACAGTAATCAATATAAAAAATTATGATATAATGTATAAAAGTTTGAGCATCATTAGCTTCTTAATAATAATAGTCTGTGGTGGGCTGGCGCCCTGCCCGGGGTTTGTTTTCTTTTCTTGTTTAGTTGTTTTCTTGTTGGTTTTCTTTTTTGTTTAGTTGTTTTACTATTTAAATATGTTTCCCACTATCTTCTGTTTTGGTTATTTTATAATATGTTCATATCAAATAGGTAAAAAAAGAATGTGACCTCAGTGATTTTGACCATGGCATGAGTGTTGGTGCCAGATGGGCTGACACAAATGCAGTGTATTTTTCCTGGTTATATGTACAGTGTTAATTATTGTGATGCATCATCTGTTGGAATGACAAATAGAATGCATTTAATTACTACATGTTTGTGATGTGCCATCTGGAATATCAAATGCAATGCATATGTCTCTGTTATGTGCACATTTGGTATCAGAGTTGTAAAAGCAGTGTTAATGTTTGTGATGTGCCATCTGTTGGAATGACAAATGCAGTTAATTTTATTACAGTAAATGTTTGTGATGTGCAATCTGTTGGAATGACAAATGCAATGCATACATCTCTGTTATATGCACATTTAGTATCAGATTCATAAAAGTAGTGTTAATGTTTGTGAAGCGCCATCTGTTTGAATGACAGAAGCAGTGCATTTTATTACAATAAATGATTGTGATTCGTCATTTGTTGGAATAGTGAGTGTAATTCATATGTTTCACATGTTACATGCACATTTGGCATCAGTTTCGTAGAAGCAATGTTTATGGTTTGTAATGCACCATCTGTTGGAACAACAAATGCAATGCATGTCTCTGCTATATGCACATTTGATATCAGATTTGTGGAAGCAGTGTTAATGTTTGTGATGCGACATCTGTTGGAATGACAAAGACATAGCAACTGGACAGATACATCCTTTTATTAAGGTGAATTGTCACGTTTCACAATACATTTATTTATTTATAATTATTATTTATTTTGTCTACTCTGAAATTTTTCTGTAGGGCTGGTTGTGCCATTTTGTAAGTTTGCTCACAAATAAGCAGCCTGAAGTGTGTGTCTGTGTAGCAGCCCTGAAGCCGGCACTCCCGCTTGCTTTCACTGGCACATTTCTGCTCTCTCGACTTCTCGCCTTCTCTCTCTGTCTCTCAGTGTCTTAGAAGGATTAGCAGTTAACAGAGATGTGGCGGCCGCTCCTGTACAATTCCCACAGGAGGTGTTGTTGTGATGAGACAATGCACCGTCTTCTTCCTCCAGATGACAGTAACAGAATGTCATTGATGCCTAATCAGATGCAAGCGCCTCTTTTATTTCTCCAGGACGACCTTCTCTAAAACACTCAAGTGTTCTCCTAAAAGAACCAGGCTGATACTGACTATGAAACTTATATTCTCAATGTGTGCCATTGGCATTAATGCCAAATGTCCAAGACCTACTAATCCCCTGGTCACAATCCCCACTCCCTCAGAATTTCTAGAACATTTTTTTTTTAATTTGCTGCAGTCCTTTGGGCTGTTTCCGAAATAATCATAAAACACTGATGTGATTGGGGTGCTTTGCCACCCAATGCAGGTTTTCAGAGACCACCCCATCTGGTGTTCTCAGTTACAGTCAACTTTTAATCTCATCAGGTGGTACCCAGCTCTCCTCAGCCATGACAGACTCCAGACTCTAGCTGGCAGGCCAGCGGCCCATCAGCTCTTGGCTTCCAGAATGCGTCCTCACTCCTAAACCTTAACCAGCAAGCGGCCCAGTCTGCTGCATACTCCAACCCCTGAGCCGCTGTTAACAGCCATGTCTGCCAGCCTTTATTCATTCCTTTGTACATCTATCTATCTATCTATCTATCTATCTATCTATCTATCTATCTATCTATCTATCTATCTATCTATCTATCTATCTATCTATCTCAATAAAAGAATACATGTCTGTGTGTCTGTCTGGTTGGTATATCTGTCATTCCAACAGATGGCACTTTGCAAACATTAACACTGCTTTTACAAATCCCATACCAAATGGCATATAACAGAGACACATGCATTGCGTTTGTCATTTCAACAGATGGTACACCATAAACATTTGTACTAATGCATCTATCTATCTATCTATCTATCTATCTATCTATCTATCTATCTATCTATCTATCTATCTATCTATCTATCTATCTATCTATCTATCTATCTATCTATCTCAATAAAAGAATACATGTCTGTGTGTCTGTCTGGTTGGTATATCTGTCATTCCAACAGATGGCACTTTGCAAACATTAACACTGCTTTTACAAATCCCATACCAAATGGCTTATAACAGTGACACGTGCATTGCGTTTGTCATTTCAACAGATGGTACACCATAAACATTTTTACTAATGCATTTATCTATCTCAATAAAAAGATAAGTGTCTGTCTGGTTGGTATACCTCTGTCATTCCAACAGATGGCACATTACAAACATTTTAATAATACAATACATTGCATTTATCACTCCATCAGATGGCACATTGCAAACATTAACACTGCTTTTACAAATCCCATACCAAATGGCATATAACAGAGACACATGCATTGCGTATGTCATTTCAACAGATGGTACACCATAACATTTGTACTAATGCATTTATCTATCTATCTATCTATCTATCTATCTATCTATCTATCTATCTATCTATCTATCTATCTATCTATCTATCTATCTATCTATCTATCTATCTATCTATCTAATATAGTGCATTTATCTATCTATCTATTTATCTATCAGCCATTTACTCTTTTCCTTTCTTGGCTGGAGTGGGGCTTCTGGGGTAGCACTGGTCTGGACCCTCAGGTGATGGAGAGAGGACAGTGCCACCATGTGGTGTTTCCTGCCCGACATTCTTCTGTGTCTCATCAGATCCTATATCTGTGCGCTGCCCCGATATCTCTCCTCTTCCACACTTGGACTTGGCCTAGTGTCCCTTCAGCCCTTTAATTTTTTTTTATTCCTTTCCACAATAATGCTTATTTTACACCACTGCTTTAGTACAGAGATGTCCTAACAGTCTCCACTCTTTATTCCAGCAATTTTTGGAGTGTGTCTGTGGGAATTTGTGGTCATTCATCCAAAAGAGCGTTTGCGAGGTCAGGTACTCACGTTGAACACAATCAGTGTTCCAGTTCATCCCAAAGGTGCTCAGTAGGGTTGAGGTCAGGGCTTTGTGCAGGCCTGTCGTGCTCCTCCATGTCCTCCATGGACACCGACATGCGGGAACACTAAAGGACCTCCACAAACTGTCACCACAAAGCTGGAAGCTCAGAATTGTCTAAAATGTCTTTGTGTGCTGTGGCCTTATGTGTACCCTTCACCTGAAGCAAGGGGCCGAGCCCAAACTCTGCCATTATCCCTCCTCCACCACACTTGAATGGTAAGCGCTTTGCAGTCCAGAAGTTGGCATTCTCCTGTCAACCGCCAAACACAACGTGGTCCATCAGACCGACAGATCCTGAAACGCGTTTCATCACTCCAGACAACACGTTACCACTGCTCCAGAGTCCAATGGTGGTGTGATTTACAGCACCCCAGCCGACTCTTAGACCTTGGAAACTCATGTCATGAAGCTCTGTCAAGGGCCAGTGTGGTCCTCTGTTGTGAGCGATGGCACATTTGACTTTTACCGGCTCTGCACTTCAGCATTCGGTGGCCCTGCTCTGAAGGTTTGCATGGCCTAGTACGTTGTGGCTGAGCCGCCGCTGGTCCTCGATTCTTCCACTTCACAGTGTGGAGATCTCGGCTCTGGATACAGACAGGCAGACTCCAAATGTCTCAAAGCACACACGTTTTATTCTAGAACTCACAATGACATTACAAGCAGTGCACCAAGCACCAATGATACAGTCCTTTAGACTTCTTTCTTTCTCTCTCTCTGTCACCTCCACTCCTGTCTTCCAGGCTCTGTCCACTTCCCCCCGACTCCAGCTCCCAAGTGGAGTGAGGCGGCGTCCTTTATGCTGAACCAGGAAGTGCTCCAGATGCTCTCCCACCTCTGGGTGTGGTGGAAGTGCTGCACGTGAATTCAGTTCCCTCTCTGGCAGCATTTCAGAAGGGTGGCAGATGCGCTGCATGACAAAGCTCTGGAGCTGCCCAGGTAACCCCTGATGGTGGCCTCGTCCCTTCATAGAGTTGAGCTTCCAAGCTCTGTGGCCCCCATGTAATTCAGGGAGGTTCTTCAAAGAGCTCTTCAGGACATCCCAGTGCTTGCCAATGGAGGTTGCATGGCTATGTCTTGATATGATGTGTCCGTCAGCAATGAAAGACACCCGGACTCAACAATTTGGAGGGGCGTCCACAGACTTTTGGTCATGTAGTGTAAATATAATATCTGTATATTTTCCAGCTATTTAATTATTGTGACTTAGATCTTCCATCTCTCGTAATCCAAACTACTTCTTAATCCAAAGTGATTTACAACATTTGAAATCCAATTGGCTGCATTTTTTTAATTTGGTGAAGGGGAGGTGACTTGCTCGTGGTCAGATGGTGGCAGTAGTGGGATTAGGACCCACAGCCTCAGGATGAGAAGTCCAAAGCCTTAAACCCAACGCCACACTACCTATGGGCTTAGCGTGTCATGTGTGACGATATCAACAAGTGTCACATGTCATCCAGTTGCTAACTGATGCAGTAATGAGCCTCGTGCTCGTTATTTATGTTAGCTAGGGTCACTCGTGTGCCACACTGGCAGGTTTTTGTGCGCCCTCACTTTTCCGCTGTCAGCAGTTCGGCATCTGAAGGATGAAAGATCTCCCGTCCTGACGATCTCAATTTATTCCTCAGCCTGTCCCCTTCGAGGCGCATCAGTCGGCCAGACATGGCGCACACTATGATGTGGGTGGCACCGTGTTTGATGTCGGCTCCGCATTTATGTTACAGCCGCACGGAAGTCACGGCTTTGAAGGGAACGAGGTGACTTGATCACATTGTTAGCGGCACAGCCAGCATCACAGAATCGAAACATCTTTTGTGGAATAATTGGATGGGCGCTTTGCGAAGGCGGGTGGGCAGATGTGTGTGTGTGTGTGTGTGTGGTGACCTGCATATAACTGGGGTGGCCCTCAGAAGGATCATGTGGGGATGAGGTGCACGTGAGCAAAAAAACAGGGTGAGACATAGACCCCAAAATTCCTTTATCCTGTCCTATATCACGGGTGGCACGGTGGCTTAGTTAGAAGACCTGGGTTTGCTACATGGGTCCTACCTGTGTGGAGTTTATTTATTCTCCCTGTGTCTGCATGGGTTTCCTCCGGATGCTCCGGTTTCCTCCCACAGTCCAAGGACATGCAGGTTAGGTGCATTGGCGATTCTAAATTGCCCCTAGTGTGTGTGCGTACCCTGCGGTGGGCCCTGCCCGGGGTTTGTTTCCTGCCTTGCAACCTGTGTTGGCTGGGATTGGCTCCAGATGACCTCCGTGACCCTGTAGTTAGGATATAGCGGGTTGAATAATGGATGGATGGATGTCCTATATCACACTTGCACAATTAACAGGAAAACGGTCCACTTTTCTATACCTTCACCTACACAGATGCCGACATGATGGAACAAATTTAGGGAAGGAAGAAGTGTGGCATGGACGCTATAAGAATGCATTGGGCTTCAAAGTGTCCTCATCATAGATGCTGGTAGCTTTGACTTTTCCTTCAGAGTTCAACAGCTGGACAAGACCTGAGTTGCCTGGGAAAATGGAGGGGTGTCCAATTTCCTATAGGCTGGTGGTACACAAAAACAGAAGAAGGAGGTTTGGGGTTCCACCAGGACATCCCGTTTAATGTCCTGAATTGAAAAAAGGAAAAAAAAAAAAAAGAAAGGTCATTAGCAGAAAAATCCTAATGGCGCGGCTCCAGGGAGCGTTCGAGTTACAGGCAATTCTCGTCACCTGTGGGGGTTGCGTTCCTGAAAAACCCTGCGGAAATGGAAATTGTGGATACTGAAAGCATCGATCCCTTACAAAAAAATGGAGTTGTGTTCCAGTGGCACACTGGCTCGGGGAAACCTTTAAATAGAAAATCACATTGTCAGCTAGGGGTCTGCCAAGTTCCGCTTTCCCTCTGTGAGTGTTTCTCAGACCAGGCCTCATTTTAACTTGTGAAGGCAGTTAAGCCTGCGTGTTGAATTTGGGGTCAGGCTGACTTTGTTTTCTCGGCATCATCTGGAGTCTTGAAGCCAAATTTCTGATTAAAAATGCGCTTTAGGGTTCACTTTTCATACGTCCTGCGCCTTCTATCTGTCTGATCTGTCCATTGTCTAAACATTTTCCATCTAACCTGGACTACAGAAAGACCGAGGGCAGAGAGACAGCGGTGGGCACAAGTCAAAGGGCAACCCCAGAATACTCCTGGATACCCCACAATACTTAAACAATCCATATTTTTATATACAGTTATCCCCCACTATATTGCGGTTCAGCTATCAAGCCCCCGCTATATTGCGGATTTTTCTGTGGAACATATCAAATTTTATATATTCTTTGTACACTACTATTTTAATTTCCTACTATGTCTTTTATCCATCCATCCATTTTCTAACCCGCTGAATCCGAATACAGGGTCACGGGGGTCAGCTGGAGCCAATCCCAGCCAACACAGGGCACAAGGCAGGAACCAATCCTGGGCAGGGTGCCAACCCACCGCAGTACTATGACTTTTATTTTTTTTTTTTATTTTATTTTTCATTATGTAAAGCACTTTGAGCTACATTTTTTGGGTGAAAATGTGCTATATAAATTGTACGGTAGACAAAGAATTTTGTGTTACAGTACCCAGATGATTTCTTACAAGGCCCGTTTTTGGCTGAAAGAGGAGACTCAACCAATCAGAGCGGGATTTTCATTCTCTTCGGCTCTGATTGGCTGCTGCTAACGTGGAGTAATCTCGCAAGAACAGCGAGTGTGGGTCCCCGACGCATCTCAGTTCTCTGCGTATCGCGTACCTTGCTTGTGGTCCGATTGTTGTGAGAAAACTTTTTGTGAACTTTTCGTTTTGTTTTAAGCCCAACGATGGCTACCAAACGTCCTGCATCTTCTAAGCCTTCTGGTAGTAGTGAGCCGAAGCGCCAGAGGAAGA
Source organism: Polypterus senegalus (assembly GCF_016835505.1). Taxonomy (NCBI): domain Eukaryota; kingdom Metazoa; phylum Chordata; class Cladistia; order Polypteriformes; family Polypteridae; genus Polypterus; species Polypterus senegalus. The sequence continues at coordinate 315,991,616 of NC_053154.1, forward strand.
CCTTGACCATTCAGGAGAAGGTAAAACTTCTGGATATGCTTCGGGAAGGAAAGCGTTGCGCAGATGTCGCTCACCATTACAAGTTTACATGTGTTTAAAGCGTGTGGGAGGGGTATTTTAAGGCTTAAACTATAAAAAGTGTTTATTTATATGGTGTTTCTATATCGCGGATTTTCACCTATCGCTGATGTGTCTGGAACGTAACTTCCGCGATAGGCGGGGGATCACTGTATAATAAATATATATATATTTTTTATTGGTTCTTTATTTCGCCTTATACAATTTCTTGTATTAGGAATTTGTTAGTTTTCGCATACCCCTTGGGGTCAAAGCACAGGATCAGCCATTGTACAGCGCCCCAGGAGCAATTGAAGGTTAAGGGCCTTGCTCAAGGGCCCAGCAGAGTAGGATCTCTTTTGGCAAGGACAGGGATTTGAACCGGCAACCTTCGGGATACCAGCGCAGATCCTTAGCCTCAGAGCCACCGCTCCGCCACATATTGTGGACGCTAGAGGCGCTGTTGACCCGTGGAACCCATCAGACAGACATCCAGGACACACGTTTAAAAGCACCCAGAATAATTTTAATATTTTTCTTAAATAAAGTGCCCAAAGCACTGCACACTCCACAATTCAATAATCAATTATCACAATAATCACAATCCTCCTCTCCACCCAGCAGCTCCGTCACTCTACCACCCAACTCCGGCTCTCCTTGCTGGGTTTCCCGATAGTCCTTTTTATAGTCCATGACCCAGAAGTACTCCCTTCTTCTCTTCCGGGTCAATGTCACATCCTCAGTTCTCAAATAGCCTCTGAAGTATTCCCGGGTCATAGTAAAAGTAGGAGTCCCCGGGTTCTTTGTGAACCCCCACCTGGCAGCACCTACGGCACCCAACAGGGCTGAAGAAACGGACTCCATGTCCCAGGATGCCCTGAGGGAATCCAGAAAAACCATTGTTGTCCAGGGGAGCCAACTTTTTACATTTTTGGCAAAGAGATCAGAGCTTCATTCTCGCCGCTGATAGCAAAACCAAAAATATTGTATATCGAGAGGCCCTCAGATACGAAAGCTATCGGTATAAATTCTTCTCAATACAAATTATTACATTTATTTTTTTAATTGATTTTTAAAGTTTCACTACAATGTTGGCGGAGCTGCGGGAGACCTGCTAGTAATTAATAAAATGAAGTGTGGCGTAGTGGTTACAGCTTGGACTTCATAGGTTGTGGGTTCAGATCCCACTACTGACACTACTGACTATGTGACCCTGAGCAAGTCATTTTTGACCTGCCTGTGCTCCAACTGGAAAAACAAAAGAACTTGAATCAGTTACTGCATATTTCAAATGTTGTAAGTCGGCTTAGATAAAGTCAGCAGTCATATAATAATTTGTGCCTTCTCACCTGGCAGATGCTTTGATGTCTGAAGCCTGCTGGGCAGTCGCCATTACTTCGTGTTTGCTTACTCCCCACATTTTTGTGCCAGCAGTGGGGTACAGTGGTTATGGATTTGGACTTCAAATCCCACTGCTGACACCATGGTGCGATCCTGAAGAGTCACTTCACCTGCCTGTGCTCTGACTGGGAAAACAAAAGAAACTTCATCAGTCGTATTTCAAATGTTGTGAGTCTCCTGGGATAAAGGAGTCACTCAAATAAGAAATCATATCGGTAATTTTATATATCCAGAGAGCCAATCCTTTTAAATATGATTATTCACTTCAGGGTGGGATAGAACCAGGGCACCAGTTAGCCAAAAACACAAAGACACAAAACAGTCCCAAGTTCAAATGATGGATAATTTATTATACATCCATCCATCCATTTTCTAACCCGCTGAATCCGAATATAGGGTCACGGGGGTCTGCTGGAGCCAATCCCAGCCAACACAGGGCACAAGGCAGGAACCAATCACAGGCAGGGTGCCAACCACACCCGCACACCAAGCACACACTAGGGCCAATTTAGAATTGCCAATCCACCTAACCTGCATGTCTTTGGATTGTGGGAGGAAACCCACGCAGACACGGGGAGAACATGCAAACTCCACGCAGGGAGGACCCAGGAAGCGAACCCGGGTCTCCTAACTGCAAGGGAGCAGCGCCACCACTGCGCCACCGTGACGCCCGATTTATTATACAATACTTCCAAAAAGTTATCTCTTCACAATCACATCTCCTCTCCCCACCGTGCTGCCCTCCTCCAGTCGAGTGTTGCCTTCCTTCCTCACAGCTCCGACTCAGCTAGACAAGGCAGTGCGGCCCCTTTTTTATTGAGGACCTGGGAGTACTTCCGGTGCCAGGGCTTCACACGGAAGTCCCACATAACAGAGGGTACATCTCCCTGCAGCACCCTGTTGAGGCACCTCACGGATCCCCAGCAGGGCTGCTCTGGCGGACTACATTTCCCAGCATGCCCTACTGGTTTCTGACTGGGTACCGATTATCGAGGGCTGCTTCCATCTAGTGTCCTGGAGGAAATAAGCAGTCTCCGGCGACAGTTCTTCCCTTTCGTCCTGGTCAGGGAAGGTACTGCAGGTAAGTCTGTGCATCTGCCTGGGGCTTCTTCTCCTCTGCTCTGGATGCCCGTCCATCTGATAGGGCAGCCTTGTCTGGGTGCGGCATCCTTCCCTCTCTTGGCCGGGATGCCTTTCTGTTCACTTGGGGCCTCTGACTCCATGCCAGGATGCCCGTCCATCCCGTGTGCCACCTTCAAGGGCTACAGAGTGGATGGCCATCATGTGTAACCCTGAGACGCTTGTGTCAGGCCTGTTTAGAAGCTCGGCTAACTTGATTTCTTCTTCGTTTCTTCATTGAGCCCTTTAGGCCCCTCCCATCGTGCGTCACGCTGAATCCCCTGCTGCCATGTTTCTCGTCTCGTGCCTTGTTTTTCGCTTTGTCATTTTGTTGTGTGGAACTTTTAACAAACAGAGAAGGACTGTCACTTTCTCTCTGTGTTAGTTTGCGTTACGGCGGCAGGCTATTTTCAGAAATGTCCATGTACAGCTATTCTCGTTGACACCAACAGAACATTTTCCGCTCGATGGCACCGCGTGAGCTCAGCCCAGTTTTCCCCCCCGCCCCCCCATCAGTTTTTCTTCTACAACATTCATTTACAAAAAAGTGGAAATGCTTCACCCTAATTGCTTGCTTCGCCGCTTGCTCATCCAGATTACTTTGTAGTCGCTGCCTTATTGTGATTTATTAATGGCCTCCAGTCACAGACCGATGTTAGAGAGTGTAAACCTTGCAATGATATTCCCATTCAAAAACAAGCCGGATAATTAACTACAGGGGCAGTTTTCATTTTGGTTCATTTAAACAGAGGGGCGATAAAGGGAGAGTGGCACGATAACAAAAACCAAAAAGCCTAAAAAAACGTTAGGTGACGTAAGGCCTGATGGAGTCGGGTTAAACAGAACCTCAGAAAGGCTTAGGTCACCGTTGTGGCGTGCAGCTGGAACCCTTACCCGGCCAGGATGCCCAGTGTGTGGAAGGACCAGAGGAGAGAGGGTACTATCAGGACAGTTTCTCCCCTGAGCTGATAGAGGGCAGCCCCCTTGGTTTCCAGTGGGGACACAGGTTATGAGCACGGGAGTTGGAGTTGGCACATGGACCTTATTTGGTCACACTTCCATCTACACCTGGAAGTGTGGCCAGAAGAAGCTTGTTAGGCTCATGGAGTCTTTCCAGGTGCCCTATAAAAAGGTGGCCAGTCCCACCATTCGATGGCCAGAGTCGAGAGGAGTGGAGGGAGAAGGACTGGCGGCAAGAAGGGACTTGTGCACAGCCTGTGTGTGTCTGGGTTAGGGTGGCTCTACGCCCCCTGGTGGTGTCACAGGGGTCAGCCGGGGGGCTTCATTTTTTTAGGTTTTGCTTAATGAGTTTGGCATTAGAGCTTCCGAGGGCAATCGTCATGTAATAAATGTGCACTGTGTGTTGGCACTGGAGCTGCAAAGTCAAAATGGCGCAGATTACTAGAAAAACATTTTATATTTATGTGTGTGTGAGTTTACTGTACATATACAGGGTGTGTGTGTTTATATACACTGTGGGCATATACAGTATATATACAGGGAGATTCACTCAAACGAAGCCCAGAATATTCTGTAGTAACTCCCGTTAGGGTGAAGCAATCTGAACCAAACAAATACACTCTACACATTGACGTATTACGTAATCGATTGCATTACATGCGATGCTGGAAGCGGTTTACCGTTCTCTGCCAGACGCATTTTGAAACGGCGCTCCTGAACGTATCGGCAAGCGTCTCGGGGTGGAATTGCAGTGCTAGAAAAGGTCCAGAGGAGAGCGACTGGGCTGAGTCCAGGGCTACAGGGGATGAGTTAGGAGGAAAGATTCAAAGAGCTGAGCCTTGGAAAAGAAGATTAATTAACTCTTTGAGGGCTGAATATTTCTTCCAAAAAATGTTTTCCCACAGAAACCAACATAAAACATCTGTTGCTGCATATGCTGTGGCTGCCAGTTTGCCAAGAAGGGTGCGGCATGTGTCTTCATGTGGCTGGGACAGCAGCAGCGACGATCACAGTTGCAGTGTTTCTACCTCTTATCATTGCTAAGTGGCAGTCCTCCCTGGCAAACATTGTCAATACCACGACTAGCTGGGGGCCGATCAGCTGAAGCTGGAAATTCACATTCGTTTTCGATGGCTTGTATCAAAATCTGAGTCTGATAAGTCCAGTTCAGAGATAATAGGCAAGATGGCGTCCACAAAGTAGTTGGCTTTCCGCATCCTCTTTGATCTCTTGCCAGATGTCAGCGCCATTTTTGCCGTTGAGTGCGCCTTGCTACTCACGGTGAGTGCAGGGAATCTCGGTCAGACCAATGAATCCTTCTGGCAACGAGAGGCAAATGTAATGGTTGGCTTAGTCACAGTTTACAGCTGTCTACCATTGTCAACAAAAATCGACATCAGCCCTGAACGAGTTAAGAGGAGACCTGAATGAAGTGTTCAAAATCACGAACGGAATTAGTCCAGTGGATCGAGGCGGTGACTTTAAAAGGAGTTCATCAAGAACACGGGGACACAGTTGGAAACTTGTGAAGAGGAAAATTCACACAAACTTTAGGAAGTTTTTCTTTACACAGAGAACCACAGACACCTGGAATAAGGTGACCGAGTAGTGTGGCAGACAGTAGGACTTTAGGGACTTTCAAAACTCGACTTGATGTTATTTTGGAAGAAAGAATTGGACAGGACTGGCGAGCTTTGCTGGGTTTAATGGCCTTGTCGTCTAGAGTGTACCTCACGGATATGCCTCTTTATTGGGAAGAAACACTACTTTTCCCTGATGGCAACACGTATTAGGCAATCTACAAGTATGCGACTTAAACTTTAAATCTGAACAATATCTACATACTTCTGTCATATCACCTATGTCCATATATTCAATCTCTTTTCGCAGTTCCGTTATTTCACTGAGTAATAATTTCCACTTGTTTGCGCTAATGCGGTCTTTGCTATCATTTTTTTGAGACTTTCGAAATGTATTACTTTCATAATCTCTAACCTGCTCTGCATGTGTATCGCGCCAGTGTTTTTGAACCTCTTTACGACGTTCTGCTTTGTCTTCTACTCTTTGTCTTGTCTTCTTCTACTCTTTGTCTTTTATTTCCAGCCCAGCTTAGACCTGTTAGGTTTTCAATTCATCTCTTGGCACAGCGGTTCTCAAGCTGTGGGGTGTGCCCCCCTGGGGGGGCGCTGATGCTGTACAAGGGGGGCATCGAATAAATGAACAAGACATCAAAATTCATTTTTTACATTTTTATTTCAAATTTAAATTTGCAAGCATATAGTATTTTCAATCCAGAAAGTTCGAGACGTATCGGTGTCTGTCGCGAAAATTCGGGTAACAGCAGATCAGGTGATAATGCGGCACGACTGCACCACATTGGCAGCGTAGCCACTATTGCCAAATTGAGTTAAATAATTTACTCCGTATTGGGTTATTTTCATGATATAACTAACAGCGGTATACTATTTGTCGGATGAAAATACGTTCGTCTCGTGCAGATTGACTTCATCAGTGTCCTCGTTTACGAGATTTTTTAAAATTAAAACACGTAATCGTTTCTTAACATTAAAAAAATAATTATATAGGAATAAATAATTTTTTATTTGTTTTTGGGATTAGAATTACTACCAAAAACCACACAAGGCATTTTAACATTTATTAAAGCACTTAAAAAAAACAAATTGCAAATATTTCAGCGAAGTTAGCCGAACACATGCAAATCTTATGGAAGTAAAAATGATAGGACACCGCACGAGTATCATACCTTTGTTAGTTGTACCCCGGGTTATTCTCATCTATCTTATATTTTGCAGGGGGCGCAGAATTATTTCAGGTAGAAACGGGTTGCGGGTGCAAAATACAAACGTTTGAGAACCGCTGTCTTGGCACAAAGTCTCATCTCACGGGATGTGAAATTATCTCTCTGAAAATGTCTTGTCTCGTCCCAAGACTTTTTTTTTTTACATAATAGAGAGATTGTTTAATTTCTATGTGTTTCTACGTCCACAGCTCCTTCAGAAAGTATTCAGACCCCTTCTCTTATTTTTTATGTCGCAGCCTTGTGTTAAAATCATTTCAATTCATTTTTCCTCTCATCAAGCAACACTGAATACTCCAGAATGACAAATTAAAAGTTGGCCTTTAGGAATTTTTGCAAATATATTTAAAATTTAAAAAATATCAGAAATCTTCCCCTGACACACATATTCAGAGCCTTTGGCTTGGGCTCAGTGGGCATCCCGTTGCATTGGCCGTCCTTGAGATGCTTCTCTACCTTGTTGTGGGGCCCGTCAGTGCTCAGTTCACTGGACTGGGCTGAGTATTAAAGGCACACTCCTGTCTCTAGGAGGTCCCACCTGTCAGCAGACACCAGGCTGAGACGTTGCAGGAGTCGCCCACCGAGCTTACAGAAAGGATTGTGTTGAGGCTACGGCCTTGAAGGTTCCCAAGACCTCAGTTGCCTTTTTCATTCTTAAATGGTCAAAGTCAAAGTGAACTTTATTGCCATATACAAGTATACAGAGAGACGAAATTGCGAAGCTCAGGGTCCACAGTGTAACAACATGAAGTGCAAATAATAAATTAAAAATAGAATTAGAATTCAAATTTAAAATTAAAACACAAACAAGGCAAGACATTGTGCAAAGACAAGATAAAGAAGTAGCAGCAATATTGACATGTAGTTAGCAATATGAACATTGATGCAATTTGAATTTCCCCTTGGGATTAATAAAGTATCTATCTATCTATCTATCTATCTATCTATCTATCTATCTATTATATAGTGCCTTTCATATCTATCTATCTATCTATTATATAGTGCCTTTCATATCTATCTATCTATTATATAGTGCCTTTTCTATCTATCTATCTATCTATTATATAGTGCCTTTCATATCTATCTATCTATCTATCTATCTATCATATAGTGCCTTTTCTATCTATCTATCTATTATATAGTGCCTTTCATATCTATCTATCTATCTATCTATCTATCTATCTATCTATCTATTATATAGTGCCTTTCATATCTATCTATCTATCTATCTATCTATCTATCTATTATACAGTGCCTTTCACATCTATCTATCTATCTATCTATCTATCTATCTATCTATCTATCTATCTATGGTATTTGCAATCTAGAGATATAAATATAGTCAATAGGATGATGAGGAGGATGAGGTTAGGAGCACACACAGTGCATTGCCGCACCCACCACACAACAAACCAACTCAGGATCCAAATTTGGACCCGAGTGCAGCCATGCAACAGGCGACACCTCAGGACCACTCTAGTTCAGATGGAGTGGAACAGTGTGAGTTTTTTTTAATGGTGGCTGGAGTGCCAATTTTGCCACCAACCCTCAAGTTTCTCCCTGCAGATTGGAGGACCAACATGTAGATTAATGTCATACCCAGGACGGAGCATTTGCAGGTTAAGGGCCTTGCTCAAGGGCCCAACAGAGCAGAGTCCCTTTCGGCATTTACAGGATTTGAACCGGCAACCTTCCGATTACCAGAGCAGATCCTCAGCCTCAGAGCCGCAACTCTGCCTACATAGTCAATAGATATGTAATATCATAAATACATAATAAATAATAAATATAGATAATACAGAAATGATCAGTGTGTGATGCTAGTTGTTTAAGACGTGTAAACAATGACAGGTCAGAATGTTTCACGGCAGAAGGATATCAAGAGTGTCCAAATCCTTAAAGGTCAGTATGAGATCTTCAGTTCTTTTCATCCTGCACACTCGTCTTTGCAGGAAAGTAGCCTGCATGTATAAAAGTTCTGTTTTTAGAGGTGGTTGAGGCCGTGTGGAAGATCCCAGGGTGCAGCCTGGTGTTAATGAGTCTGACAGCTTGGGGGTAAAAACTCTCCTGCGGCCTGGCAGATCTGGCGCTGATGCTTCAGAATCTTCTCTTGGATGGCAGAAGTGTGAAAAGTCCATGTGAGGATGTAAGGGGTCCTGCACAATGCTACAGGCCTTGCAGACACTGCGTTTGTAAAATATGTCCTGTAGTGAAGGGAGAGGCAGCCCAATAATGTGCTCTGCTGTCTTCGCTATCCTTGCAGTCAAATATGTTGCAGTTGCCATACCAGACAGTGATGCAGCTGGTCAGGACACTCTCAATGGTGCCTCGGTAGAACATGGTGAAGATCGCTTCAGACTTGCTCCTTTCATGTGTTACGCTTACACTGCACCTTTCACTACCCACCTCGCATGTCTGTGGTCTGACAGTGTGCCCCGTTCCATTGTTTCATTCTTGTCATCCATATGATATAATTATTTTTAAATTGTGTTGGAAATGTATGGTGGCAAGTTGTTTGTTGTCCTCAACAAATCAAATCCATCCATCCATCCATTATCCAACCCGCTATATCCTAACTACAGGGTCACGGGGGTGTGCTGAAGCCAGTCCCAGCCAACACAGGGTGCAAGGCAGGAAACAAACCCCGGGCAGGGCACCAGCCCACTGCAGGGCACACACACCAAGCACACAGTGGGAACAATTTAGAACAAATCAAATTATTTTGAAATTTGCTCCTTTGTCCTTCTCCCCGTCTCATTCCAGTCTTCTTCCTGCTCACATTAATTATAATAATAATGCTTTACATATGCCCATTTGGCACCCCTTCACGGCACCGCATGCTAATGCCACCCAACTCAAATAGTTTATCAGTGTGAACAACTTTTTGCTCATGTTAAAATTGAGAAAAAAAGAAAATTCCTAGATAACATTCACATAAATATTCCAAACAATGCGTATCATCGTATTATTCATGGTGTGACATTTCAATTCTCGATGTGAAGAGCGACCTGTGGCTATTTTAATAAAGATTGCGAATTAATTGTAAAGAAGTAGACGTGTAATATTTCTGTCGCTTGAATGGCATTAATCGGGGCTGGAAATTACCTTTGGTGCCTTCGAAAGAAGCACATTTGAGCCCCGGGCATTCAAGGCAAAGCTTCCAAGGCACAGGCGAATTACTTAAAGGTCTGGCGACTCGGACATAAATCATGAGGTTTCCTCATCAGCTTTGTATGCCAGAGTCCCTCGTGGCGAGCCGGGCTTCTGCTGTGCAGATTCTAAATGGAATTGGATGGACGCTGGGGCCGGCGAATAGCAGCCAGGTCAGTATGGATGGGATTAGATCAGCGATCCTCAACGGAGGAACCAAAAAATGTCGCAGCGTTTGAAAGATAACTGCTGGGTTACTCCGATATCCAGTCAGTCCAGGTCTTAAATGGCACCAGGGTGACTGTCACTCTGGAATGTACTTTGGCACTGTCACCTCACAAAATGAAAAGTTTGATTCCTATGCCTGGTCATTGACCGAATGGAAGTTGTATTGTTCTAAACTGTGTTGGCTTGTGCCTTCCTACAGGTACTCCGGTGTAAGTCCGAAAATCTTAAAGGTTTAGTGATCTAAATTAGCTTGCGGGTGTCTGCAGAAGGGGGTCTTCCGATGGTCTAGTGGCATCCCACTTGGTGCTGGTTTCTACCTCAGGCCCAGAAATCGCATCATCAGTGCCATCCACACACAAGTCATTTGAACTGGTAGAATGGCTGCTGATGGCATCACATCAGCCTGTCTGTCTCAGCAACGGAACTGGCAGACTACCTGAGCCTCCAGCACCACCAGAACAAAGATCGTACCTGGCAGTGGCCCAGTAAAACCCAGAAAGTTTATTATACATGGTACAAAGTGTGGTGGGTGATAGTAACAAGGAAAAAAGACATCAGGGCGCATCTTTAGTCCTTCAGGAGTTGGCATCGGCAGCGTTGGGTGTTCACTCAGCACAGCACCCTTAGGTCAGGCTCTCAATCTATAGGGTGGTCCAGATCTAATTATGCAATTTTCATTACGCTATAACTTATTACATTTATTACATAGAAAATCACCCGAAATATCCCAGACCATCGAGAAGTGTGCGAACTGACAACATGAAGAACCGTCTTCACGCCAAACTGGAATCGTCCCCACATAAATCAAAGTCATCCAGACAATCTGGATGGACCACCCTGTATCTATCTATCTGTCTGACTGTCTGTCTGTTATGTAGTGCCTTTCATATCTATCTATCTATCTATCTGTTATATAGTGCCTTTCATATCTATCTATCTATCTATCTATCTATCTATCTATCTATCTGTTATATAGTGCCTTTCATATCTATCTATCTATCTATCTATCTATCTATCTATCTATCTATCTATCTATCTATCTATCTATCTATCTATCTGTCTATCTATCTATCCTATATAGTGCCTTTCATATCTATCTATCTATCTATCTATCTATCTATCTATCTATCTGTCTATCTATCACTACTGGTATTATATAACTAGGCTCACCCGCCTCTATCTATCTGTCCTATATAGTGCCTTTCATTATCTATCTATCTATCTATCTATCTATCTATCTATCTATCCTATATAGTGCCTTTCATATCTATCTATCTATCCTATATAGTGCCTTTCATATCTATCTATCTATCACTACTGGTATTATATAACTAGGCTGACCCGCCTTTTAAGGCGACCGACTTTTAAGTTGACCACTTCTTAAGGCAATTCAATATGTAGATCAATTTGATATTTTATACAAACACATTAATTTGGTTATATTGCATTTGAGCGGTATTACTTTAATACTCGTAGTTTCTGTTATTTTTGTAATGAAATTTAAACTTTTTTCTATATTGAGGTTGCCCTTTTGAACCCCCTGATATTTACTACGCGGTGAGGCATTTGTACTCCATCAACATTAATTATTTCCAGAGACATAATTTTGTCTATTTTTCCAGCGCATTGCGCACAAAAGCAAGGGAACGATGGGAGCACCAGAGCTCCGCTCACATCATGTCGCTTCGTACCGCAAGCTGCAAGTAGTAAGTCTGTGATAAGCGGAATACCGCTACGCTTTCCACTCACGGGACGGAAGGACAATCGCGACCGCTTTTATATAGTAAGAAAGAAGAAGAAGATATCGCACAGTCTGGAGTAGAAAATCACCTTTTCCCTGGAAAAACGAAATTACAAATCCCATCGTGCATTGCAAAATGGGCGGGGCGTGTGTGAAACTCCGCGCCTGCGTAGCACTCACGGGACGGAAGGACAATCCCAACCACTTTTATATAGAAGGATGCCTTTCATTATCTATCTATCTGTTATATCGGGTGTCCCCAGCTCTGGTCCAGGAGGGGCCACCATGACTGCAGGTTTTCATTCTAACCCTTTTCTTAATTAGTGCCCTGTTTGTCTGTTTGTGCTGCTAATTAACTTCTTTTGACTTAATTTTAATTGACTTCTTCTTGAAGATTCAAGAAGAATTGTTTCTTTTTCCTTAATTAACAGCCAATCAATCATGAGATACAAAACATGAGGAGCAAACTGTGTCCATCATACAAAATCTGAAAATAAAGAAAGGTGAAGGTCTCAGGAATGCTGATCTGCTCAGTGTCCACAAAAGATTTTCACAGTGCTATGAGAAAAGAGAAAATCAACAATTTCGGAAATGTCTGCCATTGAACAATGAGAGCAGCAACAAGCCGTGGCATTAAAGAACGAGTTTAATTAACAACAAGACTAGGCACCTCATTAAGCAACTGTTTGGAGTGAAATTGGTGGGAGTTTCAGGCCCTGAATTAGTTGATCTTCTGTTGGCTCACTCACTTCACATTTCATTTCTGTTTAAGGAAAGAAATGAAGAAATTCAGAGGAACAAATGTTAAAAAACAAGTCAATTAAATTGAATGTTAAAGTAGTTAATTAGCAGTACTAACAGACGAACAGGGCACTAATTATGAAAAGGGTTAGAATGAAAACCTGGAGCCACTTGGATCCTCCAGGACCGGAGTTGGGGGACCCCTGAGTTATATAGTGCCTTTCAATTCTATATATTATCTATCTACCTATCTCTGTCTGTTTATTATATTCTGCCTTTTAAATCTATCTATCTATTAGATAGATATAGATTTGAAAGGCACTATATAATAGATAAATAGAATGAAAGGCACTATATAATAGATAGATAGATATAGATTTGAAGGCACTATATAATAGATAGATAGATATGAAAGGCACTATATAATAGATAGATATGAAAGGCACTATATAATAGATAGATATAGATTTGAAAGGCACTATGTATCTATCTATCAGTCTATCTATCATATATCCATCCTTCCATTTTCTAACCCGCTGAATCCGAATAGGGTCACGGGGGCCTGCTGGAGCCAATCCCAGCCAACACAGGGCACAAGGCAGGAACCAACCCTGGGCAGGGTGCCAACCCATCGCAGATCTATCATATAGTGCCTTTCATATCTATCTATCTATCTATCTATCTATCTATCTATCTATCTATCTATCTATCTATCTATCTATCTATCTGTCTATCTCAGTTATATAGTGACTTTCAAGTCTATATATTATCTATCTACCTATCAGTGTATTTATTACATTGCACCTTTCTTATCTATCTATCTATCTGTCTGTCTCAGTTGTATAGGGCCTTTCATATCTATCTATCTATCTATATATGTATATATATATATATGTATATATATATATATACACATTATCTATCAATCTTATTTTATGTATGTAACATTGTCAATCCTTCTTAATGCAGTTCGGTTCATGGGCTGTAAAGCCGGTGTCCCAGCAGCAGTGGACACAAGGTAGACACCAACCACCTTGTCATCGTGGATTCTCCTTGTGCATTCTGAATAACTCAAGAGTCGCCGATTAAAGCAGCACTTGAGTGGTCCATGTAGGTCTTTAATGGACACAAATCCCCAGAGACTTACTCTGAAATCTGGAGGACAGAAGAGTGGAGCCTGTTAGAGCCACAAAGGGGTGTCACTCCATGTTAATGCAAATGGCTTTGGAATGGGATGACCAACAAGCTCAAACACTGTAGTTGTGGTGATCAGGTGTCCTCAAGCTTCTGACCGTGTTGTGTATGCCGGAGCTTTGGCAGCATCATCCAGTTCTTTTTATAGTGCTTTTCACTAAATGTACTCTCCAAAAACACTTTTATAAAGTTATTTTCCTAATTGTTTCTGAACCTCTCTTCGCATTGAGGGCTGAATGACGTCGCTTTATAAACTACTCTTCCAATTCAGGCAGCACGTTTCCTTAGCTCGAAGTGCTTTTTAATGATACAGTATTAAAGTGTAAGCAGATGATGAGTTCAGTTTGGCGACGAGTGTCCTCAAGGGTGTGTGTAGACAGACCGATCTTTTCTTTTCTTTTTTTTTTTCTCTACATTAGATAATGCGAGGGAGAAGCCAAGTGGACTTCTCGGAGGATCGGCGCTTGTCTAAGACTGCGTGGCTCGCGGCTCGGAGTGTCGCAGGTGACATTTCATACCCGCCACAGTCGAGGCTTTTACTGCATTAAGAGCTCAATGCGCCACGTACTATAGGATTGGCGTGTGGAGCTAATTGACGTCTTCTAAATGGATTTACTTAAAGCGTTCAGGTGCTTGCTGACTAATGTGCAGGGGTGTTGTACACGAGTTTTTAAGCCATATTTAATTACTCTGTCTTATCTTCGCGATCATTGCTATGACTATTTAACAAGAAAAAAAAAAGAAGAAGAAGAAGAGGAGGAAATCATCTCACGCCATCCCTAAACACCGAGTGTCACAACGCAAGCCTCCCCGCCGTCGGAATGTGATAATTTAATACGGCAATTTCTTTGAGCTTGGCAAGCGGCTTGATTAAACTGGCGGAGTTCCCTTCAAAGTTTCCTTAGCGGAGAGTCGAGGCGGATCACACGAGTGTCGGTGGTCCCTGGGGGCTGTGGGCGAACACGCGCCCCCTTCTTTGAAATCACATTTCGGCGTCTTGCACGCTCACTTGGCTCCAGAGTGAATGCATTTGCCCGATCCCATTTTGCCACTTCCTTTATTTCAATTTTTATTTTTTGTCAACATGAGAAATGACGCAGAAATTAATTTCATGCCTGGCTTAGCAAAACCCTTTGTCTGTTTGTGCGTGTGTCGCTGCTCTTTTTTTTTTCTTCCCTCGCTCTGTATTTTGTATTTTTAATTCGACCCATTGAATTGGCCCAAAGTGATAGATGTGTTCAGAGAATGAAGAAGCGCACCTTACTGGGGGATTGGGGTTGTGTCGGAACTGTCATGTGCGGCCATTAATCTTGTGCCCATTAGGCGGCGCTCTCGTTTTAAGAGGGCTGTACGTCAAAGTGGGATCGGGACGCTTGTTTTAGTGGCAACGTGTCATTCATAAGAGAGTCGAATTAGTGAAGAGAAAAGGCGACAGAAAAGACGAATAAGGGAAAATAATGCAAGGGTGTATGGACGCTTATCATTAATCAATTATTTCTTACCAGTAACTGCGCACTGCTATAATGATAACATGCAATGAATCCTCTTGACTTGACCATTCCTAGTTCTCATTCTCGTTCTCTGTACGTTTACCATTCGTCTGCTCAGATTTTGATGCGCTTGCTGCTTCCTGAGCAGCTAGCGGCCCGCTTCTTCTCTTCTTCCATCGGCATCTTTTCGCGTTAAAACTGATTAAGTCAGTGTTTGTGTTTCAGTTACTTAGTACGTTTCCTTTCATTTTTCACTTAAGCTGGCACTTAAGTCTTCAATCTGCCTCAAGAATGATTTCAGATATGAAGAGGGAGAGGAAGTGATGGCGAAGGTGGTAGGGATGAGAATGTCGCCAGTATACGCGCTGCCCGCAGCCGAGAGTTGATTCTACAATAAAATAAATAACCTTGGAGGTCAATCATCACGCCAAAAACGGACAGTAGACGTCACGTAGTATATGTGTACCAAATTTCAGGTCAATTGGTCAAACGGTTTGCGAGCGACAGGTGATTCAAAATCCTGGGCAGACAAACGAACAGCCAGGGTAGAGCATTATATAAGACCAGTAACGGCGGACAGCACGATGACGTGCAGTGAATCCACTTGACTTGAGTATTCCTAGTTTTCCTCCTCTTTCTCTGTACGTTTATCGTTTGTTTGCTCAGAGGTTGATGCGCTTGCTGTTTGCTCTTCTTTTCTCCACCCTAGCGGCCCCCTTCCTCTCTTCTTTCGTCGGCATCTTTTCGCGTTAAAACCGATTACGTTAGTTTTTGTGTTGCAATTACTTAGTATGTTTTCGTTAATTTTTCACTTAAGCGCCAATCTGCCTCAAGAATGATTAGCGAAGGTGGTAGGGAACGAGAGTGGCGCCGATACACATGCGCCACCCTGCTGCGCGCTGCAGAGAGTTGATTCTACAATAAAATAAAATAAAAATATAGAGAGAAATACAAACCATCACCCCGAAAGAGAATAGTAGGCCTCACGTGGTATATGTGTACCAAATTTCAAGTCAATAGATAAAACGGTTTGCAAGCGACAGGTGGTTTAAAATCCTGGACAGACAAACAAACAGCCTCGGTAGCGTATTATATAAGAAGATTATTTGGTTGCTGGATATCATGGCCGGCCTGTACACTGGTACTGTGAGTGCCATACAGAGTGGAGGCAGAACCTCGATGTTTTTCCCAGTTGATTCTGAGTGTGTTCTGCTCCTACTCTGTTCGATGCATGTATGGACTGGGTGTTGGTTAAGGTCATGGGGTCCAGCAGCTGTGGAGCATCTGTTGGTGAAGAAAGATTCACGGATCTTGACTTTGCTGAAGATGCTGTGATCTTCACGGAGTCAATGGAGGCTCTGATCGGGGCGCTCGAGAGACTGCGTGAGGAGTGTCTGGGCTTGCGAGTGTCCTGAAAAAAACTAAGAGCCAGGCCTTTAATGACCTCTTAGGCACGGCCATCAGCAGTGTGTCTGTTTGCGGAGAGAGAGTCGACCTTGTTGAGAGGTTTACTGACCTCGTCAGTGACATTCATGTCTCTGGTGACTCTTCCTATGAAGTCGGTAGAGAGATTGGGGTCATGAAGTCGCTGGAAAGTGGTGTGTGGCGCTCCTGATATCTCTACAGAAGGACGAAGGTCCAAGTCTTTAGAGTCCTGGTGTGTCCTGTTTTGCAAGACATGGACGCTACCCAGTGACCTGAGATGAAGACTGGAGTCCTTCAGTCATGTATCTCTCTGGAGTATCCTTGGGTACCGCTGGTTTGACTTTGTGTTGCTCATGGAGTCCCGAATGAGGCACATCACCTGCATTGTGAGGGAGCGTCAGCTACGGCACTGCGGCCATGTGGCGAGATTACCCGATTGTGATCCGGCTCACAGGACCCTCATTGTTGGGGACTCGAGTTGCTGGACCTGGCCAAGGGGTTGCCCACGTAACACATTTTTTTTTTTTTTTACCGCCTTGTGACTGAACGTGAACGCAGCATCTCACAGACCCGGCCATGTCACACTACTTAACTTTATTAACAATTTTCAACCATAGACTTCCTTTACTGTGGTGGGCTGGCGCCCTTCCTGGGGTTTGTTTCCTCCTTTGTGCCCTGTGTTGGCTAGGATTGGCTCAGCGGACCCCTGTGACCCTGTAGTTAGGATATAGAGGGTTGGGTAATGGATGGGTGGATGGACTTCCTTTACGTAACCTTATAGCGATGGGCAAAACCGGGTCGCGTGACGTACCATTAATTTGTTTACCCTACACGCTTGGCACAACACCCCAAGGCTTTTATTAAACTTCACTCACTACTGAAGGCATGATATTCGACATTTTCACCAATGAAAACAGATCTGAAAAAGCATCTTCATGAAGCTGAATGGGCTGAAAGCAAATAAACAATGCAGTGCATCAAATAACACCCGCATAACTGGCACATCGTCATGTCACAAATTTACAAGACATCGAACTCGTCTCTTTCTTCCCCCCAAAACTACTGAACGTACACAATTGATGGACTGCGGCATCATTAAGAACGTCAAGCACTTCTACCAAACAAGGCTGGCACTAAAGCGGTGGACGGATTATGATGAAAACATTGACTTTTCTTTCAATCTCCTGGATGCTGTGGAGCTTCTCCTGGAATCCTGGAGTGCTTTCGTGCAGTTGGATTTTTCCACGAAGAATCAAGTTGCGTAGTAATTCCTCCCGAGACTTTCACAACATCTTTTCGCAGACTTTACAATCTCTTCAGTGTCCCCAGAAAAGCCAACCCCGATGCAGCGCAAAATCACGTGAAGATGGTCCCAGACCTATGAGCAGTTGTTGAGGATTCCTCGGTTGCAAAAGTAAAGCAAATATTTATCGCGCAATTTTTTTGCACTCGTAAAAATGAATAAATGCAATGTGTAATTGGGCAGTAGAATATCGAGTTGAGCGGATTTTTTTCTATTGGGGACGCCTAAATTTTATAGAATTAAGTAGTGGATTATCGGGTTATCTGATATCGGGTAAAACGTTTAATGTGCCACTCTGAATATTTAGTCAGGGTCGTGGAATTTTTTCTAGTTAACCAGATTATCGAGTTAAGCGGTATCACGTTATCCTGAGTTGACTGTAATTAATATTAATAATAATTATATTTATATAGTGTCTTTTCCATGCTTAAGATGCCACCACTATTATCTTCTTCAATGAGTTTATTCCACAACAGAACACCACAAATTAAAAAAAAAACTAAATGTGACCACTACATCTCAAATTTTGATTAAAATTGCTGTACTTGATTACCTCATATGTCAAAGCCATTGGCGTAAGTAAAAAGTTTCTATGCTGTATAGTTTTTTAATTATTGGGGGATGAAAATTACAGGATTAGGGACCCTGAAGATTAAGCTTCATTAGTTTCATAGTTGATTGACTCCTAAGCCCCCAGAGAAAGCAGGGTGTTCAGACAGAAGAGAGACTCGTCTGTCTGATGTCTCATGTTTTACTTAATGCAACAAATGGAAAAAAATGGGTGGGGATTGCGGCCAAACTCCCCGTACCTGTTAATCCTTCCTCGCGCTTCACCAGCACCGTCAAGCTATTGGCCGTCGATGCACGGAAATGTGAAAGTGTGCTGGAAAGTCGTGGTGTAGTTTGTGATCCCCTGATATTTCTAGTCTGGTAATCTGTGACATCCTCCAGCGACTGGATCAGTAATTGCAGTTTTCTTGTTTGACATTCCCTCCGACTAGAAGTCGTGTAATGTGGCATCGGCTTAAGCAAATGTCGAGTATTTCTTAGTTAAGAGTTGAAGAGTTCTGATCATGAAGTAAAGCTCTACTGTAATTGTCATTCATATTTTTTAAATCTTATGTTGGTTTCTTTTTGGAGTTTGCATGTTCTCCCCGTGTCTGCTTGGGTTTCCTCCCACAGTCCTAAGACATGCAGGTTAGGTGCATTGGCAATCTGAAATTGTCCCTAGTGTGTGCTTGGTATGTGGGGGTGTGTGCCCTGTGGTGGGCTGGCACCCTGCCCGGAGTTTGATTCCTGCCTTGTGCCCTGTGTTGGCTGGGATTGGCTCCAGCAGACCCCCGTGACCCCGTAGTTAGGATATAAAGGGATGCAGGGCCGCTGCTGGCGAAATGGGTGCCCTAAGCAGAAATGTACTTTTGTGCCCTCTCCCCCAAATATTACAGAAGTGAAAATAAAATAATAAAAAAAAACACCTACTATAGGGGCCAAAATAGAACTTTATTGAAATAAAAGTAAATACATAAATAAATTGTATCATTTATTAATTACAATTGTAGCTCTACAGCAAAAAATACAAACTAAAATTACACTTTAAATAAAACATTTATAATAAATAAAATAAACTGAAATAAAATCAACAAAGTCATCTGCTGGAGCTTTCCAAAGTTCAAAATTTACAAAGGCACACTTCTGCTTTTTCTTGAGGCAAAGTCGTAAATGAGCTCTTCATATGATAAAGCCTTTGCTAATTCAGAGTTGATGCTGACAATTGCCAGACCACTCATGCGCTCTTGTGCCATTGATCATGTAAGTGTAACAACTGCATTTCCCAGGCTTTTGGTGCCCTTTTCAGGCATTTCTATTAAAATTGTTATGTAAACTGTTAATTTTGTATTAGATCATGTATTTTAACACTGTTATTTAATGACACCATATGGTCATTATTAATCAATAATCATAACTTGCCTCTGTGTTTTAATATAATGCATTTTAAGTCATTTTGTTTATTTAGATCCGCTTGTATTCATATTAAGAAAGATGCGTTAGTCGTGAAATTATTACCGACATTAAAACACATTATTAACGTCGACAGAATAAAATAAAGTTTCACAGGATTATGAACGTACCTGAAAGTGATGCACGGGCTTCATCTTGGGCTTTTTTTTTTCTTTCGTTTCTCGGCGCCGGACTGTTGATGTCTCTTTCCAGGCATGTTGTTCAATTATTATCATTTTTGGCCAAATAGGCTGCCGTAACAGAGGTGAGGGCGCACGCGTCATCACGTGTGCTTAGCCTACTCTGCGTTCACCGTAAAATGCAATATACACGTTTATATTTTTGTTTATTTGTATATGTATATTATTAATATTAATTTATTATTATAATATATAAACAACTATTTTAATATTAATTTATTATTACAATATATAAAAACGATTTTTTTGAGCAGCTTGGATGTTGCCCCCCTTGAAGTTGGTGCACTACGCAGGCTGCGTACTCTGCGTAGAGGGAGCGGCGGTACTGAAGGGATGGATGGATGGTTTTTCTTATTGATCACTTTGCTTTGCATCTTCTAAGTCAGATTTAAGTAACTGGGATCAAATGCCAAATGGAAAGACATTGTATAAAATAAAGTTTATCCTAACTGAACCTTTAGTCCGCCATTCAGTATAGTAAGAATGGGCGTTTATTTAATTTCTTACTACACATCACTCTCGCACTGTTTCTACCCACAGAACGTGATCAGTCATCACCACCTAAAACTAAAGGGGATGACAAAGTCACACTGGCATCGAAGCAGCCTGCGACCAAACAAGAGCGCTGAAGCAGCGTGAATGTACTGACACAGCTGACCTTCAGATTTCTCTCCCAGGATCGGCTCTTTTAGCATCGAGTGGTCTCATAATTAAATTTAGTTTGGGTTAAAAATAAAGAGAGTTTTAAATACTCTTGGTTACTAAAGGCCAGGAGTGTCTAAGGGAAAGGAATTTCCATGAGAATTTCAATCGAGAGTGTCCGTTAGGAGGTTCAGTGCCTGGAGATCAGGAAAGTGTACAGTTAATAGTGGAGGAAAATGCTGAGGCGTGAGACGTCAAACCGAGGTCCGGACTCTCCACGGTCATATAAGAGATTCCTGGGCATCTTTCGAAAAGAGGAGGGTGTACCCCAAAGTCCTGGCTAAATTACCCACCACGAGCTTGTCATTCCTGTCCCCTAATCTAACTACCTATCTCCCTCACCCCTTCACCACCCAACAGCTCATGTGTGGTGAGCTTACTGGTGTAAGAATGGCTGCCGTCACGACATCCAAATCATCTGCTGTTGAATTCTGCTGTGTACTTTAGAACATTAGAACACTGTAGACGAGAACAGGCCGTTCAGCCCAACAAGGCTCCCCAGTCCTATCCACTTATTTCTTCCAAAAAAGTTGAGTTTTGAAAGTCCCTAATGTCCTCCTGTCTACCAAACTACTTGATCGCTTATTCCAAGTGTCTATCATTCTTTGTGTAAAAAAAAAAAAACTTCCTAATGTTTGTGTGAAATTTCCAACTGTGTCCCCGTGTTCTTGATGAACTCATTTTAAAGTCACCGTCTCGATCCGCTGGACTAATTCCCTTCATCATTTTCAGTCAGGTCTCCTCTTAATCTCCTTTAAAGTCTCAGCTCTTTTAATCTTTCCTCCTAACTCATCCCCTGTAGTCCTGGACTCAGCCTAGTCGCTCTTCTCTGGACCTTTTATTGTGCTGCTATGTCCTTTTTGTAGCCTGGTGACCCAAAACTGCACCCAGTACTCCAGATGAGGCCTCACCAGTGTGTTATAAAGGTTGAGCAGAACCTCCTGTGACTTGTACTCCACACATCAAGGCGCTATATAACCTGACATTCTGTCAGCCTTCTTAATGGCTTCTGAACACAATCTGTAGGGTGATAGCGTAGAGTCCACTATGACTCCCTAATCCTTCTCGATTTTCTGGCTGCCCACCGTGTATTCAAACCTCACATTTTTACTTCCTATGTGTAATTCTTTATATTTACTGACATTAAACTTCATCTGCCACCAATCTGCCCAAGCTTGTATGCTATCCAAGTTCTTCTGTGATGATTTAACGGATTCCAAATTAACTGCTCATCCACCTATCCACACTGCATAAATTGTCCAGGAAGGTTTGGAGGAAGGTCACTAAAGAGTTCAAGGTATTGACTCGGCCTCCAAAAATGTCCCCAGATCTCAAACCGATTGAGCATCTGTGAGATGTGCTGGAAGAATAAGTCCAATCCATGGAGATCCCACCTCGCATCTGACAGGACTTAAAAGGATCTGTGGCTAATGTCTTCAGAGGGCTTGTGGAGTCCGAGCTGTTCTTGCAGGACATTAGGCAGGTGGTGTTAATGCTCTGCATGATCGGTGTGCAGTATATAGTATAAAATGTCACTTTTGTATGTTGTATGAGACATGCATGTCGCTTCAATTGCCGAGTGTTTGTTTCTAAATTGGCCCATTATGTATAAAAAAGGGAGTTGTGGGTAATTAAGCCCTGCCTTTTGTGTGGCACTGCATGAATAGGCTACAGTTTCTTGTCACCATTCACTGGCGAAAGCAGATCCAGAAAGTCAGTATCAGAGAATGGGGGCAGAGGGGGTAATAAGTTTATCCATCCTTCCATTATCTAACCCACTATATCCTAACTGCTGGAGCCAATCCCAGCCAACACAGGGTGCAAGGCAGGAAACAAACCCCAGGCGGGGCGCCAACCCACCGCATGGCGCACACACACACACCAGGGACAATTTAGGATCGCTAATGCACCTAGCCTTCATGTCTTTGGACTGTGGGAGGAAACCCACACAGACACTGGCAGAACATGCAAACTCCACGCAAGGAGGACCTGGGAAGCGAACCCGGATCTCCTAACTGCGAGGCAGCAGTGCTACCCACTGAGCCACCGTGCCGCCCCATAATAAGTTTATACAGAAATAATCTTTATTATGCATAATGTATAAGGACATATGCATGTAGTTTTGTAAGCACATGTACACCCATATCTGTGACGGACTGGCACCCTGTTTCCGGCCTTATGCCCAGTGATGCCAGCTCTGACTCTTCTAAGCCCCTGAACTGGATTAAACAGGTTACTCTCTCGAAATATATTTGCTGAAAAAAATGTTGACACGTTCAGTACTTACTTCCCCCACTGTACTTACTTAGGCTCTTAGCTCTTATTTTTATATTTTATCTTTTCTATGCGATTAAATCCCTCTAATGCCGCACCGTGTGCCCACATGCACGGAGCCAGGGTATAAGTCACTATATTTAGAATGACGCATGTCTACGTCAGTGTGTCATTGTCTTTTAATGTAATGAGCTTTTCTTTGTCACACACTCTCACATCTTGCGCATAAATATATATATATATATATATATATATAAAAAACAAAAGATTTTTTTTTCTTTTTTCATTGCCATCCATTTGGGATCTGTAGATAAATAAAAATAGCAGGCTCTGCGATAAGCTGCCTAGAGGAAATGGCATTAGAAGCTGAGCCAAGTTTTAATGCTAAATATCTGGTCAGATTAGTTCCCCTTTTGCAGCTTTGGTTATTTATTCTCGAGTCGATTATTAATGGGGAGCCATGCTTGAGCTGCACTGCTAAATGACGCGAGCTGGGAGATGTGGGCTCAGGAAACGAGCGACAGGAATGCCGTGCTGGGGTGTGTGGGTGTTATGTGCTGCCTTTTTTTTTTTCTTTTCTTTTAAGCAGACTGCAGATGCCTCAAGTCAGAATCTGGTGCCGCAGTATGCTGGTGCGTACAGTTCTTTGTACTGGTGCCCCCCACTCACTCGGCTTTATTCAAGTAAAAATCGAAAAATGAAAAAGATTGGCTGCTACGTCCTGAATGACTCCCTAACAGCAGGCAGGCTCCAGGCCTAAAAATTCTGTCTGGCCTCCTTTGTGCTTTACAGGAAAGAAAGTTCATTCTCGATTATCCTGCCATGAATACACTGAAGGCTACAAGACTCCGTTCACGCTCTGGCTGGCTGACTTATTCCTAAACCGTTCCCATTGCTTATAAATATTGAGGTAAAATGTGCGTATGCAAGTGGACCAATTAAGTTTTGTCTTTTTCATAATACGGTTATATGGAATGTGGCCAGCCAGTCTTAGTCTTTTTTACAATAGCTGATCAATAGACCTGTAGGGGGCACTGTTTCACCTTTTGAGAAGAATGGGAACCCCGAGCAAATAAATAAATATACATACTTATATATATATATATATATATATATATATATATATACATACACAAGGGACTTCAGAAACTTTCCGCACTTTAATATTTTTGTTGGAAACTGTGAACGCAGGAGGAGTAGTAATTGGGCATTAGAAAGTAGGTATGACGCTGGGACGATTCCATCACAAAGGATAGATAGATAGATAGATAGATAGATAGATAGATAGATAGGCACTATATAACTGATAGATAGATAGATAGATACTTTATTAATCCCAAGGGAAATTCACATACTCCAGCAGCAGCATACTGATACAAAGAAACAATATTAAATTAAATATAAATAAAAAAAGCAGACAATAACTTTGAGTAATGTTAACGTTTACTCCCCCGGGTGGAATTGAAGAGTCGCATAGTGTGGTGGAGGAACGATCTCCTCAGTCTGTCAGTGGAGCAGGATGGTGACCACAGTCTGTCACTGAAGCTACTCCTCTGCCTGGAGATGATCCTATTAAGTGGATGCAGTGGATTCTTCATGATTGACAAGAGTTTGCTTAGTGCCCGTCGCTCTGCCACAGATGTTAAACTGTCCAAATTTACTCCTACAATAGAGCCTGCCTTCTTAACAAGTTTGTCCAGGCGTGAGACGTCCTTCTTCTTTATGCTGCCACCCCAGCACACCACCGCGTAGAAGAGGGCACTCGCCACAACTGTCTGGTAGAACATCTGCAGCATCTTACTGCAGATGTTGAAGGATGCCAACCTTCTCAGAAATGGAAGGTGACTATGTAGAAAACTGATGTCATTTGTTGTGTGTGGGGCACGTCTTCCCGGCAAGCATAGTCCTCCTCCTCCTGAACTCAGGCTCTCGGAGTGAAGGCTGCTGGCCTCTTTTATAGTCCACCCAGAAGTGCTCCAGGTGCTTGATTGCAGAGTTCCGGCTGCACTTCCAGGTGTGGAGAATACACTGCCCAAACGGGCTTGGGAGTCCCAGCTGCAGTACCCCCTGGCGGCGCCTGTAGGACCAAACAGGGCTGTACCCAACTCCAATTCCCATGAAGCCCTGCGGGAACCCGAATCACAGCTCCAACCCGGGGGGGCGGCCATCTAGCGTCCAGGGGGAGGTATTGCACAGTCCATGCCTCCTCCCCTGAACATATATTGAAGTGGCATAGACCCCGGCCGTCTTCCACAATATATATATATATATGTGTGTATATACTGTATATGTATGTGTGTGTATATATGCGTATATATATATATATGTGTGTATATATATATATATATATATATATATATATAATATGTGTGTGTGTATATATATATATATATATATATATATATATATATATATATATATTTATATATATGTTTATATATATATATATATTTTTATATATGTGTTGTGATGGGCAGCCGAGTCCCATGCCCTGCCGGGACGCCCCTGCTGCATATGTTCCGGGGGAGCCACCATGGACAGCTCAATACCTCCCCCGGGATGCTTGGTGGCAGCCTCCTTGGCCGATGTTCGTTTCCCAGTCTCCCGCGTGGCTCCATGGGACATGGAGTCCTCCACAGCCTGGTTGGGAGATGGGGTGGCCTGTAGGGGGTGCTGCCGAGACTCAACAACCCGGCTGGATGACTCATCAGCCCCACCCGGAGGTGCAATTGGGACCAGGTGGTCAAGCACCTGGAACACTTCTGGGGGAGGTATTGAGCTGTCCATGGTGGCTCCCCCGGAACATATGCAGCAGGGGCGTCCCAGGCGGGCACGGGACCCGGCTGTCCATCACAGTGTATATATATATTTTTTTTATTTTGAAATTTTTATTTCATGAAAATATATATGTAATGCTAAAATCTGTCTATCTGTCACACGACAAACTAACAGGGCTAGAACCTCAATCTCTAATACAAGAAATTGTATAAGGCGAAATAAAGAATACAAAAAAAATCATCTGTCTTTGACAGGTAGCGTGGCTAGTATGTATATGTATATTTATATTTTACTAGTTAATCATGTAACACATTGGGAAAGTTTTCACTTTGTTTTAGTCTGTCTTAAGAGTTTACAATAAAAAAATGGGAGAGTCAGAAGCCTTTCAGGATTAAAGGTTTAAACAAACCAATGCTTACATGCGAAATCCAAGAAATTACTCTGCATGCGCAAATGAAGATCCTGGAGTTTGAGGCCACTCGGTGTGGAGTCAGTTGGTAGATTTGAACGTGTAGTTCATTATTCAAACAAGAAGTTGTCAGTCTTAACCCTGGGAGTTTCGGAGCTTTACTCGCCCGTTTCTCATTAAGAGGACAGGATTCCACATTTTTTCTTTGGCTGTGTTTTACCAAAGAGGAAGAGGGTGATCTCAGCACGAGTCATTTCCGAGTCTTACCCGACTATTTGTCACTGAGTGTCGTTATTCTGTTCAACCTGTGATGAATCTCACTGAAGCTGGACGTTTATAATATAAAAGTGGGTGAGAACCATCACGCAGCTCTTTGAGGGTCACTTTTCCTGTCTGCCTTTTAGGAGCCTCCCGTCCAGGTAAAGAGCCATTTCCTCTTCTGGCTGCAGTGCCAGTCCAGCTTATGTGGCATCCACATGTCATGATATGCAGTGATGCAATAATTAAAATGATAGAAAGATATCGAAACAGCCAAGTAGCTTCAGTGGTCTACGTGTCTTGCGCTCATTTCAACATGCAGATTAATTAAGCTTTCATTACCTTGTACTACTGAGCTTCTGAATGGATGACAACAATTGTAGCTTTTTAAATTTTCTCTCAGCATCAAGTCTTCTGTCCAGCATCTTTTGCACTTTCCCTGAGTCCCCAGCGGAGGTCTAAAATGCACGGACTGGAGGGATCGAGGAGCGGGTGATTTAGGAAGAGGCCTTGTGGGCCACTCCGCTATTCACCACACACTTTTTAACAGGCTGTCCCCAGATGTGTGTTCTCGTTTGAGACTACCCTGCCATCCCGTCCAGGTGTTTTTCCTTGACTTGCGTCCAATGCATGCTGGGATAGGCGCTGCCCCGGATTATCAGGTTGATGAAAATGAATGGATGGGTGGATGTTATTAGATGTTTGTTGCTTTTTTTCATTTCCAGTGTTCTCGCCAGTCAAATGGGGTGAAAGGTGTGCACAAAACCAGTCTGTACTGGATCCAATAAGGTCTCCTATACAAAGCGTTTCATAGTATTCCATAGTTTTGTAGTATATTTCGTAGTATTTCAGTCCAAATTCCTTGGAGTTTATAAGGAAAGGAGGGCACTGCAGTTCCCCCAGTTTACTATTGCGTTCTCGCAAGCAGAGGGCACTCTCAACTGGGGTGACATGGTCAGTGTGTTGGTTTTAGCGCACACTGACCCACTAACCTCCAAACGCAATCTAATTCTGGCGACTGGGGTTCAATTATTCAATTACAGCGGTGGGATTTAACTACACTAAGGAAAGAGAGTTGCTTCTACAATTAGGATGTAGATATGACTTAAAATATCAAACCCGTGTTGTCACAATAACCCTGTGGGCAGAGCGCCAGTCTGGGCCAAGTTGACATATATATACATAATATACAACAACATCCCCGGAAGACCCAGGACACGCTGGAGGGACTATGTCTCCCGGCTGGCCTGGGAACGCCTTGGGATTCTCCCGGAAGAGCTGGAAGAGGTGGCCGGGGAGAGGGAAGTCTGGGCCTCTCTGCTTAAGCTGCTGCCCCCGCGACCCGACCTCGGATAAGCAGAAGAGAATGGATGGATGGACAACAACATGGCGTGGGCTTCCAAAACCTGGCGCTGCCCACTGTGCCATCCAAGGGTAATGCAGTGGTGCACATGGCCTACAGACTGACAACAATCCTATAGCGTCTTTTCTTGCCGGCACTTGTACAAAGAGACCCCTCTCATAATTTACGCATGTCGACAGCCAGCAGAGGAAGGTTAACGCCGTGCCATGGCTCCCTCGCAGCAGCGGGCGGGCTTATCTATTTATTTATTGGTCATTTCATTAAAGGTCACAAATTTGTACTGCTTTTGATGTTTCTGCAAAGGTTGTGATTGTACTGCGGGCCCCGTTCAAAATGAAATCTTTAATTTCGTTTTTTTAAGGGCGCATTCAAAGAGGATGCTTTCTTCAATCCACGGAATGCAAATGACCTCCTGGGAAGGGACAGACAAATCCGGATTTTTGCTTTCATTGTGCGCGAAATTGGTTTGTTATCGTAGACCACTTGGGATGCGCAGTCATTTTTTTAGTATTCCTTTGAAAATGTCAGCCTTGAAAAAGTCGATTTATTCTTAATGGGAAAGAACCTGAAAGAGAAACGGGGTTATGGATAGCGAAAGAGAAATGGGGGTGAATGCGTCTCCAGAGGGCACACTCCTACTCTTGGGGGAGCATTGCTGGCATGCCCATGCGCTTCTGGATGTCTCCTGTGACCTTAGTCATGACATCGAGGATGCCAGCCATCAAAACATTTCTTTGTCCCCAACTAAGTTATTCATCGTGCTTTGCTGGCACTTTTGAATTTTATTTTGTCCTGTAAGACGCTCTTTTGTCACTCTGGGTTTCAGGCCACCGCCATCTTCCGTATTTCACATATGGCTGAGATGTCTAAATGCAAACTCGATTTAACGGTGACATTGTTTATGACGCCTGCCCTTTTAAAGGTGCCTCATAGGTGTGACGTAACAGGCAGTGCAAGGCTGTGGGTTCAAATCCCTGACCTACCTGAGCTCTCCTTCCATCCATCCATTATCCAACTCGCTATATCCTAACTACAGGGTCATGGGTTCTGCTGGAGCCAATCCCAGCTAACACAGGGCGCAAGGCAGAAAACAAACCCCGGGCAGGCCTGAGCTCTCCTTGGAAAAACAAAAGAAATGGAAGCAACCGGATCTCAAATCTTAGAAGTCTCTTTGGATTAAGGCGCCAGCCATATCTTTATATATAATACGCTATACCGCGGCTGTCCGTTTGTCTGTCCAGGATTTTAAATCACCTGTCGCACGCAAACCGTTTGAACTATTGACCATAAATTTGGTTCACTTATACTACATGACCTCTACTGTCCGGTTTCGGGGTGATGATTGACCTCCAAGGTTATCCATCCATCCATCCATCCATCCATTTTCCAACCCATTATATCCTAACACAGGGTAACGGGGGTCTGAAAATGCTAATTTTCACCACCTGATCAAAGTACCGTGATGTCCTTACATTGATGGATTAAAGGCCAGAAGTCCACATGACCGTCATCATCAAATTATTCCATGAGAACCCTGAATACAATGAGGACTGATTGTGAGGTCATTTGAGGTAGAATGCCTAGAGGGGGCTGGGTGGTCTCGTGGCCTCAGAACCCCTGCAGATTT
The DNA here is from genome assembly GCF_016835505.1 of Polypterus senegalus. Taxonomy (NCBI): domain Eukaryota; kingdom Metazoa; phylum Chordata; class Cladistia; order Polypteriformes; family Polypteridae; genus Polypterus; species Polypterus senegalus. Next base: position 316,020,852 of record NC_053154.1, read on the forward strand.
TGTTTTTTTACCCCGCCATCTGCATTTTTTTTTTTACTATCCTCCCTGGCCATCGGACCTTACTTTTATTTTATGTTTATTAGTGTTCCCTAATTTTAATTTGTATGTATTTTGTCTTTTTTCTCTTTCTTCATCATGTAAAGCACTTTGAGCTCTATCATTTGTATGAAAATGTACTATAGAAATAAATGTTGTTCTTGCTGGAGCCAATCCCAGCCAGCACAGGGTGCAAGGCAGGAACAAATCTCAGGCAGGGCGCCAGCCCACCACAGGGCACACATTAGGGACAATTTAGGATGGCCAGTGCACCTGACCTGCATGTCTTTGGACTGTGGGAGGAAATTGACGTAGACACGGGGAGAACATGCAGACTCCATGCAGGAAAGACCCAAGAAGCGAACCCAGGTGTCCTAACTGCGAGGCAGCAGCACTACCACTGCGCCACCGTGCCACCCTTCGGGTTATGTAACATGCTGCAATTACAAAAGAACTTATTCCAACCAGGGAGCTAGCGCCCCCTGCAGGATTCTTTCTGACAGCATTGAGGTTTTTTTAGCCAATAAATTATTCAGCAGACACTCAGTCAGTCAGTCATTATCCAACCCGCTATATCCTAACACATGGTCACGGGGGTCTGCTTGAGGCAATCCCAGACAACACAGAGTGCAAGGCAGGAACAAATCCCGGGCAGGGCGCCAGCTCACCGCAGGGCACACACACCAAGCACACACTAGGGACAATTTAGGGTCGACAATACACCAGACCTGCATGTCTTTGGACTGTGGGAGGAAACCCACACAGACACGGGGAGAACATGCAAACTCCACACAGCAGGTGAAGTTAAAATAAGCGTAGTAGTAATAATAATAATAATAATAATGAAGCGATTCAGATGAACGATTAAAAAATTCAGGGGAACAAATCTTAAAAAGCAAGTCAATTAAAAATGAATTTTCAAGAAATTAATTAGTACGACAAATAGGGCACTTATTAAAAAAAAAAAGGGTTAGAATGAAAACCTGCAGCCACTGGGGCCCTCCAGGACCGGAGTTGGCGACCTGCTCTAAATGAAAGGTCTACACCTCCAAGGGTCATTTGTTATTTGCTGTTTTCTTGTCATTATCACTGTCCAAGTCGGACTTCAGAGGGGTGTAGTGACACATTCTGCTCCAACTCTGTTTTAAGACAGAGAGACGATTTTTAAAGTAATCAATAGAAGTTGGGACACCTGTGCAAATTGTTTGCTTCAACTTCTCTTCATTTACTTTGATTGCTGCAGAACATCCATCCATCCATCCATTGTCTAACCCACTGAATCCGAATACAGGGTCACGGGGGTCTGCCGGAGCCAATCCCAGCCAACACAGGGCACAAGGCAGGAACCAATCCTGGGCAGGGTGCCAACCCACCGCAGGCTGCAGAACATCTGTAGGTTGTAACCTATTAGTTTGTTCCCTGAAGAAACTCCAATTGTAATATTCTGATATTTCCTTTTTTGCTAACTTAAATTTTAAATTTAAACCTCTGGCAGTTTACTGCTTACCTTTTCACCATTTTAGGTCATTCATTGTATTGCAACTGATTAAATTAGAAGAAAAACTGAGATGTTCAAAAACTTTTTACCAGTAGTGTATTAATAGTCTACATACAGTATATGTCTGCATGCACGCAGATTTGTACACAATGCTTATGCTCATGCTATACAGTCATATAAAAAAGTTTGGGAACCCCTCTCAGCCTGCATAATAATTGACTTTCCTTTCAACAACAAAGATAACCGCGGTATGTCTTTCATTTCCTAGGAGTTTCCAGGAGTACTGCGGTGTTTTCCGAACAAAGATTTCTAGTGACGCAGTATTTAGTTGTATGAAATTATATCAAATGTGAAAAACTGGCTGTGCACAAATGTGGGTCCCCTTGTCATTGTGCTGATTTGAATGCCTGTCACTGCTCAATGTTGATTACTTGGTTGGATGAGCTCGATAATCCTTGAACTTCATAGACAGGAGTGTCCAGTCATGAGTGGTCAAAGGTATTTAAGGTGGTCAGTCGCAAGTTGTGCTTCCTTCCGTTTGACTCTCTTCTGAAGAGTGACAGACAGCATGGGATCCTCAAAGCAACTCTCAAAAGATCTGAAAACAAAGATTGTTCAGTCTCATGGTTTAGGGGAAGGCTACAAAAAGCCATCTCAGAGGTTTAAACTGTCAATTTCAACTGTAAGGAATGTGATCAGGAAATGGAAGGCCACAGGCACAGTTGCTGTTAAACCAACACAGCAGGACTGGCAGGCCAAGAAAAAAACAGGATATGAGCATATGAGCAGGATTGTGAGAATGGTGACAGACAACCCACAGATCACCTCCAAAGACCTGCAAGAACATCTGGCTGCAGATGGTGTATCTGTACATCGTTCTACAATTCAGCACAATTTGCACAAAGAACATCTGTATGGCAGGGTGATGAGAGAAGCCCTTTCTGCACTCACGCCACAAACAGAGTCGCTTGTTGTATGCCAATGCTCATTTAGACAAGCCAGATTCATTTTGGAACAAAGTGCTTTGGACTGATGAGACAAAATTGAGTTATTTGGTCAAACAAAAGCACTTTGCGTGGAAGAAGAACACCGCATTCCAAGAAAAACACCTGCTACCTCCTGTCAAATTTGGTGGAGGTTCCATCATGCTGTGGGGCTGTGTGGCTAGTTCAGGGACTGGGGCCCTTGTTAAAGTCGAGGGTCGGATGAATTCAACCCAATATCAACAAATTCTTCGGGATAATGTTCAAAAATCAGTCACAAAGTTGGGGTTGGATATTCCAACAAGACGATGACCCAAAACACAGTTGGAAATCTACAAAGGCATTCATGCAGAGGGAGAAGTATAATGTTCTGGAATGGCCGTCTCAGTCCACTGACTTGAATATCATCGAAAATCTATGGGATGATTTGAAGCAGGCTGTCCATGTGCTTGGCAGCCATCAAATTGAACTGAACTGGAGAGATTTTGTATGAAGAATGGACAGAAATACCTCCATCCAGAGTCCAGACCCTCATCACAGGCTATAGGAGGACAGCGTCTAGAGGCTGTTAGATTTCAAAAGGAGGCTCAACTAAGTATTGATGTCATATCTCTGTTGGGGTGCCCACATTTATGCACCTGTCTAATTTTGTTATGATGCATATTGCATATTTTCTGTTAATCCAATAAACTTAATGTCACTGCTGAAATCCTACTGTCTCCATAAGGTATGTCAGATATTAAAAGGAAGTTGCTACTTTAAAAGCTCAGCCAATGAGAAACAAAAATCCAAAGAATTAAGAGGGTTTCCCAAACTTTTTCATGTGTCTGTATTCTACCCCCATAGTATCCATCCATCCATTTTCTAACCCGCTGAATCCAAATACAGGGTCACGGGGGTCTGCTGGAGCCAATCCCAGCCAACACAGGGCACAAGGCAGGAACCAATCCAGGGCAGGGCGCCAACCCACCGCAGGACACACACAAACACACCCACACACCAAGCACACAATAGGGCCAATTTAGAATCACCAATCCACCTAACCTGCATGTCTTTGGACTGTGGGAGGAAACCGGAGTGCCCGGAGGAAACCCACACAGACACGGGGAGAACATGCAAACTCCACGCAGGGAGGACCCGGGAAGCGAACCGGTCTCCTAACTGCGAGGCAGCAGCGCTACCACTGCGCCACCGTGCCGCCCTCCCCCATAGTATATTGTGTAAAATTTCTTTTATTTGATTGTGCATTTTGTTACTGCGGGTGGCACAGTGGGTAGCGCTGCTGCCTCGCAGTAAGAAGATCTGGGTTCTCTTCCCAGGTCCTCCCTGAGTGGAGTTTTCATGTTCTCCCCGTGTCTGAGTGGGTTTCCTCCCACAGTCCAAAGACATGCAGGTTAGGTGGATTGGCGATTCTAAATTGTCCCTAGTGTGCGTGCTTGGTGTGTGTGTGTGCCCTGTGGTGGGTTGGCACCCTGCCCGGGATTTGTTCTTGCCTTGTACCCTGTGTTGGCTGAGATTGGCTCCGGCAGACCCCCGTGACCCTGTGTTCGGATTCAGCGGCCTGGAAGATGGATGGGTGGATGGGTTTTGTTGCTGCTTTTAGAATGAGAAATTGAGTTTTGGACAGTCCAGGGAAATGCAGGCTGTTGTCAGCGGTGTTGCAGCAAATCTGGGCCTGCGAGTCTGCAAAAAAATCTGTGGTTACTATGGAAACAAGAGGCCCTCCGGCTAACGGGCTCTTACCCAGACATCTCACTCGAATCTGTTAGCCAGATACAAGGACAAGAGAAGCAATTACTGCTACCAGAGAGTCTGGGAGAGGAAGGCAAATGTAAGAGCCACAGGCAGCTTAATGAGCCTTCTCTGATGGCTACTGGAAATCCTTAGCGAATAATACAGTTCAGCATCCCGGAACCAGAGCCTGTCCAGCCCCAGGCGTACATGGCGTGTTGCAGGCAAGTGCTGCTGAGACTTGGAGAGCAATTGTGTTTTCCCAGGATGGGACAGGCGGTTGAGCGGCGGGCTCCGCGTTGCCATTTAGAGAAACAGGTTGCTCTGCGGTGTGAGTGCCGCCTCGGCGTCCCACAGGAATGGAGGCACATAGAAAGTTGGAGAAATTTGCGTGGGGCGGATAGGCTGGCGTGTTTGTTCTATCTGGCTGGGGAGAAACGCGCACAAGAAAAAGTCGGCTTGTAGAGGGTCAGGAAAGAGAAAGAAGTCAAACGTTTCAAAGGATTCTGCCGTGCTGAAGTCTTAATGCTTAATGCCAGAACTGGAGGGGCTTTTAGTGCCGAGCTGTTATAGGACAGCAGAGCATAATGGGGAAAGCAAATGTGGTGTTCATCACTGGGTAGCCTGATTAATTCCCATTGCCAAGAAACTACATCTGTTCAGTTACTGACTGGCATCCCATCCAAGTTTAGCTCCTACCTAAGGGCAACTGCAGGTGGCCATTTCAGATGCCACCTATGACTGACGGATTGTCTTAGCCCTTTGATGCACTGGCATCCTCTTCAGGGATGGCTACCATTTAGAGGCACTACAACAACAACAACAACATTTATTTCTATAGCACATTTTCAAACAAACAGTAGCTCAAAGTGCTTTACATATTAAAGAATAGAAAAATGAAAGACACAATTATAAAACAAAATAAATCAACATTAACATCGAATAAGAGTAAGGTTCAATGGCCAGGGGGGACAGAAAAACAAAAAACTCCAGACGGCTGGAGAAAAAATAAAATCTGTAGGGATTCCAGACCATGAGACCGCCTGACCAGTCCCCTCTGGGCATTCTACCTAACATAAATGAAACAGTCCTCTTTGGATTTAGGATTCTCACAGAAGGGCTTGATGATGATGATGGTCACATAGACTTCTGCCTTTTAATCTGTCCATCATTGTTGGTGCATCATGAAGCTTTGAGTAGGTGGTGGTGGTGCAGGCCACCACCACAAAGAAACCGGAAAAAGAAACAGAAAAGAGAGTAGGGGTCAGTACGGATTTTAGAACCACCATGAATAGTTGTTATGATGAATTGAACATACAGAGTATCAGTATTAAGTTAAAGTGAAGTTATAAAAAGGCCATGTTAAAGTAATGTGTTGTCAGCAGTGTTTTAAAGTGCTCCACCATATCAGCCTGGCGAATTCCTATTGGCAGGCTATTCCAGATTTTAGGTGCATAACAGCAGAAGGCCGCCTCACCACTTCTTTTAAGTTTTGTTCTTGGAATTCTAAGGAGACACTCATTTGAGGATCTGAGGTTACGATTTGGAATATAAGGTGTCAGACATTCCGATAAATAAGATGGGGCGAGATTATTTAAGGCTTTATAAACCATAAGCAGAATTTTAAAGTCAATCCTGAATGACACAGGTAACCAGTGTAGTGACATCAAAACTGGAGAAATGTGTTGATTTTCTTTTCCTAGTTAGGATTCTAGCAGCTGCATTCTGCACTCGTTGCAAACGATTTATATCTTTTTTGGGTAGTCCTGAGAGGAGTGCGTTACAGTAATCTAGTCGACTGAAAACAAACGCGTGAACTAATTTCTCAGCATCTTTCAGTGATATAAGAGGTCTAACTTTACTTATGTTTCTTAAGTGAAAAAATGCTGTCCTAATGATCTGAGTAATATGTGATTTAAAATTCAGGTCACAGTCAACAATCACCCCTAAGCTTTTTACCTCCGTTTTGACTTTTAATCCTAATGTATCCAGTTTATTTCTAATAGCCTCATTGTATCCATTATTGCTGATCACTAAAATTTCAGTTTTCTCTTTATTTAACTTGAGAAATTTACTATTCATCCATTCTGAGATACAAGTCAGACATTGTGTTAGTGAATCAAGAGTGTCGGGGTCATCAGGTGCTATTGATAAGTACAGCTGTGTGTCATCAGCATAGCTGTGGTAGCTCACGTTGTGCCCTGAGATAATCTGACCTAACGGAAGCATGTAGATTGAAAAGAGCAGCGGACCCAGGATAGAGCCTTGTGGAACACCATATCGGATATCATGTGTCTTCGAGTTGTAATTCCCACAACTAACAAAAAATTTTCTCCCTGTCAGGTAGGATTCAAACCAATTTAAGACCCTGCCAGAGAGGCCCACCCATTGACTAAGGCGATTTCTAAGAATATTGTGATCAATGGTGTCAAATGCAGCACTCAGATCTAAGAGGATGAGAACAGATAAATGGCCTCTGTCTGCATTCACCCGCAAGTCATTTACTACTTTAACGAGTGCAGTTTCTGTGCTGTGATTTGTTCTAAAACCCGACTGAAATGTATCAAGAATAGCAGGTTTATTGAGGTGGTCATTTAACTGCATAATGACTGCCTTCTCTAAGTCATAAGGCTACCCATTAAATTACCACTTCCAGGTGACTCTGTCTGTCCTGTGATGGTCCAGCCTTCCGTCCATTCTTCAGTGAGGTCTAGTGGGGAAAGAACTGGGCTTTCAACCATAAGTTTGTCACTTCACTCCACACCTCTGAAACAAATATGTCTGCTGTAATGGATTGGCATCTCAACCAGCACACAGAAAATTAAAGGTGCCAAAAGTGGTTTGTTCTGGGCAATGCCCATTTTTGGTTCCCAAAAGACCCATCCACATGAACAGATCCAGACAGAACCTTTATCTATTTAGATCCGTAGCAGGCTTCACAGATCTGTGAAACACCAAAGGCTTGCATGCATCCTGTAGCACAGACTAACTCCACGTGAGTGTCCTGCTGGGTCGCCTACCATACATTAACGGTGTTGGGTTGTTTTTCTACATATTTGCAAGTTTTTTAAAGAGCAAAGAACCCTTCCCAGAATGACATGGTGCTCGGTCAAACAAGGGCTCTGTGAGGGACCACACAACCCGATAAAGAGCCACAGAGTGACATTCAAGAAGTGTTAATTTTAAGAGAGAGGGTTTGCTTCTGTCTAGACGTTGTATTCTAGTGGGTAAAGAACTGGGCTCAAATTCATAAGGTTTAATTAAATTAAACTTAATTGAATTAAATTACTACCTCCAAAGTCCCTTGTCTTCCTGTAATGAACAAGCATCTGTCCAGTGTTCATTCTTCCCAGAGCCTGTGTGTTCTAGTGGGTAAAGATCTCTAAACCATAAGGATGCCACATCATGCCACACTTCAGACCAAATCATATCTGCTGTTATGAACTGGCATCCATTCCCAGGCTTGTTCCTGCCTAGAGACAGCGTGGTGCAGCTGGCAATGAACTGGGTACTGGCCAATGTCACACCACACCTATTTGTCAGCTGTTGATAGACTAGCGGGCATTGCAGGAATGGCTTCTGTTTAGAGGCAGTGTGGTACAGTTAGTAGTTGTGATTGGTGCCAACACAGACTGACACCAGAGGCACGGGTAAAACAAACAAAAAGTCTTCTTCAGCCATGTGTCCCACCGGCCCTAACACAGTCCTAAACATAACCAAAAGTAAATCACACCCCAAATCACACTCTTCTCTTCCTCCACTCCTGCCAGGGCAGCTTCATCGTCCTCCTCCTCCTGAGTCTGGCGCCCTGAGTAGTGGCTGCAGGCTCCCTGTACAGTTGTGCTTGAAAGTTTGTGAACCCTTTAGAATTTTCTATATTTCTGCCTAAATATGACCTAAAACATCATCAGATTTTCACTCAAGTCCTAAAAGTAGATAAAGAGAAGCCAGTTAAACAAATGAGACAAAAATATTATACTTGGTCATTTATTTATTGAGGAAAATGATCGAATATTACATATTTGTGAGTGGCAAAAGTATGTGAACCTTTGCTTTCAGTATCTGGTGTGACCCCCCAATAACTGCAACTAAACGTTTCCGGTAACTTTTAATGATTCCTGCTCACCAACTTGGAGGAATTTGAGCCCATTCCTCCGTACAGAACAACTTCAACTCTGGGATGTTGGTGGGTTTCCTCACATGAACTGCTCGCTTCAGGTCCTTCCACAGCATTTTCGATTGGATTAACGTCAGGACTTTGACTTGGCCATTCCAAAACATTTACTTTATTCATCTATAACCATTCTTTGGTAGAACGACTTGTGTGCTTAGGGTCGTTGTCTTGCTGCATGACCCACCTTCTCTTGAGATTCAGTTCATGGACAGATGTCCTGACATTTTCCTTTAGAATTCTCTGATATAATTCAGAATTCATTGTTCCATCAATGAAGGCAAGCTGTCCTGGCCCAGTTGCAGCACAACAGGCCCAAACCATGATACTACCACCACCTTGTTTCACAGATGGGATGAGGTTCTTATGCTGGAATGCAGTGTTGTCCTTTCTCCAAACATAACACTTTTCATTTAAACCAAAAAGTTCTATTTTGGTCTCATCCGTCCACAAAACATTCTTCCAATAGCCTTCTGGTTTGTCCACGTGATCTTTAGCAAACTGCAGACGAGCAGCAATGTTTTTTTGGAGAGCAGTGGCTTTCTCCTTGCAACCCTGCCATGCACACCATTGTTGTTCAGTGTTCTCCTGATGGTGGACTCATGAACATGAACATTAGCCAATGTGAGAGAGGCCTTCAGTTGCTTAGAAGTTACCCTGGGGTCCTTTGTGACCTCGCCGACTATTACACGCCTTGCTCTTGGAGTGATCTTTGTTGGTCGACCACTCCTGGTCTTGAATTTCCTCCATTTGTACACAATCTGTCTGACTGTGGATTGGTGGAGTCCAAACTCTTTACAGATGGTTTTGTAACCTTTTCCAGCCTGATGAGCATCAACAACTCTTTTTGTGAGGTCCTCAGAAATCTCCTTTGTTCGTGCATGATACACTTCCACAACATGTGTTGTGAAGAGCAGACTTTGATAGATCCTGTTCTTTAAATAACACAGGGTGCCCACTCACACCTGATTGGCATCCCATTGATTGAAAACACCGGACTCGAATTTCACCTTCAAACTAACTGATCATCCGTGAGGTTCACATACTTTTGCCACTCACAAATATGTAATATTCGATCATTTTCCTTAATAAATAAATGACCAAGTATAATATTTTTGTCTCATTTGTTTAACTGGTTTCTCTTTATCTACTTTTAGGATTTGAGTGAAAATCTGATGATGTTTTAGGTCATATTTATGCAGAAATACAGAAAAGGGTTCACAAACTTTCAAGCACAACTGTATACTCAATCCGTGAAGTAGTTCTCTCATGAAAAGCAGACAGACAGACAGATGTTGGCTTTTATATAAATAGAGATATTATATAAACCACACAAATGACTGCTACATTTTATGATTATGTTTTTCCTATAAGTTTGGCTAATTTCACAGATATATACGTAGAATAATAGCAATACTATAAAAAAGTCATCACATGCACAGTATTAAATTGAAGAAATGTCAAGTCTGTAAAGTGTATGCTTATCAGTTCAGCAGTTAGGCAGAACTCCAGGCTTGTTGTGTTTTTTGTTCTCTTTTCCTAAAATAAAATCTAAAAATCGAGGCTGACATACCGGGCTAATTCTGCACAATTGCACAGTGTTCTGTGATATTTTCGGAAGTAATAAATGACCAATTTGCATAAGTAATACGCTTTTACATATAAAGTACCGTATGCTAATTTTCATCAAAGAAAGTAACACATGTCTGTACCACCAGAGGGGATCCCACCTCCAGACTCTCATTTCTGAGGAGGGAGCTGGGCGAGGAGGGCTTAATGAGATTCTTCTGTGTGCCACTTTTTAGAGGGCTTTGGGCTATTTAGACCTGAAAACAAGCTGGCACTCCTGATGGTCAGCTGTGCAGAGCCAAAGGGGCGGAAAAGGGATGGGGGGGCTTAGGGGTCTGCAGGCTCTCTTCTGCCTAGATTCTGTCTTTGCTGCTCATTATTTGATGATTTTTACAAATTAAGGCCATTTTTGTTCACAGCGTCGCCACTTAGTGGCTACTGTGCTGGACTGTAATCCACTGATTTGCTACCTGAGCACTGAACAGACATCATAGCAACAAGACCCCAATTCTGCAAAAGCTACAAAGGAAATTGGTGTTCGGTAGGGAAAAGGGATGTGAGGATTATAACAGGTGTCACAGTACCGCTCAGCTAGTTATTTCACCTTCAGTGTCTCCAAGAAAATATTTGTGCCATAGCTGTAAGATTCTTTGCAGTGGTGCTTGTTATGAATAGGAGCCATATCAGATCAAGCAGGTGATGGTCATCGACGGCTCGCTTTGTGTTCATCAGCAAGTTGTATCACTTGCCAGTGGTCACGCTGCAGACAAATTGATTACAATTACTATTTCATTATAGGATGGTTGTTCAGTGATTTGGGGAGAGTGCTAGAGAACATAAAATAATTACACATTCGATCACCGCATGTCACCTGTCAATGCTTGTACTGAATGAAAAGAAGAGCGTTATTGTATTATTAGCTGGCCGGACAATCGGTCTAGCGTCTAAATCTAAATGCAGAAGCATCGCCTAATTAAAGTGACTTGCAGTCCACCATTCCTACAACAACAACATTTATTTGTATAGCACAATTTCTTACAAATAGGGCAGCACGGTGGCGCAGCGGGTAGCGCTGCTGCCTCGCCGTAAGGAGACCTGTGGAAGGCATGTCATCTATTAAAAGGAAGTTGCTACTTTGAAAGCTCAGCCGATGAGAAACAAAAATCCAAAGAATTAAGAGGGGTTCCCAAACTTTTTCATATGTCTGTATTCTACCCCCATAGTATATTGTGTAAAATTTCTTTTATTTGATTGTGCATTTTGTTACTGCGGGCGGCGCAGTGGCATAGTGGTACCACTGCTGCCTCGCAGTAAGGAGACCCAGGTTCGCTTCCAGGGTCCTACCTGTATGGAGTTTGCATGTTCTCCCCGTGTCTGCGTGGGTTTCCTCCCAGAGACCAAAGACATGGCGGTTAGGTGGATTGGCGATCCTAAATTGTCTCTAGTGTGTTATTTGTGTGTTAAATAGAACATTAGAACACTCTAGATGAGGACAGGCCATTCAGCCCAACAAAGCTCGCCAGTCCTATCCACTTATTTCCTCCAAGAAAACATCAAGTCGAGTTTTGAAAGTCCCTAACGTCTTACTGTGTACCACACTACTTGGTCGCTCATTCCAAGTGTCTATCGTTCTTTGTGTAAAGAAAAACTTCCTAATGTTTGTGTGAAATTTACACTTAACAAGTTTCCAACTGTGTCCCCGTGTTCTTGATGAACTCATTTTAAAATACAAGTCTCGATCCACTATACTAATTCCCTTTATAATTTTAAACACTTCAATCATGTCACCTCTTAATCTTCTTTTGCTTAAACTGTAAAGGCTCAGCTCTTTTAATCTTTCCTCATAATTCAACCCCTGTAGACCTGGAATCACCCTTGTCACTCTTCCCTGGACCTTTTCTAGTGCTGCTATGTCCTTTTTGTAGCCTGGAGACAAAAACTGCACCAAGGACTCCAGATGAGGTCTCACCAGTGCGTTATAAAGGTTGAGCAGAACCTCCTGTGACTTGTACTTCACACATCAAGGCGCTATATAACCTGACATTCTGTTAGCCTTCTTAATGGCTTCTGAACACTGTTTGGAAGTTGATAGCTTAGAGTCCACTATGACTCCTAAATCCTTCTCATTAGGTGTACTCTCGATTTTCCGACCACCCATTGTGTATTCAGATCTCACATTTTTACTTCTTATGTGTAATTCTTTACATTTACTGACATTCAATTTCATCTGCCCCAAATCTGTCCAAGCCTGTCTGCTATCCAAGTCCTTCTGTGATGATATAACGGATTCCAAATTATCTGCTAATCCACCTATCTTGGTATCATCTGCAAACTTAACCAGCTTGTTACTTATATTCCTATATCTAAATCATTTATATATATTAAAAATAGCAGCGGCCCTAACACTGACCCCTGCTGGTCACCACTCTTAACATCGGCCAGTTCTGATGAGGTTCCTCACACCATCACCCTCTGCTTCCTGTGTTTGAGCCAATTCTGCACCCATCTAAAAACATCACCCTGAACTCCCACGTCTTTTAACTTGATGCCCAACCTCTCTTGTGGCACCTTATCAAATGCTTTCTGAAAGTCCAGATAAATATCATAAGCTCCACTTTGATCGTATCCTTTTGTTGCCTCCTCATAGAATTCCAACATGTTAGTAAAACACGACCTCCCTCTTCTGAACCCATGCTGACTGGTCAGAATAACTCCTGTCCTTGCCATGTGTTGCTCAATCTTATCCTTAATAATTCCTTCCATTAATTTTCCTGTGATGCATGTTAAGCTTACTGGCCTACAGTTGCTTGGATCTGCCCTGTCACCCTTTTTATATAATGGGATGATATTTGCCATTTTCCAGTCCTTTGGAATCTCTCCAGTGCACAGTGACTTCCTAAAAATATGTGTCATGGGTTTATATCTATACTCACTAGCCTCCTTAAGAACACGAGGATAAATATTATCTGAGCCTGGTGTGTGTGTGTGCCCTGTGGTGGGCTGGCATCCTGCCCGGGGTTTGTTTCATGCCTTGCGCCCTGTGTTGGCTGGGATTGGCTCCAGTGACCCCGTGTTAGGATATTGCAGGTTGGACAATGACTGACTGACCAGCCTGATAGGGGACGTGCTCACCCCGTTGTCACCCATTGACAGTCAACCAGTGACCACATGGTTTTATAACTTGGGTGGGGGGACAGGAATGTGGTGTGCCCTCTATATAGTTGTTCACATAATTTGCTATTTATTTACACAATTTGATCCTGCTCTCATTTTGCTACATTAATGAGGGCAGATCACCAGAATGATTAATGGACTTGAGTAAGATTAGTACTCCCTCTGTCATTCTTTTTTATTGTCTTTATTTAAATGTCCTTTTATTTAGTTATAGTTTCAGTGTTTTGTTAACAATAGGGTCTTAGGGTCACCCTATTTTTACTTTCGGTCTCTTTATTATGTAGGCCAGAATATCCATCCATCCATCCATTATCCAAATCCCAGCCAGCACAGGGCGCAAGGCAGAAACAAACCCCAGGCAGGGCACACACCAAGCACACACTAGGGACAATTTAGGATTATTTTAGGACCTGCATGTTTTTGGACTGTGGGGAGAACATACAAACTCCTCGCAGGGAGGACACGGGAAGAGACCCCAGGTCTCCTAACTGCGAGGCAGCAGCGCCACCCACTGTGCCACTGTGCCACTGTGCCGCCCCTATTTTTAGGGAGTACCTGGATGAGATACCATATTGGGACAACTTAGCTATTAGCTAAACAAACAAGCCTGGACTGAATGGTATGCCCTCATTTTTTTTTTATTTCTTATGTACATAAATGTCTAACACTACAAATTAATAGGATTACAGCCAGCAGCTGAAACCAAGTTTTTAAATTTAAACTAATTTCATAAAGACAATAACAAAAGGCACTTGCCATGAAAAAGCAGGCTTTTTTCCCCACACTTTATTAAGTTAAACCATGCAGATTTTGTTTTAATAATAGGCACAATTCCCACAATCGAAGCCCTGTCCACTGGTACAGTTTCAATCAGGATACACAGGCTTCTGGCATTTTCCCCACTGCTAATAACTGAGCCAAGTAACATTTAAATAGATTAGCCATTTAGGTTATCATGTCAATTTCGGATCACCAATGCACCTGACCTGCATGTCTTTGGACTGTGGGAGGAAACCCACTCAGACACGGAGAGAACATGCACACTCCACGCATGGAGAACCCAGGTCTCCTTACTGCGCGGCAGCAACGCTACCCACTGTGCCACCGTGCCGTCCTAGGCCAGAACAGACTGCCCCAAAGTCCTTCTACGTTTACCCTCATCAGACTGGTCAGTGTCAGGGTTGATGGCTACTGTAGTTCAAGTCTCTCCCTTTCCTTTTATATTTCTAAACCCAGTCAATTAGACAGACTGTCAGGTTAGAAAGAAGAGAAAGCTACACTTTTTATTTATACATCAACAACAACATTTATTTCTATAGCACATTTTCATACAATGATGTAACTCAAAGTGCTTTGCAAGATGAAGAAAGAAAAGTGTATAAAAATAGAAATATAAAAATAAGATTAGGCAATACTAAAGAATAAAAACAAAAAACTAACAAAACAAAATCTGCAGGGGTTCTGTGGCCACGAGACCACCCTGCACCCACTAGGCATTCTACCTGACATCAATGACCTCCATCAGTCCTCGTGGGCTTCAGGCTTCACGTGACAGAATTAGATGATGATGGTCATGTGGACCTCCGTCCTTCAATCCATCGATGTAAGGACTGCATGGTGCCCTGATCAGGTGGTGAGGGGCGCAGATCACCACCACAGAGAACCAGAAAAAGAACAGCAGAGAATGTAGGGGTTAGTATGGATTGTGGAGCCATGATAAAAACGATAATTAAATGCATATACAGAATATCAGGGTTACACTAAAATGAAGCCATGTTACAATAACAGGTTTTTTATCAGTTTTTTAAAGTACTCCACCGCATTAGCCTGGCGAATTTCTATTGGTCAGCTGTTCCAGATTTTAGGTGCATAACACACAGAAGATAGATAGATACCTAGATATGAAAGGCACTATATGATAGATAGATAGATAGATATGAAAGGCATTATATGATAGATAGATAGATAGATATTAAAGGCACTATATAACAAATAGATAGATAGATAGATAGATAGATAGATATGAAAGGCACTATATTATAGATAGATAGATATGAAAGGCACTATATTATAGATAGATATGAAAGGCACTATATGACAGATAGATAGATAGATATTAAAGGCACTATATAACAAATTAATAGATAGATAGATATGAAAGGCACTATATGATAGATAGATAGATATGAAAGGCACTATATAACAAATTAATAGATAGATATGAAAGGCACTATATGACAGATAGATAGATAGATATTAAAGGCACTATATAACAAATTAATAGATAGATAGATATGAAAGGCACTATATGATAGATAGATAGATAGATACTTTATTAATCTCAAAGTGAAATTCACATACTGCAACAGCAGCATACTGATAAAGAACAATATTAAATTAAAGAGTGATAACAATGCAGGTATAACAGACAATAACTTTGTATAATGTTAACGTTTACCCCATGGGTGGAATTGAGGAGTCGCTTAGTGTGGCGGAGGAACGATCTCCTCAGTTAGTCAGTGGAGCAGGACGAGTAGAGACAAACAGCGGGGAGACAGCAGAATGTCATTCTGCATGTATGGAGCAGCAGAGAGACACCGCATGCTTCTTCAAGCATCAGTCTATCCAGTCCTTGACGCACCTCTTGGACAAGTGTGGGTCTCTTCGTGGCCTTTCACCTCAGTCACTTGGATTTTCATCTTGGCCTTCTGTATTCCCCAGTCTGTCTTCCTGGAAGGGATTGGGGTGCTCATGCTTCTAAAAGCTGTCCACCTTCTGGAGGATCATAAATTCTTATCTGTTGGCTTCAACGCTCTATCAAAAAATTTCTTAACTGTGTACTGACTTGTGAGAGACAGTAAAAGAAAAAATGAAAGTTGACCAGGAGAAACATAATCATAGAATGGGCACAGGTCTAACCCGGAGGATAACACGCTTGAGGGTCAAAACCAAAACAAGAACCAGAAGTCAAAGTCAAGAAACAAAAGTGGAGATACAGTAACCAAGAAGGGCAAAAATGAAGTTTTTTAACACGACTGGGTTCATCCATCAAACTGGATAACGGCTGAGGACGATCTTTCAGCAGTCACATCAATGATTTCAGCAACAAACAGGCCGCAGAACACTCTGGGAAGGAGAGAGCAAATACAAAAGCTCTGAAGTAGCAATGTGGAACAAAATATGAGCTTTCCAAATGTACCAAATACACCATTTCTGACCAAATATTCAGATTTCCTGAGTGACAAACCCCCTGATTCTATATATGGATTGTCTGGAATACACTCAGCAAGGGAATAAATAATTTATGATAATCAGACACAATAAAAGCCCAGAGCAGCACTTAACAAAAGTTCTCATCTGATCTTGTAGGGTCATAAATGATCACAAGCAACGACTGGTTTATTTAACTTCTCTGCCAGGTTAAACATTTTAAAATTAGATATTGTTTGACAATGAAAAGAAAATGATCAACTTATATGCCAGATATTCCTATCCGTTACAGGCAGTTCCCTCAATTATATGACATTTGCAGTGGTAAAGTTTGTGAAGCGCCATCTGTTAGAATTATTAAATGCAGTGCATGTTATTACAAAATACATTCCCATAAATAGTGCCTCACAAATGTTAATGCTGAACATGTGCAACAGAATGTTACTGCCAGGATGGGTTGAAATCGACTTATTTATTTAAATAAATGGTGATAAAATGCTTTAAATTGGTATTAGTTAGGAAAAGTCCATAAGCAAACAGTTTAAGATTTGATCCTTTGGTGTTCCTGAGCTTGTCACATACCTTAACTTGTGTTTGTTACACGTTGTACAACTGTACTGTATTTCAGTTTTGACTGCAAGGTCCTTTAGGTTGCACTCTGGGAAGGTTCTATACAGAAACTTGAATAGGTGAAGAATTGATCTCTATCACTTGGTGATTTGGAGTGTGTCGTCTCACCTGTTTTATAAATGTCGGATCGATTGTATGGTAGGTGGTAAAAATTTTGGAGTGGTGGTCTCTGTAGAAAGGACCAGTATGTGGCCAAAAACTTAGAGTTGATCTTCACGGCTCACTTACCTTGTTCAAGTTGAAGTTTTTATATGTACATCATAAACTGAAATTCCTATTTGTATATTTTCTCATAATAATGAGAATGAACAATGCCACCAAACGGTATACACAAAATGCAACATATATAAACTGTAGATAGAAAACTGTAAACAATGCTGTAAACAGATCTCTCTCTCTCTCTCTCTATATATATATATATAGATATTGTGACAGATAGGGGGCGCTGTCGTCCCCTTTTAAACCCTCAGATCAGACGCCAGATACCATGTAAAAGTCCAATAATTATTTTTATTCGGACCAAACAGTGCACAAAGCACCCTCCACTCCACAATACTCATAAACACACCAGTCAATAATCAATAAACAATCCTCCTCTCCCAGACACGTTGCCACCCTTCCTCCCGACTCAGCTTAACCCTGGGATCTCCCATAGTCCTTTTTATAGTCCTTGACCCGGAAGTATTTCCGAACCCACAGTCCATGTGACTTCCTAGCACTTCCGGGTCAGATCAAAAGTTTTCTTTTCATCCCGGAAGTACGTAATTTCTTCTGTCGCTGTAATTAAGACGTACTTCCGGGTTAGAGGCAAAACTCTCGTTGCTCCTCCCTGCAGCGCCTTCTAGGGGTCCCTGTGGTATCCATCAGGGCTGTGGATGAAAACTCCAATGTCCATAATTCCCTGCTGGCATTCGGGGCACCTCCATGCTGCAGGGAGGGCTCCACCTGGCGGACTGGGGTTATTGGCCGGGATGACTGACCTGCCATAGTCCACAATATATATATAAAATCCAACGTCCGTCTATCTGTCTGTCTGTTCGCTTTTCATGAGAAAACTACTTAATGGATTTAGATCGTTTTTTTTTTCTATAATTTACTTGAACAATACGGTTGATTTTGCGACTTCTCTCATTACGCTAAGTATCATAGTTCAGTTGCGGCAGCACTTTATTCGTCCTAATCCGAGAGAGAGGCTGCAGGCTGCGGGAAGGGGGAGGCGGGAGCCGGGTGGGTAGCCCTCCTCACTCACGTGCCAGCCTCTGTTCGAGTCCCTCTACCTTTTGCAGTCATTTGTATGGTTTATATAATATCTCAATATATGTAAAATCCAATGTCTGTCTGTCCGCTTTTCACGAGAGAACTACTTAACAGATTTAGATCTTTTTTTTTTCTATAATTTGCTTGAACATTCCGGTTGATTTCACGACTTCTCTCATCATGCTAAGTATCATAGTTCGCTTGTAGTACTGATTTATTCGCACAAATCCGAGAAACACGCAGTGGGCTGAGGGGAGGGGAGCGGGGCCCTCTTCACTCACATGCCAGCCTCGGGGCGCATCTTACCTCCACTTAGCAAGCGAACGAGAGAATTACTTCACAGATTTAGATCGGTATTTTTCGATAATTTGCTTGAACATGCCAGTTGATTTTGCGACTTTCTCTCATTACCAAGTACCATAGTTTGGTTGAGGCACTGATTTATTTACGCGAATCCGAGAGAGAAGTTGAGGGGAGGGGGAGGCGGGATCTCAGGAGTGGCCAGCCCCCGTTCGAGTCGCTCTACCTCTCGCCACGTGTTGGAGCGCACCTTGCCTCCGCTTAGCTAGCGATACCTGTTTGTTCAGCAGACATTCTCATCTAGAGATTGTTAAAGAGTAACGTTTGACGTTTTTGAGAGAGAGATCAGAGCTACACGTGTGTTTTAGAGGGTACCTGTTCATTGTCAAGTGTTCTTCTGCCCACTCCGGGGTCGCTATCCCGTCAGAGCTGAACACGATCAGATACAGTGGCAACATTTGACGTTGGAGCGCACCTACGTTACGCTTGGCCAGAGATACCTTAGTAACTTTTTACATTTTTGTTAAACAGATCACGGCTACATTCTCGCCCGTGATAACAAAACTAAAAGTGTTATATATCAAGAGGCCCTCAGATACGAAAGCTATTAATATAAATTCTTCTCAATACAAATTATTGCATTTTTTAATTTTTTTTTCATTGATTTTTAAAGTTTGTCCTGTTTTAGTACTATGCGGGTGGAGCCGCAGGGGACAGCTAGTATTTTATACATATGCAAGAACAAGTACAGTATTATATAGCAATGGCTGCTTATTTAGTAAACTTAGTGTTGTCTTCTTCCTTCCAAACTCCGACTCCCTGAGCCAGCCAAGTGCAGGGCTCTCTTTTAACTCTGGTCCCAGGAGTACTTGCACCACTTCTGGGTCAGGCAGGACTATGGTGGTCCTTGTATCATCTCTATCTGTCAGCATTTCTAGGTGACCCCCCACAGAACCTGACAGGACAGGCTCAAGGGTCCACAACTCTCATGCTGCCCAGCAGGGGTCCATAATGGGGCTTGCCTGACCCAGTGTAAAGGTGGACAGTCTGTCCATAGCTGGCAGTCGCCCACTGTGCTGTCCTTCCCAGTTCCTAAAACCATCCCAGGTGTTGCTCAGTGGCTGTTAGGATGGCAGCCCTGATGGATCCGTTGTAAGATCTGGGTCCTGGAGATATCGTCATTCCCTCCCTGGCCTTTTGTTATCAAGGCCTCTTGGCCAGGTAAGGGAATGGGGTCCACTTGTCCCTCACAACCTGTAGAAGAACAGATGGAGAAATTTGAACTTCCCTCAGTCATTTGAGAAATTAATGTCATTGGGAAGCCTTCTTGACAAAACATGAAATACGCTGCGCCCTTATCAGTGAAGGGTGGAGTGGTGGCTCTGAGGCTAGGGGCCTGCGCTGGCAATCGGAAGGTTGCCGGTTCAAATCCCGTAAACACCAAAAGTGACTCTACTCTGTTGAGCCCTTGAGCGAGGCCCTTAGCCTGCAAGTTCTCCGTCCTGGTTATGACGTTAATCTGCATCCAGCCCTGCATGTAGGCCCTCCATCCTGCAAGGAAAAACCTTGGTGGCAGAATTGGCACTCCAGCCAACATAAAAAAAACTCCTGTTGTTCCATTCCATCTGAACTTGCGTGTTGCTGAGGTGTCACCCATCTCAGGGCTGCATTCGGGTCCTAATCTGGGATCCTGAGTTGGTTTGTCACTGAGTTGGTTTGTCATGTGGTGGGTGCAGCAATGTGCCATATCAGCGCCTGCTCCTAACCTCTCGCTCTTATTAGTGAGGGGCAAAAAACTTAAAGCTGCTTACCCTTATAGCATCCCTTCTGATACAGATGGAAGAGTGGAGACCCTGAATGAGGCATCTTCACTTGTGAGTTCTCGCTTTGTATACGTATACTGTACTGTAGAAGCAATCGCACTATAATCACACAATGACGTTTTAAGGAATAATTATATTACGGCTTGAAGGAAACATGCACTATGGAAAGGCACTATATCAAATCAAGCAGGTACATCACCTTCGTGTGCCTGAGCTAGTCATGTCACTTGCCTGTGTTCACACTGTAAAAATATTGAAATAATTACTTTATACACTTGTGGGTTAGGTTAATTAAGCCTGAAACTGGCCCAGTGCTAGTGAATATGAGAGTGTTCATGAAAGAGGCAGAGCGTATGGATGGACTTGTGACTTGTAATTTGCAGTTAAATAAATAAACGTAATGTAATACAGTCTCTCGTGCTGCTGCATAAACATTAATACCTTCAGTACGATGAAGGATAACGAGAGCATTTAACTGAGGCGTTTCGGAATTCTCTAAGGCACAGAAAAAGCAAATGCACATTCAAGGACATCTAAGGGGAAGTGCGTTCTAAGCTGAACCCAAGAAGCCCTCTTTTTAATTAATTATTACTATTATACACCTGAGCGGCACATGGCGCAGTGAGCTGGAGCAATGGCAGTGCCACTGTAACTTGGTCATTTGTCTGGATGTGCGGTGAGTGGCACAACGTTGATAACACAGAAACAGGTTTGTAGCCATTAGCGGGATGCACAGCCTCAAATATTTCATTCATTCTGCATTTTTTTGTTCAGACTAATTATTTACAGAAATCAAAAATTCTTTCTTTTAGTTGATTTTCCTATTCCTACTTCTTTCTTTCTTTCTTTCTTTCTTTCCTTTACTTGATTTTCTCCTGTTCCTCTTTCTTTCTTTCTTCCTTTCTTTGTCTATCCTTTTACTTGATTTTCTCCTGTGCCTACTTCTTTCTTTCTTTCTTTTACTTGATTTTCTCCTGTTCCTATCTCTTTCTTTCTTTCTTTCTTTCTTTTTCTTTCTTTGTTTCTTCCTTTCTTTCTTTGTCTATCCTTTTACTTGGTTTTCTCCTGTTCTTATCTCTTTCTTTCTTTCTTTTTCTTTCTTTGTTTCTTCCTTTCTTTCTTTGTCTATCCTTTTACGTGGTTTTCTCCTGTTCTTACTTCTTTTTTCTTCCTTTTTTTTTTTTTCTGATCCTTCTCTATCCTTTCTTTTACTTGATTTTCTCCTGTTCCTATGTCCTTTCTTTCTTTCTTTCTTTTTCTTTGTCCTTTCCTTTACTTGATTTTCTCCTGGTCCTACCTCATTCTTTCTTTCTTTCTTCCTTGGTATCCATGCCTCAAAAAGAAAGTAGGAATGCCTAGATGTTTTTTTTTTTTTGCTTTCATTCATTTCTTGTGGACTATTTTTAGGCCGTGTGTCAGTTGTCAAGCTGTAAGATTCTCCTCAGAAATTTCCAAGAGCCTGAGCTCGGGTAAACAGACGGATGCAGGATGTCTCCTCCACCTGCCACCCTCTGCGTCGTTTCATTTCACGTGGGCGCTTTGCAACTCGAATGGGTGGCGGGGAGGAGGAGGGAGGCTGTGTGGAGCGCTGGGAGCAGCTGCTTAGTTCTAATTTTCTCTCATCCCTCTCCTCGCTGTGTCCAAACAATGCGCGTTTCCCTTGTGACTCCCCAAGCTGCATCAATCCTGGCGATATATAGTCCCTTAGGGGGAAGGACGGGGGAGTTAAAAAGAAAAAAAAAAAGTCACTTGATTCGCACGCAAAGCCTAATTTATATGCGCAGCGAGGACGTGTGTGCAGGCAGGTGAAGGACAGCCAATGGGAGCAGTCGAGAGTCGGCTGCTTTCCTAACGAGAGGAAAAAGAACAACAATAAATCGCGGCCTGTGATTGGTGGCTGCTGGGCGAGTCTTTAAATGTATTGCCGGTTAAATGGCTTGACCCCATGAATCCAGTGAGGATTCAGCATAGATCTACTCGCTGGCTTCTGAAGCTCCATGCAGTAGGAGCATCATGGCAGCTGGCATTTGTTTCAGGTATCAATGTGTCCATTTCATTTTTGTGATGGCTGTTATTTTAAACTAAAAGCAGAAGGTGTTTACAGTGGAAGGGCACCACATAAGACAACATAATCAAGTCACGTCAGACTGGAGACTGTTTGGGAACAAGTAAGCAATTACATACACCATCAGTTGATTAAAGATTATGATCCACATTTCAGGAAGTCACTTTATCTGTCTCCACACTGAATAAATATGAAGACAAAGCCATACAGTATAATGGCTGCTTTGGTCAGGCACTGTGCAAAATCAAAAGTGTACAATCTGATCCTCGCTACTGGCAGATTTTGTGAGTCAGGAAAGTACTAATATAAAGCTGAGAGTCACAGGACCAGGAAATTAATCAAAGTCACGCTTAGGATGAGGATCATAACCAGGACGACTAGAAAAACCAAACTACTTTAGCCAAAGTGCAAAATAAATTTGTAGTCAAGATGGACACCAGAAAAACAAGAGCTGAAGCAAAGGTTTAGGTTTCTGTTTTTAAAGATTTCCAACCAATCACAGCTAGAAAGAGCTACGTCGTGTGGGTATTTATAGCGTTGTGCTAGTTATGATATATCTAGCTGTGTAAGCCCATCCTGTAAGAAGCCCGGGGTCCTAGAAACTATTGAAATCGTCAAAAAAAAAATTGAAATGTCAGGTCATTGAAAGGAACGACTCTGGGGGTCTCTGTCCTAGCAGGTTTCATTTTGCCGACATGCTCAGATTGCTTGTGTTAGTAGCAGCAGGAGGAGAAGTAAAATGGATACCGGTTTGCTGATGTGCTCGTCTCACTTTTCTCGGCGGTTTTACTTTGGCAACAGAGTCGCTTTCTTCTTCCAACTTGTTAACTTGGGGTCGCCTTCCCGGCTCTCTGAGCTTCATGCTGTAGTAACCTTGCACTTCCGGGCCGGACAGACAGACAGACAGACAGACACACTTCCACGCGTAGACGTTTATATATAAGAAGGTAATATGAATGGAGTCTGCGATTGAAACACAAAATGAGATATTAGAGTTATAATAATAGTAATAATAATAAACTCTTCCCAACAGACAAATTAAATTACACAAAAAGTAAGATACTCAATTAAGTAGAGACTGGGTGGCTCCGCCCCCTGCTCACTTCGCTTGCCCACCCCCGGGTTTGGTTAACCAGATATACAATTTAAAGAGATTGTTATTTTCATGGAAATTGTTACATATGCTTTATTTTTACTTTTACTTTAGAACTTCAGTAAAAACAATATTTTTTCGTCAAGACTAACAATCGTGACAATGCAACGTATAACTACCTGTGAGCGAATATCGCTTCTTTCTCTCTAATAAATAAAATGATTTTTTTGAATGTTTGTCCATGCTCTTTCTTCTTCGCTTTGTCGTTGACGTGTCATCTAGAACATATAAAATTATTGTCCTGATAAAATTTATAAGAGCTGAGAACGCGGGAAGTGTATCTGCCAAAAGCATTCACACGACTGAGGAAAATAGTTGTAAGTAGGGCGTGACTTGAAAGAATCTCATGTTAAAAGTCTCCGTCTCACGGGACTTTATACCGCGTCAACGTTTTTGAAATCTTTTAATTGTCGCTGGCAACACAAATTAGACGATTTACAGGTCTCCGACTTAAAGTTTAAATCCGAACAATATATTCGATCTCTTTTCGCTGTTTTGTTATTTCACCGAGTAATAATTTCCGTTTTGTTTGCGCTAATGCGATCTTCAATTCCACCCGTGGCTGGGAGGTAAATGTTAACATTATACAAAGTTATTGTCTGTTTTTACCTGCACATTTATCACTCTTTAATTTAATATTGTTTTTATCAGTATGCTGCTGCTGGAGTATGTGAATTTCACCTTGGGATTAATAAAGTATCTATCTATCTATCTATCAGTTATATAGTGCGTATCTATCTATCTATCTATCTATCTATCTATCTATCTATCTATCAGTTATATAGTGCGTATCTATCTATCTATCTATCTATCTATCTATCTATCTATCTATCTATCTATCTATCTATCTATCTATCTATCTATCTATCTATCTATCTATCTATCTATCTATCTATCTATCAGTTATATAGTATCTATCTATCTATCTATCTATCTATCTATCAGTTATATAGTGCGTATCTATCTATCTATCTATCTATCTATCTATCTATCTATCTATCTATCTATCTATCAGTTATATAGTGCGTATCTATCTATCTATCTATCTATCTATCTATCTATCTATCTATCTATCTATCTATCTATCTATCTATCTATCTATCTATCTATCTATCTATCAGTTATATAGTGCGTATCTATCTATCTATCTATCTATCAGTTATATAGTGCATATCTATCTATCTATCTATCTATCTATCTATCTATCTATCTATCTATCTATCTATCTATCTATCTATCTATCTAATGTGATCTTTGCTATCATTTTTGTGAGACTTTTGAATTTTTGTACTCCTATTATCTCTAATCTGCTCTGCATGTGTATCACGCCAACATTTTTGAATTCTTCACGACGTTCTACTTTGTCATCTACTGTTTGTCCTTTATTTCCGGCCCTGGGTGTAGTTAAATCTCTTTCTTGTGGGACGTGTAAGTGTCTCTCTGAGAAAATCACGTCTCGTCTCCTTCCAAGATTTTTTTTTTTTTGTAATAGAGAGATGTCCAGCAGGATTTTTTTCCCCCCATTGAGTTCTGATGTGTTTTCAAATTGATCCTTTAATTTTTTTGAGCAGTTATATATGCAGAATGTGCTTTACTCCCAATCATGACAAAAAGTCTCATGGGTTACAAAGATAGATAGATAGATAGAAAAGACACTATATGATAGATAGATAGATACTTTATTAATCCCAAGGGGAAATTCACATAATCCAGCAGCAGTATACTGATACAAAGACACAACAAAAGGCTGTCGAGGATACAGTACATGGCATCCAAACAGACACGATTCGTTATCAAGCTCTACATGCAGTGCACCTGGAAGTCACTGCTTTACCATGGTAGAGGGTCCAAGTGGGATGTCAAGTACGGTTGATATGCCGCCACTACATCATCTATGCAGTCACTGGCAGATTGCTAAACTTGACCAAGGTGTTATAATCCGTTTGTTATAATATGAAGTTTAATGTCACTGTCTCTATGCACACACACACTGTTATTGATCCATTCATACAGGCAGACCAAGTACGGTACACAGGGACTGGGCTGCATTTAGAAACCATTAGCTTAGTGGTTTGGAGAATTGAGTGCAGTGTGAGCATTGTGCTATTCTTGTTGGAGGTGGGGTTTGAGTTTACTGTCCTTGTTTGGAGACCAGAGAGAGCTCTGCACGTGGAGAAGACAGTATAAATACATGGAACAAGCGGTAAAACCCCTTGAAGCTGTCAGGCGGAAGATTATGTCATCCGTCCGGAAAACCCATTCAGCGTGGTGACGAAAGATGGCAGACTGCGTAGATCAAGACTCCCACACCTTGATAGAGTCTGTCATAAGCTTAATAATTTATTACATTTATATAGCGCTTTTCTCAATACTCAAAGCGCTGTCCACACAGGGAAGAACCAGCTTCCTGTCTGTAACCGCGTAACACCGTCAGTAAAGTAAACTAAAGTATATCTTAAGTCTCTCATGTGAGTCTGTACCGCCGTAATCACGATGGGAGGGATATCACCTTTTCTGTCATATTTCTATATTTTTCGGTTACTTAACATGCCACAATATCAAAAGAGCACATTTCCGGAGAGCTAATGCCTCCTAAGGAAACACCAAGGTTACTGTATGAGGGACGTTCAAAAAGTCTTGAGCTACTCCATCCATCCATTATCCAACCCGCTATATCCTAACTACAGGGTCATGGGGAGTCTGCTGGAGCCAATCCCAGCCAACTCAGGGTGCAAGGCAGGAAACAAACCCCGGGCAGCGTGCCAGCCCACCGCAGGGCACACACACCAAGCACACACTTGGGACAATTTAGGATCGCCAATGCACCGAACCTGCATGTCTTTGGACTGTGGGAGGAAAGCCACGCAGACACGGGGAGAACATGCAGAGTCCACACAGGGAGGACCCGGGAAGCGAGCCCAGGTCTGTGGGCACTACCCACAGCGCCACCGTGCCGCCCTCTTGAACTATTTTTCATATTAAAATTTCATTTCTTAATTAACATAGATTATTGATTTTTGTCACCGGAAGTGAGAAAGTGTGCGAAATTTCAAGTCATTTGGACAAATATGGATGACAAGATTTATACCAGACAACAAACAGGTGAAGTTAAAAGAAGCACGGTAATAAAAATAAAGAATGCTATGAGTTTGGGGCGCACAGCCTGACACTTTGTTTATCTCCTTCATTTAATTTCTTTAACATCTTGGGGTATTAAAAGCACATAAATGATCCACCAAAGCAGCTGGAACTTCTGCAAAGAAAAAAGCCTACAAAGGCACATCTGTGGACGTCTACAAAAATGGACCTAGTCTGACCTGCACTTGTCAGGCAGGAGACAGTAGGAAAAGAAATAATTAAAATCATTATGAAGAAGGAAAAAAATAAAATCTCAAGCCCTTTTAAATGCGGTCTCATTATCAGGCTGTAATCTAAAGGGGACGATTATGTTAGACATTAATGAGGCGAAGTTCAAGCCCCGAGTCGGATGTTCTTGTACTGGGAGTGGTGCGTCATTATTCACCCTGTCCTGACAATCTCCTTCTGACCCTTAAAAAAATAATCAACATATGAGAATTTCTGCAAAGGCCTAGTCATTAGGATTCTTGATAAAGTTTAAGAACCCTCATACATGCAAAGCTATCACGATTTGGTGAAAATATTAACATTTTGCTATTTTGTTTTTATTTAATACCAGCAAAATACCCGCGCTTTGCAGCGGAGAAGTAGTGTGTTAAAGAAGGGAAACATTTTCAAAATAACGTCACATGATTGTCAATGTAATTGTCGTAGGCTTATTTTAGTATTGAGAGTGAATTTGTAAAGAGTTTCATTTATGATTGTAAATGTTGTGTATGAGAAATGCACATTTTTAGGATGTGAGGATCTGTCTGTGTAAACGACGTTTGCAGGTCTGCCCTCGGGCTGTAAAATGACCAAGCTGTCTCTTGAGCATCTGGTGCTTGAGTCATGGCAACTGGACTTCTTCCATGTTAGGTAGATACGTTTCGCTGCTCATCCAAGCAGCTTCTTCTTCAGTCTGAGGAATGTTGTTAGAGACCACCAATTTATCCTCCAGGTTAGTTTCACTTCACACCTGCCCTGAATAGGCTTGTTGAGTAAAACGTAGGAAGGGGTAGGTGTGGGTAGATGTGACCGTCACACCTCTAATAGCCCCTCCTGCCCCCATAGAGTGGGTCGTTAGGAGTGCTGGAGGTGTGAATTGGGCCTGATTTTCCTGGGGATGGATATAAGGGCAGCATGATAAATTGAAGACAGGTTATGCCAAAGACCTCCGCCTCTGTTGAGCGAGGGGTTGTTGATTTGCACATGCAAAGCTTCCCTCACCCCTCTCTCAAACCAGAGGTCTTCTTAATCTAATTTCTGGACGTTAGTGTCCTCAAACGAGTGTCCTTTGTCCTTCAAATGGAGGTACACAGCTGATTCCAACCCTGAGGTATTACTCCTTCTGTGCTGGGCCATCCTTCTGTGTAGCGGCTGTTTGGTCTCTCCAATGTACAATTCAGGGCACTCTTTGCTGCATTGAATGGCATACAGTCGATTCCTGTTAATCGGACCACATCGGGACGCGATCATTCTGGTCCTAATAACCGGCTGGTCCGATTACACGAACATGCCCTATACAGTGGTGTGAAAAACTATTTGCCCCCTTCCCGATTTCTTATTCTTTTGCATGTTTGTCACACAAAATGTTTCTGATCATCAAACACATTTAACCATTAGTCAAATATAACACAAGTAAACACAAAATGCAGTTTTTAAATGATGGTTTTTATTATTTAGTGAGAAAAAATCCAAACCTACATGGCCCTGTGTGAAAAAGTAATTGCCCCTTGTTAAAAATCACCTAACTGTGGTGTATCACACCTGAGTTCAATTTCCGTAGCCACCCCCAGGCCTGATTACTGCCACACCTGTTTCAATCAAGAAATCACTTCAATAGGAGCTGCCTGACACAGAGAAGTAGACCAAAAGCACCTCAAAAGATAGACATCATGCCAAGATCCCAAGAAATTCAGGAACAAATGAGAACAGAAGTAATTGAGATCTATCAGTCTGGTAAAGGTTATAAAGCCATTTCTAAAGCTTTGGGACTCCAGCGAACCACAGTGAGAGCCATTATCCACAAATGGCAAAAACATGGAACAGTGGTGAACCTTCCCAGGAGTGGCCGGCCGACCAAAATTACCCCAAGAGCACAGACGACTCATCCGAGAGGTCACAAAGACCCCAGGACAACGTCTAAAGAACTGCAGGCCTCACTTGCCTCAATTAAGGTCAGTGTTCACGACTCCACCATAAGAAAGAGACTGGGCAAAACGGCCTGCATGGCAGATTTCCAAGACGCAAACCACTGTTAAGCAAAAGAACATTAGGGCTCATCTCAATTTTGCTAAGAAACATCTCAATGATTGCCAAGACTTTTGGGAAAATACCTTGTGGACTGATGAGACAAAAGTTGAACTTTTGGAAGGCAAATGTCCCGTTACATCTGGCGTAAAAGGAACACAGCATTTCAGAAAAAGAACATCATACCAACAGTAAAATATGGTGGTGGTAGTGTGATGGTCTGGGGTTGTTTTGCTGCTTCAGGACCTGGAAGGCTTGCTGTGATAGATGGAACCATGAATTCTACTGTCTACCAAAAAATCCTGAAGGAGAATGTCCGGCCATCTGTTCGTCAACTCAAGCTGAAGCGATCTTGGGTGCTGCAACAGGACAATGACCCAAAACACACCAGCAAATCCACCTCTGAATGGCTGAAGAAAAACAAAATGAAGACTTTGGAGTGGCCTAGTCAAAGTCCTGACCTGAATCCAATTGAGATGCTATGGCATGACCTTAAAAAGGCAGTTCATGCTAGAAAACCCTCAAATAAAGCTGAATTACAACAATTCTGCAAAGATGAGTGGGCCAAAATTCCTCCAGAGCGCTGTAAAAGACTCATTGCAAGTTATCGCAAACGCTTGATTGCAGTTATTGCTGCTAAGGGTGGCCCAACCAGTTATTAGGTTCAGGGGGCAATTACTTTTTCACACAGGGCCATGTAGGTTTGGATTTTTTCTCCCTAAATAATAAAACCATCATTTAAAACTGCATTTTGTGTTTACTTGTGTTATATTTGACTAATGGTTAAATGTGTTTGATGATC
The DNA here is from genome assembly GCF_016835505.1 of Polypterus senegalus. Taxonomy (NCBI): domain Eukaryota; kingdom Metazoa; phylum Chordata; class Cladistia; order Polypteriformes; family Polypteridae; genus Polypterus; species Polypterus senegalus. The sequence continues at coordinate 316,050,624 of NC_053154.1, forward strand.
AGAAACATTTTGTGTGACAAACATGCAAAAGAATAAGAAATCAGGAAGGGGGCAAATAGTTTTTCACACCACTGTACATGTGTACCCAAGACGGGACGTGCTATAAGTAACATATTAAAATGTCATTATGACTTTTATTGTGCTGCACATGTGTATGGCGAACATAAAACAAGAACTATGTACGTGTACGGTTGCTGACAACTTTGTTTATTGAAAAAGTAATCTACAGATTCTTCGAAACGATCTACACGACCCTCAGCATGCGAAGCACAATAAAAAAGTTTTCATTACCAAATTCCAGTCAACGTTTGAAGAACTTGTCTGGTGTGATCTGACACATTCTGTTTACGCACTGCACTTGTTTGCGCTCGACTTCATGTCGCCGGCTACTGGACGGTCTGTTTTAGGAAAGAAAGGGCAGGCATGTTCACCCCCACTGGTTTGCACTTAGTACAAATTTTCCGACTTCCTGACCTTTGATAAAAGCACAAATTCTCCTAGGGAGCCCAGGGATCCTCCTGATGTCGCTGACCTGCTTTACACCCGCTGACTTGTGGCTTCTTTTTCTTATTCTCTGTCACGTTCTTGGGTCTGATTAAATGGAATTTTGGTCCAAACAAGAGAACAATATTAGGCTTATGTAATATGATCTGTTTCGGTTCTTTAGGATTCGGTCCAAATAAGCGGCTGGTCCGATTAACCGGTGGTCCAATTAACCAGAATCAACTGTACAGTATATTACATTGCTCGTCTTCTGTTTTGGTATCCGGTCTTTGGGGTGGACGAGTCTCTGTCTCTGTGTGTTAGTGGGTTTGAAGTGGACAGGTATGTGGTGTTTTCCAAAAATCCTTTTTAACTTTTCGGACACACCAGCCATGTATGGAATAACCAGGTCCTGGGACTCCGACTGTTCCATTGTCCTTTTTCTGGAATGGGATCCTGCCTTGTTAAATGCCCACTTGGGATATCCACAGATATCCTTCAGATGCCTGTTTTCCTTCTTCTTAGCTTATGTGGAAGTTGGGATGTTCTCTGCTCTGTGGTGTAGAGTCCTGATAACTCCTAGTTTGTGTAGTAGTGGGTGATGTGAGTCAAACAGAAGATACTGGTCAGTGCGGGTGGGTTTGAGCATGTTAACCTACAGTTGGTCAAGTGAGAAGCCATCTTGTGCCAAGTCAATGCCGACCTTTTTTTTTAGAGTCTGGCCCTGTGACTTATTTATTGTCATAGCGAAGCAGACCCTTACTGAAAATTGGAGGCGTTTGAATTGGAATGGGAGGTCAGAAGGTATGAGAGAGGGATGTGAGGAATAACCCCTGAGTCTGTTCCAGTCAAGACAGTTTGCCTCAATGCAGAGATCTGATCTGAAGCCTGGTGGCGTTGCAAAATTTTGGTGCTTGTAAGTTTCTTAGTAATATCATTGGTGTGCCGACCTTCAAATGTAGGGTATGCAGAGGCATGTCCGGAGGATTAAGCGTGTGAAGAAACTCTACAGGATAGTGCACGGCATCCTCTACAGACTTATATGTTTTTGATTCTGAAGTTAGTTGGTGAAGTAAAATGGTGTTTATACGTGAAGTCGTGTCATTTTTTGGTGTTAGGTTAGCTCTCTCCCTCAACCATGAGGCGTCCTTTTTGTGCTGATTTCGTAGGTTGGGGTAAACATTTTCAATAAGGGTTTGTAAGGTATTCACCAGGAGGCAAGGATTGTTACGATTATTGATTTTACAGTTCTGTTCAATTAAATTGTCATCACCTATTTTGATGAGGAGAGCAGCGAACTCTCTGGCTTTTTTGTCGCAGTTCAAGTAAACCCTCATGTTTATTAAGGTAAGAACGTTGGTCTTAGGCCATTGGTATGAAGACTTCAGACATGCGCGTGTTCCTCTTAAGGTCTGCCGGAAGTCCCCAGCCAGCAAGACTGTCAAGCCTTCCATCATTGCTGTCGTGTTTCTGATGTCTTGTAGGGTCCTGTCTAAAGCCGCGACACCTGCTCTGTGCGCCATAGTGCATTCATCTCATACAATGAGCTTACAATCGCGCAGCACTTGCACCACGTTGCTCTGCTTGGATATGTTACACATGGGAGAATCAGTACGGGTGAGGTTTGGAGGTAGCCTGAAAGAAGAATGAGCAGTACTTCCACCCTTGAAGTGGCGGAGTAAAGAAGAAGAGAGCAGTGAGCGCGACGAACAGCTGAGGAAAGTAAGGAAGCGAGTGAGGAGGCACGTGAGCGCGGGATGTCGTTAATGTAAATAGACAGGGAGCTAACCACGTGGAAAAAGGAAGGGGGACCGGGGGCAGCCCTTGTGCGCCTCTGCCATGAAATAAATCATCTGTTAACGGAAATAAGGAATGAAACAGGCCAAAAGGAGAGGCCAGTTCCGAAAGTTCATTACGGCATAATTGTGAGAACCGCCAAAAATAAGACGTTATTTTCAAAAGTTCATTATGGGGCACGGCTCAAAATGAAACATACTTAACGTTTGTAAGTACAGCGTAAAGGATGAGCTTGGGACATTTGGGCTTCCTACGTATATTGGAAGTCGCAGAAATCGTGAGGAGGGGTTTCCCCTAACTATATACAGTGGTACCTTGGTATACATCCGCTTTGGAATAAGTCCAACTTGGTACACATCCTGTTTGGACGTGAGAAATTTTGCTTGGTATACGACCTTTGTTTGGAATATGACTCGCGTGCTAGAACACCGTGCGCTACCCATGTTTACTTCTCTCGAGACAAAGCCACGACTGCGCAAGAGCGTCAGGTACGCCAGTTGCTAGCATTCAGTGAACAATCCGCGCTATAACTTTTCCCGCGATTTTGTGTTTTTTCGCGTAAATTTGAATTGCTTGTTGAAAAGTATGAAGGTGCCATGCGTATCCGGGACTTGGCTGCTGCATACCGTATGCCGAGAACGACGGTATCTACGATTGTGAAAAACAAAGACGTTATTAAAAAGTAAAGTGAGGTTACATTTTCATTTATCTAATTGCTTTTGTATTTATGTAATAATTTAGTATTAACTAAAATTATACAATTTTATACAACCCCATCAATGTATAATATGGCAATAACAATAGGATTTTTTTGTTTTTATGGGAATGGGTTCATCATTTTCCCTTTATTTCTTATGGAAAAAAAATTGTTTGATATACGTCCTGTTTGGTATAAGTCATAGGATCTGGAACAGATTAAGGATGTATACCGAGGTACCACTGTATACAGTTTAGGGGGTACACCTGTTCCCCCCCCGCCTTGGATGTTGCAATAAGACTTGAAACACACCTAACTTTTGTAAGTACACTACAAGGAATGAGCACGCAAAATTTCAACTTCCCACCGATATGTAAAGTGCTGAGTCAGTGAGGGCTTTGCCTTTTATATGTAGAGATTCTTGCCTATTGTATTGTTTCACTGGGTGTTAGTTCATTTCTTTGGCATCGTCAGGTTGCTATGATGGGCAGGGGTTGTAGGGGGCGTGGCCAATATGCAAATATGGTCATCACAGAGATTTTTAAAAAGCAAGCCGTATGCTCAAAAAAAAAAAACTTCTTCATATTTCAAATTAAGAAAGGCTCGAGCGGAACATTTGTCAATTTCTTGAGCAATTTAGTTGCAAAGTGTTATGAGGCAAAAAAAAAAAATTGTCTAATAATTTTTGGGAGGAAACTGTTGGGAGGAAACTGACGGACCAAAAGATAACCAGGTGTCAAAAACGAAACAAAAGTGATAACTGGAAGGCAAAGCAACGAAACCCGAAACATTATTTTAAAGCCCTATGTGGACAGGATTAGTATACCAGATGGTGGGGCAAAGTAATTATTCCTGGAAGACCTCTGTAATTTTGATTTTAATCCCATCTGAATTGCTCCTGTCAGTAACGTTTTATGGACTGTGCATTCACATCTCTGTAAAAATTATAGAGCCTTTTACCTTCTAGAAATCATCAGTTAAAAAATAACCACTGGCTAAACAAGTCCTCTGCAAATCTACATGTTAGTCAAGTTCCATCATTTCTTGGAAAACTGCACGTCTCCTGGGATTTTACAAGTTTTTGCGGGTACAATGGAGGCAGTCCTGGAACTTGTCAATGCTCTGTGTGACCCACTTAATCGATTTGTACTACTCATCTTGTAAATGCACATTGCATTATTTTATTGTTAAGTTCATAGTTGGTGAGATGGGAACTAATGCTAACATCACCCAATTTGTAAGCTGTGGCTGCTAAGCGGCTGAATACTATTAACTAGATAGTTTGCTAGCTGATGTTCTTCTTCTTCCAGCTGCTTCCGTTAGGGGTTGCCACAGCAGATCATCTTCTTCCATATCTTCCTGTCCTCGTCATCTTGCTCTGTCACACTCACCACCTGTATGTCCTTTCTCACCACATCCATAAACCTCCGCTTAGGCCTTCTTCTTGTCCTCTTACCTTACAGCTCTATCATTAGCATCCGTCTCCCAATATACTAAGCATCTCTCCTCTGCACATGTCCAAACCAACACAATCTCGCCTCTCTGACTTTGTCTCCCAACCATCCAACATGAGCTGACCCTCTAATGTCCTCATTTCTAATCTTGTCCATCCTCGTCACACCCAATGCAAATCTTAGCATCTTTAACTCTGCCACCTCCAGCTCTGTCTCCTGCTTTCTGTTCAGTGCCGTCGTCTCCAACCCATATAACATAGCTGGTCTCACTACCGTCCTGTAGACCTTCTCTTTCACTCTTGCTGATACTCGTCTGTCACAAATCACTCCTGACGCTCTTCTCCACCCACTCCACTCTGCCTGCACTCTCTTCTTCACCTCAGCACTCTGTACTGTTGATCCTAAGTATTTAAACTCATTCACCTTTGCCAACTCTACTCCCCTCATCCTCACCATTCCACTGACCTCCCTCTCATTCACACACATGTACTCTGTCTTGGTGGTCCTACTGACCTTCAATCCCTCTCCTCTCCAGAGCATATCTCCACCTCTCCTGGGTCTCCTCAATCTGCTCCGTGCTATCGCTACAGATCAAAATGTCATCAGGAAACCTCACAGTCCACGGGGAATCCTGTCTAATCTCCTCTGTCAACCTGTCCATCACCATTGCAAATAAGAAAGGGCTCAGAGCCGATCCCTGATGTAATCCCACGTAACATTTTACTTTTCTTGTTATGGGGATGAGCAAAATGTGTAGCTGCAACACACACAACTGTTTTGAGGTCATTATATTGTAACGGCCGACTCCTTACCCAGCCAGCAGCTACACTACCAAGACCTGTGGCCTGGATGAATTACTGAGGTTAACCTACATATACCAAGTCGTACCTCTAACAAATAATATCTTCCTCTCAATCAATAGTTTAAACACAAGCACACAAAAGCAGATATGTAAAATAGGTGTATAAATATATTAAATGAAACACAATATCTAAAAATGCAAAATCCACACAAATAATATATATATATATATATAGATATGTATATCCCTCCACCAAAGCAGCAACGTGAAAATACCATATATACAATAACCCTGTAACATCTAACAAACACAAAACACAAATAACAATAATGAATGAATACTGAAATGACAATGATCGTGAACTTGAGTCCGGGTATATTACTGTCCTGAATGACTGATCAACAAAGAAAAATGGAAACAATCTCACCGTGTTTCCTCGGTGTATGGTGGATAATGAAGTCCAACCCCGGGGTTTCTGGCGATGATTGAGCTGAAGTGAATCTGGCGGAATGAAAAACAAACTGGACACAAAGTGCGACGTGAAAAATAGCAGGAAATGGTGGTTTGTTGTCAGTAAATGAGATCTCCGTCATTCTCCTCCCTCCTTCCTTCTTCTTTCCCTCCTGATCGTTTAAATAGTAAAGAGCCGGATGTAACTGAATGTGAACAGGTGCTTTTCGTCCTGCTGTCTCTATCCCTCATCCGTCCCCTCTGCACTTACGGGGAGAACATTCACTGACGTACACATAACGAACAGTAAACGGGACGATGGAAATAACATGCACTCAGCACACACATCAAATACATTATTACTATGTAGCCCCGCTACAAGATTGTGTAACCACAGAGGGCACATCTATCTCTGTAATTTACTTACACATATCCAGTGCAAATCCATGATAAAAATTACTGTGACTTTACAGTCATATGTCCTGATAACGTACAGTGGAACCTCGGTTCACGAACGTCTCGGTACACGTACAACTCGGTTTACGACCAAAAAGTTTGCCAAAATTTTGCCTCGGTTCACGACCACACACTCGGTATACGAACAAGCCAGTTTCCCTTTCGGTTTGTACATGTTCAGTCTCTCCCTGTGCATTTCCTGTGCAGCGAGCAAGAGAGAGAGAGCGAGAGTGTGCGACACACACACACACACACACATAGGCAGCACGAGAGAGAGACAGACACACAGTTAGCGCGACACACGCAGGCAGCACGACAGAGAGCGCGACACACACACACACACACACAGAGGCAGGGGAGAGAGAGACAGACACACAGTTAGCGCGACACACGCAGGCAGCACGACAGAGAGCGCGACACACACACACACACACATAGGCAGGACGAGAGAGAGAGAGACACACAGTCAGTGCGACACACACAGGCAGCACGACAGAGAGCGCGACACACACACCACAGAGGCAGCGCGAGAGAGAGACAGACACACAGGCAGCGCGAGACGCATTCAGGTAGGAAGGCAGTTAAAGAAAGCACTGGGCTTGATTTTGTTTTCACTTCTGTTTCCAGTGATCGGTTTGTAGCGTGCATTGTTGCAATGTTATTTTTCTTGGTGGTTTATTAAATTACGGATTTTTTCAAATGTTCATTTTTTTCCCTGTGCTTAAAACTCATTAAAAAAAAGTGCTTTTAGCCAGTGGTTGGTAGCGCTATAGCACAAACTATTGCAGTGTTAGTTTTCTTTGTTGTTCAAGGTTTTCTCAGTTTTATTCAATGTTTTTACATTTAGTTTACTATTATGCTGTGCATTCTATGGTATAATTAACTATTTTTGTGCTTAAAAACTAAAAAATATATATTTTTACATACAGTTTGTATGGAACAAATTAATTGTATTTACATACAGTCCTATGGGGGGAAATTGCTTCGGTTCACGACCAAATCGGTTTACGACCAGAGTTTTGGAACGACTTATGGTCGTGAACCGAGGTTCCACTCTATGCCATTCAAATAGAACTCATAGTCATAAATCCCCAAGCAAAAAAGAGACCAAAGAAGCAGAAAGACATAAACAAAGTTAGATCTTAATTTATTTTTGTAAAATTTCCGCAAATTCGAGAAATTAAACAACCCCAGGAAATGAAATCTATGCCCGGTGACCCTTGATGTTCATGACCTCTGACGAAGCAGCTAAAAACCGCATAACAACCAGTAAACAAAACCATGCAAAGTGGCAACTCGTTTAAATACATAAACATACTTAAACAACTCTAATTCGTACATCTAAACTCAGGCTTGGCTACAGTTAAATAGCACTTGTAAAAAATGAATAGAATAACAATGAATAATAAACAATCGTGACAGAAATGGAAGTCCAGGACATGATGATCATCGGGAAAGGACATCGTCAAGGGACAATGCTAGAGTAAAAATCGCAAGAACAACATAACCTGGTAACAAAAATCAAAAGGGCAAAGACATTAATCAAAAGTCAAAGATAAAATGGAGGTCAGAAGAGCCAGGAAACACCTCATGCTAGGGCCTGTGTGCAGTTTAAGCTACAGTAGCAATGCTGAACATAACAAGACGCAGATTTATCCATCGAGGGGTAAGAAATGTCGTGACCAGCGGAATATTTATACCATCACTTTTAGTGATATCAGCGATGCGTCAGATGCAGTCTTGAAATGCCACATGGAACATCACGTAAACAATAGAAAGAAGACAGTAACAAAATGAAACTTTGCCAAAACAAATCAAAATTTGCTGGTCGTCTCGATCATTTTGATAGCTAGCGGACATACCGCTTTCACTTCAGAATAGGTCATACACCTGACTAAGCATGTCTAGGGTCAGCAAGTACGTGGATGGGAGATCATCTAGGACAACCTTGGGTTGCTGCTGGAAGAGACGTTGGCAAGGCCAGCAAGGGCCGCTTACCCTGTGGTCTGTGTGGATATCAATGCTCCAGTGATGGGGTCACTGTGCTGTAAGAAATGGTGCCGTCCTTTTGGATGAGATGTAAAACTAAGGTCCCCTTGGCACACTATGGTCATAAAAGATCCCTGGGCATCCAGTGAAAAGAGTAGGGTGTTCTCCGATGCCCTGACTAAATTGTCTGTCATAGCCTTGTCCACTCTGGCCCCACTATCACTCACTGGCTAACCATCTCTCTCACCCTTTCATCACCCAATAGCTACTGTGTTGAGAGCGTACTGGCCCAAAATGGCTGCCAATGCATCGTCTAGATGGATTCTGCACATTGGTGGTGGTTGAAGGGGTGGCTGCAGTGCCTACAAAAGTGCTATGTAAATGTAATTATGATTTTTACGTCTTCAGACTTGCCATTTTATCACTTTGTCTTTAACATTTCAGGCCTGAGTCATTCCTGCCAACTACGCTATTATTCACAATTGTATTTTCTTTTTGATGAACCTCACGTTTTTTTGGCTTTTTGTACATATGAAAGCTTGATGATGGTTGAGAATCACCTTTTGTGTGCTGCTACTCATTAACAAATCTCAGCTGTAAATTTCAACACCCTAAATCCTTTCTTGTCACTGTTCACAGCATATACACTCACCTAAAGGATTATTAGGACCACCATACTAATACGGTGTTTGACCCCCTTTGGCCTTCAGAACTGCCTTAATTCTACGTGGCATCGATTCAACAAGGTGCTGAAAGCATTCTTTAGAAATGTTGGCCCATATTGATAGGATAGCATCTTGCAGTTGATGGAGATTTGTGGGATGCACATCCAGGAACAAGCTCCCATTCCACCACATCCCAAAGATGCTCTATTGGGTTGAGATCTGGTGACTGTGGGGGCCATTTTAGTACAGTGAACTCATTGTCATGTTCAAGAAACCAATTTGAAATGATTCGAGCTTTGTGACATGGTGCATTATCCTGCTGGAAGTAGCCATCAGAGGATGGGTACATGGTGGTCATGAAGGGATGGACATGGTCAGAAACAATGCTCAGGTAACCCGTGGCATTTAAACGATGCCCAATTGGCACTAAGGGGCCTAAAGTGTGCCAAGAAAACATCCCCACATCATTACACCACCACCACCACCAGCCTGCACAGTGGTAACAAGGCATGATGGATCCATGTTCTCATTCTGTTTACTCCAAATTCTGACTCTACCATTTGAATGTCTCAACAGAAATCGAGACTCATCAGACCAGGCAACATTTTTCCAGTCTTCAACTGTCCAATTTTGGTGAGCTCGTGCAAATTGTAGCCTCTTTTTCCTATTTGTAGTGGAGATGAGTGGTACCCGGTGGGGTCTTCTGCTGTTGTAGCCCATCCGCCTCAAGGTTGTGCGTGTTGTGGCTTCACAAATGCTTTGCTGCATACCTCGGTTGTAACGAGTGGTTATTTCAGTCAAAGTTGCTCTTCTATCAGCTTGAATCAGTCGGCCCATTCTCCTCTGACCTCTAGCATCAACAAGGCATTTTCACCCACAGGACTGCCGCATACTGGATGTTTTTCCCTTTTCACACCATTCTTTGCAAACCCTAGAAATGGTTGTGCATGAAAATCCCAGTAACTGAGCAGATTGTGAAATACTCAGACCGGCCCGTCTGGCACCAACAACCATGCCACGCTCAGAATTGCTTAAATCCCCTTTCTTTCCCATTCTGACATTCAGTTTGGAGTTCAGGAGATTGTCTTGACCAGGACCACACCCCTAAATGCATTGAAGCAACTGCCATGTGATTGGTTGATTGGATAATTGCATTAATGAGAAATTGACCAGGCGTTCCTAATTATCCTTTAGGTGAGTGTAAATGTGTCACACACCTGAGCTCTTTATCAATATTCTCCTAGGCAACTCCCATCAAATGCTGATTCACTTTTGTGACTTCTAATATAACATTTTCACTCCCACATTATCTTTGAGGGTCTACCTACTGGCACATTTTTCTCTCTTGTCTTATAGAAATGCTGCACTTGTAGTTACTACAATGAAAAGACTTGGTTCTTCTCACTATACTGATTCTAAATGTGCTCTCATGTTTCAGTGTCAATCACATCTTCATCCACTCGACCATCACTAACCCAGTAAGGTACTGTAGGCACTGTCAAGCACATCTGTGCATATTTAGTTCCTTTTGTTTTATTCTGATCTGCCATGTTATTTACTGTATCTTGGAGTAGATTCCTGTTGTAATCTCCCTTGCTGTACTTAGTGCTGCTCTTCTTCTTAGTTGTGTTTGCTTTGTCGATTATATAATAACTAGCTGTGTAAGCCCCTGCTGTAAAAAGCCTGGGGTCCTAGAAACTACTGAAATCGTCAGAAAAAAAATTGAAATGTAGAGATGTCAGGTAATTGAAAGGAACTACTCTGGGTGTCTCTCTCCTAGCAGAATTCGTTTTACCAACAATAATAATAATAAATAATACACTTTATTTATATAGCGCCTTTCCCATGCTCAAGGCACTTGCAGAATATAAGAAAGAACAGCAGGGTATACAGTATATAGCATTGTGCAAACCAGATTAATAAATAAAGAAGGTTACGACAGTGAATTCAGAGAAAAAAAGCCTAACAGACAACATAATTGATGGTCCAGCACACACACACACAGGTTACATGAGCATCTTGACATGGAGGTAAACTGAGAGAAAGGTAATAAAGTCAAGTAGAGCTAAAAGCCTTCCTGAACAGATGAGTTTGGAGTTGTTTTTTAAAAGAATTCATGGAGTCAGCTGACCTGATTAATTTCGGTAGGTCATTCCAGAGTCTGGGCACTCGCTATACAGCTGAAGGCCCTGCTGTCACCCATGGAGTGTAGATTAGTGTGGGGCACAACAAGATTGGCAGAATCAGAGGACCTCAGTGGGCAGACAGGCACATAGTGATGGAGAAGGTCACTGATGTAGTTTGGTGCGAGGATGTTTAAGGCTGTGTAGGTTATTAGTAGGATTTTATATTCGATTCTGTAAGACACGGGAGCCAGTGAAGACGGAGCAGGATGGGTGTGATGTGCTCGCTGCTGCTGGTTCGAGTGAGGACTCTTACAGCCGAGTTTTGAATAAGCTGGAGCTGTGGTATAAGATTAGAAGGGGCACCTGCCAGCAGCGAGTTACAATAATCGATGCGGGATGTGATAAAAGCAGGGACAAGTTTCTCAGCATTAGGAAAGGAGAGGAAGGAGCGAACACGGGATATGTTACGGAGGTGAAAGTAAGAAAGTTTCTTAATGTGTTTATGTGGGCGGAATAAGAGAGGGAGGAATCAAAAATGACACCAAGATTCTTTGCAGTAGAGGCAGGTCTGATGAGATCACCGCCAAGATGGACTGGGAAAGGAGATCATTTTATTAAGTTGCAGTTTAGTCCCAATTTGTAGGAGTTCAGTTTTGTTGCAATTTAATGTTAAAGAGTTCTGTATTAGCGGCTAAGTGACTGCCTTTTATCGGAGGTTTCATTTTGCCAATGTGCTCGTCTCGCTTCTGTATTACCTGCTAAGCAAGTGTCTCTTTTCTCAGAGGTTTCGTTTTGCCAGTGTTCTTGCATCGTTTGGGCATTAGCGGCTAAGCGACTGTCTTTTTTCGGAGGTTTCGTTTTGCAGATGTGCGCCTCGCTTGTGTACTAACGGCGGGAGGAAAAGTTAAAGGATACCATTTTGCCAATGTGCTCGTCTGGCTTCTGTATTAGCTGCTAAGCAAGTGACTCTGTCCTCAGAGGTTTCGTTTTGCCGATGTGCTTGCATCGTTTGGGCATTAGCGGGTAAGCGACTGCCTTTTATCAGAGGTTTCGTTTTGCCAATGTGCTTGCCTCTCTTGTATATTAGCGGCGGGAGGAAAAGTAAAAGGGATACCATTTTGCCAATGTGCTCGTCTCGCTTCTGTATTACAGACTAAGCAAGTCACTCTCTCTTCTGAGGTTTCGTTTTGCCGACGTGCTTGCGTCGTTTGTGCATTAGCAGCTAAGCGACTGTTTTTTTCGGAGGTTTCGTTTTGCCGATGTGCTCGCCTCACTTGCGTATCCTCGGAGGTTGAGCCCTTAGCTCGACTCCACCTATCACTTCCAGGCCGGACAGACACACACACTTTCACGCTTAGACGTTTATATATATATATGATGATGTGTGTGGTGAAAGGCACTAATGAACTACAGAACACTGGTAGTGTGTATTTGAATAAAAGAAAAAGGTTTTAAGGAAAAACACTTTCTGTTTGTTTCAGGACTTCCACTTGTTTACAGTTCCTTGTTGAACTGGTTGACCTCAGAGTTTATACCAGGTTGGTATAGCGGTTGGAATTTTTACAATAAAGCAAGTGAACTATACCATATGATGTGCGCAGAATAGTGAGGACAACAAGGAACGTCACGTCAGGATAACAAACTCTTCTGCACCAGGGTTCTCTAACTTTCTCTCAGAAATCTATCACAGTGAACTCAACAAAGCCAGGTTTTGATGACAGTCCAGTAATCTAATTTGACAGAGCTGTTAGGCTAAGTCAGTTTACATGGTGCGGTATAATTCTGAGAAGATGTACCCTGGTGTAGAAGAATGGTCTCAAGGGCCAATCACATCAAGTTAATGAACCTTATTATAGCAAGAACCATCTCAGCCTGGCTTTATTCTCTCAGGCCTATCACGTCAAGTTACTTAACCTTAGAAGAAGAAGAATCATCTTACCAGCCTAATTTATTTTTATCAAGGAAAATTAGTGAGAATTGGAGTAAAAGACATAGCACTTCAAGATCTATCACATTAAGTTCAGAGAGGCCAGGCTGGGGATGATGGTGCTCCTAATTAACTCACTAATGTGATACAGAAAAGCCATGAGTTTATGTCAGTAACTTGGCATGAGAGAACTCTCTGAAGAAGTTGTAATGCTCTTGATGATAAAGGAACTATTTCAGGCTAGCGTTACCATCACAGGTCCACCATCACAAGTTATTGTGATCTGTAGCGAGAGTAGGGAGCAGGTCGAGGAGACCCTGGAGAGTTGAAGGTTTGCTCTGGAGAGGAATGAAGGTCAGTAGGACCACCACGACAGAATGGTCAGTGGAATGGTGAGGATGCAAGGAGTAGAGTTGGCGAAGGTGGATGAGTTTAAATACTTGGGATCAACAGTACAGGGTAATGGGGATTGTGGAAGAGAGTCGAGATAAAGAGAGTGCAGGCAGGGTGGAATGGTTGGAGAAGAGCGTCAGGAGTGATTTGTGACAGACGGGTATCAGCAAGAGTGAAAGGGAAGGTCTACAGGACGGTAGTGAGACCAGCTATGTTATATGGGCTGGAGACGATGGCACTGATCAGGAAGCAGGAGACAGAGCTGGAGGTGGCAGAGTTGAAGATGCTAAGATTTGTTTGGACGTGACAAGGATGGACAGGATTAGAAATGAGGACATTAGAAGGTTAGCTAAGGTTGGACGGTTTGGAGACAAAGTCAGAGAGGCGAGATTGTGTTGGTTTGGACACGTGCAGAGGAGAGATGCTGAGTATATTGGGAGAAGGATGCTAAGGATAGAGCTGACAGGGAAGAGGAAAAGAGGAAGGTCTAAGAGAAGGTTTATGGATGTGGTGAGAGAGGACATGCAGGTGATGGGAGTAACAGAACAAGATGACGAGGACAGGAAGATATGGAAAAAGATGATCCGCTGTGGCCACCCCTAATGGGAGCAGCCAAAAGAAGAAGAAGAAGAACTGTCATCACACTTCTAATGTGTCAAGCTACCAAGGTTTAGTGAAGAAGAACTACCATAGCAGCCTAACTTATATCATCCTATTTCTACTGCATCAAGTTGTTGAGTTTTAGATGTTAAGAATCATCTCAGCCTGGCTATGTCGTCACAGGTCTACAACAAGACTACTTTAAGCTCCTCCTTAAGGAGATGCTGGATTGGTTTAGAAATGTCACACTAATTGAACCATCTTGTTTTGCCCACCCACTTTGAAACAAAATACTTTCATGGTTGTCTCCAGATGTATGTATTGTACTGCATGTCTGACTATGTAGGACTAATCTGAGCCTAACTCGGGGTTTCCAAAACTTAGAAAATGCATCTAAGCCTCACTTTGTTATCAGTTCTCTATCACATCACATTATTTAGTCTTAGTTTCAGATGAACCATATAAACCGGGATTTATTATCCCACAATTATAGCATTGAGTTTAAAGTTGTTTATCATGCTTAGTTCATTTGGACCAGTTTTTCTGAACTGTGGAGCGATTTCCTCCATACTGCAGTTCGTTTGAGTAGATGTGTACATGTCATTCGAGCTCTGGTGTGGACCAGAACAACCAGACTGAAACCCGTTAAAAGATTGTGTTCTTGGCAAGGAGCCAAGCAAGCATTGGATAGGTTTACACGAGGTATGAATGGGATCCAACATGGGACCCATCTAGCCACATTGGTATACAATTTGGGCATGCTGTGATAGTTATTCTATGCCATTGTGGCCAGTAGTTAAGCAGTCTCAACATAAACGTACACGCATGCATATAAATATAAAAGAATTTGCATAAGAAGAGCTGGCAGAAATACTTGTCAATCAGACTAAACCCAACGCCTAATTGTGTCTCAGAAACGTTCGATCTCTCTAGTGGCCACGTCATTAAAAACAAATTCAAATAAATGGTTTCATCTCACTTTGCAATCGGGTTAACCACTTGCAGATGTGGCAAGAAAAGAATAGCAGTGTCCTGTGCAACTGATCTTTTAATCTTACGCCACTGTTGGGGTACCTTCTCCATGCGGTTACAGCACTGGCACTTTTATACTATGGAGTAGCCTCAAAGTAGTCTCCATGTATCATGTAGTCATGAACAATTGAATTATCTTAGCTGAGACTAGAGAGGCCTACAGTTCTGTGGATGTTCTACTTGGATCTGCTGTGACTTCTTGAGTCATTATTGTTCCCTTGGGGTTATTTTTCAGGCTAGCCTTTCCTGGGAAGATTCCCCAAATATTTTCCATTTGGAGATAATGGCGGTCATTGTGGTGCACTGTAGTGCGAGAGGCTTAGAAATGGCTTTGTAACCCTTACGTTACATCTGGCCTGAGTTGCCTTGAAAGCTTGCATATTGTCATCTTTTTAGTTAGCCAATAAAAGGGGTCATCCTGCTTGACTTCTCACTACATTCATAATGGCTAACATGGTACAACACCCTAGTACTAACCCTTTCCTGATAGCTAACTCTTTTCTTCACCTCTTCTAGAATTTCCTTTGATTGAGGCCTGGTGTTCTTCTAGAAACCTTGTGGTGATGAATTCACTCTCAGGGCGAGGGTCAATATGTGATGAGGTTTAGATTCAACATGGCTGGCTACGATCAGGTCTGGTGGGGTTCAACCAGTGGAGTCTAATATCAGTTAACTTTGGGAAGCGGTTTGAATTGAACCTTTTCACACTGGTAATGCAGATGTCAGATAACTTTTTTACTTAAATTTATTAAGTAGCAATTTACAAATAATGTTTACTCTACTAATGTTAACTAACAGTATTTGGCTAATGCCTTCATGCAAGGTGACTTACAACATCCATCCATTATCCAACCTGCTATATCTGAACTACAGGGTCACCTGGAGCCAATCCCAGCCAACACAGGGCTCAAGGCAGGAAACAAACCCCGGGCAGGGCGCCATCCCACCGCAGGGCACACACACACACTAGGAACAATTTAGAATTGCCAATCCACCTAACCTGCATGTCTTTGGACTGTGGGAGGAAACCCACGCAGACACGGGGAGAGAACATGCAAACTCCACGCAGGGAGGACCCGGGAAGCGAACCCAGGTCTCCTTACTGTGAGGCAGCAGCGCCACCACTGTGTCACCATGCTGCACAACATCCATTATCCAACCTGCTATATGCTAACAAAGGGGTCTGCTAGAGCCAATGCCAGGCAACACAGGGCGCAAGGCAGGAACAAATCCCCGGTCAGGGTGCCAAGCCACCGCTGGGCACACACACACCCGGGACAATTTAGAATTGCCAATCCACCTAACCTGCATGTCTTTGGACTGTGGGAGGAAACCCACACAGACACGGGGAGAACATGCAAACTCCACGCAGGGAGGAGTCCCCTAACTGCGAGGCAGCAGCGCTACCCACTGCGCCACCGTGCCGCCGTGACTTACAACATTTGAGATACAATTGGCTCCATTTCTTTTGTTTTTCCAGTTGGAGCACAGGCATGTAAAGTGATTTGCTCAGGGTCGCACGGTGGTGTCAGCAGTGGGATTTGAACCAACAACCTCAGGGTTCAAAGTCCAAAGACTTAACTTCTATGCCACAGTTCATTAGGCCAGGTTGATACTTCATGCGACACATGCTCCAGCAGACGCTACTGCTACACGCAAGCGTTTTACTGTTTATACTTGTGTGCGTACTTTACGTAAATCTGGAAGATTCCACCAGGTGGCTGTGTGAGATATCATCACGGTGAGAACAGGTTTGGCTTTGCTGTGTTGTGAATTGCCTGACACATCAATTAAATTCCAAGGACACCATGCCACAATATCTCTGAAAAGGATGGATGTTTAATGATTACATCCATCAATTTAGGGATGTGCCCATTCCAGCAAGCATCGGGCGTGAGACATTAACAATCCCTGGATGGGGCATCAGCTCATCAAAAGGTGAACACAAGCACACACATACACACACATATGACAAACGTCATGTCTTTGGAAGGAAACTGGAGCCCATTGTGGAAACCCACCAGGAAAACATGCAAACTGCAGGCAGGGAACACCAGGGACGTGACTCTCCGCGAGAAAGCAGCACTACCGGTCCACCACCGTGTCACCCCAACATGTACAATACAATACAATACAGTTTATTATTACAATACAGGCTTTAACAGGCCCTGCCTCTTGACAGCCCCCCAGCCTTGACTCTCTAAGAAGACAAGGAAAAACTCCCAAATAAACACTTGTAGGAAATAAATGGAAGAAACCTTGGGAAGGGCAGTTCAAAGAGAGACCCCTTTCTAGGTAGGTTGGGTGTGCAGTGGGTGTCAAAAGAAGGGGGTCAATACAATACAATACACAGAACAGAACAAATTCTTAATACAGCATAAAAATAAAAATGTTAGAAGTACGGAGCACAATTTAACAGTAGATGATATCACATAATAAGATTTGGATATTTTTAGAGTCCTGGAGACCTCATCCATCAAGCTGCCTCCCCCATTAGGCCATTCCACGGCTGAAACAGTGCTGGGCCAGCCAATCCGATGAAAGGACCCCTCTTTCCCATGATTCCTGCGATCCTTCATCAGGGATGACTTTACCTTAGGCATAGGCATCCATCCATCCATTTTCTAACCCGCTGAATCCAAATACAGGGTCACGGGGGTCTGCTGGAGCCAATCCCAGCCAACACAGGGCACAAGGCAGGAAACAAACCCCGGGCAAGGCGCCAGCCCACCTTAGGGCAAACACACACACACACACACACACCCACCAAGCACACACTAGGGACAATTTAGGATAAGGCAAAAGTGAGAAGTAAGTGGCTCGGGTAACAAAACGTTGACATTTGGGGTCCATGATGTTTCCTTTTAGAAGCAAAAGCTCCCTAATTGGAATAAGTTCTTTTAAATTGAAGCGTTTTAAGCAACCAGAAACTATATAGATATAATGTAAAAGGCGATATCCCTCCCATAGTGATACGGCGGTAAAAAATCACATAAGAGAAAAATAACTTAGCTTTCTTTAATGACGATTTACGCCTCATAACAGACGAAAGGAAGCCATGACAACACTTTGTGTATGGTTTGTCATTTTCGTCACTGCACTGGATGACACATCCGTCCGTCGGCTTCGAAGGGTTTGACTGCTTGTCCACATATTTATACTGTCTTCTCCACGTGTAGGCCCTTCTTTGGTTTCCAAACAAGGAGAGGAAAGGATTCAATTTCATCTCCAACATGCAGGAATAGCACAATGCCTATTTTCGCAGCTGTCCCCTTTACTCTCCAAATGTTAGCAGTTTCTAAATGCTGACAGCCCCTGTGTGCTAACTTTGGCCTGCACGTGTGAATGAATTTATAAAATAATTTCCTGTACAGAGCACAGTGACATTCAACTTACATTCGTGTTACACATGACCAGAAAACTCCCCATTGAGAACTTGTTGTCAATCCTCAACAACAACAACACAACAACAACATTTATTTCTATAGCACATTTTCATACAAACAGTAGCTCAAAGTGCTTTACATATTAAAGAATAGAAAAATGAAAGACACAATTATAAAACAAAATAAATCAACATTAATTAACATCGAATAAGAGTAAGGTTCAATGGCGGGGACAGAAAAAACAAAACAACTCCAGACGGCTGGAGAAAAAATAAAATCTGTAGGGATTCCAGACCATGAGACCCCCCAGTCCCCTCTGGACATTCTACCTAACATAAATGAAACAGTCCTCTTTGGATTTAGGGTTCTCACGGAAGGGCTTGATGATGATGATGGTCACATAGACTTCTGCCTTTTAATCCGTCCATCATTGTTGGAGCATCATGAGGCTTTGAGTAGGTGGTGGTGGCGCAGGCCACCACCACAAAGAAACCGGAAAAAGAAACAGAAGAGAGAGTAGGGGTCAGTTCCTCAAGAGGAAGCAGGTGGGCAAACCAAAACCCACCAATTCTGACAAACTCCGAGCATTGATTATGCAAGAATGGGCTGCCATCAGTCAGGATTTGGCCCAGAAGTTGATGGACAACCAGCCTCCTCCTTCTTCTTCTTTCGGCTGCTCCCATTAGGGGTTGCCACAGCGGATTGTCGTCTTCCATATCTTTCTGTCCTCGTCATCATGTTCTGGTATTCCCATCACCTACATGTCCTCTCTCATCACACCCATAAGCCTCTTCTTCTCTTCCCTGGCAGCTCTATCCTTAGCATTCTTCTCCCAATATACCCAGCATCTCTCCTCTGCACAATCTTGCCTCTCTGACTTTGTCTCCCAACCGTCCAACCTGAGCTGACCCTCTAATGTCCTCATTGCTAATCCTGTCCATCCTCGTCACACCCCATGCAAATCTTAGCATCTTTAACTCTGCCACCTCCAGCCTGCCAGGGACGAATAGCAGAGGCCAGCACTGCAGATATGGACTCTTTACATAAACTTCATGTCATTGTCAATAAAAACCTTTGAAACTTAGGAAATGCTTGTAATTCTACTTCAGTATACGAAACATCTGACGAAAAGATCTAGAAACACTGAAGCAGCAAACTTTGTGAAGACCAACACTTGTGTCATTCTCAGAACTGTACGTAACTGCATTTTTTTTTTTTTGTATTTGTTACAAAATTACATATACATCCACTACTGCTGCTAGTTGAGATGTGGTGGGCTTACTATCGGGGATTCTTCCCTGTACATCTGAGCTGACATACTCCCTTAATTCACATGCGGAGTCAAATATGAACGCTTGAGCTCCGGAGGAGTGTCTGCCATCTGCTACCAGCTTTATGAGCCTGGGATTTTCTGCCCTTGAACTCCTCCATTCATCATATTCCCCATCTACATTGTACAGGAAATGTTTTTAATTACTTTATTAATAATTAATTGAGCAGAGGTTCATCATCCTCTGGCAGTAGAGTTTACCAATTGAAGTGGTAGGGGGGTGTTAGGGTCTCATTTTACAGTCCACATAGAAGAGAGTAGACACTTGGATTAAACTGATAAAGGTGACCTATTGTCCAGGTTCTCAAGGTTTATTTAAACTTCCTAATGCAAAAAGAAAAACCTGCACTGAGCTAATCCTGACAGATTAGTGTGATATCTTTGAAGATTGTGTAATGTGAGTAAAAGGGTTTTAGTGAGAGTGTTTTTCTCACAGGTTTTTCCCATGGTCTCTTGGTTGCAAAAAAGTCACGTCACAGGTTCACATCTAACAGCACCTGAACAAGTCACTTAACCTACTGTGCCAGCCTTGCAGTTGTTAAAATTGTGATCCCTTTAAAAAGAAAATAATGTCGTACTCCTTGTGTAAATGTTTGAAGAAGTTAAACTGCTAGGTAAAGTCTTAGCGGGTAATAGTACAGAACAGGAGTGGGCGATGTCAGTCCTGGAGGGCCGCAGTTTTTCATTCCAACCCAATTGCTTAATTATAAACCAATCCTTGCCAATCACAGACTTTAATGTTATTTTATGGCTTGTTAGTCTGCAACGTAAGGTTCTTATATCGTAGATTTTTTTCCTTTCCATGGATATCATCCAAATGATTTGAAGCCTAAAACAGATAATTTTCAGTCTGTCACATTTTCTATTAAGTGTTTTAATAAATCAAACAGTGCATGATGAACACACACGGATATAAATGGAAACAAGCGAGATGGAGAACTGCTGCCTGCTTTGTCATTTACATCTTATTGTTAATAAGGAGCCATTGAAACAGTGAATGCAGCTGTTTAAGACTGAAATTAGTAATTAGGGGGGGACCTTAACAAGTGAGACCACTAAAGTGAAGCATCAAAATGTCACTTCAGCAATAAGTGCATCATCAGCAGTAACTGACTTCTCATTAGGAAACTGAGTTGGAGCAAAAACCTGCAGCCGACATTGCCCACCCCTGGTATAGAACATACCTGGCATAGTGTTGTGATGAAGTTCACAATAAAAACCCCACATAAAGTATGTCTGGTAACCTGTTGAGTAAGCAGACATCTTTGTGGTTGAGGTTTATACTTAGCCCACAATTATTGCACTAAGTAATAGTAGACTACTTACAGCAAATCTTATATGTAAACGTCTATGTGTGGAAGGGTGTGTCTGTCTGTCCAGCTCGGAAGTGAGAGGTGGAGTCGGGGTAAGGGCTCCACCTCCGAGGATACACATCGGCAAAACGAAACCTCCGTAGAAAAAGTCATGTGCTTGGCGGCTAATACAGAAGCGAGGCGAGCACATCGGAAAACGAAAACCTCCAACGAAAGACAGTCAATTAGCGGCTAATGCCCAAGTGATGCGAGCACTAAGTAACAGTAGACTACTTACAGCAAATCTTATATGTAAACGTCTACGTGTGGAAGGGTGTGCGTCTGTCTATCCGGCTCAGAAGTGACAGGTGGAGTTGGGGTAAGGGCTCCACCTCCAAGGATACACAAGCGAGGCGAGCACATCGGCAAAACGAAACCTCCGTAGAAAAAATCTCACGCTTAGCAGCTAATACAGAAGCGAGGCGAGCACATCGGAAAACGAAAACCTCCAACGAAAGACAGTCAATTAGCGGCTAATGCCCAAGTGATGCGAGCACTAAGTAACAGTGGACTACTTACAGCAAATCTTATATGTAAACGTCTACGTGTGGAAGTGTGTGTCTGTCTGTCCAGCTCGGAAGTGAGAGGTGGAGTCGGGGTAAGGGCTCCACCTCCGAGGATACACATCGGCAAAACGAAACCTCCATAGACAAAGTCTCACGCTTAGCGGCTAATACAGAAGCGAGGCGAGCACATTGGAAAACGGAAACCTCAGACGAAAGACAGTCAATTAGCAGCTAATGCACAAGTGATGTGAGCACTAAGTAATCGTACACTACTTACAGCAAATCTTATATGTAAACGTCTACATGTGGAAGAGTGTGTCTGTCCAGCTCGGAAGTGAGAGGTGGAGTCGGGGTATTGGCTCCACCTCCGAGGATACACACGCGAAGCGAGCACATCGACAAAACGAAACTTCCAAAGAAGAAGTAACTCGCTTAGCGGCTAATACAGAAGCAAGGTGGGCACATCGGAAAAAGGAAACCTCCGAAAAAAGACAGTCGCTTAGCCGCTAATGCCCAAGCGATGCAAGCACTAAGTAATAGTACACTACTTACAGCAAATCATATAAAAAATCTACGTGTGGAAGTGTGTGCGTCTGTCTGTCCGCCTCAGGAGTGAGAGGTGAAGTTCTTATTTGCAATGGTGATGGACAGGTTGACAGACGAGATTAGACAGGAGTCCCCGTGGACTGTGATGTTTGCTGATGACATTTTGATCTGTAGTGAGAGTAGGGAGCAGGTTGAGGAGACTCTGGAGAGGTGGAGATATGAGAGGAGAGGAGTGAAGGTCAGTAGGACCACCAAGACAGAATACATGTGTGTGAATGAGAGGGAGGTCAGTGGAATGGTGAGGATGAGGGAGTAGAGTTGGTGAAGGTGGATGAGTTTAAATACTTGGGATCAACAGTACAGAGTAATGGGGATTGTGGAAGAGAAGTGAAGAAGAGAGTGCAGGCAGGGTGGAGTGGGTGGAGAAGAGCATCAGGAGTGATTTGTGACAGACGAGTATCAGCAAGAGTGAAAGGGAAGGTCTACAGGATGGTAGTGAGACCAGCTATGTTATATGGGCTGGAGACAGAGCTGGAGGTAGCAAAGTTAAAGATGTTAAGATTTGTATTGGGTGTGATGAGGATGGACAGGATTAGAAATGAGGACATTAGAGGGTCAGCTCAGGTTGGACAGTTGGGAGACAAAGTCAGAGAGGCGAGATTGTGTTGGTTTGGACATGTGCAGAGGAGAGGTGAGGGGTATGTTGGGAGAAGGGTGCTAAGGATGGAGCTGCCAGGGAAGAGGAAATGAGGAAGGCCTAAGAGGAGGTTTATGGATGTGGTGAGAGAGGACATGCAGGTGATGGATGTGACAGAACAAGATGACGAGGACAGAAAGATATAAAAGTAGACGATCCTCTACGGCGACCCCTAACGGGAGCAGCAGAGAGGAGAAGAAGAAGACGTTTTTAATTATAGCTGCAATCAGACGCTTCTTTAAAAAAGATAAATCTTATTTATTCTACAGTATGTGACATTATTAAACTAATTATGATTGCACTGTGCCTTACAATAGCTGAGTCTTTATATACAGTACATACAGTACAGTGCCTTTCACTATGAGTGTGTTTCTGTTGCTCTTTACAAAAACAATTGTACGCTCTTATTTCTCACATGTAATAAATTTCATTTTCAATGCAGAGTACTTGCAGCAGTTACAGTATTTAAAAAAAGTAATTATTCAGTCTTCCAAACCATATAGCACATTATGTTACCGAAGTGATCACGCCGCTCTTTACAAAAATAATTAGAGTCTTGTTTTTTACAGATTGTGCACTTTATTGTCAGTGTAATTGAGCTGCTTTTTACAAAATTGTCCGGTATTATTTTTTTATGTGTAACACTTTTTAATGTGATTTAATTGCAGAGCTCTTCACAGAAACAATTACCCAATCTTAATGTTTTAGTGTTTTTATATTATAAAAAAAGAACAATTGTCCAATCTGTTTTTCTATTTATAGTTCATTCTTAATGTCGATGATGTACTTTGCTGAAGTCTCCACAGAAACATTTCTGCAGTTGTACTTAGATTGTCTGATTGTCAAAGTGATCACGCAGATCTTACAACATTTTTTTTTGTCTTCTTACTGCGCACATAAAGTACATTTTTATTCCTAAAATATATGTGCTGCCTTTCATAAAAAATATTGAGCCTGTGGTGGACGGCTGGCAGCGCATCCCAGCCGGGATGCCCCTAAGATTAAAGCATGGGGGAAGGCAGCTTTTCCAGGACACTGCCTCACCCAAAACACTAGATAGGCAGCTCCCCTGGAGTATAACAGTGCCCCGGAATTCTGCAGGGCATCCTGGGACTTGGAGTGCGGTTTCTCAGCCCTGTTGGGTACCGTGGGTGCTGCCAGGCGGAGCTGTGAGAGGACCGGAAGAGCCATGCCTCATCCATAGCCCGCGGACGGGAGCCCCAAAGTACTTCCGGGCTGAAGTACTTCTGACCCGGGAGTGCTAGCAAGTCACGTTGGCGGAAGGACAGAAGCACTTCCGGGTCAAGGGCTATTTAAAGGACTGTTGGAGACCCAGCAAGCGAGTCGCAGTTGGGAGGTGTAGGACAGAGCTTGGTGGGAGGTGTGGAGGAAAAGAGTATTGTGTTAATTTATTCTTGGTTTAATTGTTTATGGTGGCTGTAGTGCTTAAGAGGCTCAGTGAAGAAGAAAAAATAATTAAAAGAACTTCTTCGTGCAGAGTTTGCATGTTCTCCCCGTGTCTGTGTGGGTTTCCTCCCACAGTCCAAAGACATGCAGGTTAGGTGCATTGGCGATTCTAAATCATCCCTAGTGTGTGCTGGGTAAGTGTGTGTGTGCCCTGCGGTGGGCTGGCGACCTGCCTGGGGTTTGTTTCCTGCCTTGCGCCCTGTGTTGTCTGAGATTGGCTCCAGCAGACCCCCATGACCCTGTAATTAGGATATAATGGGTTGGATAATGGATGGATGAACTTCTTCGTGCAGAGTTTGCATGTTCTCCTTGTGTCTGTGTGGGTTTCCTCCCACAGTCCAAAGACATGCAGGTTAGGTGCATTGGCGATCCTCAACTGTCACTAGTGTGTGCTGGGTAAGTGTGTGTGTGCCCTGCAATGGGCTGGCGACCTGCCTGGGGTTTGTTTCCTGCCTGGCGCCCTGTGTTGTCTGGGATTGGCTCCAGCAGACCCCCGTGACCCTGTGTTAGGATTTAGCGGGTTGGAAAATGACTGACTGACTTCTTCATGCTTTTACCCTGTGTCTGCGTATCTGTCTGTTGGGTTTAACGTGGTGACAGCGACCCCTAGCGTTCTTAAAATCCTTAATTGCATATAGTGCCTTTTATTGTCACAGAAATTACACAGCACTTTACAAAAATATTGATTTTTATGCCTTTACGGTACTTTGTTTGATTGTCAATATTATTACAAAAACTATAGTACAATGATTTCAATCTAATAATTATTCAGTATAAAAACTATATATATACTGTATATACAGTAGCTCACTTTATTTTTTAAAGTAATTGACTAATTATTGTGTTCTTTAAAAAAAAAAAAGGTCACCTTGTTTTTTAATAAATATAGCAGATTTTGTCAGTTCATTAAATTTTATTTCATAATAGTGTTATACTTATATAATACGCTACCGTGGCTGTCCATTTGTCTGACGCTCGCAAACCGTTTGACGTATTGACCTGAACTTTGGTACACATATACTACGTGACGTCTACCATCCGCTTTGGGGGTGATGATTGACCTCCAAGGCTATTCCTCTTTTTATTTTTATTTTATTTTATTGTAGAATCAACTCTCAGCAGGGCGGCCGTGTGGCGCATGCGTACAGGCGCCGTTCTCATTCCCTACCACCTTCGCCATCACTTCTCCTGCCTCTTCATATTTTTAATCATTCTTGAGGCAGAGTAAAGACTTAAGTGCCAGCTTAAGTGACAAATTATAGATAACATACTAAGTAATTGCAACACAAACACTAACTTAATCAGTTTTAATGCGGAAAGATGCTGACGGAAGAAGAGAAGAAGCGGGCCGCTAGGGTGGAGGAAAGAAGATCTGCTCAGGAATCAGCCAGCACATCAACCTCTGAGCAAACAAACGCTAAACGTGCAGAGAAAGAGGATGAGAACTAGAAGTCAAGTGTATTCACTGCACATTACTGGTAATATATAATGCATTTTCTGTTTTCGCTTTTTGCACTGGGCGGCACGGTGGTGCACTTCTAGCACTGCTGCCTCGCAGTTAGGAGACTCGGGTTTGCTTCCCTGCGTGGAGTTTGCATGTTCTCCCCGTGTCTGCGTGGATTTCCTCCCACAGTCCAAAGACATGCAGGTCAGGTGCATTGGCGATTCTAAATTGTCCCTAGTGTGTGCTGGGTGTGCCATGCTCTGGGCTGGCACCCTGCCCGGGATTTGTTCCTGCCTCGTGTCCTGTGCTGGCTGGGATTGACTCCAGCAGACCCCCGTGACCCTGTAGTAAGGATACAGCAGATTGGACAATGACTGACTGACTTTTTGCACTTGGTACAAAGGAGGAACAATCTATGGGTCTATGGGTGGGTTTCCAGTCTGTCGCTGGCTACGCTTAATGCATATACCATTACACCCACACACCGAGCCATGCTGGGCCAAGTGAACTCCAGTAATGCACGTGTGTTTGATCCAGGCAGAGATTTAGGGACATGCCTGTGGTACTGAGAGAGGATAGGAGTAACTATTGCTCTAACTTGTTGCTTTTTTTTTTAGAATGAACCACCTAACACAGCAAATAGCCCTCACATCATCCCTTTAAATTCATGGCGGTGTCTGGACATCTGAGGGACAATTTTCCTGTGCATGTTAATATTCCTGAGTGCCACACTTGGAAGGGCTTTTCTTGTTACTGACATGTGCTGACAGCCTCCCCTTGACTACAACGACCCTGTTTTCGCCAACTCATTATTTTAATTGCTCATGGTGGGTAATGACTTTCATGCTGAATCGGTTCAGGCATAGACCTTTAATAGAACAAACTGCAGACTTGTGATATTTTTGCAGATGGCCATTTAAATTTTCCAGGAATCTTAAAGACCCACATGGCATTCGAGAGCGGCTTGGGATTTTCTGGATATTGCTCAGGCGCTCAGCAGGCAGACATTAGTAGAGTGAAAAATGGCAGCAGGGCAGGACACAAAGGGCACTGTGTGCTGTGTCAGTGCAGGTAATAGAACACGGTGCTTTTTATTACTATACTTGTCTTTTTTTGTTGCTGGCATTACTAATTTGTGGGAAGGCGACACTTTCTTGGGAGATGCAGTAGTTTGGATTTATCAGTACTGAATTAGACAGAATGACTGCGGTAGTAAAGAAGATATACTGCGACATATTTGTAATGTCGTGGATTTGAGATTACAAGCAGGTTCAAACTCTACCCATACAAGAAAGGAGTTTGACACGACCGGTTTATTTAACTTTTTCAGTTAGTCAGCCAGTCAGTGTCCAACCCGTTATATCCTAACACAGGGTCACAGGGGTCTGTTGGTGCCAATCCCAGCCAGCACAGGGCGCAAGGCAAGAACAAAACCCCAGGCAGGGTGCCAGCCCACCACAGGGCACACACACTAGGGACAATTTAGGATCGCCAATGCACCTAACCTGCATGTCTTTGAAACCCACACAGACACGAGGAGAACATGCAAACTCCACGCAGGGAGGACCCGTGTAGCGAACACCCAGGTCTCCATATTGCGAGGCAGCAGCGCCACCCACTGCGCCACCGTGCCGTCCTATTGTTGTGCACATTGTATCTAATGAAATTCTGTAAAGTGATTAATGGTTTGATGCCGTTCACATAAAGGGGAGGAAAACCTCATGCGAGAGTAAATCAAATGTTGCCCATAACTTTCCCTACATATAGCAGACAGTGTGGTGTAGTGGGATTCCAGCTTTGAGTAACTCACATAACAGCTTCAATTGTTTCTTTGTATTGTCCTCAGTTCGTGTTGGTAACTTTGGGTGAAGGCCCTGGTCAAATGTGCTATAACACTAATATTTATTTATTTTTGTTCTTTATTTCGCCTTATTCAATTTCTTGTATTAGGAATTTGTTAGTTTTCGCATACCCCTTGGGGTCAAAGCGCAGGGTCAGCCATTGTGCAGCGCCCCTGGAGCAATTGGAGGTTAAGGGCCTTGCTCAAGGGCCCAGCAGGGTAGGATCTCTTTTGGCAGTGACAGGGATTCGAACCTGCAACCTTCGGGATACCAGCGCAGATCCTGAGCCTCAGAGCCATGCTGTTTAGCTGAATGTAACATTCTCAAGCCTGAAATCCAGTTCATGGCTGCAGGGATGGAATGAAGCCTATCCTGGCAACTTTAGGTGCAAGAGAGAAAATGGCGCCGCGCAAAGTGTTTGTCTATTGCAGGGTTCACAGCAGTGACATACTGTATGCTATTTTATTTTAGATTTTTATTTTATTGATTTTATTGTAATCACACAACATTCCATACAAATAGATCATTTTTTTTTATAAAAATAGGATTGAAAGCAAATCAACCCCCACCCCTGAGAAAGAGATCATGGCCGGCAGAGTAAAACTTAAAGCTAGTAAAAATAAGTAAATAGATGAATTAGTCAGTTATATCCTATTAGTCGCTATATCCTAACACAGGGTGACAGGGGTCTGCTGGTGCCAATCCCAGCCAGCACAGGGCACAAGGCAGAAACAAACCATAGGCAGGGCGCCAGCCCACCACAGGGCACACACACATACACCCACCCATACACCAAGGACACACTATGGACAATTTAGGATCGTCAATGCACCTAACCTGCATGTCTTTGGACTGTGGGAGGAAACCCACACAGACACGAGGAGAACATGCAAACTCCACGCAGGGAGGACTTGGGAAGTGAACACTCAGGTCTCCATACTGCGAGGCAGCAGAGCTACCCACTGCGCCACCGTGCTGCCCTAATACAAGAGTCAATGATGGTCATTTGTTCCTTGTCATTTTATATAGTGCCTTTTCCATAGTGAACAAATCTCGGGCAGGGCACCCACACCCCCACACCAAGGACAATTTAGGATCGTCAATGCACCTAACCTGCATGTCTTTGGACTGTGGGAGGAAACCCACACAGACACGGGGAGAACATGCAAACTCCACGCAGGGAGGACCCGGGAAGCGAACACCCAGGTGTCCTTATTGCGCCACCGTGTCAACCATAGATGAATTCATAAGTGAATAAAGATAGATGGAGAAGAAAAAGAAATGGGGAGAGAATCTGCTTCCTCAGTGCTGTAAAAGCTTATTCTATAATGTGACTGCTCAGATCCTGCCAGGTTTTGAAAAAATTCTGCACAGATCCTCTAAGTGACAATTTGATTTTTTCCAATTTCAAATAATATAAAACATCAGTTACCCACTGACTTAAAAGAGGAGAGTTAGGATTCTTCCAGTTGAAAAGTTAGTCTACGTGCCAATAGTGTAGTAAAGGCCATTACAGTTTGTTTGTCCTTCTCTACTTTAAGCCCCTCTGTGATCCCACCAAACACAGCTGTTAGTGGGTTAGGAGGGATGGTGACACCAAGGCTGTCTGAAAGGCATTTAAAGATTTTGGTCCAGAATGATGTTAATTTGGTACACGCCACCCAAAACATGTGGCCCAGTGAGGCTGGAGCTCGATTGCAGCGTTCGCAGGTTGGCTCTTCCCCTGGACAATTTTAAGCGAGCGCAGATGTGCTCGATATATCATTTTGAGTTGAAAAATTGTATGCTTTGCACATGAGGAGCTCGAGTGAATTCTGTGCATTGCTGCCTTCAGGCCCGGCCTTAGGCATAGGCGAAGTAGGTGGCCGCCTAGGGCCCCGGATCGACGGCGGCCAGGCCCCTCCCCTCGCATGTTTAAATCACGTGGACCAGTGGGGGCGTGTCCGCGTGGGCGGCTGTCTATAAAAGCGGAGCGGTTTGAGTCAAGATCTCTATGGGTCGAACGTTCACATCGGTGAATCAGCACTCATCATCATTCGTCAAAGAAGAAGTCAAGATCTCATAAATCCTTCCACCTTGCAGCTAACTACTCCGGGCGAAAATAGGGACGCAGGGTGATGACCTCGTAACGTTACAAGAAAACGTCCCCTTGGTCTAATTTTCATGCATTTCACAGAGCTTCCAGGGGGGCCTCTGGACCCCCCTTTCGCCTAGGGCCCCATAATACCTAAGACCGGGCCTGCTGCCTTCCACTCCTTTTCTGAGATGTCGAGCGAGAGATCCTCGTCTAACTGTCCTCTTGGATCTTTGAAAGGGAGGGACTGTAAAATGGTTTCATAAATGGCTGTCTGAGTATTAGAAACTGAGCAATATTTTTCCCGTCATAGAGGGAGGTGGTAGGTGAGGAAAATCAGGCAGGTTCTGTTTAACTAAGTTTCTGATTTAAAGGTAGTGAAAGAAATGTGTTGCTAGAAAGTTAAATTTGGAGTGTAATTGTCCAGGCATATGCTATTTTCTATAAGCTTAAATATACCATTGAGGACATCCACATTCTTCCAACCTCTGCCTCTAATGTGATTAGACTACTTTTGGTGTGATGCCTGCATGTCAGAGTGTGAGTCTAGACATGATAACCTAAATGGCTAATCTATTCAAATGTTACTTGGCGCAGTTATTAGCACTGGGGAAAATGCCAGAAGCCTGTGTATCCTGATTGAAACTGTACCAGTGGACAGGGCTTCGATTGTGGGAATTGTGCCTATTATTAAAAAAAAAATCTGCATGGTTTAACTTAATAAAGTGTAGGGAAAAAAGCCTGCTTTTTCATGGCAAGTGCCTTTTGTTATTGCCTTTATGGAATTAGTTTAAATTTAAAAACTTGGTTTCAGCTGCTGGCTGTAATCCTATTAATTTGTAGTGTTACACATTTAAGTACATAAGAAATTTTTAAAAATGAGGGGAGACCATTCAGTCCAGGCTTGTTTGTTTAGCTAACAGCTAAGCTGTCCCAATACGGTATCTCATCTGGATACTCCCTAAAAGTAGGGGTGGCACTGCTGCCTCGCAGTAAGGAGACGTGGGTTCGCTTCCCAGGTCCTCCCTTCGTGGAGTTTGCATGTTCTCCCCGTGTCTGCGTGGGTTTCCTCCCACAGTCCAAAGACATGCAGGTTAGGTGCATTGGCGATCCTAAATTGCCCTGGGTGTGTGTGTGCCCTGCAGTGAACTGGCGCCCTGCCCAGGGATTTGTTCCTGTCTTTGGCCCTGTGCTGGCTGGGATTGGCTCCAGCAGACACCCGTAACCCTGTGTTAGGATATAGCGGGTTGGAGACTGACTGACTGACTGACTGACTGCTTTTTAAGATTTGTTCCGGGCGGCACAGTGGCGCAGTGGGTAGCGCTGCTGCCTCACAGTAAGGAGACGTGGGTTCGCCTCACAGTAAGGAGATGTGGGTTCGCTTCCCAGGTCCTCCCTGCGTGGAGTTTGCATGTTCTCCCCGTGTCTGCGTGGGTTTCCTCCCACAGTCCAATGACATGCAGGTTAGCTGCATTGGCGATCCTAAATTGCCCTGGGTGTGTGTGTGCCCTGCAGTGAACTGGCACCCTGCCCAGGGATTTGTTCCTGCCTTGCACCTTGTGTTGGCTGGGATTGCCTCCAGGAGACCCCCGTGACCCTATAGTTAGGATATAGCGGGTTGGATGATGATGACTGACTGACCGAGTCCCTAAAAATACAGCCGAGAGGTTTGATTTCACAAATATAGTTGAAACCAGTGCAATAAAAGGGAGGGATTTAGAAACTTTAATACATCAGGAGTCTGTGACTTTTAAACATTTATCTTCAGTGTTACTAAGCAGATAGTTTTTCTTCCATATGCAGAGGCAAACATAAATCTCCCCGCAAAAAAATATCGCAAACTTTTTCTGACAAAAACTCATTTGAAAAGTGTGTTGTTACAAGTGCAACTTTTTAGAGTTAGTGTAAATGAAAATGTCCTGAATACTTTTGCCATTCACCAATTCATGTGACACTGATATAATAATGTTTGAATTTGTATTTTTTTCTTAATTTCGATTTTATGCAGTGTTTTTTTTTCACTTGCTGAAAAGAAAATGTCCGTGAGTAATTTTAGTACAGGGATATGGTAGGGAAATTGTGTAGTCCATGATGATTGTATCATTCTTAATAAACCATAAACATGAAATCCCACTTGAACCACTGAACGCCCGAAATCTCTGTTTGCTGTTTCTTTGGAACCCATGGCCGTAAATATTATTCAGACCCCTGTATGCTATTATATATACTAGGGGGCTTTGCCTTCTGCTTGCTTCACTCGCCCACCTCTCCTGTCCCCCGCCTGCAGTATGTACCAGCCACTTCGCATCTCTGCCACTCGTGTTGTGAAAATGGGGGCTGAACGCACCCCAAGGAGACGTGGTCACTCCTCTGAAACCCCCTCTGGACTGCCAATACTGATGTTCTGTGCAAGAGAGGACTGAGCCGACTGTACTTCTTAGAAGGCTGGCGTCCTTCAACATCTGCAATAAGATGGTTGTGGTGCAGGTCGTGGCGAGCGCCCTCTTCTATGTCGTGGTGTGCTGGGGAGGCAGCATAAAGAAGAGGGACGCCTCACGCCTGGACAAACTGGTGAGGAAGGCAGGCTCTATTGTAGGCACAGAGCTGGACAGTTTGACATCCGTGGCAGAGCGACGGCCGCTGAGCAGACTCCTGTCAATCATGGAGAATCAACTGAACAGGATCATCTCCAGACAGAGGAGCAGCTTCAGCGACAGACTGCTGTCACCATCCTGCTCCACTGACAGACTGAGGAGATCGTTCCTCCGCCACATGCGACTCTTCAATTCCACCCGGGGGGTAAACGTTAACATTATACAAAGTTATTGTCTGTTATACCTTCATTTTTATCACTCTTTAATTAATATTATTCTTTGTCAATATGCTGCTGCTGGAGTAAGTGAATTTTCCCTTGCGATTAATAAAGTATCTATCTATCTATTATATAGTGCCTTATCTATCTATCTATCTATCTATCTATCTATCTATCTATCTATCTATCTATCTATCTATCTATTATATAGTGCCTTATCTATCTATCTATCTATCTATCTATCTATCTATCTATCTATCTATCTATCTATCTATCTATCTATCTATCTATTATAGTGCCTTTCATATCTATCTATCTATCTATCTATCTATCTATCTATCTATCTATCTATCTATCTATCTATCTATCTATCTATCTATTATAGTGCCTTTCATATCTATCTATCTATCTATCTATCTATCTATCTATCTATCTATCTATCTATTATAGTGCCTTTCATATCTATCTATCTATCTATCTATCTATCTATCTATCTATCTATCTATCTATCTATCTATCTATCTATCTATCAAATTTTCACTTAGAGGATCTGTGCAGAAATTTATCAAAACCTGGCAGGATCTAATCAACAACATTTTAGAATAAGCTTTTACAGCACTGAGGAAGCAGATTCTCTCCCCATTTCTTTCTCTTCTCCATTTATCTTTATTCACTTATTAATTCATCTATGGGTGGCAAAATTTATATCAGCTTAGCTGAGAGTGCAGGAAGTGTGTCTGCCAAAAGTGTTCACATGACTTAGGGTAGATGACCGTGATCTTGTTTGAAAGTAGTTGTAGGGCGTGACTTTAAAGAATAAAATGTTAAAAGTCTCCGTCTCACTGGACTTCATACCGCGCCAGCATTTTTGAAATCTCTTAATTCTCGCTGGCAACACGAATTAGACGTTCTACGAGTCTCCGACTTAAAGTTTAAATCTGAGCAATATATTCGATCTCTTTCCATTGTTCCGTTATTTCATCGAGTAATAATTTCTGTTTGTTTGCACTAATGCAATCTTTCCTATTATTTTTCTGATACTTTTGAATTTTCGTAGTTCCATTATCTCTAACCTGCTCTGCATGTGTAACGGGCCAACATTTTTGAATTTTTCACAATACAATACAATATAATTTATTTTTGTATAGCCCAAAATCACACAGGAAGTGCCGCAATGGGCTTTAACAGGCCCTGGCTATTGACATCCCCTCAGCCTTGACTCTCTAAGAAGATACAATACAATACACAGAACAGAACAAATCCTCAATACAGTATAAAATAAAAATTTTACAAGTACGGAGCAGAATTTAACAGTAGATGATATCCCATAATATGATTTGGATTTGTTTAGAGTCCTGGAGACCTCGGGCATCAAGCTGTGCCCCTCTATTGGTCATTCCAGGGCTGAAACAGTGCTGGGCCAGCCAATCCGATGAAAGAACCCCTCATTCCCATGATTTCTGACTTTACCTTAGGCAGGTAAAACAACTTGGCAGGTGGGCCGTGGCACCAAAAGCCACATTTGAGTACCGAGAAGAGAAACGGAATAGGTGAGGGTTAGTAACAAATTCTAACTATCGTGTTACTTATGTTTTCATGCTAATAACTAACAACAGAGATGCAGTCTGTACAGTTAATCAGCAGCTCTAGTCAGGGTGTGCTGAACTGAAACTGTGACTCTTCAGCCGGGATTTAAAAGCTGAGACCGAAGGGGCATCTCTTATAGTAGCAGGCAGACCATTTTTATTTACGACGTTCTACTTTGTCATCTACTCTTTGTCTTTTATTTCCAGTCCCGGGTGTGGTTAAATCTCTTTCTCGCGGGACATGAAAGTGTCTCTCAGAGAAAATCACATCTCGTCTCCTTCCAAGATTTTTTTTTTTATAATAGAGAGATAACCCATGGCCGTAAATATTACTGTATGCTATTATAGATATACACTTACACAGTATATGTTAATAGAGAGAGGGCATTTTGACGGGGTTACATTTTATTTTTCACTGATCCTGTGTGTTTTAGACATTCTTTTGGGCTGTTATGTCTTTGTGTTTGCGTGTCATGATGTAACTCCAACATGAATTACTCACTCGGAAGGAAACTTGGCTCGGTTATTAACACTGATCTCATGCATTATGATTATGTACCTACAGTATGTATACGTCCGTGTGTGATGGAAAGTATCACACCATGTGCAGTTAAAGTTATGTAGTGTATACATCAGAAGTATTTATTTCAGGGACCCCTGAGAGACTTTTGGGCAACTGTCACATTCTGTCTACTCACTGTGATGAAGTGCTTCGTGATGTTCATAAGTCTAAAAGTAATTTGGACAGCATTGCCTAGTGCAGAGCCCTGTTAAATATGATTCTGTACTGTCCTTGGAGACCCCTGAGTGATCTTGAGGAACCCGATGAGCCTCTTGAGTGTTGTGTGGGGCTAGCCTCCTTTGGATCTCGATCAGGCTTCTTGTCTCTTCCTCCTTGTTAGTGAGTTGCCGCAGAGGATCATCCTGGACTGCGCTCCACTTTCATTAACACGTAGCATGTGTGTGCATAATGAGGTTGGTAACGCAGACGCATTGATTTGCTGAAGACTTGTAAAATTAACTGCTCCTTGATAAAGATGTCAACATGCTGAATTAATCAGGTTTCATTTTAGAATGTGTAGTAGCTTCACTCTCTGTTGTATAGTATTTTTCACATTGACTAAGACTTGCTTTTACCAAGTTAGAATCTTTTTAATGACATCTCCTTTTTATTATTACTATTATTATTACCACGCTTATATTAACTTCACCTGTTTGTTGTCTGGTATAATAAATCTTGTAATCAATATTTAACCCACTTCCTATTGTCCAAATGACTTGAAATGTTGCACACTTACTCACTTCCGATGACAATACATGAATCAATAATCAGTTTCATTAATTGAACAATTAATCCATGTTAATTAAGAAATGAAATTTTCATATGAAGACTAGCTCAAGATTTCACCAATAGATGGCACTAGTAATGGATAGAAATATTAAAGGAAGTGTTAAAATATTGATTACAAAATGATACTAAACACTAACCAATGAATAAATTACTGAATTCAGTTTCACAATGGCGTAGTGAGTACTGCTACTGCCGCCTCATGTATCTAATATCCTGGCTCTGAATCCCACACCTGGGCCTGTGTTTATCAAGCGTCTCAGAATTACTTCTAGGAATTACACTAAATGTCTGACTAGAATAAGAATTTGTCCCACCTCAGTGTAAATAATGAGAAGAAGTTACAAAGTGTCCACTTCCCAGTTCCGGCAAGGAGCAGGAGGCCAATTGTCTGAGAATAACTGATATTTCGAATTTACAGCACCCTTTGTCACAAATTAAAAATGTAATAAGGTAAGATATTTCTCTAAGCTGCATGCCACTTTACAACAACAGAATAATATTAACGAACATGAGATGGAAGGACTGAGAATCTCGCACTGATTAAGAGTTAATCCTGATAACAGTCATTTTATATATATATATATATATATATATATATATATATATATATATACACATACTGTATATATATATTATCTGCATTATGTAAGCTTGCATTTATTTATATATTTTTATTTATTTGCTGTATTTTTTTTCTTAACTCCTTATAAAGCACTTTGAATTACATATCTTCTATGAAAATGCGCTATGGAAATAAATATTTTCTTTTTATCATTTTTGTATTTATTTACGTAAATAATATATTTTTCAAAGCAGTGTAACATGTAGGGCCTTTGGTTATTTTTATTTATTTAACTTTTGTATTATCCAAAATAGCCTTCTAAGGGACACACGAGAAGACAGTGATGCAGAATTAACTTAAAATGCTTTTAGGAGTCTTAACAGCATCTTTTCCTAGTGTACATGAGCTCAGGGTGCTTTAAAGGCATACATTTTAATTGTTTCCATAATTCTGGCTTTAGAATGCTAGAAGAGGAATCATTAAAAGAGTTAGCTGCATTGACATTAGCACTCGGTGTTCTGTGCATTCTGCCATGCTGTGTGTGAAGTGATAAATGGCAGGGTAGTTCCTTCCCTTGTGTTCCAGTCTTTCTTAGGAGTCGATGCAGAGCAGGAGTGTAAGCCAGTGCATTGTCAGGTGGCAGATAGGAAAATGATCGTTAGCTGAAATAACGAGGCTTGTCAGACACATTGGCAGTTTTGGACTAGAGGCTGGATGGTAGCTGTAGCAGGACACGTTAGGTTGGGGTAATGACAGCACCAGTCGTGTTAAATGCTGAAATGTTTCACATGACTAGATTCAGAGACAGCTTTTAACCTTGGGTTAAAAGGCTATCCAACTAGATGTTCATACTGACAATGTCATGAGTGTTACTTGTATCTTGTCACCTGATATACTGTAGGCATGTGCCAGCAGACAGTTAACTGGCTCATGTTGGTAACACACCCCTTATTCGTATAAAATCTGTCTTACATTTTTATATGGAAAAAATTAAGCAATGAATCTGCACTGGTGAAATGTAAGTAGTAGTGACTAAAATGTTAATTCCAACAATGAGCAGGAGTCTACAGAATACAGGAACACTACAGCACCAACAATTTATAGGTGTCAACGATGCTAACTGAATGGATATAATTTCCTAAAATTGACTTTGTTGATGAACAATTTTTGAAGAGATGATTGGTTAATTTCTTCCCCAATTACAATGCCTACAGCTGTCCAGTTAGTGGCCATGGATAAATAAGATAGAGGAGTGACAATGAAGATGGGTATTATTTTGAAGCCAAACGGTAACTTTTGTTTTGTTTTCAAACTAAATAATAAAGTAGCCCCTGAAAAATGGACAGAGGCAATTTGCTGGCATTGCTTCTAAAAGGTCATTGTCCAAATATGAACAATTTGTGGACACACTTAAAACATAATCGCCCCAATGCTTTGCTTTGTTGTTGCCCTTTGCTTCTTTGTGAGCCTAACCATGTACATCTGTATTATTGTAGTATTTCCATCTAATTACCCTTTACCTGTTTTCTCAAGGGTAATTGTACTCGTCAAGTTCGTTATCGGGTTGGTCTACTGTTGCTTTTTTAAGATGAACACACATACAAACATAGCGATACGCATACACACAGACCTGAACCACAACAGTACCATACAAATGACACACACATGCTGGTTAATCTCTAGCACTTTAAACCACACAAGTGCTTTAGGAATAACACAGCCTGTCACTCTCTCAGCACTTCAAGAGACTTACTTATTATCGGCACGAACAACATACGATGTTTTAATGATATCTCAGACTAAAATATTACTTTTGGTAATATTACTTTTATTGATTCATAAAGTAATCAGTATCCTGAGGTATCGGCTCAGTCTTCCTTTCCCAGACTGTAAAACCATTTTAGCACTATGCTGTGAACAACTGTTATAAAAGTGAGGTGTAAGGGAAGAGGATATGCCTTTTTTATTATAATGCCTATACAAGAATACATTTAAACATACAAAGGCTCAGCACTCTTGACTATAGTACTGTTCCTTACTATTGAGTGGAGCTCACACCCTCAGCCTTAATAAACCTCACAGCACAGAGGTAATGGCAAACCTCTGGCTACCCCAGGTGCTCAAAGAAATCTAACTTATTACTTCAATCACTCTATAGACATTAAGAAAAAGCATAGAAAGTTAAGAGCAGCATGGTATTTATTACAGGAATAATAATAATACCGCTGGAATAAAGAATAATAGAAAATAGGACTGATAGAAAAGTCTGGATATATATAGTCTTTAGGAAAAGCTTACAAAAAAGTAGAGATGTCAAGGATGAATGTCGCAGGTGGTGTTTGATTTATCAATCGATGTTCATGAAAATGCTGTTAACTGATGATCGGATGAAAACTGGTCATACGTGTCTTTGTTTTCTTTTCTGACGTCGCTCTTCCATCATCGCTGTTTCTCTTCTGACGTTGCTTTCAAATGAGGCATACTAATTATAAAGTTTCACGATTGTTGCATGCACATGATTGACTGGCTGTCAATATGATGGATGAATTTTGCTCAAACTCTTTAATCTATCTTTTCCCAGACTGTAAACCAAATTGTTGTCCCAGATGTCTATTCTTAAAAGTAATCAACATCCTGAGGTATTGGCTTAGTCTTTCTTTCCATGGCTATAAAACCTTTTTAGCACTATGCTGTGCACAACTGTTGTAAAAGTGAGGTGTAAGGGAAGAGGATATGTCTTTTTTATTATAATGCCTATACAAGAATACATTTAAACATACAAAGGCTCATCACTCTTGACTATAGGCCATCTATCAGCCACTAATACCTTACTTTACGTACTGTTCCCTACTATTGAGTGGAGCTCACACCCTCAGCCTTAATAAACCTTACAGCACAGAGTGTATGACAAACCTCCAGCTGCACCAGGTGCTCAAAGAAATCTATTACTTCAATCACTCTAAACATGAAGACAAAGCATAACAAGTTAAGAGCAGCATGGTATTTCTTACAGGAATAATAATAATACCACTAGAACAAAGAATAATAGAAAGTAAGACTGATAGAAAAGTCTGGATATATACAGTATATATACATAGTTTTTAGAAAAAGCTTACAAAAAAAGGTAGTTATGACAAGAATGAATGTTCCAGGTGGTGTTTGATTTAGCAATCGATGTTCATGAAAATGCTGTTAACTGACGATCGGGCGAAAACTGGTCATACGTGTCTTTGTTTTCTTTTCTGACGTCGCTCTTCCGTCATCGCTTTTGCTTTCAAATGCGGCATACTTATTATAAAGTTTCATGATTGTTGCATGCACATGATTGGCTGGCTGTCAATATGATGGATGAATTTTGCTCAAACTCTTTAATCTATCTTTTCCCAGACTGTAAACCAAATTGTTGTCCCAGGTGTCCATTCATAAAGTAATCAATATCCTGAGGTATTGGCTCAGTCTTTCTTTCCCTGACTATAAAACCTTTTTAGCACTATGCTGTGCACAACTGTTGTAAAAGTGAGGTGTAAGGGAAGAGGATATGTCTTTTTTATTATAATGCCTATACAAGAATACATTTAAACATACAAAGGCTCATCACTCTTGTGTATAGGCCATCTATCAGCCACTAATACCTTACTTTACGTACTGTTCCCTACTATTGAGTGGAGCTCACACCCTCAGCCTTAATACACCTTACAGCACAGAGT
Organism: Polypterus senegalus; assembly: GCF_016835505.1. NCBI lineage: Eukaryota > Metazoa > Chordata > Cladistia > Polypteriformes > Polypteridae > Polypterus > Polypterus senegalus. Next base: position 316,090,156 of record NC_053154.1, read on the forward strand.
GTATGACAAACCTCCAGCTGCACCAGGTACTCAAAGAAATCTATTACTTCAATCACTCTAAACATGAAGACAAAGCATAACAAGTTAAGAGCAGCATGGTATTTCTTACAGGAATAATAATAATACCACTACAACAAAGAATAATAGAAAGTAAGACTGATAGAAAAGTCTGGATATATACAGTATATATACATAGTCTTTAGAAAAAGCTTACGAAAAAAAAGTAGTTATGACAAGAATAAATGTTCCAGGTGGTGTTTGATTTAGCAATCGATGTTCATGAAAATGCTGTTAACTGACGATCGGGCGAAAACTGGTCATACGTGTCTTTGTTTTCTTTTCTGATGTCGCTCTTCCGTCATCGCTTTTGCTTTCAAATGCGGCATACTTATTATAAAGTTTCATGATTGTTGCATGCACATGATTGGCTGGCTGTCCATATGATGGATGAATTTTGCTCAAACTCTTTAATCTATCTTTTCCCAGACTGTAAACCAAATTGTTGTCCCAGATGTCCATTCATAAAGTAATCAATAGCCTAAGGTATCGGCTCAGTCTTTCTTTCCCTGGCTGTAAAACCATTTTAGCACTATGCTGTGCACAACTGTTATAAAAGTGAGGTGTACGGGAAGAGGATATACCTTTTTTATTATAATGCCTATACAGGTGTCTTACATCTGAATTCATCTTTATGGATTTGGGCAAAATATAATAATAAAAATATAGAGAATAATTTGTAGATTTTATACACCATAAAAACATCCATGCAAGTTTTCTTTTAAATGTCTGAGTTTTACTTTAGTTGTGGTTTGTTTTTTATAAGCAGATCCAGCTAAGAGCCTTTTATTTGTTATTTATGTGCTGCTGTTTGCAGTGACAATGGACGAGGGACAGAAACAGTTTATCCTTCGACTGAATTGTCAATATCAGAAACAGTGTTAATGTTGTAGACCAACAAGTGTTGAACAGTTGCTGTTCATTTCAGATGACAAAAAGTGACAAATGGAGTGACCTGTAAAAGTTGCTTTTCAGTAAAATGTTTTGGATTTGTTATAAATATGATAAAGTATAAAACTAGCTTTGGAGAGAGTTTGAATCTGTTAGGGTCCCCCCAGCCTTAGTGAACTTGGCTATGGATCTGCACTGGCAATCGGAAGGTTGCCGGTTTGAATCCCGTAAATGCCAAAAGGGACTCTGCTCTGTTGGGCCCCTGAGCAAGGCCCTTAACCTGCAATTGCTGGGAGCTTTTAGTAGTGAGAAAAGCACTATAAATGCAAAGGATTATTATTAATTATTATTATTGGGAACTTGGGTAGGTATCAAGGCACTAATGAAGTGCCCGTAGGAGCTTTGTTCAAAGATTGTGAAGTTGTAGTAAGATGGGAGACTATTAAAAGATGGGGCAGCAGCCTATCCTGTTCTTTTTAGACCACTTTTTTGATGCCAAGGCCAAATGCAGATTTTGTACACAACGATCCACCTTAATAGCAATGCCAGACAGAGAGAAGTAGGCCAGCCAGCCTTATGCTGGCACTATGATTTAACACACCTGGATGACACCTTTCAGTGCACATAAACGGCAGCTTGAGGAGCTGAGCTTGTACGTCTATTTCTGTACTTTAAGAACACAAAGAACAAGTGTGATGCTAATAGGATCTGCTGCGTTTATTACAGGAATGCGTGTGCCTGCCTTTATGTGTTTATTCATTTTATTGTTTAGAGTTTGCATGACCAAACTGCCATTTGTCACATCTGATCAATTGCCTACCTACCTGCCTACATAGCATATTTTCAGCCAAGAGAACCAAAATTATAGCTAGGCTTTACTTGCATGGGGACTAATACTGAGAGGCACTTCTTTCTACTTCTACACTCCTACTGGAGTGTTATTTTCTGGTTTTAAACCAAATTCAACTCTTGTAAAAGAAGCACACTGAAACAACATTAAAGGGTTGGGGAGCCATCCCCGTATAGTGTAGGAAAATGCAGTTTAAGTAATATGAGTTACAGACAACTGTAAACATCAGTACAAAGATGTCTTTCAGGTGGACAAGATGGCGTATTTATGGAGGAGGGGATAGCAAAAAGGATGTCGGAAACAACAGGGAATCCTGGGAGGTTCGTGATGTCAGCAGGAAGGGACGACACGTGACTGAGGAATATGAAAGTGGCCCAGCCGTCTGAATGTGCTAATGGAGGCGAATTCACGGTGCTGGGCTATTTTGTGGCTCGTCCTTCCTGTGATAGAACAGAGAGAGTGGTTAGTACACTGGCATTCTCCCCTGTCTTACGGGTTCGTGCGAAGCATCGGGTCCTTTGGCTACCCCCTAGTCACGCATGTGTGACACTCTATATTTTTGAGACGTTAGCTTGTATTTTTTTTAGCACACTGCTGCATAAGTGACAAGATTTTTTGTGATTGTCCCATAGTTCCATCTCAGGTATATAATGCATGGATAGCAAAATATTTTATGTACAGTGCTGTGCAGAAGAGCTCATCTTAACCTTTTGTCTTCACCCTTCAACAATGTCTCAAATACAAATCTGATGCAAGTGCTGGCGATACAGTAAAGAAGAGAAAAACCATCACCATTGAAAATAAAGTAGAAATAATAAAAATGTCAGAGAGAGGTGAAACTCCATCATTCGTTGGCAGAGCACTTGGTTACAGTCAGTCAACAACAGCATTTATTAAAATAATGGACCTGTTCCGACTTACATACAAATTCAACTTAAGCACAAATCTACAGTCCCTATCTCGAACCTAACCCGGGGACTGCCTGTATAGATATTTTTATATAGTACCTTTCATGGTGTATAGCATTAGAGCTAAAATAAAATGACTATAAAATGTTAAATAATGCCAAAGAATGCAGAGGGTGTGGATTGAGACTAACCAATGAATAAATTACTGAATTCAGTTTCACAATGGTGTAGTGAGTACTGCTACTGCCGCCTCATGTATCTAATATCCTGGCTCTGAATCCCACACCTGGGCCTGTGTTTATCAAGCGTCTCAGAATTACTTCTAGGAATTACACTAAATGTCTGACTAGAATAAGAATTTGTCCTACCTCATTGTAAGTAATGAGAAGGAGTTACAAAGCATCCTATGGGCAGTTCCGACAAGGACCAGGAGGCCAATTGTCTGAGAATGACTGATGTCTCAGTTTTACAGCACACTTTGTCACAAATTAAAAATGTAATAAGGTAAGATATTTCTCTAAGCTGCATGCCACTTTACAACAACAGAATAATATTGTCATGGAAGGACTGAGAAACTCGCACCGAACAAGAGTGATAACAATAATTTTTATTTAACAATGAACGATCCACATATGTACTTTCAGAAGAATCATCTTCCTGCTGTCATGGCCACAGGAGAGAGAGAGATAGATAGATAGATAGATAGATAGACAGATAGACAGATGTGAAATGCACTTTGTGATAGATAGATAGATAGATAAATAGATAGATAGATAGATAGATAGATAGATAGATAGATAGATATGAAAGGTACTATATAATAGATAGATAGATAGATACTTTATTAATCCCAAGGGGAAATTCCCATACTCCAGCAGCGGCATACTGATAAAGAACAATATTAAATTAAAGAGTGATAACAATGCAGGTATAACAGACAATAACTTTGTATAATGTTAACGTTTACCCCCCTGGTGGAATTGAAGAGTTGCATAGTGTGGGGTCTCCTCAGTCTGTCAGTGGAGCAGGATGGTGACAGCAGTCTGTCTGTTGCTGAAGCTGCTCCTCTGTCTGGAGATGATCCTGTTCAGTGGATGCAGTGGATTCTCCATGATTGACAGGAGTCTGCTCAGCGCCCGTCGCTCTGCCACGGATGTCAAACTGTCCAGCTCTGTGCCTACAATAGAGCCTGCCTTCCTCACCAGTTTGTCCAGGTGTGAGGCGTCCCTCTTCTTTATGCTGCCTCCCCAGCGCACCACCGCGTAGAAGAAGGCGCTCGCCACAACCGTCTGATGCTGCAGATGTTGAAGGATGCCAGTCTTCTAAGGAAATATAGTCAGCTCTGTCCTTTCTTGCTCAGAACATCAGTATTGGCAGTCCAGTCCCATTTATCATCCAGCTGCACTCCCAGGTATTTATAGGTCTGTACCCTCTGCACACAATCACCTCGGATGATCACGGGGTCCATGAGGGCCCTGGGCCTCCTCAAATCCACCACCAGCTCCTTAGTTTTGCTGGTGTTCAGGTGTAGGTGAAATGCCTTGTGAAGAAAGTTATACTGGAACTATATGGCTATGGCAACTTCTGATCATTTCCTATAGTCACATGCTGTGCTTCTCACTTTATCTTCAGTGAAGCTCTCTTTTTTCAATGCTCTGTGTGTCTCCGCCTGCCTCCTTGAACCTTCCCAGCTTGTAATGTTTAAAGTTAATGTTCCATGTTGTTTGTGGAATGTAGAGTTCAGTGTAACCATGTGACATTTTGCTATCAATAACACATCTAGTGTTGCTTCTGTTCAGGGTAATAAGTGGGCTACTACAGTACAGTACAGTTTACAACACTGGCCACCTGTGTGTTGATATTATGGTGTCACTTGCACTTGACATATGAGTGCTCATCCACAGTTGTGACAATGATCTTTTTTTGCGCAAAGGCAGCTTGCTTTATAGTAAGCTCATATGGAGTAGTGGGAGCTCAGTTAAGAAGTCAGGTGATGATTAGTGGGCAGCAGGATGGTTTCATGCCAAGAAAGACCACCACAGATGCGATGTTTGCTCTGAGGGTGTTGATGGAGAAGTTTATAGAAGCCCAGGAGGAGTTGCATTGCGTCTTTATGGACCAGGAAAAAAGCAAATGACAGGGTGCCTCGAGAGGAGTTGTGGTATTGTATGAGGAAGTCGGGAGTGGCAGAGATGTATGTGAGAGTGGTACAGGATATGTAATGAGGGCTGTGCGACAGTGGCGAGGTCTGCAGTAGGAGTGACGTAGGTGGGATTACATCAGAGATCAGCTCTGAGTCCTTTGTTATTTGCAATGGTGATGGACAGGTTGACAGATGAGATTAGACAGGAGTCCCCGTGGACTGTGATGTTTGTGGATGACATTGTGATCTGTAGCGATAGTAAGGAGCAGGTTGAGGATACCCTGGAGAGGTGGAGATATGTTCTAGTGAGGAGAGAAATGAAGGTCAGTAGGACCACTAAGACAGAATACATGTCTGTGAAATAGAGGGAGGTCAGTGGAATGGTGAGGATGAGGGAGTAGAGTTGCTGAAGGTGGATGAGTTTAAATACTTGGGATCAACAGTACAGAGAAATGGGGATTGTGGAAGAGAGTCGAGATAAAGAGAGTGCAGGCAGGGTGGAATGGGTGGAGAAGAGTGTCGGGAGTGATTTGTGAAAGACGGGTATCAGCAAGAGTGAAAGGGAAGGTCTACAGGACGGTAGTGAGACCAGCTATGTTATATGGGTTGAAGACGGTGGCACTGACCAGAAAGCAGGAGACAGAGCTGCAGGTGGCAGAGTTAAAGATGTTCAGATTTACATTGGGCGTGACGAGGATGAACAGGATTAGAAATGAGGACATTAGAGGGTCAGCTTTGGTGGGACAGTTGGGAGACAAAGTCAGAGAGGCGAGATTGTATTGGTTTGGACATGTGCAGAGAAGAGATGCTGGGTATATTGGGAGAAGGATGTTAAGGATAGAGCTGTCGGGGAAGATGAGAAGAGAAAGGCCTAAGAGAAGGTTTATGGATGTGGTTAGAGAAGACCTGCAGGTGATAGGGGTAACAGAACAAGATGACGAGGACAGGAAGATATGGAAGAAGATGATCCGCTGTGGCCACCCCTAATGGGAGCAGCCAAAAGAAAAAGAAGAAAGGAGTAGTGGAGAAATGTATAAACCTGCGTATAACCTCATACGTTCAAGTGGATTCAGTTTGGTGCAAAATTTGAGAAATGCTTGCTTGTGACCCCCACAAATCATTGCCATTGCAAACCTGCCCTGTTTTCCTACTCTGAGATGCTTGATAAGTACTGGCACTGGTCATTATACGTACATGTAAAATCTGCATGTTGTCTGTGTGTTTGTGTGGCTCCTGTTCTCCTTCCACATTGCAAAAGACAAGCAAGTTAGCGGAACTGGCGATTCCATACTGAGCCTCTGTGTGTTTTTGGCCATGAGTGAGCCCTTTGATGGGCTGCTTTTCCTACCTTGTGCCTAGAGCTGCCATGATAAGGTCCAGACCTCCATGACCCTGTATCGGTTTATGTGAGTCTGAGAATGTTATTTTCTAACCCCTAAGAATTTTGGGTGTAGGTTGCTTTCTGTCCTGGCAGCACATGGTGAGAATCGGTTTGACAGAGCACACACTCTCACTTATACTAGGCCATTGAAATAAAAGTTGCCATTTAACCTAAGCTGTGTGTCTTTGGGAGGAAAATTCACATACACATGGAGAAGACATGCATGTGTCTGCTCTCCCAATTCCTGTATTAGGCTGTGCAGGTAAAGAAAAATGTGGAAAAGATGGATGTAGATAATAGAAGCATAAATCTCCATATCTCTGGCATGAAAACCGGATTGTCTCTTCACAGGCAGTTTATGTATTATACCAAGGTGGCCATCAGTAGCTAAGGTGTTAGACTATAAATAACATGATTTGCACGTTCATTTCTCCTTTCAACACCTACTGTCACCCGGAGCAAGTCACTGTGTTGACCTGTCCTCCCTTTGTACTCACAGGGAAATAGCACTTTAAAACATATTCATTATGAACGTCACTGTACAGCAGGGCTATTCAATTACAAATTCACTTGGGACTGATTTTCAAACCAAGAAAGAAAGTTGGGCCAGACATTTTCAGTGGCTGGTAAGCAGTAGAGAAAGACAAATTGGCACAGAGTCACGGGGGTCTGCTGGAGCCAATCCCAGCTAACACAGAACACAAGGCAGGAACAAACTCTGGGCAGGGTGCCAGCCTACTATAGGGCACACACACATACCAAGCACACACTAGGGACAATTTAGGATCACCAGTGCACCTAACCTGCATGTCTTTGGACTGTGAGAGGAAACCCACGCAGACACGGGGAGAACATGCAAACTCCACGCAGGGTTACCCAGGTCTCCATACTGTGAAGCAGCAGAACTACCACTGTGCCACCGTGCCACCCTTTGGGTTATGTAACATGCCGCAATTACAAAACAACTTATTCCAACCAGGGAGCTAGCGCCTCCTGCTGGATTCACTCTGACAGTTAGCATTGAGGCTTTTCAGCCAATAAATTATTCAGCAGACAGTCCGTCAGCCAGTCAGTCCGTCATTATCCAACCCACTATACCCTAACACAGGGTCACGGGGGTCTGCTGGAGCCAATCCCAGCTAACACAGAGCACAAGGCAGGAAACAAACTCTGGGCAGGGTGCCAGCCCACTGCAGGGCACACACACACCAAACACACTCATGGGACAATTTAGGATCACCAGTGCACCTAACCTGCATGTCTTTGGACGGTGAGAGGAAACCCACACAGACACGGGGAGACATGCAAACTCCACGCAGGGAACCCAGGTCTCCATACTGTGAGGCAGCAGCGCTACCACTGTGCCACCCTTTTGGGTTATGTTACATGCCGCAATTACAAAACAACTTATTCCAACCAGGGAGCCAGCGCCTCCTGCTGGATTCACTCTGACAGTTAGCATTGAGGCTTTTAAGCCAATAAATTATTCAGCAGACAGTCCGTCATTATCCAACCCACTATACCCTAACACAGGATCACGGGGGTCTGCTGGAGCCAATCCCAGCTAACACAGAGCACAAGGCAGGAAACAAACTCTGGGCAGGGTGCCAGCCCACTGCAGGGCACACACACACCAAACACACTCATGGGACAATTTCAGATCGCCAGTGCACCTAACCTGCATGTCTTTGGACGGTGAGAGGAAACCCATGCAGGCACGTGGAGAACATGCAAACTCCACACAGAGATCCCAGGTCTCCATACTGTGAGGCAGCAGCGCTACCACTGCGCCACCGTGCCGCCCCATTTGTATAGTGTGTAATGAAATATTTAACATCTGTGAATGCATAGTTTATTGTAGGGGTGTCTATAGCCTTTCAGGGATGGGCTTACATAGCAGGGCATAACAACAGACGCCCTATTCCTCTAAAACAAACCCCCTTGCCCCTTTAACTTTTTTTACAGACATGGAAACTTGGCAGAAAGGAGGCCTCCTCTCTGTTACAATATAGTGTGTGACAGATGAGTTCAAGCAGCAAACAATAAAGAATGCCTCTATAATGGGGCCTTTGGATTGTAAGATTCACTTCAAGTGCAAGTTCCAATTTGCTCGTGTCTGGGTGAACAGGTTGGGAAACTTGACAAGACAGGATTATCTGGTGAAAATTCAATATTTACTTTTCCTCTTCAGTGTGTATTTAGAAGCTGTGGTCTTGATCCCAAAGGTCACAGCTTTGACAGCTGAAAGGAGAGAACTGGGATCATCATTCCTGTAATATGTGTGTGTGGCTGTCTACGTGCACGATGCGGTACTGGACAGTGTGGCTCTTATGCAGGTGTTTGCTTGACCTGCTAGCACCGCGCGTTAAAGCGAGAGACGGCCAAGGACGGTAGCCTAGTGGCTTAAGCACTGGACTGGAAAACTCTTAAGTTGCCACTTCATTACCCTTCACTAATTTACTAACCGTGTCTAACCCTCAGGGAGTTATTACACCTGACAGCTCTCCAGCTGTAGACATCTGGAGCCCGTTGCACTGTACTTGGAAAAAGTACCAAGGGGTGATATGGAAAGCCACTATATAAAAGAAAATGTAATTGTTTTTTTTTTATTATGTGGACTGATGTATTGTCTGTTTGCGGAGAGAGTGTCGACCTCGTCGAGAGGGTTACTTACCTTGGCAGTGACATTCATGTCTCTGGTGACTCTTCCTATGAAGTCAGTATTCAAACTTATGCTTAAATTCAACCCTCTACAAAATGGTGTGAGTAGAGACACGAGTGTTATGACCAGATATGTGGACTAACAGACTGACTGACCAGCTGACTACATCAGAGGCCCATCTTACAGACAATGCACTTCATAAAAAAAAACCTTAAGGGACGTTCTCTAGTGATGGTTATCTTATCTCTACATTTCATTAGTTCATTGTTCTCTTCTTTCAGGGGTAATTCATCTCAGGTGTATTCATTTTGCTAACAAAAAAGGTTGTTAGGATAAAGGAAAAAAATCACTTTGCAGTCCCAATATAAGCCAGAGTATTTTTCAGTTTCTTTGTTACACTTTGCCTGATGATTAGCTGCCTCGAAAGCTTGCTTTTGTAATCTATTTAGTTAGCCAATGAAAGGTGTCATTTCACCCAACTGTATCAATCTATGGCTAACACGGTACAACACTCTACTGCTACGAAGTCAGTAGACAGATTGGGAGAGCATGGAGGGGTCATGAGGTCGCTGGAAAGGGGTGTATGCAGAAGGACGAAGGTCCAAGTCTTTAGAGTCCTGGTGCTTCCTGTCTTGCTATATGGTTGTGAGTCATGGACGCTATCCAGTGACCTGAGATGAAGACTGGACTCCTTTGGTGCTGTGTCTCTCTGGAAAATCCTTAGGTATCGCTGGTTTGACTTTGTGGTGCTCATGGAGTCAATGAGGCACATGACCTGCATTGTGAGTTATAGCACTACGGCCATGTGGCACGATTACCGGTATTGTTGGTTTGACTTTGTGTTGCTCATGGAGTCCCGAATGAGGAACATGACTTGCATTGTGAGGGAGCGTCAGTTACGACACTACGGCCATGTGGCACAATTACCCGAGGGTGATCCGGCTCGTAAGATCCTCATTGTTGGGGACCCGAGTGGCTGGGCCAGGCCAAGGGGTCACCCACGTAACACCTGGCTGTAGCAGATCATTTCCGGAGGGTTGGACAGAACCGCATGTCTGCCTTGGGGGTTGTCAACCAGGATCCCGAGTTGTTTCGTTGTGTGGTGGGTGCGGCAACACACTGTACCAGTGCATGCTCCCCAACTTGACTTGACTTGACTTGATGTATTGTAAGTGGTAACAAAGTACTGTGTGTGGCCTTGCTGAGGCTAAGACAGTGGAATGTAAAGCTCAAAGTTGCTGTTTCATTCACCGTTACTATTTCCTCACTAGCTGTTGGAAAGCATGGCGGCACAGTGGCAGTACTGCTGCCTCGCAGTAAGGAGGCTGGCGTTCACATCTTGGGTGTCCCTTTGTGAAGTTTATGTGTTTTCCCATTGTCCTCATAGATTTCCGCCCACAGTCCAAAAACCATGCAGATTGGTTGAGTTGGCATTGCTGAATTGCCCCGTGTGTGTGTGTGTGTGCCCTGTCCAGGTGGTGTTCCTGCCTTACACCTACGTAAGTGGGTTTGGAAGTTTTCAGCTAGTTATAGTGGGTGTTACGGACAAAAATGATACTTATTGTACACAGTGAACATTCAAGGCTTATCAATTATTCTTTTTATAGGCTATTGTGTATATTTGCCGTGATGTTGGGCACCCATTATTGGGACACCTGATGATTGTTATGGATATTTCCTTGGAAGCTTGCAACCTGGGTGCTGTGAGGCAACAGATACAAAATATCTTCCGGGAGAGTATTTCCCTATCCAAGCTGTTAATTTAAAAAAAAAAAATAAAATAGAATAAAAAAAATAAATCTCCTTTATTTGTTTGTCACATGACCTTTTGCTTACATCCTTGACTTTGTTGTTAGCTCTTCATTTCGGCCAGCTTCAAAAGAGTTAAAAGCCGTTACGTTTTCCCATATCAGATGTGCTTTCACATTCCAGGTAGTCTTCGAGATACGGACGTTCGACTTACAAACAACTCATACTTACGAACGGAGGCTGCAGCTGCTCCTTCATCTGTCTCGGAGACGTGACGCGACGCGACGGGACGCAGACTCCTCAGTAACTGCTGCTCCGTCATCTTCGGCCTGGGGACTCTGCAAGCGGTGGCTGGAGGGGGTGCGGTTTCGCTGCTCGTGCAGTGTAGTGTCCCTCGGGTGGCTCCGGTTGATGAATGGGGCAGTGGGGGCCGCACCCCATTCATTCTCAGTGGGCGGTGGGATGCACGGCAAGCTGTGACCCGGGGTCCATAGTCACTGGGGCAGCAGCTACCCTGTTTTCCCGAAAATAAGCCCTAGCATGATTTTCAGGCTGCTCTGTAATATAAGCCCTACCCCAAAACTAAACCCTAGTCAAGATCGTCATCTGAAAAGTAAGGTGCCAATCGATGTGACACGTGTGCCAGAAGCATCCATTAAATTCCGAGGACACCTTGCCACAATATCTCTGAAAAGGATGTTTAATGATTATATTCATCAAATCGGGGATGTGCTCAGTCCAGCAGCATCGGTGTAAGACAGAAACAAAATCCTTGGACAGGGGGCATCAGCTCATCGCAAGGTGAACACAAGCCCACTCACATACACTAACGTCATTGTAGCTTCACCAGATCCCCAAACCTTTATGTCTTTGGATGGAAAACTGAGCACACTGTGGAAACCCACCAGGAAAACGAGCAAACACCAGGCAGGGATCACAAGGGACGTGACTCCCTACGAGACAGCAGGGCTACTGCTCTGCCACCGTGCCACTCCATAAGTGTAACTATTAGCAATATTCATTACTGTATTCTCTTTCGAGTAATGTCTCCATCTACCATCCCCTACTGGCCAGTGTTACGCAGAGCTCTTAATATGGTTGACTGATCTCGGCTCCTGAACTTTGCAGCTCCTTCAAAGTGATTCTTGGCCTCTCTTATGCGTTCTCTCACGTGTCTCCATGTTTGTGTCGAGAGTTTGAGGGAAACTCTTTCGTTGGTGGTGTCTAGGCGTTTTGACATCGCTTCTGCTTCCTGAAAGAGAGAACCAACAGTGTCAACTGGGACAGCCAAGTACTTGGATATTATTTTGTACTCTTTTCTTAATTTATGCATTTGTATTATTTTATCTTTAACTTTTTTAGAATGCTTTTTAATCTTTATTATCACAGTTGTCATTCAGATTTGCAGCTTGAATAATGATCCCCCTGTGGGATTTTTTATCCTGAAAATGTGGCAGTTATTTTAATTATTCACGGGTGGAGGCCATTTAAATGGTAAACATAGAGCATCCAAAACACATGGATCAAATACTTATGCAGATTTTTATTCCTACCGTAAAATATTTTTGAGTCGCTTTGAAATAGAAACGTTATTGAGAACAAATATTTTGTTATTTAGTAAAATTTGAGAATTTGCCAAAAAGTACCTTACAAGTTTGTTTTTTATATCTATTATTCACAGCTGAAGCACAGGTAGCTTAAATGACTTGCTCAGTGTCACACAGAGAGTCGGAGGTTGGAACTGAATTGGCAACCAGATGGCATAAACGCCAATACCTTCCTGCCTTTTGTAACATCCATCCAGTCAGTCAGTTATTGTCCAACCCGCTATATCCTAACACAGGGTCACGGGGGTCTGCTAGAGCCAATCCCAGGCAACACAGGGCGCAAGGCAGGAACAAACCCCGGGCAGGGTGTGGGCCCACCGCAGGGCACTCACACACACACCCGGGACAATTTAGGATCACCAAGGCACCTAACCTGCATGTCTTTGGACTGTCGGAGGAAACCGGAGCATCCTGAGGAAACACACGCAGATACGGGGAGAACATGCAAACTCTGCACGAAGAAGTTCATTCATCCATTATCCAACCCGCTATATCCTAACACAAGGTCACGGGGGTCTGCTAGAGCCAATCCCAGGCAACACAGGGCACAAGGCAGGAACAAACCCCGGGCAGAGTGTGGGCCCACCGCAGGGCACTCACACACACACCCGGGACAATTTAGGATCACCAAGGCACCTAACCTGCATGTCTTTGGACTGTGGGAGTAAACCCACGCAGACACGGGGAGAACATGCAAACTCCACGCAGGGAGAACCCTAGAAGCGAACCCGGGTCTCCTTACTGCAAGGCAGCAGCGCTACCGCAGTGTCACCATGCTGCACAACATCCATCCATTATCCAATCCGCTATATCCTAACACAGGGTCACTGGGGTCTGCTAGAGCCAATGCCAGGCAACACAGGGCGCAAGGCAGGAACAAATCCCCAGGCAGGGTGCCAAGCCACCGCAGGGCACACACACACCCGGGACAATTTAGGATCGCCAAGGCACCTAACCTGCTTATATTTGGACTGTGGGAGGAAACCCACACAGACACGGGGAGAACATGCAAACTCCATGCAGGGAGGACCCAGTAAGCGAATCCAGGTCTCCTTACTGCGAGGCAGCAGAGCTACCATTGTGCCACTGTGCCACCCTCTATCACAAATAATTCTAATTCAAATCTCTTCTCCATACCTCCCAGCAAGATCTGTCCTAGTCCTCCCAACTGCGGCTCACTTGCTGGGCCTCCAACAGTCCATTTTATAGTCCTTGACCCAGAAGTGCTTCTGTCCTTCAACCCACGCGCCTTGCTAGCACTTCTGGGTCAGATGGAGAATTGGCTTTTTCTTTAGCCTGGAAGTATTTTGGGGCTCCCATCGTTGTGACTTTGGAGTACTTCTAGGCTATGGATGAGGCATGGCTCCTCTGGTGCTCTCACAGCTCCTCCGGCGGCCCCCACGGTACTCAACAGGACCCGGAAAACGATCCCAGATCTCCTTACTGCGAGGCAGCAGCGCTACCACTGCGCCACCGTGCCGCCCGCCTTTTGTAACATTGTTAACAAATAGTTTTGATGTGTCTTGGGATCGTGTTAATAATGGAACGGCAGTGTATGAAATTAAGTTTGATTTATTGATTTTCATTTCTTTGAATAGACTGATGTTTAAATGCAATGAGCAGTGTATTCCCCCAGCCCAGGGGTCCTCAATCACGGTCCTGGAGAGCCGCAGTGGCTGCAGGTTTTTGTTCTGACCTGGTAGCTTAATTAGAAAGCAATTCTTGCCAATAAAGCACTAACAAGCTATGAAATTAAATGAACTCTGCTATGTCAGGTCATTCTCATAGCCTAGATTTTCTTTCCCTTTCTATCATGCAAATGATTTGAAGGCTAAAATGGACGAGTAATTCTCAGTCCTTCACTTTTTTTCTCTTCATTTTTCTTCCAAGTATTTCATTAAACCCAATAGTGCAGATAAATACACACACAGAGGTGTAAATGTAAATAAGCTAAATGGAGAAATGCTGCTCTCTCTTGTCATTTGTATGTTACTGATAATAAGGAGCAATTAAAATAGCTGTTTAAGACAAAATTAAGCAATAAGGGCTCAAAATCACTAAAGTGAAGCAGAAGTGTTACTTTAGCAATAAGTGCTTTTTATTAAGCGACTGGGTTGGAGCAAAAACCTGCAGCCACTGCGGCTCTCCAGGACCGTGATTGAGGACCCCTGGGCTAGTGGTTACAGTGTTAAACTGTCAAGTGCATGGTCACCTCTTCACTTCTCACTATTCAGTGCATTCACTTAATCCCCGCTATTCACAGAAAACTGGTTTCAAAAATGCCATGTAGGCGGGGACACACAAAAATAACCGGATTGGTAAAAAAATATATATATCTTTATTGCTGTCCTACAGCATTCTAAACAGTGTCACCTTCTATATACTCCTCGTCCCGATCTCTACGCCGCTCCATACGTATCTTCCATTGATTGAAACAGTGCTGGATGTCTTCTTGCTTGAGGCTCTTCAACAGGCTTGCCATTTCTGTATTCACCTCATCCATTCAAAAAAAATGTGTTCCCTTCGGGTCACTTATGATTTTTGGGAACAAGTAAAAATCACAGGGAGCTATATTGGGTGAATAGGGAGGATGATCGAGGACAGGAATGTTTTTGTCAGTTAAAAACTGCTTTACGGAAAAACAATCTGATTCACCGTTCTGATGTTTTCATCCGTCCGAGACGAGCGTGAGCGACCTGTGCGTTGAATGTCTTCCACATTTTCTAGTCCTTCCTTGAAACATTCGTTTCACACAAAAACTTGTCTGTGAGACAAACTCTTACCACCGTACACTGTTTTTATCATTTCATAAGTTTCTGTGGCCGCTTTGTTTAATTTTGCGAGAAATTTGATGTTGAATTACTGTTTTGTTTTTTTTTTTTCACCCAACATTGTAGCGTCAAGTCGTGTAGCAATTTGTTGTGCAAATACTGACTGGGCTCTTCACGGGATATACCTAGCCGGTCGGCGGTTTGAGGGGTCGTGTAGGAGGGGATATAGTTCTATGATTCACCACCTCCAGATCCCCCAAGCTCAGTCCAGTCCAGTTATTTTTGTGTCTCACCTAGTATACCCTTATTGTGGGTAGAAACCAGGGTATTGGTCTCTGAATAATCAGGTTAACACATGTAGATTTCTCAGTGAGTAACGCGGTTATTTGGCCATGTAACCCCTTAACTGCGTTACACTTCAGAATTTCATAGCGTTTTCTCTTGGTAGAGTAATATATTACTCTACTTTCCCCTCTTGTATTATTAATACCGTATTAACTCGTGTACCACGCGCCCTCGTGTAAGACGCGCACACTAATTTTTACAAAGGAAATCGTTTTGCCCCGTGTACGACGCGCGTTGCGATTGTAAAGGAAGCGCTTGGAGAAAGAGAGCGCGAGCGAGAAAGAACGAGAGAGTGCAAGTGCGCGAGCGAGCGAGTGAGATAGAGAGAGCGTGAGCAAGCGAGCGAGCCCAAGCCGAAGAAGTAAACATTACAGAATTACATTTCCTCATGTTTGACGCACACCTGATTTTCTAATGCTAATTTTCAGGAAAAAATGTGCATGTGGTACACGCGTAAATACGGTATGCAGCCTTTGTCAGAATGCCTCAAATCTCCCAGACTTACCACTGTTTATAAGGTGCTGTACCATATAACTTCTCACCTTCCCTTCTACATCTACAACCTCAGGCAATTAGGTGTAATAAAAGACAAGCAGGAGTTAAGTTACAATTTAAACAATGTATTATTGATAATATTCATAAATAATAACAATATTTAAAGTACATTTGAATATTGGCAACCATACAACCTGACAAATGATGATGTGTAGTTTCAGACGGCACACAGACTTGTTAGTTACTTAATGTCTCTAGTTAAATCATCATTTGTGGTCAGCTTTCTTCAGAATAGTCCGCATGCCTGTCTCAATATGTCTGCCGAGCTGTGCTTTTCATTGTGTTGTCCTTTTCAGTTCATAATGTGTGATTGTCTTTCATCAGTTTAGTAAGAGAGAGAGTGTGAGGTAATGCACACAAATTTATAGGTTTTCTGACCAAACCCCAAGCCAATAGGATGTCATAGTACTTAAAGGCTTCTCATACAAGCCAATTCCAAACAACCATACTTCAGTCCAATGGGGGGGACAGAATATTTTCACGCCCGTCCTCTAAACCAGGTGTTAAGGTAAAGCTTGGCAGTTAGGCAGCCTGGGTTTCCTGTGGGGGTTGACTAAGAGACTTTAGCAGAGAAATATTTGTCAAACCTGTTTGAGGCACTTCCCCCAACCTTGTCGTAAAATTCTCTTTCCTGACTTAGTCCTAGGGGGGTAAACATGAATGCTTCTCAGTAATGTAACACTTTTAGTAAGTCTGATGTAAGTCTTTTATCAGTTTGGTAAGAGAGAGAGTGAGGTAAAGCAAGCAAATTTATAGGTTTTCTGTCCAACCCCTACAGCCAATAGGGTGTCATGGTACATAAAAGCTTTTAATACAAGCCAATTTCAAACAGCCATACTTCAGTCCAATTGGCAGAGAACATCTTCTCACCTGCCACTCCCCAAAACCATTTGTTGAGCTAAAGTTTGCCAGTTAGGCAGCCTAGCTTTCCCGTGGGAGTTGACTGAGAAAAATCAAACACTTACCAAACTTGTTTGAGGCATTTCCCCCAACTCTGTCATAAAATTCAAAGAGACTCAGTCCTAAAAGGGGGGGTAAACATGAATGCTTATCACTAATGTAACACTAATATTACAGTTGCTTTGCCTAAGTTACAAATAAAGACATACAAAATATTTATCAACTTGTATGCAAAATTTCACATCACAACACATAGTCTGCACATCTTCGCTTTGCACGTTTATTCAGCCACAGGTAGAAAATCGTGGAAGCTTCCACAAAGATGAATTTCCTAAGGCAAATGCTCAAGCGATCACAATATAACTTCTTCTAATTGAAATAACCTGTCTCAGTATTTCAGAAATCGTTAAATTTACACTGGGGGAGTAGGGTAATGAGATATGGAATGAATTACGGTTGTGACCAGAGGTACCACTGTGTGTGTGTGTGTGTATATATATATATATATATATACTGCTCAAAAGAATTAAAGGAACACTTTTTAATCAGAGTATAGCATAAAGTCAATGAAACTTATGGGATATTAATCTGGTCAGTTAAGTAGCAGAGGGGGTTGTTAATCAGTTTCAGCTGCTGTGGTGTTAATGAAATTAACAACAGATGCACTAGAGGGGCAACAATGAGATGACCCCCAAAACAGGAATGGTTTAACAGGTGGAGGCCACTGACATTTTTCCCTCCTCATCTTTTCTGACTGTTTCTTCACTAGTTTTGCATTTGGCTACAGTCAGTGTCACTACTGGTAGCATGAGGCGATACCTGGACCCTACAGAGGTTGCACAGGTAGTCCAACTTCTCCAGGATGGCACATCAATACGTGTCATTGCCAGAAGGTTTGCTGTGTCTCTGCACAGTCTCAAGGGCATGGAGGAGATTCTAGGAGACAAGCAGTTACTCTAGGAGAGCTGGAGAGGGCCATAGAAGGTCCATAACCCATCAGCAGGACCAGTATCTGCTCCTTTGGGCAAGGAGGAACAGGATGAGCACTGCCAGAGCCCTACAAAATGACCTCCAGCAGGCCACTGGTGTGAATGTCTCTGACCAAACAACCAGAAAGACTTCATGAGGGTGACCCAAGGGCCCCATGTCCTCTAATGGGCCCTGAGCTCACTGCCCAGCAGCATGCAGCTCGATTGGCATTCGCCATAGAATACCAGAATTGGCAGATGCACCACTGGTGCCCTGTGCTTTTACAGATGAGAGCAGGTTCACCCTGAGCACGTGACAGAAGTGAAAGGGTCTGGAGAAGCCATGGAGAACATTATGCTGCCTGTAACATCATTCAGCATGAGCAGTTTGGTGGTGGGTTAATGATTGTCTGGGGAGGCATATCCATGGAGGGTCACACAGACCGCTACAGGCTTGACAAAGGCACCTTGGCTGCCATTAGGTATCAGGATGAAATCCTTGGACCCATTGTCAGACCCTATGCTGGTACAGTGGCTCCTGGTGCACGACAATTCCTGGCCTCATGTGGTGAGAGTATGCAGGCAGTTCCTGGAGGATGAAGGAATTGATACCATTGACTGGCCACCACACTTTCCTGACCTAAATCCAATAGAACACCTCTGGGACATTATGTTTTGGTCCATCCAATGCCACCAGGTTGCACCTCAGACTGTCCAGGAGCTCAGTGATGCCCTGGTCCAGATCTGGGAGGAGATCCCCACAACACCATCTGTCATCTCATTAGAAGCATGCACCGATGTTGTCAGGCATGTATACAAGAACACAGGGGCCATACAAAGTGCTGCGCACAATTTGAGTTGCTGCAATTAAATTTTGGCAAAATGGACTAGCCTGCCACATAATGTTTTCACTCTGATTTTTGGGGCGTCTTTGAATTCAGGGCTCTGTAGGTTGATCATTTTCATTTCCATCAAACGATGTGGCATCCTTTCGTTCCTAACACATTACCCAGTCTATATCAGTATAGATATCCAGGAGGATTTCTTTTTCCCATTGAGATCTGATGTGTTTTCAAAGTGTTCCTTTAATTTTTTTGAGCAGTTTATATATATATATATATATATATATATGTGTGTAAAATGTGTGTGTGTACGTACATGTAGTCTGATTTCCTATTACAGTAATCCCTCGCTATATCGCGCTTCGACTTTCGCGGATTCACTCTATCGCGGATTTTAAATGTAAGATATCTAAATATATATCATGGATTTTTCGCTGGTTCGCGGATTTCTGTGGACAATGTGTCTTTTAATTTATGGTACATGCATCCTCAGTTTGTTTGCCCAGTTGATTTCATAGAAGCTACCCAATCAGAGCATGTATTACATATTAACTAAAACTCCTCAATGCTATAAGATATGCATCCTGCGCGGTGCTCGATTGTTTGCTTGTCTCTGTCTCTATCTCACCCTCTCTGACGTTCTCTGCGCCTGACGGAGGGGGTGTGAGCAGAGGGGCTGTTTGCACAGAGGCTGTTTGCCTAGTGGATACAGACGCTCCTCTAAGAAATGCCGCTTTATCGAGGTGCTTCGGCATATTTAAAAGCACAAAAGCACACGTATTGATTTTTTGATTGTTTGCTTTAATCTCGCTCTCTCTCTCTCTCTGCGTTCTCTGACGGAGGAGATGTGAGCAGAGGGGCTGTTTGCACAGAGGCTGTTTGCTTAGAAGATACTGACGCTCCTCTAAAAAATGCCGCTTTATTGTGGTGCTTCGGAATACTTCAAAGCCCACGTATTGATTTTTTAATTGTTTGCTTTTCTCTCTCTCTCTCTGAAATTCTCTGCTCCTGATGCTGGCACTCCTTTGAAGAGAAGATATATTTGCATTCTTTTAATTGTGAGAAAGAAGAAAGAAGATCTCTGTCTTGTCATGAAGCACAGTTTAAACTTTTGACAAAAGGGTGTTATTTCATGTCTAGAGGGCTCTAATAATGTTAACAGTGTGGGAGAGTTTATAAAGGCTTAAAATATATAAAAATAACCATACAAACATATGGTTTCTACTTCGCGGATTTTCGTCTAT
The DNA here is from genome assembly GCF_016835505.1 of Polypterus senegalus. NCBI lineage: Eukaryota > Metazoa > Chordata > Cladistia > Polypteriformes > Polypteridae > Polypterus > Polypterus senegalus. Next base: position 316,110,029 of record NC_053154.1, read on the forward strand.
CGCGGGTGGGTTCTGGAACGCAACCCCCGCGATCGAGGAGGGATTACTGTAAAGCAACAAGTAACCTAACACAAAACTTATTTTAGTGAAGTAAGAATGCCTGCATTGTTGTTACCCTTTTATCACTAAGTGTAAGGCAAGATGCAAATGTATCAGCATGCCGCTCCTCTGCAGGGCTCATTTGCACAGCCAAGCAGGAGAACGTGCTGCATAAATTCGGCAACAGAAACATATTAATAAAAGGAAAGAATGCGATTTAATTCACAGAATGTGAAGGACTAAACGCATTTATAAAACACAAGAAAGTGATCATGTTTGGTTGTGTTTCTGATCCGTTTCATGAACGTTAATATATGAGCTTGGGATTTAATTAGTTTAGGATTGGCCTGTCTATAATCCAGTTTTTTTATACAAAGGAATAAAAAATAACTTAAAGTAACGGGATTACATTTTATAATAAGAAACTTTCCTTATTCCTCTTGATATTATGTATTTAATTAATTTTTTTGGTCAGTAATGAGCAGTGTAGTTAAGTTACTTTTACAAGTAACGTTGCCCACACTGCTTGGAAGACACTGGCTTCATGCTTGTTGTCAGACTCACGGTGGCCGATGAGAACGTTTATCTTTGACTTTGCACGGTTTAATGATGTCGGAGTGTTTTTCCAAAGGAGGACTCTGTAAGTGGACTCGGTTCTATGGAACCAGTTTTTTGCCTTAACCGGGTTATTCACCTTATCCTGGTTTTATATGTGCATGTACTGTAAACACAGTCATTGACTCACAGCAATCGCCTATTACTATTAAAAGCAGTGTGTATATCGTGGCAGACAGCCGGTAGCTCAACCCGGCCGGGACACCCCTGTGATGGAAGGATGGGGGAAGGCAGCTTCATCAGGACACTGCCTCCCCCAAAACACTAGATGGCAGCTCCCCTGGAGTGTAGCGGTGCCCGAGATTCCTGCAGGGCATCCTGGGATTTGGAGTCCGGTTTCTCAGCCCTGTTGGATGTCATGGGTGCCACCAGGGGGAGCTGAGAAAGGACCTGGGGGAGTCATGCTTCCCTTGCAGCCCAGAAGTGCTTGGAAGTCATGAAGATGGAAGCCCTCAAAGTATTTCTGGGATGATTGAAGAGTTGGGTTTCTCCATCTGACCCGGAAGTGCTGGCAAGTCACAGGGACGGAAGAACAGAAGCACGTCCGGGACAAGGACTATATAAAGGACTGGTGGAGACCCAGCAAACGTACCAGAGTCGGGAGGATAGGACAAAGCCTGAAGAGGAGTGGAAGAAGAAGGAACTTAATGGTGTTTGTCTGTTGCTTTGTGGCTACTGACATTGGAAACTGTAAATAAACGTGTGGAGTGTGGCAAAACTTGTCTCCTGCCTGTCTATGTCTGGGTTAGGGTGGCAGTATGCCCCCTAGTGGTTCACAATATATAGACATACTAGCAAAATACCCGCGCTTCGCAGCGGAGAAGTAGTGTGTTAAAGAAGTTAGGAAAAAGAAAAGGAAACGTTTTAAAAATAACGTAACATGATTGTCAATGTAATTGTTTTGTCACTGTTATGAGTGTTGCTGTCATCATGGATTTGATTATCATTATTTCTTTCAATCAGGTTCGTATTTGGAGGACGTGTTGTGTTCAAGTTACATTCCGTGTTTGTCAACTGTTGTAAATATTACAGGTTTCATTCATCGAAGTGTTCACCACCCAAATCGGTACTCGTGAATCTAAGATGTTTAACAGGCATTCCCGGTATTAAGTTGTGGATTTGCCTGCGAATATTTAGCGGCAGCGTGTCTATGAACGTAATTTAAACTTAAGCTTTACATCTTGCTTTCCTATTGATATGTCTACAAAGGCTTGTTCAGCTTCATAGGGTTGTTCCTCTCTTACTGCATCAATAAACAGCTCGTCTTCCTCTTTATCTGAGACATCACACACTGCATGCACGGGTTTACCTTTCCCAGTCCTGCAAAGTCGGTTCACGTGAGCCGCTGGGAGTACATGCATCGAAGCTTCTCAGCTGTGCTTGTGCTATCTCGTGTGATCTTGCGATGTCCACGGCTTTATTTAATGTTAGCTCAGACCCGGCACTTAAAAGTTTCTCTCGCACTTTTGCTGAGTTTGTACCAAACACTAGACTATCCCTCACCATCTCATCTTCGTTTGCACCACCAGCAATTTTAACTCCGTTACAAAGTGATCAAAAGCCTCGTTTATACCCAGCGTCTTCTCATTGAACTTGTATCTCGCGAATATCGTATTCGTCGTAGGCATGACAAACGCCAGCGGCAGCGTGCCTATGAACCTAATTTAAACTTAAGGTTTACACCGTGCTTTGTTTCCGCAATAGCTGCACTTATGAATATGCTTCACTCGCTTCATATCCTTTTGCTGCCTTCTCAATTGTGTAATGCATTTTTTGTTCAGCGCTCTTTGGAGCTCTTGTACTGCGTTCACAGTCAGTTCACGTGAGCCGCTCGGAATACACACATCCAAGGTTCTCAGCAGTGCTTGTGCTATGTCGTCTGATCTTGCGATGTCCACGGCTTTATTTAATGTTAGCTAAGACACGGCACTTAAAAGTTTCTCTCGCAATTTCGCTGAGTGTGTGCCAAACACTAGTCTATCCCCGACCATCTCATCTTCGTCTGCATAAGCACAGTCCTTCACCTGCGAATATTTAGCGGCAGCGTGTCTATTGGATTGCTGCTGACAGACGGCCTTATATGGGCAGGCACTCAATTACGTGGGAGGCGTGACGATGAGGGACGCAACTCCACCTCACACGGCGACCGAGCTGCAGGCTATGGCCGTGTATATGTATGAAAGAAGGTTCCAGTTATGACCGTTACGCGTAGAATTTCGAAATGAAACCTGCCTAAATTTTGCAAGTAAGCTGTAAGGAATGAGCCTGTAAAATTTCAGCCTTCTACCTACACGGGAAGTTGGAGAATTAGTGACGAGTCAGTGAGTCAGTCAGGCAGTCAGTGAGGGCTTTGCCTTTCATTAGTATAGATAATAGTGAAGGCGTCCAGTAGTTCTTTGTTTACAGGTTTCTTCTGTGCGCACTCTGTTTCAGACGTAGTGAGAGTTTTGTTTTAGGTCAATGGAGAGCAACATGACTTTGTCGACACCGATGTTTGTGTCATACTCTTTTGACATTTGATTATCCACATACACACACATAAACATTGATCTTCGGGTCTTATAATGGGTGCGACTAATTTGTGGGGATGATCCACTAGTCCGTACTTTCCAGTCTACTGTTGTTCTTGGGATGTAAGGCCAGAGACCTGAATAAGATGATCAGAAAGGCCAGTTTGGTTTCAAGACTAACTCTGGTAACGCACGGCAGCAAATGTAGAGGCTGTCCTGGTTAACGTTACTCGTCCTCGTCCTCCTCCTCCTCCATGTTGTGTAATTCTGGATCACTTTAAGTCACTGGATCATTCATCCTGGTCTGCTAAGAGGTGCTGCTGATGTTCCACTGCCATAGGTTTGTGTGATGCCTTGTTTCATTTTGCCTGGCTTCACTCTTGTCAGTTATAGCAGATAAACTGGCATAAGGACACCATTTCTTTGCATTATTATGCCATTATTGTTATATTCTGTGTCTCGTTCTGGGTTTTGCACTCATAAAAATATATTGTAATACATAAAAAAATATGCAAATTATTTTATGTTCTGCATTACTGCTGAAGTAGGCGAATTTCCCTTGGGGGATCAATAAAGAAATCTGTCTTTTTTTATATAGTGGCCTTCATATGTACTTTAGAAAATGTATATTTATCTATGTATAGCAGTAGAGTGTTGTACCGTGTTAGCCATAGATCGATACAGTAGGGTGAAATGACACCTTTTATTGGCTAACTAAATAGATTACAAATGCAAGCTTTCAAGGCAGCTAATCATCAGGCAAGGTGTAACAAAGAAACTGAAAAATACTCTCGCTTATATTGGGACAGCAAAGTGATTTTTTTCTTTCATCTTAACAACCTTTTTGTTCAGATGTTAGCAAAATTAATACACTTTAGATGAATTAGGCCTGAAAGAAGAACTAATGAAATGTAGAGATAAGATAACCATCACTAGAGAAAGTCCAGTAAGGTTTCTTCTGAAGTGCATTGTCTGTAAGATGGGCCACTGATGTGGTCAGCTGGTCAGTCAGTCTGTTAGTCCACATACCTGGTGTGGTAGCTGGCCCGGACACAGACAGGCAGACACGTGCCCGTCACCCGCAACACGTTTATTATACATTATAATTTAACAATAAGTGCACTCACAGAACCCAAAAGTCCCCAAAGTCCTGGACAACACAATAATGCCTCACTCTTCAGGCCGCCTCCTGGTCTCCTCCAGAGACTTCGTCCGTCTTCTACCCGACTCTACCATTTTATGAAGGGAGGCGGCCCCTTTTATGTTCTTCCACCGACACGCCCCAGTGTGGCGGAAGTGTCGGCTGCATCCCCAGAAGCACTCCGGGTGTCCCTGCTCCTCTTCCCCCCAGCACTTCCGGGTGTGGAGGAAGTGCTGAGGTTTCAGGGCTCCAAAGGCATGGGGGCGCCCCCTTGGCGGTGACCACGAGCCCCTACAGGGTTGAGCTTCAAAGCTCTGTACCCGTGGCCCCCAAAGGAACCAGGGCGGTTGCCCACACATTGTCTGGGGAAGGCACAAGCCCTTCTCCAGTCCTCCTGGGCATCCCGGCCGGGTCGCTACCCCAGCCATCTCCGACAGTGGTCATAAAACTTGTGTCTCTGTTCAGACCATTTTCTACAGTATTGAATATAGAATGATACCAAACATATTTATGTAGGTTTTAAAATAAGCCCTATTTAAAGTGTGACAAAAAATGAGACGTAAAAACGTCACCGTTGCACTTTTAGGCTTAGGATTTTATATATATATAAAGTAGATGTATGGGTCTACATATGTATGTATGGGTGGATGGATCTATGTGTGTATATGTTATGGCCAAAACCCGAAGTTCGGCCATTTTGTATTTTGGCCGCGAGGTGTGGCCAAAGTCCAAATTACTAGAAATGACCAGTGTAAATGCTACTTTGACCGGCCATTTTGCGAAGTGGGGAGAACTCCCTGGCTAAAATCCGATGTGCTGATGTTGAGACTGTCCGCTCAAGGTGTGAAGATGCTTAAAAACTTTCAGATGCAGAGTTTTCCATTCTGCACGAGAAACTTCTTACACTGGAATCTGTAGACACAGAAGAAAAATCACTACGAACCGTCGTGTCTTCCCAATTACCGACCGGCGGCCAAGGCTACACTCGATGCAATTGCACTGCTAAATGCTGCTCGTGCCTTTTTTTCTTCCGACTTTGGCCGAATGCCCCGTGCCATTTTGCAAACTGGCTGGCCAAAACCGAAAATCGAGGAAAAGATCAGACATTGGCCGGTCCATTTACAGCGACATTGGCCATTTGCCGCTTTGGTCGATTTCGGGTTTTGGCCGTAACATATACATATGTACGTATGTATCTATGTATGTACTGTATGTGTGTATACATGTATGTAAAATATTGTGTCTCAATAGAAAGGTGTGAGATGATCCTTCCTAATGTTCTTTGAAACATAAGGTTGTGGTTCAAATGTTTATGTCTGATTAGACCTTTTTTGTTTTAAACTGGTAAGCAGTGTGATGTAGCAGTTAAGGCTTTGAAAACCCGAGGTTGTGGGTTCAAATCCAGCTAATAATACTATGTAACCATAAACAAGTCACTTCACCTGCCTGTGCTCCAGATGACATATTGAGACAGCTTAGCTATTAGCTAAGCAAACACTTGATGGACTTAATGGTCTCATCTCATTTGTCAGTTGTTCTGTATTCTAACAATGAACATACATTAAATACGACTTTGTACAAGAGATGGAAGAAACACACTTGAGATCCTTCCATTCACTTGTCAGTTTCCTACATAGAGAGATCAGGCCACGGAGCGGGAAACAGTGTAGAGCTCAGGCACATGTTGAATTTCATCTGGTACGTGCCGTTCCTTCTGTGATTCTGCCTTCATGCTAACTTTATTTCTTATTTTTTTATTATTTGAAACTGCATTTGTTTACTCAGGAAAACGAATTGTGCCCTTTTGTTACGATTTAAGCCCTGCAGGGCCCCAACATGAGAAGCAATTTGGAGTAGATTGACTTGGAAAGAATTCTTGCTTGGGGTGAAAATCAAACCCTTGAAAACTCAAAGATCTTCCTGTAAGAAAATGTGCAGTCAGTGCTACCGTCAAAAAACAGATTAGCATGGAATGTAAAGGTCTTGGATGACTAGCTGTCATTTTGGGTTTGTGTACAGCTTGAGTGTTTTAGCCCCTGGTGACTTAAGTGCTGATCTGTTGTTTCACACTTTATTATGGACTCATACTTTTAATGCACTAAGAATTTTGTATTTTTTTTCCTTTTGAAAGGCCTTAATATGAACTATCCATCCATCCATTCATTATCCAACCCACTATATCCCAAGTACAGGGTCATGGGGGCTGCTGGAGCCAATCCCAGCCAACACAGGGCGCAGGGCAGGAAACAAGACTCCGGGCAGGGCGCCAGCCCACCGCAGTTAATTTGAACTAGTGATAGGGGGAAAAAAAATACCAAAGTATGAAAGTGGAAATGATGGCACTGCTGGTTCATAGTGACTGACCCAAATTCAGTTTAGGTTTGCAGTGCCATTCTTGTGGGGCCTGCAAGTTCTCTTTTTGTTGTCTTACTTTGAATCTAACGGTCCAGAGACATGCTGTTACATGGAATAGCACAGGGGTGCCCACACTTTTTCGGCTTGCGAGCTACTTTTAAAATGACCAGGTCGAAATGATCTACCTACATTAAAAATTATATATATATATATATATATATATATATATATATATATATATATATACCACACATACTGAGTATATTTTATACATAAAATGTATGTTGTTGTACCTTGCATAACTGAATAACCTTTGTGGCACAATAACAATTCAATACATTTATGGTCACTACAGTATTTGGATTTAATAATCGTCATTGACTCGCATAAATAAGTAGATCCGAATAATGAATTTGAATTCAGCTGAGTGAAAAATGACGGCTGTCCGATTAACTGGGATTTTTAGTTCCCTCTCCTTTTTATTTCTCAGGTCGTTTTTCAGAAGGAAGTCAGTTTCGTAGTTTTTATGAACAGTTCAAAAGTGCCTTTCCACATTTTCCTTCTTTGGATTAGCAGTGATAGATGGACAGATCAGACAAACGCACTTCGATTGTGACATTGTGAGAAACAAATCTTCTTCCCATTCCACATCCCCTCCACAAAGAATTTTTTTTAAATCCCTTCTTTAGTCGATATAAATTGGAAGGCTAACTAGATCACTTAGATCGCTGGAGTTTTGCAGTGGCTCGTGTGTGCGGGATGACCAGTGTGTTAGAAGACAAGAGATCTCAGACTGGCGACTCTGTATGTCAATCAAGTGGCAAATGCCATAGAGAGGATATATGATAGACTAACGTTTAAAATTTTTTTTTTGAATGCAGCGTGATCTACCTGCACTACCTTTGCGATCTACCGGTCTATCGCGATCAACGCATTGGGCACCCCTGGACTAGCAGTTCTAAATTGGCCCACTATTAATGAGTTTGCCCAGTGATGGACTGGTGTCCCTATGGTGTGAATTCTTTGCTCCCATAGCCAGGGCTGTTGAGTCAATATGCAAAAACCTGTTTGTATTTAGACTTATGCAGTATATTTATTTACTATGTTGATTGAAAGCACAAAACGTAGAAGATACATCAATGATTCCAGATTTTATGAGCGTGGATTTGCCAGTGAGTGTAACCTGCAGTGAACTTTATCCCAGCTGATTTGAAACCGATTCTTCCAGGATGGACTCAAAAAAATTGATCCTGAATTGAATTAGAACACTCTAGACGAGAGCAGGCCATTCAGCCCAACAAAGCTCGCCAGTCCTATCAACTTATTTCCTCCAAGAAAACATCAAGTCGAGTTTTGAAAGTCCCTAACGTCTTACTGTCTACCACACTACTTGGTCGCTCATTCCAAGTGTCTATCGTTCTTTGTGTAAAGAAAAACTTCCTAATATTTGTGCGAAATTTACCCTTAACAAGTTTCCAACTGTGTCCCCGTGTTCTTAATGAACTAATCCTTCTATATAAAAGCGGTCGGGATTGTCCTTCCATCCTGTGAGTGCTACGCAGGCACGGAGTTTCACACACGCCCCGTCCATTTTGCAATGCACGATGGGATTTGTAGTTTCGTTTTTCCAGGTAAAAGATGATTTTCTACTCCAGACTGTGCGATATCTTCTTCTTCTTTCTTACTATATAAAAGCGGTCGGGATTGTCCTTCCGTCCCGTGAGTGGTATTCCGCTTATCACAGACTTACTACTTGCAGCTTGCGATGCAAGCGACATGATGTGAGCAGAGTTCTGGTGCTCCCATCGTTCTCTTGCTTTTGTGCGCGATGCGCTGGAAAAATAGACAAAATTATGTCTCTGGAAATAATTAATGTTGATGGAGTACAAAATAAATATCAGGGGGGTTCAAAAGGGCGACCTCAATATAGAAAAAAAGTTTAAATTTCATCACAAAAATAACAGGAACTACGAGTATTAAAGTAATACCGCTCAAATGCAATATAACCAAATGAATGAGTTTGTATAAAATATCAAATTGATCTACATATTGAATTGCCTTAAGAAGTGGTCAACTTAAAAGTCGGTCGCCTTAAAACGCAGGTCAGCCTAGTTTTAAAATAACAGTCTCGATCCACTGGACTAATTCCCTTCAGAATTTTAAACACCTCTTAATCTCCTTTTCCTTAAACTGTAAAGGCTCAGCTCTTTTACTCTTTCCTCCTAACTCATCCCCTGTAGCCCTGGTCTCAGCCTAGTTGCTCTTCTCTGGACCTTTTCTAGTGCTGCTCTGTCCTTTTTGTAGCCTGGAGACCCAAACTGCACCCAGTACTCCAGATGAGGCCTCACCAGTGTGTTATAAAGACTAGAGCAGAACCTCCTGTGACTTGTAATCCACACATCAAGGCGCTATATAACCTGACATTCTGTGAGCCTTCTTAATGGCTTCTGAACACTGCCAGAAAGTCGATAGCTTAGAGTCCACTATGACTCCGAAATCCTTCTCATAAGGTGGACTCTCGATTTTCCGACCGCCCATTGTGTATTCAAACCTCACATTTTTACTTTCTTTACATTTACTGACATTAAATTTCATCTGCCACAAATCTGCCCAAGCCTGTCTGCTATCCAAGTCCTTCTGTGATGATATAACGGATTCCAAATTATCTGCTAATCCACCTGTCTTGGTGTCATCTGAAAACTTAACCAGCTTGTTACTTATATTCCTATCTAAATCATTTATATATATTAAAAATAGCAGCAACCCTAGCACTGACCCCTGCTGGTCACCACTCTTAACATCACCCAATTCTGATGAGGTTCCTCGCACCATCACCATCACCCTCACCAATTCTGCACCCATCTACAAACATCACCCTGAACTCCTACTTTTTTCAGTTTGATGCCCACCCTCTCATGTGGCACCTCATCAAATGCTTTCTGAAAGTCCAGATAAATAATCTCATAAGCTCCACTTTGATCGTATCCTTTTGTTGCCTCCTCATAGAATTCCATAGAATTAACTGGTTTTGGGAATACAGTATTATGTAGTGGTATATTTTTAAGATTTTGCATACTGTGAAAGGCACTATATACTGTAAAATTAAGATTTATTGACTGGTTGAAACTCTTGACTGTTGTAATAGCACAGCTCTGCCTCGCTGTATTGATTGGCTTGGCACTCACTGGTTCAAATCTGCAATATTCGCCTCGGAAACGTGAGAGCAAGCCGCTGTGTTGGTTCTTCTTACGGATCACATTGATTGAAAGCAGCTGGAAAGACACCGTCACGCAGAACGTACTTGCTGGCATTCATTCCCGTCTCCTAATGCTCATTTATACGAGTAAAAAAAACAGGAAGTGCGATACATCATTGGAGCACATCACAAATGGTGCAAGTCGTTTGTCAGCGTCACCTTGCTTTTTCATCATTTGCATTTTATTTTTCTATCTCTCGTCTGAGCAAAACAAAGAGCGTCCTGAAAGATAAGTCTTCCTGTCATAAATGTGCACTTGGTGAGTGATTGCGCTCAGATTTTGGCCAAGTAATATTCTGAAAGGGCGATTTGTCTACAAGCAAAGGAGCAGTAATCGGAAAACTTGCCCCTCATTTGTCTGAGAACTTACCCAACCATCATAAATAGAGGAAAAATGTTGATTAGAAAATTGAAAGACGTTCCTTTTCAATGACAAATTTTAAAGGTAGGCAAACAGTCACCAATATTCAGTGCTTCTTCTAAAAAACACTATATGAAATGTAGCGAGCCCTGCGATGGGCTGGCGCCCTGCCCGGAATTTGTTTCCTGCCTTGCGCCCTGTGTTGGCTGGGATTGGCTCCAGCAGACCCCTGTGAACCTGTGTTAGGATATAGCGGGTTGGACACTGACTGACTTTTTCTTCATAGCTGTAGCAACAATTGGTGTCAACCCCGTGTTTTATGGTGGCCATGTTGGCTCACTCATCATATAATTTAAGCACCACAATGTGCTGAATTTTTACCTTCAACAATTCATTTTAAAGCAGTGGTTCCCAACCTTTTTTTGGCCATGCCCCACCTAGGCCACACTAAAATCATGATGTCCCCCACTGTAACATATACCTTATTCTTATGATCAACTATTCAAAAAGTGAATTCCTACTCTAAGAAATTGTTTAAAAAAATAATATAATATGAAGTAATATGAAAATAAGGGGTGACACGGTGGCGCAGTGTTCGCTTCCCAGGTCCTCCCTGCGTGGAGTTTGCATGTTCTCCCCGTGTCTGCGTGGGTTTCCTCCCACAGCCCACAGACATGCAGGTCAGGAGCATGGGTGATCCTAAATTGCCTAAATTGCTTGGTGTGTGTGCCATGCTGGTGCCCTGCCCGGGGTTTGTTTCATGCCTTGCGCCCTGTGTTGGCTGGGATTGGCTCCAGCAGACCCCTGTGACCCTGTAGTTCGGATATAGCGGGTTGAATAATGGATGGATGTTGGGCAGCATGGTTGCGCAATGGTATTGCTGCTGCCTCGCAGTAAGGAGACCTGGGGTTGCTTCCCGGGGTCTTCCCTGCGTGGAGTTTGCATGTTCTCCCCGTGTCTGCGTGGGTTTCCTCCCACAGTCCACAGACATGCAGGTTAGGTGGATTGGAGATTCTAAACTGGCCCGTGTGTGTGTGCTTGGTGTGTGGGTGTGCCCTGCGGTGGGCTGGCGCCCTTCCTGGGGTTTGTTCCTGCCTTGCGCCCTGTGCTGGCTGGGATTGGCTCCAGCGGACCCCCGTGACCCTGTAGTTAGGGTATAGCAGGTTGGATAATGGATGGAAATGTAGCGATTGATCCATATTGCAATTTATTGTGTGTTTTTGTATTGTACTCTCACTACTTAATAAAGAGCATTGTGATGGGGCCTACAACTAAAGATCCATCCATCCATCCATCCATCCATCCATCCATCCATCCATTATCCAACCCGCTGAATCCGAACACAGGGTCATGGGGGTCTGCTGGAGCCAATCCTAGCCAACACAGGGCACAAGGCAGGAACCAATCCCGGGCAGGGTGCCAACCCACCGCAGACAACTAAAGATGGTCCTGTAAATAAAGGTTAGAACATAAGAAATTTGGCAGACCAGAGGAGACCATTAAGTCCATCAAGCCCATTTGTGTAGCTAATAGCTGTCCCAATATTTCATCCAGATTTTTCCTGAAGATTGTCAAGGTTTCTGCTTTACCGACATTTCTAGGTAGTTTGTTCCAGAGTCCCACAACTCTTTGTAAAGAAAGAAGCGCTTCCTGGCTTCAATTTTAAATGCACATGCCCTTAATTTCCACTGATTTATTTGAGTACGAGATTCACCCTTCAGCTGAAAGAATGTTGCTGGATTAGTTAGTTAACTGATTAGTTCTGGTAAAAAGTACAGGGCAATCATTACTGATACCACTAGATTTAGGGAAAGTGTATACCTGAAGGGTGGCACGGTGGCGCAGTGGTGCCTCGCAGTTAAGAGGCCCGGGTTCGCTTCCCATGTCGTCCGTGCGTGGAGTTTGCATGTTCTCCCCGTGTCTGCGTGGGTTTCCAAAGTCCAAAGACATGCAGGTTTGGTGCATTGGTGGTCCTAAATTGTCCCTAGTTTATGCCCTGCCCGGGGTTCTTGCCTGCCTTGCGCCCTGTGCTGGCTTGGATTGCCTCCAGCAGACCCCCGTGACCCTGTAGTTAGGATATAGCGGGTTGGATGATGGATGGATGGGTTGACGTCTCTTCTCAGAAATTAGCAGCAAAAAGCCGGGGGGCGCAGTATGCTATGTGACGTCAGAGTGTCTGTTTACTATCAACATGTGACAGAAAGCCGCTTTGAGGACCCTACGGGATCGATGTGCGACTTGGTGAAGCCAAATGCCGACATACAAATGCAACTGTGGTGCTTTTATATTCAAGCGTCGCATATTCCCGATCGTAATAACGCGATGATACATTTTTCACGTCTCACATATCATCCTTTGTGCCGTTGTTCTGACGATTTGTCCTACTTTGTTGAGCCACAGAGAAAAACAATTAAGGACATGGTGAAAAGGTGTACTTTGTGATTAAAGTGGACATTTCGGCTTTAATCTCAAAATGTCCACTTTAACCTCTTAGTCTACTTTATCATTAAAGCAGACCGTCGTAAACGTCATCCCAGTTATTAATCGCAACGAGCTTCTTGGACTTCTTCCTGACCTGACAGCAGCGGCATACATCAATAGATCACCACAAAGAACACATTAAATGTCTGATATTCCAACTCTCTGCACATTTAGAATCTTTAGATTTATACTTGATATCACTTTCATGATGAAATGCATTAGCGTATGTATGTTACATTTTACAGATAAGTCGTTAATTTCGTTTAAATAATGAATACTGTTAATAATTACATACTTGGGGGTGACACGGTGGCAGAGCGGTAGCACTGCTGCCTCGCAGGGAGTCACGTCGCTGGTGTTCCCTGCCTTTAGTTGACATGTTTTCCTGCTGGGTTTCCACAGTGAGCTCCGGTTTCCTTCCAAAGACTTGCAGATTTGGCGACGCTAAAATGATGCCAGTGTGTATGTAAGCGCTTGCGATGAGCTGATGCCCCGTCATCAGCTTACTTCTGCCTCGTGCTCAATGCTTGCTGGACACATCCCTGGATTGATGGATTTAATCATTAAACATCCTTTTTTTAGAGATATTGCGGTAAGGTGTCATCGGAATTTAATGGGTGTTCCAGGCAATTCACAACACAGCGAAGCTGAACCTGTGCCCACCGTGATGATATCTCGCACTGCCACGTGCTGGATTCTTCCAGATTTACGTCAAGTACGTGCGCAAGTATAGTGTAGCAGGAGCATCCGCTGGAGCATGCGCCACGTCGAGTGTATAAAACTGGCCTAAGACATGACGCTCAGTTAACTCGGTTACCAAGTGCGACCAGAGCTGGGTGGAGTAGCCAAAAATTGTACTCAAGTAAGAGTAGCGTAACTTCAAAATAATATTACTGACCGTATGATACTGCATATTCACTTGCCCTCCAAATAGCACAGCTGATAGAAAATCACATTACAACAGGCAGCTTGTGCATGTACAAGAAGTCTCACTTTACCGTGACTGTCTGTGTCTGTGCTTGTTCTTCACTCAGTGAAGTGATGGTTGAGCTTCAGCAGGAGTTGGCTCTCATTTTTCATGTACAAGTGGAACCTTGGACCATCAACTTGGTTTGTGAGTTTTTTGCAAGACGAGCTAAAATTTCTAATAAATTTTGACTTGATAAACGAGCGAGGTCTTGCAATACGAGTAGTACGTGTACGCTTTGTCTGCCGAGCGTCACGTGATCACAACTGAGCTGATGGTGGTTCTCTCTCTCGCTGCGGGATTGTGGGCAATTGCCAGTCGGCGTGCCTTGCTCATATAGTCAACTAGTGATGGGAAGTTCGGATGATTTTACCGACTCGGACCTTTGAGTCTCGTTCAGCAAAATGTACGAATCTTTTTTCGAGTCATTTCGTTCAATTCTCTTTCCGGCTCAGACTGCATAGGTTAAGCTTATGGGGCTGTCACGTGATGAACGAATGACTCAAACCCGAAGACTCGAGCGATGAACTAAACAATTCTGTTTCCGGCTCAGACTGCATAGGTTAAGCTTACGGGCTGTCACGTAATGATCGAACGACTCAAACCCGAAGACTCGAGCGATGAACTAAACAATTCTGTTTCCGGCTCAGACTGCATAGGTTAAGCTTACGGGCTGTCACGTGATGAACGAACGACTCGAAAAACCCGAAGACTCGAAACAGGTAAATCAATTCCAATACAGAAACTATAGGAAGTTGCGCAAATGAGCATGCACGACTGAACGAATCACTCCCACGAGACGACTCGTTCTTCCCGAGTCACATTAAAGATTCGTTCAAAATGAACGAATCGTTCAAGAACGACCCATCAGTATAGTCAACATCCGTATGAGCGTATATACTGTTTACTACAGCATTGTGACCACGAGTGTGTGTTGTAATGTGTGAGTCCCTGTCTTGCTTCCCAAAACACGAAGCTGAGTCTCAATACTTTAGCGACACCATCTTTATTCAGCTTGAAGCCAGAACAGCGCGGTTATTTATTGTAGCAGGATCTGCCGCTCTCCCATACACAGACACAGCAGTCAGGCAGGGTCATGCCCAGGTTAGTGGCCAAGTAATCCCGTGCCCTGCACATTTATAATGTAACTTGTTCCTTGTATCACCCATCGACGGCAGGGGCTTATAGCAGACCCCGATCTTTTCGGATTTGCTTTTTACAGCGAACTGCTGCAGCGCTGGGAGACTGCGATTGATTTGGGACTCCCTTGCGCGTGTCGTCCCGATGGGTGGAATCCCACAAGAGTTTAGAAACTCACTCACACCAGCCATGATTCTTTTCAAAGGTAAAGTGCAGGTTAATTTCCTTTATGTATTTTTACTTTATATTTTGTATTAATAATTTTTATATGAATAGTTTTGTTTTGTGGAACGCATCATCTGAATTTCCATTATTTCTTATGGGGAAATTCGCATTGATATACTGTACGAGTGCTTTGGACTGCGAGCACATTTCCGGAGCGAATTATGCTCGCAATCCGAGATTCCACTGTAATTAGCTGCGGTAGAGTCGGGAGCAACAAAAACTAGACTACGCTCACATTTGCAACTTGCAGTTCTTGTTGCCGATTGATGCTTTTGTTTTTTTTTCGGATAGTACGGAATGTTGGATAAGCGAAGGTAGGATAAGCGAGACTCTACTGTAAATGTAATGGAGTAAATGAAACTTGTTACTACCCACCTCTGAGTGCGACTTGCCATAATCTTCTTTGGTGGAAGCGTAACCATCTCAGATAGGTTCTCCATTTAAGTGAGGCTTACACACTAAGCACACTTCATGGAATTCCCTCTAGGTGTTTAGTTGTGCCTACATTAATGGAGAAATTGGTGTCATGGCACGACTAAATCAGATGGCAAATCTTTTCACTGTAAGCTATTGCATTGTTGGTGATCAGGTCTACAAGTGCAGTGTCATCAGCAAATATAAATTTGGAGTTGAAGATGTGTCAGCCTATACTGTCACGGCAGTGGGCTCATCATACTGCCCTGTGGGGTCTCTATGTTGAAGATGAGCAAGGATCAAGTGGTTCCTGCCTCACAAGTCCAAAATGTAATAATAGATGGTGACACTAAATCCCAAGACCAGCAGCCTGGTGATCAGCTTTGATGGCACAACAGTGTTAAATGCGGAGGCATTGCCTTTAAACAGTAGCCTGGTGCAGTGCTTTCAGTTCTTCACATTGCATCAATGGATCCTCTCATCCTAGAATAGTGCAGCATCTGCTGTATTTGTTGCCAGTGTGTTCTTTGCTCCCTAATGAGGAAACAGCGTACAGTTTTCAATTAGCTCTCCCTCCGCCTCTAGGAGACATACACAAAGTGCTTTGTCACTATGCTTCACTGGGGACTTGGACATAATCGAATGAATTCGAAATTAGGAAGGAATGGAGGGGAGAAGGATGCTGGGGATGTGCAAAGAAAATCCCAGTTCCATCACATCAAGATCTCGTTAGAAAATGTCTTGTTTTGTTGTATTTTATTTTTTATGGGTAACTGCTGGTGCTTTTTTTGATGCTACTGTCATTTGTCTGTTATCATTAGGGAATGTTTTGTCATCACTCAGTTATTATCCAACCCGCTATATCCTAACACAGGGTCACGGGGGGTCTGCTGGAGCCAATCCCACCCAGCACTGGGCACAAGGCAGGAACAAACCCCGGAAAGGGTGCCAGCCCACCGCAGGGCACACACACACACACACACACACACCAAGCACACACCAGGGACAATTTAGGATCACCAATGCACCTAACCTGCATGTCTTTGGACCGTGGCAGGAAACGGAGCACTCGGAGGAAACCCACGCAGACAAGGGGAGAACATGCAAACGCCATGCAGGGACATTTCTAAATGGCTAATATGATATTCGTGTTAAACCCTTTCAATTAATGCTGAAAGCCTGCACTTTAATTATGCCATTATATCATCATTTCAAATCCATTGTGGTGGTGTAAAGAGCCAAAATTATGAAAATTGTGTCACTATCTAAATGCTTATGGACTTAACTGTATGTTACGATTTCTGTACCCTTTCATTCATTTCAGTTAATTGATTTATATGTGGGCAGCACGGTGGCGCAGTGGGAGACCCGGGTTCGCTTCCCATGCATGAAGTTTGCATGTTCTCTCCGTGTCTGCGTGGGTTTCCTCCCACAGTCCAAAGACATGCAGGTTAGATGTATTGGCGATTCAAAATTGTCCCTAGTGTGTGCTTGGTCTGTGTGTGTGTGTGTGTGCCCTGCGGTGGGCTAGTGCCCTGTGTTGGCTGGGATTGACTCCAGCAGACCCCCGTGACCCTGTAGTTAGGATATAACAGGTTGAATAATGGATGGATGGATGATTTATATGTTGGTTCCTACATGCAAGGTGGCTTGTCACATCCACAGCTTTTTCTCTGCCAATACTGAGGATGTGAAATTCAGGTGCTGCTTTAAATCTTCAGCCAGATTTCAAGAACCCAATGACTATTTGAATTAACACCTCTCTTTCATTCTTAAAAATAGGAATAACAAGTCTTGAGAAACAGCAGTTCTTATTTAGGGGGATAGTAAGGGAATTGAGCGTGGGACACTGTACCAAAATGGCCAATGACTTTTGGCCACGGTGCCTAAGAGATTTTATACTTGGGTCTGTTTTACTTATTACAGTGAAGATACAGTGGATGTCAAAAAGGAAAAATATCTACGTGACTAAATAAAACAGTTATAGTTAAGGCCTCAACAGGGAGGTAGGCCCTGATTCTTTATGCTGCTCTGATGCCACAGCCCTTTTGACTCAAGACAGAGGCAGCCGCCGCAGTCTGGTCTCTATGGTAACAACATCTTCACCCTCCGTGTTGTTTCACCTGTGTCAGTTTACCTTTGTGTAGTCCTCCTTCCTCCTCTTCATTTTTAAACTACTGTTGGAATCTGTACGCTTTGAGAAACTAAAGTGGTGTAGCACAGAAGCAACAGGCTGCAGTCGTCCTTGAGCACATCACCACAATTATATGTCAGCTTCTTCAGGCCATGCCAAGTAGTTCCTGTCAGTTCATTTGGGCTTTTGTTTCTGCTTAGCTTTTGTTACAGAGGTGATGATTGAATAATTAGACTGAAAACTTGAGACCTCACTCCTGATTCCTTAGTCGCGGTCCTTCAAGGAATTTGCAATAGCCTCAGATTATTCAATAAGAACAGTCAGAAAGCGAAGATGTTGGATTTATAATTTATTGAACATACATATCCAAACCATAATTCCAGGTGTTTAATCATATACAGACATATGAAACCATTACTTAACTTTTTATAACTTTCCCTTAACCAGGGGTGCCCACACTTTTTCGGCTTGTGAGCTACTTTTAAAATGACCAGGTCAAAATGATCTACCTACATAAAAATTGATATATATATATATATATATATATATATATATATATATATATATATATATATATATATATATATATATACACTCACCTAAAGGATTATTAGGAGCACCATACTAATACGTGTTTGACCCCTTTGCCTTCAGAACTGCCTTAATTCTACGTGGTATTGATTCAACAAGGTGCTGAAAGCATTCTTTAGAAATGTTGGCCCATATTGATAGGATAGCATCTTGCAGTTGATGGAGATTTATGGGATGCACATCCAGGGCACGAAGCTCCCGTTCCACCACATCCCAAAGATGCTCTATTGGGTTGAGATCTGGTGACTGTGGGGCCATTTTAGTACAGTGAACTCATTGTCATGTTCAAGAAACCAATTTGAAATGAGTCGAGCTTTGTGACATGGTGCATTATCCTGCTGGAAGTAGCCATCAGAGGATGGGTACATGGTGGTCATGAAGGGATGGACATGGTCAGAAACAATGCTCAGGTAGCCTGTGGCATTTAAACGATGCCCAATTGGCACTAAGGGGCCTAAAGTGTGCCAAGAAAACATCCCCCACACCATTACACCACCACCACCAGCCTGCACAGTGGTAACAAGGCATGATGGATCCATGTTCTCATTCTGTTTACGCCAAATTCTGACTCTACCATTTGAATGTCTCAACAGAAATCGAGACTCATCAGACCAGGCAACATTTTTCCAGTCTTCAACTGTCCAATTTTGGTGAGCTCGTGCAAATTGTAGCCTCTTTTTCCTATTTGTAGTGGAGATGAGTGGTACCGGTGGGGTCTTCTGCTGTTGTAGCCCATCCGCCTCAAGGTTGTGCGTGTTGTGGCTTCACAAATGCTTTGCTGCATAACTCGGTTGTAACGAGTGGTTATTTCAGTCAAAGTTGCTCTTCTATCAGCTTGAATCAGTCGGCCCATTCTCCTCTGACCTCTAGCATCAACAAGGCATTTTCGCCCACAGGACTGCCGCATACTGGATGTTTTTCCCTTTTCACACCATTCTTTGTAAACCCTAGAAATGGTTGTGCGTGAAAATCCCAGTAACTGAGCAGATTGTGAAATACTCAGACCGCCCGTCTGGCACCAACAACCATGCCACGCTCAGAATTGCTTAAATCCCTTTCTTTCCCATTCTGACATTCAGTTTGGAGTTCAGGAGATTGTCTTGACCAGGACCACACCCCTAAATGCATTGAAGCAACTGCCATGTGATTGGTTGATTAGATAATTGCATTAATGAGAAATTGAACAGGTGGTCCTAATAATCTTTTAGGTGAGTGTATATATATACAGTATATATATGTGTATATATATATATATGTATGTATATGTATATGTATATGTATATATGTATATGTATATATATATATATATGTATACTGAGTATACTTTATACATAAAATATATGTTGTCGTACCTTGCATAACTGAATAACCTTTATGGCATGATAATTCAATACATTTATGGTCACTACAGTATTTGGATTTAATAATCTTCATGTGGAGAAAAGGCTGACTCGCATAAATAAGTAGAGCTGAATAATGCAGTCCAGGAGGTAGCACATTTCCTCATGTGTTGTTACTTTTCCTCTGTGAGTAAGTTCCAAAACAGTCCAAGACTCCCAGACTTCAGCTGAATGTCATCCTGTAGTGTCAAAATCTCATCCTCCACTGTAGAGGAGTTTTAGGTGAAACAGTGTTGCAATTTGTGATGCGGGTGAATCACCCTCAACATCCTCTCTAAATGGACAGCACTTTAATGTACCGATTGGCTCAAGTAAAGCTGAGTCTTGAAACCGTCTTTCAAAGTCTGATATGCAATTTTCAATCTGCTCTTTGTTAGCGGATGCTGTCAAGTTGCGCTCACGCCTTCCATAGCGTCTCCAGCTCTGACGCGAGGTTTTGGATTGTCCCCAAATCAATGCGCTTAAGCTTTGAGGACAGATGTTGCATTTTTCGTTTGAAAGTAGTAACTGAGCTAATCATATTGACCGAGGTTTTCTCTTTTTCTTGCAGCTGTAAATTAAGCTTATTCAACATGTTGGTCAGATCGGAAAAGCATGACAAGTCTAACGGCCATTAATCGTTATTAAGTTGCTTGTATTCTGCATGTTTAATGCCAAGGAGAAACTCCTTTTTCTCTGGCCAGGGGTCTTGAAATCTCAGCAGGAATTTCTCCCTAGCCATCTGTCTCAACGAATGTATCTTTTATCATCTCTCCATCTTGGAAGGAATTCTTATGCTTAACGATCGAGTGACTCACCCGGAACGATGCCTCGGTGTGTCTGCCTTTGCTTTTGAATTCAGCCGAGTGAAAAATGACGGCTGTCCGATTAACTGCGGTTTTAGTTCCCTCTCCTTTCTCTTTCTCAGATCGCTTTTTGGGAGGAAGTCAGTTTCGAAGTTTTTATGAACATTGCCTTTCCACATTTTCCTTCTTTGGAATAGCAATGATAGATGGACAGATCAGACAAACACACTTTGATTGTGACATTGTGAGAAAAAAAAATCCTCTTCCAATTCCACATCCAGCCCATACTCTCCCCAAACATTTTTTTTTTTTAAATCCCTTCTTTAGTCGATATAAATTGGAAGGCTAACTAGATCACTTAGATAGCCGGAGTTTTGCAGTAGCTTGCGTTTGATCGTCGCTCGGGATGACCAGTGTGTTAAAAGAGAAGAGATCTCAGACTGGCTGCCCTGTATGTCAATCAAGTGGCAAATGCCATAGAGAGGATATATGATAGACTAACGTTTAAAGAAAAATTTTTTTTGAATGCAACGCGATCTACCTGCACTACCTTTGCGATCTACCAGTCGATCACGATCGACATCTTGGGCACCCCTGCCCTAAACCATGACACGAACAATCTTTCTTTTCAGATCTTTGGAGAGTTGCTTTGAGGATCCCATGCTGTCTGTCACTCTTCAGAAGAGAGTCAAAGGGAAGGAAGCACAACTTGTAACTGACCACCTTAAATACCTTTGACCACTCATGACTGGACACTCCTGTCTATGAAGTTCAAGGATTAACGAGCTCATCCAACCCAGTAATCAGCATTGAGCAGTGACAGGCATTCAAATCAGCACAATGACAAGGGGACCCACATTTGTGCACAGCCAGTTTTTCACATTTGATTTAATTTCATATAACTAAATACTGCGTCACTAAAAATCTTTGTTCGTAAAACACCGCAGTACTCAGATGTTCCTAGGAAATGAAAGACATACCACTGTTATCTTTTTTGTTAAAAAAGTCGAGTCAATTATTATGCGGGCTGAGAGGGGTTCCCAAACTTTTTCACATGACTGTATTTGGATAGCCACTTTTGTCTTAAGGCATTGGGTTGCAAGTTACACATTCATACTGTAAATCCAACCACTGCTTGCCCTGGAGTGTGCCGCTTCTTCTGTTAATATTTAAAAGATAGAAATATGAAAATGATTGTTCAATGCCTGTAATCTGCAAGGTGATAATTCTCACTATGGAATGACACTTTATAAAATCACAAAGGTCAACTGCTTCTACTGACTCACCATGTGTTATTGCTCGAGTGTTTTCTACCTATGGAAACAGAGAAACAATTGTACTGTGCTTATAAATCACCTCACTGTGTGACCTTTGAGTGAGTCACGGCTAGTGTTCACACTTACCCATGTTTGAAAACGGGTGTTCGGTGCAGGCTGTAATGTGCTATGTTAGTGATGTCCATTATCTGAAGGTGTTTTTTTTTTTTTTAAATCATAATGATCAGTTGTCAACCCTAATTCATCTGACAGTACTTAAATTGTGAAAGAAACAGATATGCTACATCTGTAATACACTTTTAGTCAGTCAGTGAGTCATTGTCCAACCCGCTATATCCTAACACAGGGTCACGGGGGTCTGCTGGAGCCAGTCCCAGCCAACACAGGACGCAAGGCAGGAAACAAACCCCGGGCAGGGTGCCAGCCCACTGCAGGGCACACACATACACACCAAGCGCACACTAGGGGAAAATTGAGGATCGCCAATGCACCTAACCTGCATGTCTTTGGACTGTGGGAGGAAACCCACTCAGACACGGGGAGAACATGCAAACTCCACGCAGGGAGGACCCGGGAAGAGAACCCAGGTCTCCTTATTGCGAGGCAACAGCGCTACCCACTGCCTACACTGCAAGTAAAAAATTCCATCCATCCATTTTCCAACCCGCTGAATCCGAACACAGGGTCACGGGGGGTCTGCTGAGGCCAATCCCAGCCAACACAGGGCACAAGGCAGGAACCAATCCTGGGCAGGGTGCCAACCCCCGCAGCAACTAAAAAATTTTAAAATTAAAAGGAAAACACAAACAACGCAAGACTTTGTGCAAAGACAAGACAAAGAAGTAGCAGCAATATTGACGTGTAGTGAGCAATATGAACATTGATGCAATGTATGGTATTTGCAATCTAGATATATAAATATAGTCAATAAATATGTCATTTAATAAATAAATAATAGATGTAGATAATATAGGGTGGTGCGGTGGCACAGTAGGTAGCGCTGCTGCCTCACAGTTAGGGGACCCAGGTTTGCTTCCCAGGTCCTCCCTGCATGGAGTTTGCATGTTCTCTCCCGTGTCTGCGTGAGTTTCCTCCCACAGTCCAAAGACAGGAAATTGTCCCTAGTGTGTGCTTGGTGTCTGTGTGGGTGAGTGTGTCAGAGCACCCTGTGGTGGGCTGGCACGCTGCCCGGGGTTTGTTTCCTGCCTTGCGCCCTGTGTTGGCTGGGATTGGCTCCAGCAGACCCCCATGACCCTGTAGTTATTATATAGCAGGTTGGATAATGGATGGATAATACAGAAATGATCAGTGCATGATGAGAGTTGTTTAAGACGTGTAAACAATGACAGGTCAGAATGTTTCACATGTGTCCAAATCCTTCAAGGTCAGTATGAGATCTTCAGTTCTTTTCTACCTGCACGCTCGTCTTTGCAGAGATAAGCTCATGTCACATTACAAAAGCTGTGGGGTATGTTGGACTTGCCGATTGTCGTTTGCTAATGTTGTTCCCAAACCTTGTCAATTTAAGCGACTGTTTGTAGTGAACCGTTGGATATAGATAGATAGATAGATAGATAGATAGATAGATAGTGTGACAGATTAGGGTTTTCTCGCACCCTTGTACCCTCAGACCACACGTCAGACACCAGATAAAATCCAATTATTATTTATTATAATAATAATAATGTGCACAAAGCACGCTCCTCTCCACAATTCTCAATAAACAATCACAAATAACCAATCCTCCAGCTCCCAGACGCGTTGCCACCCTTCCACCCAGCTCAGCTCATTGTCTGGGAGTTCCCATAGTCCTTTTATACTCCCTGACCCGGAGGTGTTTCTGCCCAACAATCCACAAGTCCTTATTCCTTCCGGGTCAGGGCAAATAGTCCTTTTCTTCAACCCGGAAGTCCGTCACTCTTCCTATGACGAACCTCCGGGTCATAGGGCTTGAAGAACTCTTCGGTCCTCCCTGCAGCTCCCTCTCGTGGCCCCCATGGCATCCAGCAGGGCGGTGCATAAAAACTCCATTGTCCATGATGCCCTGCTGGTCTTCTGGGGACCTCCATGCTGCAAGGAGGGCTCCACCTGGCCGCTTGGGGGTATTGGCCGGGGTACATGGCCGGCCATATCTTACAATAG
Organism: Polypterus senegalus; assembly: GCF_016835505.1. NCBI lineage: Eukaryota > Metazoa > Chordata > Cladistia > Polypteriformes > Polypteridae > Polypterus > Polypterus senegalus. The sequence continues at coordinate 316,133,862 of NC_053154.1, forward strand.
ATAGATACTTTTGTCGCATTACACAACTGTGTGTGGCTTGCTAATGAAGTCTACACCTGGATATTGCTGGAAAAGTCACGTAGTGTGACATGGCTTTTACAGACGGAATAATTTATCACTTAAAGTCCGCCCATCACTCTCATCACCATAAGCATTTCTCCTGAGGAACTCTGTCATTTAGAGACCAAACTTAACTCGGACACAGGAGCTTTGCCACATTGTGCCCATTGTCAAGATAGTCAATATCCTGTCTAGAAACCACAGAGACCGTGTCTGTCTATTTACATTTGAGAGATTATTTTGTACTATACCAGTAACGGTGAACTGCACGATAACGTGCAGTGAATTCACTTGACTTACAGTTTTCCTCCTCTTCCTCTGTACGTTTAGCATTCGTTTGCTCAGAGGTTGATGCGCTTGCTGCTTCCTGAGCAGCTCTTCTTTTCTCCACCCTAGCGGCCCGCTGCTTCTCTTCTTTCGTCGGCATCTTTTCGCATTAAAACTGTTTACGTCAGTGTTTGTGTTGTAATTACTTAGTACGTTTTCCTTAATTTTTCACTTAAGCTGGCACTTAAGTCTTCAATCTGCCTCAAGAATTATTTAAGATATGAAGAGGTAGGGGAAGTGACGGCGAAGATGGTAGGGATGAGAATGTGGGCTGCCGAGAGTTGATTCTACAGTAAGATAAAACGAGTAATAAGAATCATTACCCCGAAAGCGGATAGTGGACTTCACGTAGTATATGTTGTGGAGAGCAACCCAGACACAGATGGTTCAAACCCAAACCCACGTTTATTGTACATACTACTATTTACAAGTGCGCACACACAACCCAGTGCCCCTGCATCAAGCACCCTCAGTCCAGGCCTTTCACAATACCTCTCTTCACCGCCTCCACTCCTCTCCTCCGAGCTTCCACTTCCACCCGACTCCAGCTAGTGAATGGAGGGAGGCGGCCCCTTTTATATTCACCCGGCCGTGCTCCAGGTGCCTTCTGATGAGCTTCCGGCGGCACTTCCTGGTGTGGTGGAAGTGCCACATGAGCACCCAGAAGCACTCTGGGTGTCCCTGGTTTTCCTTCCCCCCAGCACCTCCAGGTCTGGCAGAAGTGCTGGCATCCACAACAACAACAACATTTATTTCTATAGCACATTTTCATACAAACAGTAGCTCAAAGTGCTTTACATAATAAAGAATAGAAAAATAAAAGACACAATAAGAAAATAAAATAAGTCAACATTAATTAGCATAGAATAAGAGTAAGGTGGTCCAATGGCCAGGGGGGACAGAAAAAACAAAACAAAACTCCAGACGGCTGGAGAAAAAATAAAATCTGTAGGGATTCCAGACCATGAGACCGCCCAGTCCCCTCTGGGCATTCTACCTAACATCAATGAAACAGTCCTCTTTGGATTTAGGGTTCTCACGGAAGGACTTGATGATGATGATGGTCACATAGAGTTCTGCCTTTTAAACCATCCAGGGCTTTTCAGGTATCTGGGCGCCCCCCTGGCGGTGACCATGGGCCCCTATAGGGTTGAGCTTCTATGCTTCGTTCCCATGGCCCCCATGCCAACGAGAGCAGCTGCCCTCTTGTGGTCCGGAGGAAGCGTAGTCCCTCTCCCGGTCCTTCCAGGCATCCTAGCTGGGTACCGCCCACAACCGCTCACCACATTGTGTACCAAATGTCAGGTCAGTAGGTCAAACGGGTTGCGAGCTACAGGTGATTTAAAATCCTGGGCAGACAAACGGACAGCCATGGTAGTATATTATATGAGAATGTTTTTTTGGAAGAGATAAGTGGATAGGACTGGCGAGCTTTGTTGGGCTGAATGGCCTGCTCTCGTCTGGAGTGTTCTAATGTTCTGAAGTTTTGCTGATGCTGAGCAGCTGGTGTTTGTCCCTACACCACAAGACAGAGTCATCCTGAACCTTCCTGTACTCTGACTCGACTCCATTATCGATGGACCCTGTGGTGGAGGCTGAAAATTTCTGAAGGTGACAAGCAGTTGTATTGTGCTGGAAGTCTGTTGTGTAGAAGGTTAACAGGAAGGAAGATGGGACAGTTCCCTGAGGTTCTCCAGTATTACACACCACCATTTCTGACACACAGTCCCTGAGCCTCACAGTACTGCGGTCTGTTGGTCAGTTGGTCCAAGATCCAGACGACTGTAAGGGCATCAAGATGCAAAGCCTTACGCTTTTTCCCCAGTCGATGAGGCAGAATGGTGATCAAGGCACTGGAAAAATCAAAGAACGTTATCCTAACAGTGCTGCTATCTATGAAGAAGATAGTTACAGTCCTGCGGTGGGCTGGCACCCTGCCCGGGGTTTCTTTCCTGCCTTGTGCCCTGTGCTGGCTGGGATTGGCTCCAGCAGACCCCCGTGACCCTGTAGTTAGGATTGTGATGGATGGCTGGGTTCCCTGCCCGGCCAAGACGCCCCTGCTGCATATGTTCCGGGGGAGCAAACATGGACAGCTCAATACCTCCCCCGGGACACTTGGTGGCAGCCTCCCGGGCTGACGGTGATTTCCCAGCCTCCCGCCTGGTTCCATGGGAGATGGAGTCTTCCACAGCCTGGTTGGGAGCTGGGATGGCCACTAGGGGGAGCTGCATGGAGTCAACAGCCCGGCTGGATGAGTCTTCAGCCCTACCCAGAAGTGCAATTAGGACCAGGTGGCCAAGCACCTGGAACGCTTCTGGGTGCGCTATAAAAGGGGCCAGCCTCCACCACTCAGGAGCCAGAGTCGGGAGGAGGAGGACTAAGCTTGAGAAGGAGTGGTGGTAAAGGAAAAAGAGTGTTTTGGTGGTGTTAGTTGTGTTTTGGGACTGTGTTGGGCTGTGTGTCCCACGGCTGAAGAGAAAATAAAAGCCTGTGTTAATTTTGTACGTACCTCTGCGTCAGTCTGTACCAGGTCAGGTGCTATACAGCGTCCTTATTACAGGATATAGCGGGTTGGATAATGGATGGATGGTGTGACAGATTAGGGTTTTCTCACACCCTTGTACCCTCAGACCACACGTCAGACACCAGGTAAAAGTCCAAAAGATGAATATTTATTATAATAATAAGTGCACAAAGCACCCTCCACTCCCAAATACTCCAATAAACAATACACTATAAACAAATCCTCCAATCTCCCAGACGCTTAGCCACCCTGCCTCCCAACTCAGCTCGTCCATTTGGGATTTCCCACAGTCCTTTATACTGCTTGACCTGGAAGTGTTTGAGCCCTTAGTCCATGTGATTATCCAACACTTCCGGGTCGGGTAATTCTCTTTTTCTTCAGCCTGGAAGTATATCATTCCTTCTATTTCCACAATCATGAATTACTTCCGGGCTATAAGGAAAATATAAGTCCCTGGGCCTCCCTGCAGCGTCCTCCGGTGGCCCCCATGGTATCCAAAAACTCCCAAGTTCCATGCTGCCCTGCTGGAATTCGGGGCCCTTTCATGTTGCAGGGATGGCTCCATCTGGCGGTTTGGGGGTGTTGGCTGGGATACATGGCCGGCAATCCCTCATAATGGATAGTTAGTCATTTTTGTTTTTGTACTTTTGTCCTCTATATACTGAATGTTGTAAGTTGTCATATTTTGACCTTCCATACCTCACACTAGGCTTACCTAACCTCAAATAGAAGAAATTCTCATAATGGGGAGAAAATAGGGGAAAACTGGACAAAGAACGACTTTGTTACCTGCCGGGTGATACTGAGAACCTCCATTGGATGCACCTCAATTTGTTGATGTGTCTAATGTCATGCAGGAGGAAGCTCCTGAGATATGAAGAGCTTTTAGAGAATGAGGGCTGAAGCTTAGTATGTCTGAGTTAGGAGAGTCTTATGCACTTGTAAAGGGTGGTTTCACAGTTTAATATCACATTTTGCAAATCATTATATGAAAGTCTTCTTATTAATGATTTCTGCACTATGCAGTGACTGATGAAACTGACATGCTTTTCATTGAAACGCTTTAGTGTCGTAACATTCGGGTGCCATGTTTTTCTCTCTCTGAGCGAACAGCACTTGCATGCTGATTGGCTGGCTGCACCAGGAGAGACGCAGATTGCAATTTACCAAGAAATATGATACGTGAAATGCATGTGTCAGGCTTCATTTTGTCACTTTGTTCCCCATGGTTGAGTCCAGCATCGTAAAATGGCTAATAAAGTGTGTCATGGTGAATATTTTCTTTTCATTATGCTTGGGCTCCTCTCTGGTCCATAAACCAGAGAATCAAATTTGGAGGCCATCAGGAAGCCATGCAGGAGGTTGACTTGCTTGGTTGCCCGAGGGAGCCAGCATGTTGGTTGCAAACTTGTGTAAAGGAAAATGTATTTCCTTCATAAAATGGTGTAATGTTGGGACTTTTAAGGCAGAAGAGTGTGCAGATAACGGTCTTTAGAATATTTCTCTATTACTTGTGAGTAGTAGCTATGAAAGATACCTCTCCCTCAGGTTAGGAACTAATTTGATGACCTGGAGCACTTGCGGTGACTGCGCTATGGGAGGCTTGGGAGCAGATGCTAAGCCTTTGGTCCTATCTCTTTTCTGATAGTCAGAGACGGAGATTATTAAAGAAAAAAATCTCTTCCAATTTTCTTCCTAATAAAACTTTGCCAACGGGATTGTGTTTCTGCAGATCTATGCATTTTATTTCTTCCAATTTCAGCAGCATGATAACAAGCGGCCTCTGTTTGTCCTTGTGAGGTTCTGACCACAAGAGAGAAGAGTCAATTCTGTTTTAGTTGTACTTTACAAAAGGTATGGATTAATGTTGCAATGCTCTGGATGAAGCACTTTTTCAAGTCTTATGGTCATCATTTCTTAATCGTAAAACCTTGGCACCAGATTTGAATAGCTTCTTCAGTATTTCAATGCGACACATCCACACCCTTAATTCAATTGGAAAAGAGTAAGCCTGAATTTGAATGGTGTCATTTATCTGACCCCCCTGAGAAATGAAATTACCCCTGCTATTACTACTACTTCTACCCCAAAGGTAGTCAGTACTAGCACTCTTCACACCCGATTATTAATCCCATTCCTTATGCAGCCAGTGCCAATATTCATAACTTCTATATCCTATTAACATAGCGATTCTGCACTGGTACCGCTCATGCAAGACAATAATACTACTGCAAATATTATTAATTACAAATCCATGTGTTCATACATTTTCAAACCCACATAATCCAGTTGAGTATTGCATGCAAAATTACATATACAGTATGAAGAAAATGAAATGCAACTTTGCAAAAAATATATATTGCAATGAAAAAAAATTAAGTTAATTTCCACACTGAAAAGGAAAGCTATGAGGTCATGTTAGCGTTGGACTGTTACCAGCTTTTTGGATCTCAGTACTGGTACTAAAGCAAATTATGAATAACCCTACTACTACTACTACTACTAATAATAATAATAATAATAATAATAATAATAATGATAATTCTTTGCATTTATATAGCACTTTTCTCACTACTCAAAGCGCTCAGCAATTGCAGGTTAACACTAGAATTACCAGAGCCTACGAAAAAACTCATAGATCTGGCCCACCTTAAATCCGTTCGCACCACTCCGCCAGCGTCTTTTGTCCTGACTGGTATCATAAATTACACCGACTGTTACAGACTGAAATCAAATGTATGTTTTTATTCTAAAATAGTAAGATTAAGAGCAGTTCACTTCTCAAAACGGAGTCGTGCGGGATGAAACGCGTGACCTTTTGATTCTCAGTCAGCAGCTGATAATGTTGCGCCATTGAGGCAGTCATAGTAAATGTGTGTCAATGTCGCACGCTATTGCATCTTTTTTTTCCTGCAGTTATATTTTTGAATAAAAGCGCACTTGTTCTGTTATATTTGTACCTTTTGTGAAAGTGTTTCTTTGATATTTGGACTTCAGGCTTCACACATTATACACTTCATGTCTACATTTTGTCAATTATTACTAAAACATGAAAAACGTTTCTGTTTTAACGATGTGTTTACTGTGCATATAGATCGTTGTAGACACGGAACACACGTGAAATGCAAGTGTTCCAAATAACGATATGGTATAAAAGGTGTCATTTTGCTTGACTTCTCACTCTATGCAACTCTAAGTAACTGACACGCAGGTAAACAGACTTGAGCTGTGAAAACTGTGCGGGGTGGGGGATGTGATAGTAGGCTGCTTGCTGCTTATCGACACATTTACAGGACAAAAGACACTGACGGAGAGGTGAGAAGCGATATAAGGTGGGACGGATTTTTGAGTTTTTTCGTAGGCTCTGGTAATTCTAGTGTTAAGGGCCTTGCTCAAAGGCCCAACAGAGCAGAGTCCCTATTGGCATTTACGGGATTCGAACCGGCAACCTTCCGATTGCCAGTGCAGATCCCTAACCTCAGAGCCACCACTCTGCCTATTAAAAGCCAACCCCCCGATCCCCCCCAACCCATTTCTGGCCTCCACAGTGTGCCTCACTGCCTGTCAGTTCCCCTTTTGAACTTTGTGCTGGCTAGCTGTACTGTAATCCCCTGTATTTTAACTTGAAGGGGGACACCTCCCCATACACGTTGGAGAATTGGGTGTCCGTTTACAGGATGCATCTCTTTTCAGAGGGGTTGGCCCAGAGAACAACTGCAAATCGCATTACCAGTATAAAAGTCACTCTCAATAACAGCTATTAATTTCAACAGCACATTGTCATAAAAACTTTATGTAAATGTTTTACAAGATGACAATGAAAAAATAAGGCAAGGAAAAAAATTAGAAATTGATAAAAATGCCAAAAAGTAGCTTTTTTTTTAGTATGTGTGTGTGTGTGTGTAGTGTGTATCAGTGCATTAATGTAAAATGAAAAAATAAACAAGTGTGCGTGCATCTAATGAATTTATATGTGCGCATATACAGTATTCTGCAAAAGTCATACACACACATAAAATTATACAAAGTGTAGATGCTTTCAAAAACAATGAAAAATTATATATATCAAAAATGTATGATAAAGAGCAGTAAATGGCAACAGTTCTCATAGATTCATTGTCTGGGGACATAAGAGAAGTAGCTTGTTGTTTATTCCAGGCCTCTTGCTGTACTTGCTCCGGTTCTATTACAGACTTTGCCTTTTGTCTTGCTTGCTTCTTTCTCCCTCTAGAGGCCTCATGCATAAATGGTGCTTACGCACAAAAAAATTGCGTACGCCCATTTCCACGCTCACAACGCAATGTATAAAAACTAAACTTGGTGTCAAGCCACGCACATTTTCACGCCAGCTCAATCCCTGGCATACGCAAGTTCTCTGCTCTGTTTTGCAAACGGTCGGCACCCAGCGTCAAAGCAGTGCTACTGTTCCTGTGTGGTTTCCCTTTCTTTTTTAGATACACATCCCTGACGCGGCTTTATCAAATACACTGAAATTAACCGCATATTGTTTATTAGTTTAAGGCATCTGATTGTAATTAACCTGTAAGCATATAATGGTGCACGGAATGGCCAAACATTTCCAAAAACCATCACTGCTTTAGCGTTGTTACTCTCACTGCACCACTCAGAGTATTTAACTCACTGTATCCGAGTGTGGAATCACAGCTCTACGGCAGCTGATCAGATTATCGGGATACTGCATCAAGCACACGCTGCCTCAGCCATGTGCACAGTCTATTTGAACTCCCGCCATTTGGTAAAAGCTTTCAGAGCCTTTCCTGTAGGGACCTCGCGGTTCATAAACTGTTTCATCCTAAGAGCTCTAAACGCACTCAATCAGTCTATCAAGTGCTCCTTGTAGAGCTCTTTATACTTTTAAGTACAATCACCTCACTGTAAACTTGTAAACACTGTAATAATGTGTTATAATATTGCACAACCTGAGCCACTTTATAAAGCGCGTATTTATATGATGACGACTGGCTACTAAGTCGATTTAAATTTCCAAGTGCTATCTTCTTGGAGCTCTTGATATAATTTTTAAGATTAAATATATTACATTATACGCCAAAGTTTAAACATAATTCAAATAATGTATCAACATGTGAGGACAAGGCGGCACAGCTCTATTGATAAGATGGCGCCCTGTTCACGGATTGTTCCTGCCTTACGCTGTATGCTTGCTGGGACTGGCATGACACTGGATGGATCGATGGATAGAATAATTAAACATGTACTACAAAGATATTTCAATGTTCCATAAATGTTTTGAAGAATTGGAGTTCTAAGCTTACAGATAGATAGATAGATAGATACTTTATTAATCCCAAGGGGAAATTCACATAATCCAGCAGCTGTATACTGATACAAAAAAAAAAACAATATTAAATTAAATAGTAAGAAAAATGAAAAAAAAAATAAAAAAGCAGACAATAACTTTGAGTAATGTTAGCATTACGGGTGGAATTGAAGAATCGAATAGTGTGGGGGAGGAACGATCTCCTCAGTCTGTCAGTGGAGCAGGACGGTGACGTGATTGTGTGTCAATTGGTTACTTGGAGAAAGAATAGAAAGGACAGGAATTGGGGGTTAATACGTTTGAAAGAGACAGTACTGCTGCATTAAATTATTAAATCGAAGGTCGCGCATGGCACAGCAAGCATCTTACGTGAGGCAGGAACAATCACTGGACAGGGTGCCAGCTCGTCACGATCACTGCACCACCGTGTTCCCATGTTTAATAACATGATGTAATTCCTTTCATCATGAAAATGATATCAAGTATACATCTTAGTATTTAAATTGTTCAGAGAGCTGCAACATCATGAATGTAATGGATTCTGTGACCTGTTGGCGGAAGAGAAAGCCCGCTTAAGAAGCACGTAGTGATTCACACACATAGAAGAACACATCCAATAGAAAGCCTTTAACGTGCTACTTTAGTTACAGTGGGATTTGAGAAACTAGTAAATTAAATGATTTTAAGACGAAGTTTATGACATTTTACTTTAATGCCAAAATAAACTACGTGATTAAAGTGGAAATTTCGAGATTAACGTTGACATTTGGACATTTTTTCCATTGTGTCCCTATTTTGTTTTTCTTTTCTGTGTACCCTAATAAGCTTTCATATGACACTCAGACGGTGGGCTACGACTCGCCTTTTCTTGGCGACTTTGATATCTGACAACTTCTTTTTTATTTCGGGCACTCTGCGACTTTCTGAGCTTGAACTTTCAAATTTATCCGCCACTCTGTCACTCGATCAGCTTCCTTTTGTTGTTTATATCGCTGCTTAAACCAACAAATAGTACGTTTTTCCTTGCCTCTACTTGGTATTCCCTAAAAATTCTACTTTTTCCCCCCATGCTTTTGCCATTGTCTTTTCACAGAACACAAAACATAAGGGGCTATTCATATTGATATGCATATTCAAAGAGGCATGGGGTTGCCAGGCGCTTGCACGAGCGTTACTTTTCACGCTGGCCGGGAACAACGTGGAAGTTGGTGTACATACAGATTTATGCATCTGGATTTTTTCTTTTTGCATACGCACATTTCCACTTTTGTCCGTATGCCATGTTTTAGTGTGAGCTCTACACACGGCATTATGCATGAGGCCCCAGGTGATGACAGACAGTCCTGATGATGAGATCAGGGCTCACTGGAGACCATCTGTTGCAGAACTCCTTGTTCTTTTTATTTATGAAGTTAATTCTTGATGACAATGGCCATGGGTTTTGGGAAATTGTCCTGCTGTGGAATGAAAATTGGGCCGATCAGACGCCTCACTGCTGGATACGAGTCTGTTTGTACTTGTCGGCATTTGGGGATTCCATTGATTCTGACCAGATCACCATCTCATTTTGAAATGCAGGCCCAAACCTACAGTGACCATCGCCATTCTTCACTATCACCTGTAGACATTCATCCAAGTAAAGTTCTTCAGCTTCAGATGAAATGCCTTCTGTAGGGACCAAAAATGTACAAATTTTGACTGGTCAGTCCAGAGCACTATATGCGACTGTATTTCTGAAACAATATACACATTCTGTTTAATTACATCCATGAGCCACTGCCCCTTTGAAATAGCATTTGTACAGTGCTTGGTTAGATGTGCCGCAAGACACCATTCAGCAGAAACTATATATGATTTCATATCACGGACTTTAACCACTTGTCTCATTGCCCATGTTGGGGTCTTACGTGATGCTAACAAACCCCAATTTTCATTCTGTTTCTCTGTTTCACTCATCCTGAAGTCCTGCTGACATTCCCAGGCAGTGGCATTTGTGTCACATGCCAAGTAATACAGTGAGTAAAGTGATGTCCTCAAAGTATCATCAAGTGATCCAGTGTCCTCTAAGAAGCAGTAGAGGCAACCGCCTCCGATAGATAATTGCATTCCACACCAAGGGGCCCACTGCTCTGGTGGGGTGCCATTGAGAATTGTGCCAAGCCTGTAGGTTTGTGTCTTTCACAAACTAAGGTAGGCAGGTGCTACTCCAGCCCAAAAACAAGTCAGATACCCCCAATGAAAGTGAACGATCAATGGCTGACGTTGTGATGAGTGCTGTGAAAGGAATTCCATCTCACGAATCATCATCTCACCGGCGCACAAAATTTGTTCTGATGCCATGATGGACTAACACAAGATCTACCAGTTTCCATCTTGCATTGTTCCTATGAGCCTTCTTTCAGCATCTCAAAAACCACGTATTGATAGATAGATAGATAGATAGATACTTTATTAATCCCAAGGGGAAATTCACATACTCCATCAGCGGCATACTGATAAAAAACAATATTAAATTAAAGAGTGATAACAATGCAGGTATAACAGACAATAACTTTGTATAATGTTAGCATTTACTCCCCTGGGTGGAATTGAAGAGTTGCATAGTGTGGGGTCTCCTCAGACTGTCAGTGGAGCAGGATGGTGACAGCAGTCTGTCGTGAAGCTGCATCTCTGTCTGGAGATGATCCTGTTCAGTGGATGCAGTGGATTCTCCATGATTGACAGGAGTCTGCTCAGCGCCCGTCGCTCTGCCATGGATGTCAAACTGTCCAGCTCCGTGCCTACAATAGAGCCTGCCTTCCTCACCAGTTTGTCCAGGCGTGAGGCGTCCTTCTTCTTTATGCTGCCTCCCCAGCACACCATCGTGTAGAAGAGGGCACTCACCACAACCGTCTGAGAGAACATCTCAGCATCTTATTGCAGATGTTGAAGGACGCCAGCCTTCTAATGAAGTATAGTCGGCTCTGTCCTTTCTTACACAGAGCATCAGTATTGGCCGTCCAGTCCAGTTTATCATCCAGCTGCACTCCCAGGTATCTATAGGTCTGTACCCTCTGCACACAGTCGCCTCTGATGATCACGGGGTCCATGAGGGGCCTGGTCCTCCTAAAATTCACCACCAGCTCCTTGGTTTTGCTGGTGTTCAGGTGTAGGTGGTTTGAGTCTCATCATTTAACAAAGTCCTTGATTTTAGGTTCCTATACTCCTCCTGCCCACCCTGATGCAGCCCACCATAGCAGTGTCGTCAGCGAACTTTTGCACGTGACAGAACTCCGAGTTGTATTGGAAGTCTGATGTATGTTGGCTGAACAGGACTGGAGGAAGTACAGATATTATGAGAAAGTATAAAGTGGTAAATTACAAACATGAGCCACAGAATTCTGGACTCATAAAATACAAAATACTTGGCATCGGTTGTTAGCTAGTCAATGGAAGTGTGTCGTACTGTGATTAGCTATCACCATTGTTTAGAGCAAACACGACACATCATCCTCTGATGGCAGACATGAATGTAACTTTATACTGTGACAGATTAGGGCCGTAGCGCTCCATTGAACCCCTGTCCACGACTCCAGACACCAGGTAAAAGTCCAAACGATGACTTTATTAAATTGCCACAGTGTACAAAGCACCCTCTCCTCCACTATACTCATATACAATAATCACAATAAACAATCCTCCACTCCCAGACGCGTTGCCACCCTTCCACCCAGCTCAGCTCGCCGTCTGGGAGCTCTCACCGTCCTTTTATTCTCCCTGACCCGGAAGTGCTCCCAATCCCAAGTCCACGTGATTCACTATCAATTCCGGGTCAGGCACAAGTCTTTTTTCTTCACCCCGGAAGCACGTCGCACTTCCGGGGTATAGGGCACAAATAATTCTTTGGTCCTCCCTGCAGCTCCCTCTTGCAGCCCCCTGTGGTACCCAGCAGGGCTGAGGATAAAAACTACAAAGTCCATGACTCCCTGCTGGTCTTCGGGGCACCTCCATACTGCAGGGAGGGCTCCATCTAGCGGCCTGGGGTTATTGGCCGGGATGACAAGCAGGCCAAATACCACAATACCCCTATCTACCGGTGTTTGTTTTCACGGTCATGTTAACCTCTCATGCTGGATTTGGTGCAATCCTTCTGGATCACTTTTTTTTTCTGAAATTTAAAGGCCCACGTGTGACTCTCATTCATTTTTATATATGGTAATATGTTTACATGTTTCATTAGGTCGCTGGCATCCTCCTAATGAATACCACCATGGGTTCAGATTACTGCATGAAAAAAAAACTGAACACTAGACGTCTTCATTCCAAAGCTGTGTTGGTTATTTTTGGTTCATTTGTCCTGAGATTTGACATTAAAGCTCTGGACATGGTGTCTTTTAGAAAGCTGTGAACCCTTAACATGCCTTTGGGGTATTACAGCCATTAAAATATCTAAACGATGAAATGTTAATCTGATCCCTCCTCAGGACTTGTCTCTGTGTTTTGGCTTTCTGCCTTGGCAGCAGCAGTTATAAGAAGTCAAGTTATTCATTCTGACATACAGATGCAAAAAAATGGCAGCAAAGAAAACGTCTGTTGAGATCACCTTTTCATCTTGGCTAACACTGCCAGATAGATTAATCTGATATTGCTGGGGCTTTGTTACTTTTGGAACCACATTAAATTTGTCATGTCTGGGAAATCATTTATCTTCAATGCAAATAGAACCAGGTTACATAACGGTATTTTTATTGAGAGCCGTCACCGCTGGGAACCTGGGACACTTATTTGAATCTTCAGTCTGCCTACAGGGCAAAAAGCAACTGTCTTAGCCAGTGGAGCCAAAGGAGAACTCCATCAATTCAAGCGACTAATCAGACTTCTGACTGCAAGGGATGTCTTATCTCTCTAGCAGACCTACTTCTTGTAGGTCCACTAAAAATCATCCAATCAGATTTAATGTTGGCATCATAAAGTAACTATTCGATACTAACTATTCTGTTATCTTTCATGAAAGCACTTGCAAAATCCCCTCCTTTTTGGGGAAAAAATATCTATACAGTCATCCCTCGCTATATCGCGCTTCGACTTTCGCGGCTTCACTCCATCGCGGATTTTAAATGTAAGCATATCTAAATATATATCACGGATTTTTCGCTGGTTTGCGGATTTCTGCGGACAATGGGTCTTTTAATTTATGCTACATGCTTCCTCAGTTTTTTTGCCCAGTTGATTTCATAACAAGTGATGGGTCGTTCTTGAACGATTCGTTCATTTTGAACGAATCTTTAATGTGACTTGGGAAGAACGAGTCGTCTCGTGGGAGTGATTCGTTCAGTCGCGCATGCATTTGCGCAACTTCCTACAGTTTCTGTATTGGAATAAGCTTAACCAGCTCAGTCTGAGCCGGAAACAGAATTGATTAGTTCATGTCTCGAGTCTTCGGGTTCGAGTTGTTCGTTCATCACGTGACAACCCCATAAGCTTAACCTAGTATGCAGTCTGAGCCGGAAACAGAATTGATTAGTTCATCTCTCGAGTCTTCGGGTTCGAGTCGTTCGTTCATCACGTGACAACCCCATAAGCTTAACCAATGCAGTCTGAGCTGGAAAGAGAATTGAACGAAATGACTCGAAAAATTATTTGTTCATTTTGCTGAACGTGACTCAAAGATCCGAGTCAGTAAAATGATCCGAACTTCCCATCACTATTTCATACAAGGGACGCTATTGGCGGATGGCTTAGAAGCTACCCAATCAGAGCATGTATTACATATTAACAAAAACTCCTCAATGATATACAATGTGCTTCCCGAGCGGATCGTTTGCTTTTCTCGTTCTTTCTCTGACATTCTCTGCGCCTGACGGAAGGGGTGTGAGCAGAGGGGCTGTTTGCACAGAGGCTGTTTGCCTAGAGTATATGGACGCTCCTCTAAGAAATGCCGCTTTATCGCGGTGGCCCAAAAGCACGTATTGATTTCTTGATTGTTTGCTTTAATCTCGCTCTCTCTCTCTGACGTTCTCTGCTCCTGACGGAAGGGGAGTGAGCAGAGGGGCTGTTTGCACAGAGGCTGTTTGTTTAGAAGATACGGAGGCTACTCTAAAAAATGCTGAAAGACTACCTTCACATTGCTCCCATCTTTGCGGCTGCTTTATCGCAGTGCTCATGCTTAAAAGCCCAACAGCACGTATTGATTTTTTGATTGTTTGCTTTTCTCTCTCTCTCTCTGACATTCTCTGCTCTTGACGGCACTCGTTTGAAGAGAAGATATGTTTCCATTCTTTTAATTGTGAGACAGAACTGTCATCTCTGTCTTGTCATGGAGCACAGTTTAAACTTTTCACTAAAGGGTGTTATTTCATGTCTAGATGGCTCTAATAATGTTAACAGTGTGGGAGAGTTTATAAGGGCTTAAAATATATAAAAATAACTATACAAACATATGGTTTCTACTTCGTGGATTTTCACCTATCATGGGGGGGTTCTGGAACGCAACCCCCGTGATCAAGAAGGGATAATCGTAAATTCCTTAGGGAAGCACTTTTTGGTAAGTTTGGTAACCTTTGTCAGTTTTATGGTGTCAAAGGTTAACTTTAAAGCTTAATTGGTTGAATACAATACATTACAATACAATTTAATTTATTTCTCTAAAGCCCAAACTCGCACAAGAAATTCCGCAATGGGCTTTAACAGGCCCTGCCTCTTGACAGCCCCCCAGCCTTGACTCTCTGAGACAGTGACTCTCAATCTGTGGGGCGGGGGGCACGAAGTAACAAAAAGGTGTGAAAGATGTGAAAAAAAGAAAACAAGAATCGAAAATATGAAAAATACATCTATTGAAACTGAATCAAATTAACTTAAACCACATTCTGATACTAGAAAAGTAAATATAGAGTTAGATAAATGTCGATAAAAGTTAAGTAGGCATAATAAAATAGGCATCTATGATATATCCTTAATTAAAAAAGAACAAATTGGTATTAGTGGGCTCCTTTCAAAAAAACGTTAGGAGGGAGCAATTAAAACTGTTATGAAAACTTGGGTTGCAAATACTTAAAGGTTGAGAAACGTTGCTCTAAGAAGACAAGGAAAAAAATCCCTTGTAGTGAAAAAATGGAAGAAACCTCAGGAAAGGGAGTTCGAAAAGAGACCCCTTTCCAGGTAGGCTGGGTGTGCAGTAGGTGTCAAAAAGAAAAGGGGGTCCAATACAATACAATACAATACACAGAACAGAACAAATCCTCAATGCAGTATAAAAAAAATAAAAAATGTACAAGTACGGAGCAGAATTTAACAGTTGATGATATCACATAATATGATTTGGATTTCTTTAGAGTCCTGGAGACCTCAATCATCAAGCTGCCTCACCCTATTGGCCATTCCACAGCTGAAACAGCGCTCTACCCGACGACTCCCATGATCCTCCATCAGGGATGACTTAACCTTAGACAGGCAAAACAACCTGGCAGGTGAGCAGTGGCACCAAGTGCTACATTTGAGTACCGAGAAGAGAAACAGAATAGGTGAGGATTAATAACAAGTTATAACTATCCTGTTACTTATGTTTTAGTGCTAATGACTAACAACAGAGATGCAGTCTGTACAGTTAATCAGCAGCTCTAGTCAGGGTGTGCTAAACTGAAGTGCAGAGGAACCTCGGTTTACGAGCATAATTCGTTCCGGAAACGTGCTCACAGTCCAAAGCACTCATATATCAAAGTGAATTTTCCCATAAGAAATAATGGAAACTCAGATGATGCGTTCCACAAAACAAAACTATCCATATAAAAATTATTAATACAAAATATAAAGTAAAAATACATAAAGCAAATTAACCTGCACTTTACCTTTGAAAAGAATCATGGCTGGTGTGAGTGAGTTTTTAAACTCTTGTGGGATTCCACCCAACGGGACGACACACGGAAGAGCGTCCCAAAGCAATCGCAGTCTCCCAGCGCTGTAGCAGTTCGCCGTATAAGCGCATCCAAAAATATCGCGGACATGCTATAAGCGCCTGCAGTCGATGGGTGATACAAGGAACGTTATAAAGATCTCGCTACAATAAATAACCACGCTGTTGCTGTTTGTAGCTGAATAAAGTTGATGTTGTTAAAGTTCTGAGACTCAGCTTCGTGTTTTGGGGAGCAAGACGGGGACTCGCACTTCACAACCCACACACACACACACACACACAAACAGTCACAATGCTGTAGTAAACAGTATACGCTCGTACGGATGTTGTGTATATGAGTGAGGCACACAAACTCAGACGGAGAATAGGAGATGATTGCCCTCAAGAGAAGAGAGAGAGAGACAGACAGACAGACGAGTAAGAGAAGAACCATCAGCTCAGTTGTGATCACGTGACGCTCAGCAGACAAAGTGTATCCATACTTACTCGTATTGCAAGATATCGCTCGTTTATCAAGTCAAAATTTATTAAAAAATTTAGCTCGTCTTGCAAAACACTCGTAAACCAAGTTACTCGCAAACTGAGGTTCCACTGTAGTGAGTCTTCAGCCCGGATTTAAAAGCTGAGACTGAAGGGGCATCTCTTATAGTAGCAGGCAGTGAATGTGAATGTGATTGGCTATCATGGAATAACACCCTTGATGTGATTGTAGGAACAGCGGAAACTTGACATTATTAGATCTCACCTGCCAGTTTTAAGGAAGTGGACCAAAACATGGGACCCTTTATATTTAATGATTTATAATAATGCAGTTATGGAGTTTTATAAGCTCTAGTGTTAACCTGAGGCTCCTCTGTATAGGGTGGTCCAGATCCAATTATGCAATTTTCATTACGCTATAGCTTATTAAGTTTATTACATAGAAAACCACCTCGAAATATCCCGGACCATCGAGAAGTGTGCGAACTGACAACATGAAGAATCGTCCCCACATAAATCAAAGTCATCCAGATGATCTGGTTCTGCATAATTAGATCTGGACCACCCTGGAGTCTACTTGGCTTTTCTACTTATTTTTTGGAGTTGGGGCACACGCTACATCCACCCGATATTTTATTGTACTCTCATATCAGGACATGGCTTAGGTTCTGTAGCTCTCTAATGGTGGTCTCCACGAAGGCAAAATCTAATGCTTGTAAGGAGAAGACAGTTTGCCTTATATAAGCATGCGTTATTGTACAGGGTGCCCCTTGTAAATGGTTACAACATCAAAATTTATTGGAATATTCTTTCACCTTTGAGGCTACAGTTTCATCAACCCATAAAGTTTCATATGGTATCTGTTGATTACATACACTCAGTGTGCGCCCCACCTGTTACTTTGCAAACATCGATGCGATAATCGAGCTCGGGGCAGACTCTCCGAAGCATATCCGGCGTGATCGCATTTATAGTTTCAGTGATACATTCCTGCAGATCATTCATAGTTGCAGACAGTGGAGGTACGTACGCTCTGTCTTTCACGTACCCCCAAAGGATAAAGTCACAAACTGTAATGTCCGGTGATCTCAGGGGCCACTTGAGGAACACCTGATCATTTTGTCCAGCGCGACCAATCCATCTGTTACGGACAGCGAGATGCCAGTGCGGTTGTGCCCCATCTTGTTGAAAAAGGTAGTCACCTACCTCAGTAAGTTGTGGAAAAGAAGATATGCTTTTGAGTTAATATATTTGCTTTCATCTTATTTTTAAAAATATTCCAATAGTTTTTTGGGGAGTTGTTCCTTGTCTTCTTAGAGAGTCAAGGCTGGGGGGCTGTCAAGAGGCAGGACCTGTTAAAGCCCATTGCGGCACAAAAAAATTAATTGTATTGTATTGTATTGTATTGTAATAGGTTTTGATTTTGTAACCATTTAAATTCAAGGAGTGTTTTTGTGGGCACCCTGTAGTATAATGTAAAATTCCCCATCCTGAGCACAATTTGGGGTCATGAGGATGCCTGAGCCTTTCCCAGCTGCAAAGCATCGAAGCAGCAATGCCAGTCCATTACAGAATCAATCTGTCAGTCAGTCATTACCCAACCCGCTATATCCTAACACAGGGTCACGAGGGTCCGCTGGAGCCAATCCCAGCCAGCATAGGGTGCAAGGCAGGAACAAATCCCTAGGTCACACACTAGGGGACAATTTAGGATCGCCAATGCCACCTAACCTGCATGTCTTTGGACTGTGGGAGGAAACCCACGCAGACACGGGGAGAAGATGCAAACTCCACGCAGGGAGGACCCGGAAAACCGAACCCAGGTCTCCTTACTGTGAGGCAGCAGCGCTACCCACTGCGCCACCATGCCGCCCCATTCTCAGTCCTGTTTAATCCAGTTTAGAGTTGCAGGAGGTCGGAACCTTCCTGATAGTAACAATTGCAAGGCAGGAACCAAAGAGGGTTCACGGATACAGCTGCATGGGGGATCACCAGTGTAGCTAATCTGTATGTCTTTGGAGATGTGGAAATAAAAGCAAAGAACCAAGAGGAAAATCCACACATTTGGGGAGGAAGGACAAACTCCATGTGGACGGTGACTAGGTGTGGGATTTGAGCCCAGATCACTGGAGCCAAAGACAGCACCACCGTGTACTGTAACTGTACCATCCAGCAAGATTTGAAAACGAAGAGAACTCGGTTGTGTTAGTATCATTATCTTTATGCATTATTTAATATTTACATCGCTTAGCTGCCTAGCAAACACATTGTATATTCTCCTAAAATAGAAATCTAGACCAGATTTGACTGATCTGTGAAAACCTCAGTTGACTGATGGAGCCGTCGTTAATAAGGAAGGAATAAGAGGAGCTGAACTACCTGCACTCCCAAAGCTGGCTGACAAGCACTCTGCGTCTAAAGCCCTGTGTCTTGTTTTCAGCTTTTCTCCTTTCATTACGATTGAGCTCCACGACGACTCCATTTAAAGCTAATTACTTGAGGGCAGGAGATTTCCTGACTGTGGATGTCAGCCCTGTTTGTTTAGCTGCCTCAGTCATCTCATCTCGATTGTCTTTCATTTGCTATCTAATGTTGAATCATCACACTGTAGATGTTTTGTTGTGCATACATTCTTGTTGAAAGTAATAAGGTGTATGACACGTCATTTTTTATAACAACTTTAATATCACAATACAGGGCCACAGGAAACTTGAGTTGTATCCCCACAGTATCGGCACTACGCTGCAGTGGTGTCCACTCCAGGCTTGGTTAGTTTCTTTTTGACTGCCTGTAATCCTAAATAAAGCACTTCTTAAAAAAAAAAATGCCAAGAAAGGTTGGAAAGTCAAGGTATTGCAGAATAAGTCGTGGTACGTGGCAGAACAGGAAGTATCAATAACGTCTCTACAGCAGGGGTCTCCAACACGTCGCTCAAGCGCATCAACCTCTGAGCAAATGAATGCTAAACGTACAGAGACAGAGGATGAGAACTAGGAATGCTCAAGTCGAGTGTATTCACTGCACGTTATCGTGCTCTCCGCCGTTACTGCTTACTAATGTTTTCCTTTTTTTTTTTTTTAAACTTGTGGTGTCGCCACAAAGCATGAAGCGCTTATGACAATGTTGTTGTGTGGGTCCCATTTGTAGCACTCTGCTGGCGTCCTGTGCAACAATTGTGTTGTGACGTGTCATGCTGCGGCAAGATCAGCAATGAGGACTGGAACGCAGGGCTGGGGTGGTGGGCCAGGGACAGGACAGTTGTGTGACAGGGATGAGGGGTAGTGCTTTGGTAGCAAACAGGCTGAGCAGTGTAAGTCTTGTGCACTTGGTCGTCAGTCCTAGAATGAAAACAAGATGGTGGGGCAGATGCTTCCCTTTTATATGTCACACCTGCTCAGGACGTTGATGGCTCTTGTATTTAAATACAACAGGTACCACTAGAATGATTTCTGCTCTGGGCTGTGGTGGTCATTACCATAATAAAAAAGTATAAAAAAAGCAATGCAATACGTGTAACACCCAGCATCACTAACCTACACTGCAAAGAGTATAACCTCCATTCAACCTAAAATAATTAAGGTCATGATTCACGCTTAATATTTTCAATCTGAACCAATATAATACTTTTTATCTTATTGAAGCCACAATTTTTAAGTTGAGGCAAATCATTTAGATAGATATGAAAGGTACTATATAATAGATAAATAGATGTGAAAGGCACTATATAATAGATAGATAGATAGATAAATAGATGTGAAAGGCACTATATAATAGATAGATAAATAGATAGATAGATAGATAGATAGATAGATAGATAGGAAAGGCACTATATAATAGATAGACAGATAAATAGATGTGAAAGGCTCTATATAATAGATAGATAAATAGATGTGAAAAGCACTATATAATAGATAGATGTGAAAGGCACTATATAATAGATAGAGTGAAAGGCACTATATGATAGATAGATATGAAAGGCACTATATAATAGATAGATAGATAGATAGATAGATAGATAGATAGATGATAGATACTTTATTAATCCCCAATTTAGAGTGATTGGGTGCAATTCACTTATTTTATACTGAAGTAAATCTGTTTTTTAAGTTGAGGCAAATCATTGAGATAGATAGATATGAAAGGCACTATATAATCGATGGATAGATAGATACTTTATTAATCCCCAATCCTTCTATATAAAAGTGGTCGGGATTGTCCTTCCGTCCCGTAAGTGCTACGCAGGCGCGGAGTTTCACACACGCCCGTCCATTTTGCAATGCACGATGGGATTTGTAGTTTCGCTTTTCCAGGTAAAAGATGATTTTCTACTCCAGACTGTGCGATATCTTCTTCTTCTTTCTTACTATATAAAAGCGGTCGCGATTGTCCTTCCGTCCCGTGAGTGGTATTCCGCTTATCACAGACCTTATCACAGACTTACTACTTGCAGCTTGCGGTACGAAGCGACATGATGTGAGCAGAGTTCTGGTGCTCCCATCGTTCTCTTGCTTTTGTGCGTGATGCGCTGGAAAAATAGACAAAATGATGTCTCTGGAAATAATTAATGTTGATGGAGTACAAAATAAATATCAGGGGGGTTCAAAAGGGCGACCTCAATATAGAAAAAAAGTTTAAATTTCATCACAAAAATAACAGAAACTATGAGTATTAAAGTAATACCGCTCAAATGCAATATAACCAAATTAATGAGATTGTATAAAATATCAAATTGATCGACATATTGAATTGCCATAAGAAGTGGTCAACTTAAAAGTCGGTCGTCTTAAAAGGCGGGTCAGCCTAGTTTAGAGTGATTGGGTGCAATTCACTTATTTTAAACTGAAATAAATCTATTTTTTAAGTTGAGGCAAATCATTTAGATAAATAGATATGAAAGGCACTATATAATAGATAGATAGATAGATACTTTATTAATCCCCAATTTAGAGTGATTGGGTGCAATTCACTTATTTTATACTGAAGTAAATCTATTTTTGACTTTGTTACAATGTAAAATGGTTTATTGGTCGTAACCTGTTTTTATGGTATTAGAAATATTATGAACATAACACATACCAACGCTGTACTTTTTACATATAGAAGAAAATCAGAAATCACAGTGACTGAGTATGGATCTGCTCCTTATTACTGCTCTAACCACTACACCACCATGCCACGCGCTTTACAAACTGACATAACTTTCTCAAACCTGCGTAATCTAATTTAAGGTTGGGTTTGGTGCATTGCTGACAGCATTGAGTGCAAGGTAAGAATCCACTTTATACAGGACACCAGTCCTTTGTAGGGCCCATTGGTGCACAGATAAGTGGGTTCAATATGCATGTCTTTCGGGATGTGAGAGGAAAACCCACCTAGACACAGAAAGAATATGTAGCCCAGGGGTCTCCCACACGTCGCTCGCGAGCTACTGGTAGCTCAAAACCCCTTTCCATGTAGCTCGCCAAAGGGTTAATGAGTCCTACATAAATTTGAAAACTTGACTAGTAAATTAGGGGTGGGTGATCTTTCCAAAAAATCATTTCACGTTCCTTTTAACACAAAATCACGATCCACATTCTGAGTTGCAATCTATCTTTTCAATGTGGCATACAACTTAAGAGAATATCCGGACTCAGACTCATCAAGACCTAAGTAACACTTGATTTTAAATATCAAACAAAGTTGAATTCAATTGTTCTCTCGTTCGCTAGCTAAGCGGAGTTAAGGAACACGAACCAAAGCTGGCGAGTGAGTGAGGAAGACCCGCTGCGTGGATTTGGGATTCGCATAAAAGAATCAGTACTGCAGGCAAACTCTGATGCATAGCGAAATGAGAGAAGTCGCAAAATCAATCGGAATATTCAAGCAAATTATAGAAAACAACCCGATCTAAATCCGTTAAGTAGTACTGTCGTGAAAAGCGGACATACAGTCAGACATTGGATTTTCTATATTATATATTAGTAAACCTTCAAAATAATGTACAGTTAAAGTCTCAACAGCATTCTCAGCATTTCTGAAGCTTAGTAGAGCGAGATAACTAGAAGAACCTTCACCAAGCAGTTCTGAAAATGTCTGCTTTGTTTGGGTCTCCATACCTCTGTGAGTCTGACGTGAATGTCATGAACTCAAAGTTCAGAAGACGACTGACAGACGAACATTTAAACGACTCCATCAGACTGAACCTCAGTGGCTCCACTCCACCACACACCTGCCTCTCTTGTTGAGTCATCTGACTAACTAAACAACACATCACATGTGCAACTAGACCTGTGAATAAAGTGACACAGTGACATGTGACAAATGACAAAGGAATATGTCGTATCTGTGGATTTGGAATTGCATCGTTCTGTTTGGACAGCATTCATGTTTTAATTCAATAGTGTGAGATACACTAGACGTACAAAATGCACTTGCAGGTGAACTAAATATTTTTTGTGATGTTTTAATGCAAAATGTGAGTTGTGGCCACCAACATTTTGTAAATGTTCAGGCAAAACAAACGTATTCAGTTTGAAATAAACTATGAGAATAAACGTTAGAAAACAATGAGTAGCTCTCGTTCTCAGGGGAAAAAAAAGGTTGGAGACTCCTGATGTAGTTAATGAAAGGCTGCAGAATTTGATCCCAGAACATTGGATCCATGATACAGTAGTACTACCAACTGTGCCAACCTGGTAAATAGTTTACAAGATAGTATAACATACCACCATCAAACCCCCTTAATAAGAGGCAAAGCCTATCCTGACAGCACTGGACACAAGGCAGAAACCAAAGCTGGATGGGTTGCTGGTCCAATGCAGGGTCCACTACATTCTTGAATGCAATGCCCTTTTATTTCTGTTAGGCATCCTCAGACATGAAAGTCATTAATATCCATCCATTTTATATGAAGAAAACCAATCTACAGTATGTGCTGGGTTTTCGACACGCACTGAACACAGAATGTCGATGCAGAGCCAGCACTGCATACCCAAAATGGTGAATTTCGAGTACAACCTGGTTACGTGGGTGGCAGAAATTACAAATGCCTTGTCTATGTATACTGATCGCATGGTTAAAAATGCCAAGTATTTTTTAATTGCTTAATTGCACATATTTAATTCTCTGTCTAGATAATACTCCCTTATAGTATCCTGATAGAATAGCACAAGTCATCAAAACACATGGAGGACAAAAATATTTGTAGCGTATCTGTTCATCATGCAGGTCACTGACTCATGGGAATACGGCATTATATTCACCCACCCTTTGCCGCTTTGGGTGACACTCCACCTTCTCATTTTGTTCCTCTTAAAGCCTGGAATAGCAGGCATAATAACTCTTCTTCCATCAGCAGAGTCTCATTTCCTCTGCTGTGAAATTGTTAGGTATGCGACACTGACCAAACACTGTCACTTACTGACTAGAATGTGAACAGGCTCATCGACCAGACCACCACAAGTATAAATGCGTTTTGGTGGCTGACAGTAAGTGCACTTTGCGTTGCAGTCTGTCTGCAGGATTCACACAGTAAATATAAACATTGCTTACGATTGTGTAAGCGTAGGCCCTGCACTAGGCTCTCTCTCTATCCGGATTGGCTCCAGCTTTGAATGCAGCACTGCAATTAAAACATCAGCACAAACATGCAACATAAGTACAGCAACTGAGCAGTAAAATGTAAATGCGAACATTAATTTTATTTTAATTTTTTTCATTTTTATTACTATTTAATTTAATATTGTTTCTTTGTATCAGTATACTGCTGCTGGAGTATGTGAATTTCCCCTTGGGATTAATAAAGTATCTATCTATCTATCTAAAAGGAACCACAAACACACTTAGACATATTTACTAGATGAGCGCAGAAGACTTCTACAGTCAAGATGTTATATTATAATATAATTAATATAATGTTATTATACATATTATATATATATATATATATATAGTGGAGCCAACCCGGATACTGACAGGCGGACATGTTGTTTGTCACCACCACAAGTTTATTATATATACAATATTTACAATAATGGTCACTCAGACCCAGTCCAGTGCACACTCACAAACCCCAATATACAGTCCTGGCCACTCAATGCCTTTTCTTCGGGCCGCCTCCACACTCCTCTTGTGCCTTGTCCTTCTTCCACCTGACTCCAGCCCTGAATGAATGGAGACGGCCCCTTTTATTAGGTTCCCGGATGAGCACCAGGTGTTCCCTGCATTCCTCCCTTGGCCACGCCCCAGCGTGGCGGAAGTGCCGGCTGTCCTCCCGGCAGCTCCCCGGGTGTCTCCCAAAGTCTTCCCCCCAGCACTTCCTGGTGTGGCGGAAGTGCTGGGGCAACAGGTCCCCAAGGCATTGGGGCGCCTCCTGGCGGTGACCACAGGCCCCTACAGGGTAGGGCTTCCATGCCCTCAACCCGTGGCCCCCAAAGCAACCAGGAAGGCGGCCCCCACGTGATTCAGGGTGGGCTTTGACCCTCTTCCGGTCCCTCACGACGTCCCGGCCGAGTCGTTGCCCCTGGCATCCCTGACAATATATAATAATCCAATATCTGTCTGTCCATTCGCTTTTCACAAGAGAACTACTTCACGGATTTAGGTCTGTTTTTTTTTCTAGAATTTGCGTGAACATTCCGGTTGATTTTGCGACTTCTCTCATTGCGCTATGTATCATAGTTCACTTGCGGTACCGATTTATTGGTGCGAATCCGAGAAACACGCAGCAGACGGAGGGGAAGGCAGCGGGGCCCTCCTCACTCTTATGTCAGCCTCGGGGTATTCGTTACCTCCGCTTAGCTAGTAAATGAGAGAACTACTTGATGGATTTAGATCTGTTTTTTTGTCTATAACTTGCGTGAACAATCCGGTTGATTTTGCGACTTCTCTCATTGCGCTAAGTATCACAGTTCACTTGCAGTACTGATTTATTTTTATGAATCCAAGGGACACGCAGAAGACGGAGGGGAAGGCAGCGGGGCCCTCCTCACTCTTATGTCAGCCTCGGGGTATTCGTTACCTCCGCTTAGCTAGTAAATGAGAGAACTACTTGATGGATTTAGATCTGTTTTTTTGTCTATAACTTGCGTGAACATTCCGGTTGATTTTGCGACTTCTCTCATTGCGCTAAGTATCATAGTTCACTTGCGGTACCGATTTTATTTGCACAAATCCGAGAGACACGCAACAGACGGAGGGGAAGGGAGCAGGGCCCTCCTCACTCTTATGTCAGCCTCGGGACGTTCCTTACTTCCGCTTAGCTAGTAAACGGGAGAACTACTTGACGGATTTAGATCAGGGATTTTTCTAGAATTTGCCTGAACATTCCGGTTGATCTTGCAACTTCTTTCATCACACTAAGAATCGTAGTTCAATTGCAAGAGTGACATATTCACGCTAATCCGAGGCAGAGGCTGCAGGCCAAGGGGAGGGAGAAGCGTGACGTCAGGAGTGGGGAGTCTGTCTAACTCTGAGTTTTAGAGCGTACCTTGCCTCCGCTTAGCTAGCTGTACCTTTTTGTTTATTGATTTTTAAAGTTTGTCCTGTTTTACTACTACGCGGGCGGAGCTGCGGAGGATGGCTAGTTTTTATATATATATATATATATATATATATATATATATATACTGTATATACACACACACAAACAGGGAGATTCACTTGAAAGAGGCCCCCGAATATTCTGTTGTAACTCCCGTTACAAGCAACCTCAACCAAAAAAACGCACTCTACACCTTGACGTATATGTAATCGATTGCATTACATGAGATGCTGGAAGTGGTGTCCGTTTTCTGCCAGACATATTTCGACCCGGTGCTCAATATTCCTGAAGTTATCAGCAAGCGTCTCGGGGGGGAATAGCAGCAATTTCACGTTGGATGTTTTCCTTCAAATTCTTCCACAGTGTGAGGTTTGTTCCGATGGACTTTTCCTTTGAACAGACCCCAAAGGAAGAAGTCTGGTGTTGACCGATCTGTCGACCGTGGTTCCTAAAGCCCCTTTGAGATGACTCTTTTGCCGAAGAAGGACTCAATTTCTGCCATGCTACTTGCGGATGTGTGACACGTTGCTCCATCTTGCTGGAAGTCACCTTCGTTTAACTCACAATCATTCAGTTGATTCAGACATCGCTTAAACAAATTGGTGACCCAGCAGTTTCGCGCCATGAGTTCGCACTGCTCGATACTGTAGACCACCATCCTGATGAGAAGTCGAGTGACTGAGTGAAGGGGTATGGGCTGGTGGTATGCACCCAGAAGTTGCTAATGGAGGTTGAACGTCGCGACGGCTGTCCGGCGCCTATCTAATTGCTCCGATTCATTGGCATCCCGGCTCGTTTAAAGCTCCATATACTGCAGAGCACATTGCACTTTGTTTCGTTCAGATTGCTTCATCCTAGTGAGAATGATTACAGCATATCTGGGGCCTTTTTCGAGTCAGTTTCCCTGTATATATAATCCTGCTCACATGCTGCAGATGTTCTACCAGACGGTTGTGGCGAGTGCCCTCTTCTACGCGGTGGTGTGCTGGGGTGGCAGCATAAAGATGAAAGACGCCTCACACCTGGACAAACTTGTTAAGAAGGCAGGCTCTATTGTGGGATTAATAAAGTATCTATCTATCTATCTATCTATCTATCTATCTATCTAAAGTTGGACAGTTTAACATCCGTGGCAGAGCGACGGGCATTAAGCAAACTCCTGTCAATCATGAAGAATCCACTGCATCCACTGAACAGGATCATCTCCAGTCAGAGGAGCAGCTTCAGTGACAGACTTTTGTCACTGTCCTGCTCGACTGAGGAGATCGTTCCTCCGCCACACTATGTGACTCTTCAATTCCACCCGGGGGAGTAAATGCTAACATTAATTTTATTTTAATTTTTTTTCATTTTTATTACTATTTAATTTAATGTTGTTTCTTTGTATCAGTATACTGCTGCTGGATTATGTGAATTTCCCCTTGGGATTAATAAAGTATCTATCTATCTATCTATCTATCTATCTATCTATCTATCTATCTATCTATCTATCTATCTATCTATCTATTATATAGTGCCTTTCATATCTCTCTATCTATCTATCTATCTATCTATTATATAGTGTCTTTCACATCTATCTATCTATCTATCTATCTATTATATAGTGTCTTTCATATCTATCTATCTATCTATCTATCTATTATATATTGTCTTTCATATCTATCTATCTATCTATCTATCTATCTATCTATCTATCTATCTATCTATCTGTTGTATAGTACCTTTAATATCTATCTATCTATCTATCTATCTATCTATCTATCTATCTATCTATTATATAGTGTCTTTAATATCTATCTATCTATCTATCTATCTATCTATTATATAGTGCCTTTCACATCTATCTATCTATCTATCTATCTATCTATCTATTATATAGTGCCTTTCACATCTATCTATCTATCTATCTATCTATCTATCTATCTATCTATCTGTCTATCTATCTATTATATATTGTCTTTCATATCTATCTATCTATCTATCTATCTATCTATCTATCTATCTATCTATCTGTTGTATAGTGCCTTTCATATCTATCTATCTATCTATCTATCTATCTATCTATCTATCTATCTATCTATCTATCTATCTATCTATCTATCTATTCAGTGGTATATTTTGTGGTAGGTTTAATCATTTCCGTATTGTGATTTTTTTTTATTCCATTTATCTGGAAACAAAACCTTATAAAAAAAAACCTGATTAAACAAATAGAAACAACATTCCAAGTACAATAAAATAATTGGAAAGCAATCCATGAAATTCATCATTTAGCTGTCCTGAATTTAGCGGTCTGATGCTCCTCAGATGCGCCGAGCAGGAAAAAATCCTTTGTTTTGTCCTGCTTAGTGTGTCTGAGGGGCAAAAACATGAAAAGGAAATGGCAAAAAGCAGAGCACCTACAGATGATGAGACTTTTGTGGTATTTTGGAATTTTACATCACAGTGCCGCCTCAAGGCTTTAAATCTAGTGCAGCTTGAAATTAACTTCTGCATCGGAAATAAGCTGAACACATTGACACAGAAAAAGCACACAAAAACCACTTACATAAGAGATAATCTGGATTTTCTGAAGGGTGCAAAGTTCTGATGTATGCTATGCGGCATGCAGCGTATCTCCTGAGAGTTCAAGCGTCCCGCCATCTGGAGAGGTCAATCTCTGTTCTCAATCCAGATTCTCACTCCAAGAGGCTAGAGACACACTGCTGCCACCGGGGACTTTAGAAGATAGCAAGCAAAAGGCCCCAACCAACACAGCATTAGCAGTGAGGTACCCCACTAGCGTTGCAATGTTCTGAGGGGGGAGCTTCCGACAACCAAACTGGGGATCTCAAGCCTGGGAACTTGCTTTCCAACAACTTAAACCAGTAAGCAGGATTAGCACACCACCATTTGAAGAAGCTCCTTCAGACTCTGCTACCAGCAGTAAAAACTGACAAAGACAAGTGTTGTGCAAATTTCACAGTCATGAAAATCGTATCATGATTTCAATTCAGGGTAACAGATTGAGGCCTGTCTATCCAGGCAGTATTAGGAGTAAGGCAGATACCAACCCTGGACAAGGTGCCAGTCCATTAGTGGGCCCCCTCACACACACACCACTCTGGAATCACCAATAAACTGAATACACACGTCTTATTAACTTTTTCCATCCATTCTGTCCATTATCCAACCCGCTATATCCTAACTGCAGGGTCACGGGGGTCTGCACTTTAATAAATGTACATGTGCCTCTTCTAATATCTCGGAGGTCAGCAGCACATATCGCTAGTTTAATTTTCTTTGTATACTGACTAGCAGACCTTGTGCACTTTGCTGCAGTTGCAATAATTATGTATCTACATGCAACTTATAGAGCTTGTTTATATACAACATTTTTGATTTGTCCTCCTGGAGCCAAAATATATACATTTTCTCTATGACTAATTCGTGAACATGCTACATAAAAAATAGAAACGGGAAAAACGGCAACACCGCCGGGAACACCGGCATACCGCGTCTACTAAACACTAAGTAGAAACACTAAAGGAGAAAATACTATTCAGTATGTACTGCGTCTAGTAAACAGTAAATCAGTAAAGGAGAGAGGACTAAACACTAAGGAAAAAGAACGGCAAGACCGCGTCAGCATCGGAGCTCAGCTCGGAGTGAAATGAAGTGAATGAAATGAGGTGAATGGAAGGGGAGATGATGACGTGACTCCGCCACCCACCTTAACTCTCAATCCCTCCACAAACACACAAACACAGTCTCTCGGATCCCAACTCTCCTTTATATGTATAGATAATCCAGGTTGGTTGGTTCCTCTGCGAAGATCTTCGCAGAGTCAATGGAGAATCTGATCGGGGCGCTCAAGAGACTGAGTGAGGAGTCCGAGTGTCCTGATAAAAACCAAAGAGCCTGGCCTTTAATGACCTCTTGGGCACGGCCATCAGCAGTGCGTCTGTCTGCAGAGAGAGTGTCGACCTCGTCAAAAGGTTTACTGACCTTGGCAGTGACATTCATGTCTCTGGTGACTCTTCCTATGAAATCAGTAGATGGATTGGGAGAGCAATGGGAGGGGTCATGAGGTCACTGGAAAGGGGTGTGTGGCGCTTCTGATATCTGCAAAAGGACGAAGGTCCAAGTCTTTAGAGTCCTGGCGCTTCCTGTCTTTCTATATGGTTGTGAGTCATGGACGCTATCCAGTGACCTGAGACGAAGACTGGACTCCTTTGGTACTGTGTCTCTCTGGGAAAATCCTTGGGTACCGTTGGTTTGACTTTGTGTTGCTCATGGAGTCCCGAATGAGGCACATGACCTGCATTGTGAGGGAGCGTCAGTTACGGCACTACGGCCATGTGGCGTGTTTCCCCGAGAGTGATCTGGCTCGTAAGATCCTCATTGTTGGGGACCCGAGTGACTGGACCAGGCCAAGGGGTCGCCCACATAACACCTAGCTGTGGCAGATTGAGGGTCAATTCCAGATGGTGGGACTGGACCGCGTGTCTGCCTGGTGGGTTGCCAACCGGGATCTGGAGTTGTTTCAGCGTGTGGTGGGTGCGGCAACACACAGTACCAGTGCATGCTCCCCAACTTGACTTGTTGGTTCCTGCTTAGTTCTTATACTGTAATCAGATGGCCAAAGACATCATACAGTACAAGCTGCGTCTGGTGCCATCTTTACTGGGATTCTCATTTGGCCAATTTGAAGTTGCCAAGTGATCTTACATACAAACCTAATTTTGTGATGTTTATGTAAAATGTATATATAATGTTAAGATTCACATGCTATGTCTGTCTGCTTTTATGAGTGTCTTTCACATCTATATAACTTTATTGTGCCTTTTGCTATCTACCAGTCTATAGCGCCGTATCTATCTTTTCTTGACTTTCCTCTGTTGTTACAAGTTTATTTTTTTTCCCGTTAATAACTGAGATTTCATTTGAGCGGGCCAGCTCTAATCATCTCTGTCTTCAATGAGTTGACTCTAATTATCTCTTTATCTGGCCTGATTCTGCCACGGAATGTTACCTTTTCACATAGTGCCAGTCTAGTGCTGGATAACTGTGTTCATTTAGTAAATTACATAAGAAAACAAGTGTATTTTTTGGTCACTAAAGTTACCCTTTATTTACTACTAGATTTTAGTTCAAAGCTTGAACCATTCAGTGTCAAAAATTGAAGAATACGAGTACCGATACATCCATCCATCCATCATCCAACCCGCAATATTCTAACCACAGGGTCACGGGAACCAATCCCAGCCAACACAGGGAGCAAGGCAGGAAACAAACCCTGGGTAGGGCACCAGCCAATCACAGGGCACACACACACACCAAGCACCCACTAGGGACAATTTAGGATCGCCAATGCACCTCACCTGCATGTCTTTGGACTGTGGGAGGAAAGCCACGCAGACATGAGGAGAACATGCAAACTCGCAGGGAGGACCCGGGAAGCCAACCCAGGTGTCCTTACTGCGATGCAGCAGTGCTACCCACTGTGCCACCATGCCACCCGTAATCTTTTTAGTTAGCCAATAAAACGTGTAATTTTGCTTGACTTCTCACTACAGTCTTTATCTTAGAAATGTGTGCAGTGTGAGTAGCGGGAGGTTAATGGAGATTTTCAGGGTCACCTTTAAATGAATATAGTACCTTTCATAGTAAGCATCATCTCAAAGTATGGTACATGTATAGGAGGAGGAAACCCATGCAGACACGGGGAGAACTTGCAAACTCCACGCAGGGAGGACCCGGGAAGCCAACCCAGGTCTCCTAACTGCGAGGCAGCAACGCTACCCACTGCGCCACCGTGCTGCCCAGTACCAATACAATAAAAAGTAAAATTAATATCTTGGACTTTCTGAAAACCTTGTTTTGGTTTTGTTTCCCACACCTCTCTACCATTCCATATATCTGTTAAGTTCCACCACCAGCCTGCTTGATTCAGATTAATGAGGCAGTGATGAGCCCAACCAGTTGTGGAAGTCATGTGATGCAACAAATAAATGGGTGAATCGAATGGAAAAGTTCTAGTTTGATATCAACAAGGCTACAGTCACCAAGCAATAGCAAGCTGGGCTACATATTCAAGATATGCCATTCAAACTGCCATAAAGAGATTTTTAGCCCTTAAGGATATTAGGGGATCCATTCAAGTACTTTTCAATTAACCAGATAGAGTCTCCTGGCACCAGAGTGCACACTTTTGACTGTGAAAAGAAGTCTTATGGAGATTAAGAGGTAAGATGAAGGGTTTAAAAATATGAACGTTTGTACAGTGGATCCCAGCCGTTAATTTAAAATGAGCTAAACAAGAACACGGGGACGTAGTTGGAAACTTGTGTGTAAAATTCGCACAAACTATAAGAACTTTTTCTTCACACAGAGAATTATAGAATCAGTCAGTCAGTCAGTCATTGTCCAACTAGGTATACCCTAACTACAGGGTTACGGGGGTCTGCTGGAGCCAATCCCAGCCAACACAGGGCGCAAGGCAGGAACAAACCCCCGGCAGGGTACCAACCCACCGCAGGGCACACACACACACACACACACACACACACACACGGGACAATTTAGGATCGCCATTGCATCTAACCTGCATGTCTTGGACTGTGGGAAGTGAACCCAAGACTCCTAACTGTGAGGCAGCAGTGCTACCCACTGCGCCACTGTGCTGCCCTATATTATAGTATATTTTCCATCCATCCATTATCCAACCCACTATATCCCAACTGCAGAGTCACGGGGGTCTGCTGGAGCCAATCCCAGCCAACACAGGGCGCAAACCCCGGGCAGGGTACCAGCCCACCACATGGCACACACACACACAACAAGCACAATTTAGGATTGCCAATGCACCTAACCTGCATGTCTTTGGACTGTGGGAGGAAACCCACTCAGACACGAGGAGAACATGCAAACTCACGCAGGGAGGACCCGGGAAGCGAACCCAGGTCTCCTTATTCTATCCATCCATCTATCCATTATCCAACCCGTTATATCCTAACTACAGGGTCACGGGGGTCTGCTGGAGCCAATCCCAGCCAACACAGGGCGCAAGGCAGGAACAAACCCCGGGCAGGGCACCAACCCACCGCAGGGCACACACACACACTAGGGACAATTTAGGATCACCATTGCATCTAACCTGCATGTCTTGGACTGTGGGAAGTGAACCCAGGACTCCTAACTGCGAGGCAGCAGTGCTACCCACTGCGCCACTGTGCTGCCCTATATTATAGTATATTTTCCATCCATCCATTATCCAACCCACTATATCCCAACTACAGAGTCACGGGTGTCTGCTAGAGCCAATCCCAGCCAACACAGGGCGCAAGGCAGGAACAAACCCCAGGCAGGGTACCAGCCCACCACTGGGCACACACACCCCCACACACCGAGCACAATTTAGGATCGCCAAGGCACCTCACCTGCATGTCTTTGGACTGTGGGAGGAAACCCACTCAGACACGAGGAGAACATGCAAACTCCACGCAGGCAGGACCCGGGAAGCCAACCCAGGTGTCCTTACTGCGATGCAGCAGTTCTACCCACTGCGCCACCATGCCACCCGTAATCTTTTTAGTTAGCCAATAAAACGTGTAATTTTACTTGACTTCTCACTACAGTCTTTATCTTAGAAATGTGTGCAGTGTGAGTAGCGGGAGGTTAATGGAGATTTTCAGGGTCACCTTTAAATGAATATAGTACCTTTCATAGTAAGCATCATCTCAAAGTATGGTACATGTATAGGAAACTACATGGTTATTACAGAGCTCCGATGACCATGCCATTGTATCACACTCCACAGAAGAATTTTAGTTAATTCTGACTGCCTTTGCAAAATCCTACTCTGCATTAGGGTTAACACTGAACATCAAGAAGACACTGGTCTTCTATCAGCCAGCCATCTTGCACACTATAGAAGTGAACAGCAAACCTTTTGAAAACATTAACTACTTTCCTCACCTTGGCAGTTTTCTTTCCTCCAAGGAGAGAAACTTTCATCTGCACTGTGCCAACGAGGCCTATGCAAAGTATTTGAGGACTGCAGCTTAAAAACTCCTAACCAAACTTATAGTATTGGGAACTACAGTCCGCCCTACCCTGCTGTATGGATCTAAATGACAGACCATATATAGTGGGAATAGAAAAGATAGATAGACTTTATTAATCCCAAGGAATCCCCCCCTTCGAAATATTCCCATTTTTTTTTTTTTTTGCTTTACAGCCTTAAATGAAAACACACACAAAAAGTATTTCTTCCCAGCTTTACTTACTCGATGAAACCTACAACATCCAAGTGAAACATATTGCAGGTGCAGTTCTGAAAAATTATAAAAAATCTAAAAGAAGACATAGTAAGATTAATGAAGGGTCACCTCTCAATGTCAATGTCATTTTGTTGCAATGCCTTTTGCTTTAATGACAGCCTTGAGTCTACCAGCTTTGCACATTTAGATTGTGTAATATTTGCCCCCCACTCTTTTTTAGAGTTTAGCTGTTCAAGTTCGGTCAGATTGGATGGTGAGCGTTGCTGGACTGCTATCTTCAAATCTTTCCACAGATTTTCAGTGTGATTTAGGTCTGGGCTCTGACTGGGCACACGAGGACATTCTCTTTCTTCTCCTTCACCCACCGTGTGGTCAATTTTGCCGTGTGCTTCGGGTCGTTTGTCATGTTGAAAGGTGAACATTCTGCCCATCTTCAACTTTCTGGCAGAGGGTAGAAGGTTTTCCTCAAGAATTTGACGGTATTTTGCCCCATCCATTTTTCCTTTTACCCTAATGAGAGCCCCAGGGCCCCCCACAGCAGAGTGCTGCCCCCTCCATGCTGTACTGCAGGAGGTATTGTGTGTTATGGATGGTGTACCGTTTGGTATTGAGGCCAGATAATTTGATTTTGCTCTCATCTGACCATAAGACCTTTTCCCACTTGGTATCCTTAAGGTGCATTCTGGCAAAGCCTTAATGTGGCCATTCTTGAGAAGCGGCTTTTTCCTTTAAACCCTCCCAAACAAGCCACAATTGTGGAGCACTTGTGAAATTGTTGTCATATGCACACAATGACCAGTCTTTGCCATCAAATCCTGCAACTCCTTCAAAGTGGCCATTGGCCTCTTGGTAGCCTCTCTTACCAGTTTCCTCCTTGCTCTTCCATCCAGTTTTGAGGATCCAGGGAGGGTCCTAGTAGTACCAAACACTTGCCACTTCTTTATGATGGACTTTACTGTGTTCCTTGGGATTGATAAAGTCTTTGAGATGTTTTTGTCTCCATCTCCTGCCTTATGTCCGTCCACAACTCTATCCCTGAGATCTTTTGAAAGTGGCCTGCCACCCATAGTCAGTTGTTTGCTGTCAGTTGCACTACCAAGCAAGGGAATGAATGCTCCAGGAACAGCTTCACTCATCACACTGATTACAATTGATCACAGGGAGAAGGAAGCCAGTAACTATGGTGTGCAATGGAAATGGTGGGCACCTGATTGAGTTTAGGTGGGGGGGATGATCCTTTATTCATCTCAGGATTTCTTATTTATTAATTTTTTTAATTCTTCTGAACTGTAGCTGTGATATCTTTCACTTGGATGTTTTAGATTGCATTGAGCAAGAAAAGCTGGGAAAAATATCGGTTTGTGTGTTTACATTTAAGGCTGTAAAGCCATAAAAAAAGGAATATTTCAAAGGGAGGGTTCTTTTCTATACCCACTGCATAGTAGGCACCTGAAAACACAAGAACAGTTCAATCAAACTACCAACAGAAAATCATGAAGATCAACTGGCAGGACCATTGCACCAATGTCAGCATCTTGGAAGTGTCCAAAATGAAAAATATAACAACCACAGTAATGCAGTACCAACTATAATGGACAGGACAAATAGTCCAGATAAATAACTCGTACCTCGCCAAGCAAATCTTGTACTTCCAACTGAGGGATGAACAGTGAAAAAAAAGGGGATTTAAAGACAACATTAAAACATCTTTGAGGAAGTTTAACACCAATCTTCACATCTGGGAATATGTTATTAACAGGCACATCTGGAGTAAAGCCATTCATGAGGGAGCTGTGCAGCACAAACAAAAAAAAAATCAGTTGCATTGCATTATTAAAACAACAGCTTCAGAAAAGAACAATAGAAAGCCACCTTGCCAGTTATAACTTACCCTTGCCTAAACCATACTTCAACATGTGGATCCCGGATCAGCCTCGATCTCCAACTTCAGAATTCACCGATAGAGAACCCATTGGAAAGGTCGCCTTGAGGGATACGTGTATACTGAACATTAGAACACTCTAGACGAGGACAGGCCATTCAGCCCAACAAAGCTCGCCAGTCCTATCCACTTATTTCCTCCAAGAAAACATCAAGTCGAGTTTTGAAAGTTCCTAACGTCTTACTGTCTACCACACTACTTGGTCGCTTATTCCAAGTGTCTATCGTTCTTTGTGTAAAAAAAAACTTCCTAATGTTTGTGTTGAAATTTACTCTTAACAAGTTTCCAACTGTGTCCCCGTGTTCTTGATGAACTCATTTTAAAATACAAGTCTCGATCCACTGCACTAATTCCCTTCATAATTTTA
This sequence comes from Polypterus senegalus, assembly GCF_016835505.1. Classification (NCBI taxonomy): domain Eukaryota; kingdom Metazoa; phylum Chordata; class Cladistia; order Polypteriformes; family Polypteridae; genus Polypterus; species Polypterus senegalus. Next base: position 316,170,536 of record NC_053154.1, read on the forward strand.
AACACTTCAATCATGTCACCTCTTAATCTTGTAATGGCTCAGCTCTTTTAATCTTTCCTCATAACTCAACCCCTGTAGCCCTGGAATCAGCCTAGTCGCTCTTCTCTGGACCTTTTCTTGTGCTGCTATGTCCTTTTTGTAGCCTGGAGCCCAAAACTGCACCCAGTATTCAAGATGAGGTCTCACCAGTGTGTTATAAAGGTTGAGCAGAACCTCCTGTGACTTGTACTCCACACATCAAGGCGCTATATAACCTGACATTCTGTTAGCCTTCTTAATGGCTTCTGTTTTATCTTGGTAGAGAAATATATATACTCAGCAAAAAAAGAAACGTCCTCTGACTTTCAATTGTTTTTACTTTCAGTAAACTTAATGTGTAAATATTTGTATGAACACTAAAAGAGTCAACACCATAAGACATAAACTAAAATTGTTTCACAATGTGTCCCTGAATGAAGGGAGGCTCAAAATCCAAAGTACCAGTCAGTATCTGGTGTGGCCACCAGCTGCTTGAAGTACTGCAGTGCATCTCCTCCTCATGGACTGGACCAGATTTGTCAGTTCTTACTGTGAGATGTTACCCCACTCTTCCACCAAGGCACCTGCAAGTTCCTGGACATTTCTGGGGGAATGGCCTAGCCCTCACCCTGCGATCCAACAGGTCCCAGACGTGCTCAATTCCTTCGACGAATCCGTCCATCACCCCTGGTGAAGAGCACTTTTTGCCACTCCTGTCTGGTCCAGCGAAGGTGGGTCTGTGCCCATAGGCGGCGTTGTTGCTGGTGATGTCTGGTAAGGACCTGCCTTACAACAGGCCTACAAGCCCTCAGTCCAGCCTCTCTCAGCCTATTGCCGACAGTCTGAGCACTGATGGAGGGATTGTGTGTTCCTGGTGTGACTCGGGCAGTTGTTGTGGCCATCCTGTACCTGTCACGCAGGTGGGATATTCGATGTACCGATCCTGTGCAGGTGTTGTTACACGTGGTCTTCCACTGCGAAGATGATCATCTGTCCTTCCTGTCTCCCTGTAGCGCTGTCTTAGGCGTCTCTTTGCCCTAGCCACATCAGCAGTCCTCATGCCGCCCTGCAGCATGCCTAATGCACGTTCACGCAGATGAGCAGGGACCCTGGTCATCTTTCTTTGGGTGTTTTTCACAGTCGGTAGACAAGTCTCTTTAGTGTCCTGCGTTTTTAGAACTGTGACCTTAAATGCCTACTTTCTGTAAGCTGTTAAGGTCTTAACGACCATTCCACAGGTGCATGTTAATTAATTGATTATGGTTAATTGAACATGCATGGAAAACATTGTTTAAATCCTTTACAATGAAGATCTGTAAAGTTATTTGGATTTTTAAAACATTATTGTTGAAATACACAGTCCTGAAAAAGGGACGTTTCTTTTTTTGCTGAGTATAAATTGCTCTACTTTCCCTTATTGTATTATTAATATGTAGCCTTAGAATGCCTAATCTCAGAGACTTACCACTGTATATAACTTATCCCTGTGACCCGACATTTGCGCGGCGACAAAATAGCGGCGATTAAAAGACGCCGACAAAATCGCGCTGATAAAATCGCCCCGACAAAATCGCGAAAGTTTAATTAAATATGAATTACTAGTTTAAAGCATATATAATAATGTTTATTTTAGAAGTCAATATTATGAGACGCCTCATGCCACCAGCACGGCACGCAGATAGTCCTTAAGATCACGTCCTGCATATGTAGGAAGAATTGCAGCAAGGGCGTCCCACTCTCTTGCGGTTTTGTCGTGGCGATTTTGTCGACGCGCATTTGTCGAAAACCTGTTAGCGGGTTTATCGGCGCTCATTTGTCCGTCGTGGTTTTGTCGGGGCGCATATGTCTATCGCGCTTTTGTCTGTGAACCCTTATCCCCACCTTCTCTTCTATATCTATAACCTCAGGCAATTAGATGTAGTAAAAAGACAAGCAGGAGTTAAGTTACACATAAAAGAATGTATTACTGATAATATTCATAAATAATAACAAAATGCAAAGTACATTTGAATATTGGCAGCCATACAACCTGATAAAATGGTGATGAGTCTGTGGCACACAGACTTGTAGTTACTTAATGTCTCTAGTTAAGGCATCATTGATGCTCAGCTTTTAGCCACATGTCTGTTCAAAATGGCTGAAACTGTGCTCTTCATTGTGTTGTCTTCAGTTCATGGTGTGATGGTCTTCTTCAGTTGTTAACAAGAGAAAGATACTTCTACCTCATCACAGGTTAGCAAGAGAGATGCTTCTTTATCTTATGTTGGTTAGAGAGAGAGAATGTGGTTGAGCAAGCAAATGTATAGGCTTTCTGTCCAACCCCTACAGCCAATAGGATATCATGGTACTTAAAGGCCTCTGAGGCAAGCCAATTCCAAACAGCCATATCTCAGACCAATGGGGGGAAATAGTACATCTTAACACCTGAAACCCCCCCCAAGACCATATGTTAAGCTAACCTGGCTTTGTGTGGGGGGGTGAGAGAAAGACTTTAGCAAAGAAGTACTCATCCATCTGGTATAAGACACATCTCCCAAATACTGTTGTAAAATTACAAAGAAAAGTCGTTAAAGGGGGGTGGCAAACACGAATGCCTCTCACCAAAGTAACACTAAATTACATTGCTTTGCGTAAGTAATAAATAAAGACATACAAAACATTTATCAAGTTATATGCAAAATCTCACATCACAACAGCTGAACACTGTCTGAGTAGTTGGAGGTAAAGTTGCTCTGTCATCATCAAGTCCTTCCGTGAGAACCCTAAATACAAAGAGGACTGTTTCATTTAGGTTAGGTAGAATACCCAGAGCTGGCTGGGCAGTCTCGTGGCCTTTGAACCCCTGCAGATTTTATTTTTTCTCTCCAGACGTCTGGAGTTTTTTTTTTTTCTGTCCTGTCTGGCCATCGGACCTTACTCTTATTCTCTGTTAGTTAATGTTGTCTTATTTTAATTCTTACTTTGTCTTTTTTCTCTTTTCTTCATCATGTAAAGCTACATTATTTGTATGAAAATGTGCTATATAAATAAAAGTTGTTGCTGTTGTCAGGCGGATTTCATTTATTTAACGGTAGGGTTTGAAACTTCTAAACCTCTATAGTCATAGTGGACTCTAAGCTATCGACTTCCCGACAGTGTCCACAAGCCATTAAGAAGGCTAACAGAATGTCAGGTTATATAGCGCCTTGATGTGTGCAGTACAAGTCACAGGAGGTTCTGCTCAACCTTTATAACACACTGGTGAGGCCTCATCTGGAGTACTGGGTGCAGTTTGGGTCTCCAGGCTACAAAAAGGACATAACAGCACTAGAAAAGGTCCAGAGAAGAGCGACTAGGCTGAGTTCAGGGCTACAGGGGTTGAGTTAGGAGGGAAGAGTAAAAGAGCTGAGCCTTTACAGTTTAAGGAAAAGAAGATTAAGAGGAGACCTGATTGAAGTGTTTAAAATTATGAGGGGAATTAGTCCAGTGGGTCGAGACGGTGACTTTAAAATGAGTTCATCAAGAGCATGGGGCACAGCTGGAAACTTGTTAAGGGGAAATTCCGCGCAAACATTAGTACTAGGGTGTTGTACCGTGTTAGCCATTATGAATGTAGAGAAAAGCCAAGCAAAATGGACCCTTTTATTTAACTAAAAGATTACAATATGCAAGCTTTCGAGGCAACTCAGGTCCCGTCTTCAGGCAAGATGTAATCAAGGGGCCTGAGTTGCCTCGAAAGCTTGCATATTGTAATCTTTTTAGTTAGCGCAAACATTCAAAAGTTTTTCTTTACACAAAGAATGATTGACACTTGGAATAAGCGACCAAGTCGCGCGGTAGACAGTAAGACTTTAGGGTCTTTCAAAACTCGACGTGATCTTTTTTTGGAAGAAATAAGTGGATAGGACTGGCAAGCTTTGTTGGGCTGAATGGCCTGTTCTCGTCTTGACTGTTCTAATATAATACCTTTCGTAGTAAGTCCAGTCCCAGAATTCTCTACATATAAAGTACAAATGTATTCCTATATCTGCTGTGTGAATATTGAGAGGTGATGCTGTTAAGTTTGCACAGTGTGTCAGCAGTAATCTGGATTCAAACGAATGTAAGCACCATCACTGAATGTGATTCACATACTGTATAGTAGATCTGTAATCCAATGTCTGTAGTATCTGTAATGGGAGGTAATACAACAACATTTATTCATATTGCACATTTTCATACAAATCATGTAGCCTAAATACGGGTCTGTCAGTGATTCTTGCGTTGTCTCATATCAGCAGGAGGTGATGCTGTTGGGCTTTAAGCTTTTGCTGATAATTTTATTAAGTCAGTTGACTAGTATGAGCCTCGTATCTCTTCTGATGACTGACTCCCTGGCACTATCTAGTTGTGCCTCTTACCGTTTCCAAAATTGGCACCCTTCTGATGGTTTCAGTGCCACAGATGTACCACAGATGGGGAACAGACCCCGCTTTGTGTTTCTTTTCTGCTTTTTTTTTTTTTTTTTAAGTTTAAAGAGGAAATAAAATAACTTTTTTTAAAAGACAGAATGAGTTATGGAACATTGGCTAGTGCTGAATGTCGGGCCAACTGAGGACAGCGATAGCCAGTCTTCTTACCGCAGCGCTCTGCCCATTTTGCATATGCATGAAGTGACATCTTGAGATTTTAACACAGCATAGCATTGAATGGAAAAAAAAAATAGGATGGCAGCATACCACTGGCCTCTAACGGGCAGACTTTATAAAATCTAATTACTGTTTCCAGATAGCGAGAGGAATCATTTTTTTGAATGTGCTGTGGGCTTGTGAATCCCAATCCCCCATTCTGTGCACTTCATTATTGCTTAATTATGTGTGCCGCATCCTCTTGAATAAAGTGTTACAGTAAGTCACCTCCAGGCTTGGGGCTGACTTGACGACAAGCTCAGTAATCTTGGAGCAAGCAGTCTTATTAGTGAGTGCTTTTGGGACCTGTAGACATTTCAATCATTTTTTGATATCATTTCTAAATGTAAAGAACTTTTTTTATGTATGTTCATGGGGTGTATTGCATTGCAAAATGTTTTTTAAAGTTTTGCTGTATGAGGCGATCGATCCGCTGTGTTTCCCTGAAAATAAGACCGGGTCTTATATTCATTTTTGCTCCAAAAATTTCAGGGGATTATCTTATATTTATTCATGTACAACAATATACATTTATCCAAATACAGTGTAATAAATAACGAGTTCTCAAAATAGAAAAAGTTTTGGGGTTTTATCCCCGTATATTGTCGTCCAGACAAAATGAAAAGAATGATCCAAATATGACTTTTTTCCAGTGCACAAATGAATGAAATGCTGTAACAAAATGCCGTTTATATAGAGGATGGGATGATGGGAGGAAGTGGTTGGCAGGAAGTGACGTTTGGAGGCGGGACTACAGAACCAATGTCACCAGGAGCAGACTGAAGTAATCGAGTGGGAACCGGAAGTGACGTCATTGCGGTCATTTTGGATTTGTGATTTTGAGACTGTTTTACTTGTCTTCCGGTTTTCTGTAGATAGAAAGAGAGTCAGGTAAGCACCACGTGATAAACCCTTGTCTCGCGAGATTTCACTCACCTTTAGGCTCTTTGACTGCCTCCAACTCGCACGTGTGTGACAACAGTCATGTCCTCTTCGTCTGGAATATCATCATAACTCTCCGCATTCAAACCCTGAATTTCTTGCTACTCCAGCCAGTTTGCAGATCGATGTGTGCGCTTTCGATGTTTGATGAACGGTTCGATGTGCCGACTTACAAATGTATTCATGTTGCTTTTATATTCGAGCGTCTCATATTCCCCAAAGTAATGACGCGATACATTTTAAAAGTCTCACATACCATCTTCTGTGCCATCTTTTTTTTTTTTTGCACCTTCACAATACCATCAGAACTTACAGCGGCGTATTTGAGCCACAGAGAAAATAAAATAAGGACATAATGAAAATGTCTATTTTGTGATTAAAGTAAAAATTTTGGCTTTAACCTTGAAATGTCCACTTTAACCTCGTACTTTACTTTATCATTAAAACGTCATCTTAAAACCGACCCAGTTGTTAATCGCTCTGTGCTTCTGGGGCTTCCTCCTGACCTGACAGCAGCGGCAAGCAGCAATAGATCGCCACACAGAACACATTAACTTCATGATTTAATCTCGAAATGTCCACTTTAACCTCATAGTTTATTTCATCATTAAAGCAGACCGTCGTAAACGTCATCTTAAAACGGACCCACTAGCCGCACACTTCTGGGGCTTCGTCCTGACCTGAGAGCAGCAATAGATCGCCACACAGGACACATTCACTTTATGATATTCCAGCTCTCAATTGCTTAGATTTATACTTGAGATCACTTTCATGATGAAATGCATTAAAGTATGTATGTTACATTTTACAGATAAATCATTCACTAAATAATGAATACTGTTAATAGTTACACATATGGGGTGGCAGAGCGGCAGCGCTGCTGTCTCGTAGGAAGTCACGTCCCTTGTGATCCCTGCCTGGAGTTTGCATGTTTCTCCTGGAGGGTTTCCACAGTGGGCTCAGTTTTCCATCCAAAGACATGAAGGTTTGGGGATTTGGTGAAGCTACGATGACGCCAGTGCATGTGTGTGTGCTTGTGTTCACCTTGCGATGAGCTGATGCCCCGTCCAGGGATTTTGTTTCTGTCATGCACCGATGCTGCTGGAATGGGCGCATCCCAAAATCGATGAATGTAATCATTAAACATCCTTTTCGGAGATATTGTGGCAAGGTGTCCTCGGAATTTAATGAATGTTTCGGAAACACGCGCCACATCACGTGAAGTATAAACCTGGCCTTGGGCGCCTTACTTTTCAACTGTCGATCTTGACTTATTTTCGGAGTAGGTCTTATTTTCGGGGAAACACGGCAGTTTAATTAAACAAAACAAAAAAGACAACAATAATAATAATAATAATAAATTTTATTTATATTGCACTTTATATTTAACAATCTCAAAGTGCTACAAAATAACAATAAATTAACAAACTAGATAATCTATAGAAATAATTTAACAAAATGCCTTTTTAAAAAGAAAAGTTTTTAGGTTTCGCTTAAAAGCATCAGTCGACTGTGGGGCTCTCAGGTAATCAGGGAGAGAATTCCACAGCCTCGGCGCCACTGAAGAAAAGGCCCGATCAGCCATACTGCTAAGCTTAGTTCTGGGAACTTGAAGAACGTTAGTATGCACAGAGCGGAGGGTGCGTGAGGAAGTACGAGGGATAAGACATAACAACATTAAATGCATATATTATATTTGGTATGTGAGTGACTTTTCTCTTTTTCACGATAATAACCACGTTGCTGTGAACAACCTAGCAGCGGTCGCTTTGCACAGGCTTTAGTGTTTAAATGCCAATGTTAATTGATTGTGTGAAAATATATATTTTCATTTATGCCATATGTACATATTTTGTACATGTTTTATTTGTTAAGGTATTGTATTTTATGGAAATTTTTATTTATTTTAGTGTTTGGTCACTGAAGAATAAGCCTAAAGAATTCCGTTTTGTTAATAAGAATAAACAGTTAACGGTTCACTGGCAAAAGCGCGATAGACATATGCACCGCGACGGACAAGTGAACGGCTACAAACCCGCTAACTGGTTTTCGACAAATGCGCGCCAACAAAATCGTGAGAGACCGCCCTTGCTGCAATTCTTCCTACATATGCAGGGCGTGATCTTAAGGACTATCTGAGTGCCGTGCTGATGGCATGCGGCGTCTCATAATATTGACTTCTAAAATAAACATTATTATATATGCTTTTAACTAGTAATTCATATTTTAATGAAACATTCACGATTTTGTCTGCGCGTTTTAATCGGCGCTATTTTGTTGGCACGCATATGTCTATCGCGCAAATGTCGGGTCACACAGTTAACACCTATGGTCTATAGTTTAATTTTAACGGCGCACTGCATGATAACGTGCAGTGAATACACTTAACGTTTGCTCAGTTGTTGATGCGCTTGCTGTTTCCTGAGCAGCTTGTTTTCTCCACTCTAGCGGCCCGCTTCTTCTCTTCTTCCGCCGGCATCTTGTCGCATTAAAACTGATTACGTTGGTGTTTGTGTTGCAATTACTTAGTCCATTTTCTTTAATTTTTTTCACTTAAGCTGGCACTTAAGTCTTCTATCTGCCTCAAGAATGATTTAAGATATGAAGAGGCAGGGGAAGTGATGGCAAAGATGGTAGGGATGAGAACGACGCCCATAGCCATGCACCGTACGGCCGTCCTGCTGGCTGCTGTTGACAGTTGATTCTACAATAAAATAAAATAAAAATGAAAAGTGGATAGTAGACGTCGCGTGGCGTATGTGTACCAAATTTCAGGTCGACAGTTCAAACAGTTTGCGAGCAGCAGGTGATTTAAAATCCTGGACAAGACAAAAGGACAGTCACGGTAGCAAATTAGATAAGAAGATTTTCTAGAAACTGAATGACAAAATGGCTGACGATGCAAACCTAACCAAGTGGTCCGTGCGTTGTTCAACTGGAATGATTCCTTCTTCTGTTTTGCTCTTTTCTGTCTTGGTACTATCTGTCCATTGCTCCATTTTATCTATAACCTTGGAGGTCAATCATCACCCCGAAAGCGGATAGTAGATGTCACGTAGTATACGTGTACTAAATATCAGGTCAATTGGTCAAATGAGCTACAGGTGATTTAAAATCCTGGATAGACAAACAAACAGTCACGGTAGCGTATTATATATAACAACAACAACAACATTTATTTCTATAGCACATTTTCATACAAACAGTAGCTCAAAGTGCTTTACATATTAAAGAATAGAAAAATGAAAGACATAATTATAAAAAATAAATCAACATTAACATCGAATAAGAGTAAGGTTCAATGGCCAGGGGACAGAAAAACAAAAACTCCAGACGGCTGGAGAAAAAATAAAATCTGTAGGGATTCCAGACCATGAGACCACCCAGTCCCCTCTGGGCATTCTACCTAACATAAATGAAACAGTCCTCTTTGGATTTAGGATTCTCACGGAAGGGCTTGATGATGATGATGGTCACGTAGACTTCTTCCTTTTAATCCGTCCATCATTGTTGGAGCATCATGAAGCTTTGAGTAGGTGGAGGTGGCGCAGGCCACCACCACAAAGAAACCGGAAAAAGAAACAGAAAAGAGAGTAGGGGTCAGTACGATTTTAGAGCCACCATGAATAGTTGTTATGATGAATTGAACATACAGAGTATCAGGATTAAGTTAAATTACGATTAAAATGAAGTTATAAAAAGGCCATGTTAAAGTAATGTGTTTTCAGCAGTGTTTTAAAGTGCTCCACTGTATCAGCCTGGCGAATTCCTATTGGCAGGCTATTCCAGATTTTAGGTGCATAACAGCAGAAGGCCGCCTCACCACTTCTTTTAAGTTTTGTTCTTGGAATTCTAAGGAGACACTCATTTGAGGATCTGAGGTTACGATTTGGAATATAAGGTGTCAGACATTCCGATATATAAGATGGGAAGAGATTATTTAAGGCTTTATAAACCATAAGCAGAATTTTAAAGTCAATTCTGAATGACACAGGTAACCAGTGTAGTGACATCAAAACTGGAGTAATGTGTTCGGATTTTCTTTTCCTAGTTAGGATTCTAGCAGCTGCATTCTGCACTAGTTGCAAAGCGATTTATATCTTTTTGGGTAGTCCTGAGAGGAGTGCGTTACAGTAATCTAGTCGACTGAAAACAAACGCGTGAACTAATTTCTCAGCATCTTTCAGTGATATAAGAGGTCTAACTTTACTTATGTTTCTTAAGTGAAAAATGCTGTCCTAATGATCTGATTAATATGTGATTTAAAATTCAGATTACAGTCAACAATCACCCCTAAGCTTTTTACCTCCGTCTTGACTTTTAATCCTAATGTATCCAGTTTATTTCTAATAGCCTCATTGTATCCATTATTGCTGATCACTAAAATTTCAGTTTTCTCTTATTTAACTTGAGAAAATTACTATTCATCCATTCTGAGATACTAGTCAGACATTGTGTTAGTGAATCAATAGAATCAGGGTCATCAGGTGCTATTGATAAGTACAGCTGTGTGTCATCAGCATAGCTGTGGTAGCTCACGTTGTGCCCTGAGATAATCTGACCTAACGGAAGCATGTAGATTGAGAATAACAGCGGACCCAGGATAGAGCCTTGTGGAACACCATAATGGATATCATGTGTCTTCGAGTTGTAATTCCCACAACTAACAAAATATTTTCTCCCTGTCAGGTAGGATTCAAACCAATTTAAGACACTGCCAGAGAGGCCCACCCATTGACTAAGGCGATTTCTAAGAATGTTGTGATCAATGGTGTCAAATGCAGCACTCAGATCTAAGAGGATGAGAACAGATAAATGGCCTCTGTCTGCATTTACCCGCAAGTCATTTACTACTTTAACGAGTGCAGTTTCTGTGCTGTGATTTGTTCTAAAACCCGACTGAAATTTATCAAGAATAGCATGTTTATTTAGGTGGTCATTTAACTGCATAATGACTGCCTTCTCCAGAACTTTACTTAAGAAAGGCAGGTTAGAGATGGGTCTAAAATTTTCAAGAGCCGAGGGGTCAAGATTATGTTTCTTAAGTAGGGGTTTAACTACAGCAGTCTTAAGACAGTCTGGGAAGACCCCGTATCTAGTGACGAATTTACTATGTCAAGAACATTATCAATTAGCACGCCTGATACTTCTTTGAAAAACCTTGTTGGTATCGGGTCAAGGACGCAGGTGGAGGGTTTTAATTGAGATATTATTTTTTGTAAATCAGGTAAATCTATCCTAGTGAAAGAGTTTAATTTGTTTATAAAGTTTATAAAGATAAGGCTTCTTTGTGTCTGGTTATGCAGGAGCTTAATGTAAAATGTTTTAATAAGTGATAAGGGAAAAAAAAGTCAGAATCGGTTATCAGGATCAGTCGATCAACTAACATGAAATCGGCGATCGGTATTGGCCTTAAAAAACCTTATCAGAGCATCCCTACCAATATGTATTGTGATTTTTTTGAAGTATTACGATTTAGTATTGTAATTTATTGCTAATTTTTTTATTGAATTTAGAATTTCTCTCCAACTTGACATTATGACGTGAACAGAAGTAGTATAATACAATTCAGTATATATATATATACTTTATATTATGTACAAAATTATAGTGTTTTTTTTTAGTCAAAAAAGTAAGCTTCATAACTACTGTATATCGGTATACCAACAGAAATGTGTGAAATTAAGAAATTTTGCACTGGCAGTGCCATATCATGTGCACTGTATCATCAGGTTGGCACATCAATAATCAACTTGTGCTGTGGAAGATCCAACAATTTCTGCTTTTGCTGCAAAGCTTTAATTCCTTGAGTGCTTCAGTGGAAAACCCCAGTGATACGTCATCTTCATCCTAGGAGCTACACAACAGCTGGTAGTTCGAGTGTGTGTGGCATTTAACATGAGAATGGCCCACCACACGAACTGCATAATGTATATTCACTGCATTGTCCATGGCTATCACTAGCTGCTTTTCTTCAAATCCCCATTCCTCATTAACATTATGAAGTAGTTTGGCCTTTTTAGCCCCAGTAGGACTTTCATGTAAGACTAAGGTTTGTAGGGCATTAAGAGGATAAGCACCATTCTTCAGTTGCATGATGTGATGTTACTGTAACATAACACTCTGTGTGTGGCTCTCGAAGTCCACGAGTCACATGTCAGGGAAGCTCTTTTCACCTTACAGAGAAGCTATTTAAATTACTTTTTAACCTTTTTTGCACATTTTGGGAACTGCTATATCTGCGAACTTGACTTTTTGATAGAAAACTTTACATATGGCCATAGTCATTTCAAGTTCTCCATTTACTTTGTGAAATGCAAAGAGAGTCCACACTTTAGATTTAAATCGTGGTGGCACTGCATAAATCTGACGACAAACCTTGATCAGTCTTGTTCTTGTCTTGCACTGCTTTCAGGATGCATATTCCTTTAACATAAGTCCATGTGCGGAACATACATATGGACATTGTTGCTGAAGCAGACGTAAATGTATGTACTATGCATTCTAATTAAAAAGCTACATCAGTAAACTGTTATCATGGCAACAACAAATGCCTGGTCGCATGCAACTCATATTGAACTCTCTATAGTAATTAATCACAATGGATGGTTTATGAGTGGTTGCACATGGTTACATTTTGTTGATTTTGCATTTTTTAATCAGCCTGGCTATCCAGTAATCGCCATACTTAGAAATGGCAATTTGTAAAAGAATCCTTTTTTTCCCCTCACCATAATATACAGTATAGTAAAGAAAAATTTACCATCATTAAATTAAACAGTGTATAGTTTCAATCTAATTTTCTTTTTTGTTAGAAGAAATAATCCGTCAGAACATCCAAATAATGTACTGTAATTGATCCACTCTAAACAGAACATGTTTCACAGAAGAAAAAAAGTTTAGTTTATTTCTACACTGACAAGGAAAGTAAAACAAAATGCAATACAGTCTTCTGCAAGTGCGCAACTGAAAAGAGCAAAACACACATAGCAAGTATAGGAAGGGAAGTAGCTTAGCTTCTTCTGTTTTTCTTTAAATATTTCACAGAAGTTTAAATGAAATAAGTGCAAGTTTCAGTATGGTACGGCTTGTTGTACTTTTATGCAGGAATAAAGAAAATCTTATAAAAGAGAAAACGTTATCAGCAGCGTAGTGGGCATCTTAAAGACCTTCAATAAGGCAGCATCATCATCATCATCATTATTATTATGCTATGCAGTGTTTCCCAGCCAGCAGGTTTTTGTTCCAACCAGATTCCTAATCAGTCCTATCTATCTATCTATCTATCTATCTATCTATCTATCTATCTATTATATAGTGCCTTTCACCATCTATCTATCTATCTATCTATCTATCTATCTATCTATCTATCTATCTATCTATCTATCTATCTATCATATAGTGCCTTTCATATCTATCTATCTATCTATCTATCTATCTATCTATCTATTATATAGTGCCTATCTATCTATCTATCTATCTATCTATCTATCTATCTATCTATCTATCTATCTATCTATCTATTATATAGTGCCTTTCACTATCTATCTATCTATCTCTATCTATCTATCTATCTATCTATAGTGCCTTTCATATCTATCTATCTATCTATCTATCTATCTATCTATCTATCTATCTATCTGTTATATAGTGCCTTTCATATCTATCTATCTATCTATCTATCTATCTATCTATCTATCTATCTATCTATCTATCTATCTATCTATTATATAGTGCCTTTCTCTATCTATCTATCTATCTAATATTAAGCAGATTGGCGCATGCTCTGACATTCTTATTCTTTCTGAGACATTATTACCTGTGACCCCTCAGTTTGTTCAAATCTTTGGACTTTTGATGCCCTTGTTTTCTGATTCATTAATGCTCTTCCACTGAAGATCATCTCTCTCTTTTTTTTTTCTTCCATTATGTGGTGATTATGGATGGATAGATGTGTGAGTGAATCCCTGGAGGTAGTGAAAAGGTTTCATTTCAGAAACAATTTTCACAAATGCTTCTGGAAGCACTTACCTAATTTGTGAATACCGTCATACAATTGCGCTCCGGCTGCACGAATGGTGCCAAAAGAGCAGGATCCCAAGACTCCAGTAGCGACTGCTTTACCTCGGGTAAATACCTGAGAGAGCTGTGCATCCTCTTTATTTTGGCAGGCGGAAGATTTACAAATCGGTTACAATACTGTTGGGTAATCTTGGCAAATTAAATAGAACACACCGGTTTGTGGGATTATGTACGCAGTGCAAAGTAATCATAGGGGTAAATTTGCAATCGAGGAAGCCAAGGTTGTTTACTATGAATAAATCAAACCAGTCTGAGATGTAAAGTGATATGTCTAACATACAAATGCATATGAGCTCTCCATTTTCAGTTGCCAACAAGAAAGAAAAATACCATTAGTGAAGTACAGTACATACTGTTACAGGCTCATCTGGGAATTTCCTTTTTAAGGTAGACTTGCTATAATTTGTCTCTTGCTCTTGCATTTACCGACGCGACATTTAATGAAGTCCGTCTACCTGAAAGTGAGTTGGTCTCCTGCTTATTCTCCAAACAGCCTGCCGTGTGGCCTTAAGTAGATGTTTCATGTGTGGCACAGAAATGCTGTACCATAGTTACTAATGGTGGGTCAGTAAATGTAGTAGTTGTAGGCCACTAGATGGTTCCTCAACCATTCATGAGCTTTAATAGCGACAGTATGTGACTCTGAGTGGAAACGCCTACTAACAGAGGAGTAAATGGCTAAGATGCAGAGCTGCACATCATTTGCTAAGATGCTGAGATATGATGTGACATTCAAATGGTGCTTTAGTTTTTTAATGGGATGTAGTAGAAGTGATTTATTAAAAACCTGGATTCATTAGACCTGGTGACATTTTTCCAGTCCTCCTCTATTTATTATTTGTGCTCTTTAGACCTTTGCAGCTGCAGCTTCTTGTTTGTCAATGACTGGAGTGGATAATGAGAGAGAGATAGATAAATAGAAATGTGCAGAATACCTTCCATATCTATTTGTCTAGCTTATGTAGGCCCTTTTTTGTTATCTATATTTATCAAATAGTGACTTTATTTTCTATATTTAGATTTAATAGTACATCTGATGTGTTTCTTTGATTGCTATATGGTTTCCTAGATATGTACTTCCTGTTTTAGATTTTTTTTTTTTAAATTAGGGTTTTCATATTTTGCCTTGCTATTTTAATGTATTTATGTTTTCTCATGCTGCCAGATGATGGCAACTTGCTGCATGTTGTTAGGACATGAAAGAGTTTCACTGTGCTCTGTACATGGATACTACTACTACTACTTGTTCGGGTTAGTGGCTGCCATTCCCTGTCAGTGGCTGGAGACAGCAGGCTTTGAATTTTAATAAGAGGGAGACGAGACGTGCTCTCCTCAGAAGACAATTTGACGTCCCGCGAGACCAGGCAGTGAGACAAAAGGACAACTACTGTACAGGCTTTTAAATGATCGACGTGCAGCGCGACAAGCAGAACAAGCAGCTTCTCAGCAGCAGCACAAAGCCAGCAGCTGATCCGTCCGCATCTGCTTAGCGTGCGTTCAGCTTCCCCCCTTCACAACGTGAGCGGGGGAGAAATGTGAAGTGGCAGGAGCCTTGTGAGCCACCGGTGGGGTTGAGTGAAGCAATCGAGACGTGATCATCTCGGAGAGAAACTTTGACGACACGCGAGACTAGACATTACAACCTTAGGAAGCAAAACCCATGAGACGGTGACTTTTGCACGTCGCGCTTAAATTACAAACAATTTAAAACAAGTTCACGGACATCTAACCTAGCAGTCGTTGGAATGCTTTTGGCAGACACGGTTCATGTGCTCCCAGCTCTTAAAAGAACGACATGTGACAAGCAGGACACGCAGCTCGCCAGAAGCAGCAGCAAGCCAGCAGATGATCCTTCCGTATCTCCTTAGCAAGCGTTCTGCTCTCCCCCTTCACAACGTGAGCAGGAGAGATGCGAAGTGGCCGGGGCGTAGTTTGCCTCTAGGTTTTAAGCAAAGCGATGAAGACGTGATCATCTCAGAGAGACACTTTGACGACACGCAAAACTAGACATTACAACCTTAGGAAGCAAAACCTGTGAGACGGTGACTTTTGCACATCGCGCCCTACTTACAAACAATTTAAAACAAGTTCACGGACATCTAACCTCTCAGCTGTTGGAATGCTTTTGGCAGACACACTTCATGTGCTCCCACCTCTTAAAACAATGACAAGCAGGACACGCAGCTCTGCAGCAGCAGCAGCAAGCCAGCAGATGATCCGACTGCATCTCCTTAGCGTGTGTTCAGCTAACCTCCCTCCCCCCTTCACAATGCGAGCGGCAGAGACACAATATGATATCTCTCTATTATAAAAAAAAATCCTGGGTCAAAACATGATTTTCTCTGAGACACTTTAACGTCACGTGAGACAAAGCAGTGAGACAAAAGGACAGCTGCTGTGCAGGTTTTTAAATGATTGACGCATAGCGCGACAAGCAGAACACGTAGCTCGCCAGCAGCTGTTCCGACTGCATCTCGTTAGTGTGCATTCAGCCCCCCTTCCCCCCTTCACAACACGAGGGGGGCTGAACGCACACTAAGGAGATGTGGTCGCTCCTCCAAAAACCCCTCTTAAACGGTGATACAATGGGAAACAAATACAGGTTTTTACCTCCTCTTTGCTCGATCAGCAGGCTTGCTGTCACGCAGCACTTCGAACGTTTAAAAGCCTGTACAGCAGCTGTCCTTTTGTCTCACTGCTTTGTCTCACGTGACGTTAAAGTGTCTCAGAGAAAATCATGTTTTGACCCAGGATTTTTTTTTATAATAGAGAGATATCATATTGTGCTGTTTTTCTCATATTTGTAAGCCAGGAAGAGCCTTACAAAACAAGTGTTCCTAAGTAATTCTTACAAATACAAATTCACATTAAATAGATAGATTGATATGAAAGGCACTATATTAGATAGATAGATAGACAGATATGAAAGGCACTATATAAGATAGATAGATATGAAAGGCACTATATTAGATAGATAGACAGATATGAAAGGCACTATATAAGATAGATAGATATGAAAGGCACTATATTAGATAGATAGATTGATTGATAGATAGATGTGAAAGGCACTATATTAGATAGATAGATAGATAGATAGTTTATTCTTCCAACATATTCCAACATATAATGCCTTTATTAACTGTAGATTTGAAAGCGGATGATTGATAGACAGACAGATAAATGTATTCAATCGACTGATTGATCAATCCTTTCATTACCTGTGTTTCTGGCCTTTTAAAAAGTGCAATTCATTCTTTATCTGTCATTCTTTATTTTAAATATACTTCAAAATGTGTCAAAATGCATGAAGATGGTTGAGTTGCTTTTTGAGAATCTCCATCCTGAGAGCCTGCATTCTTTCATGTTGCTGTTTTTGTCATTCTTGGCATATGTATGCTTCTTTCTTATGCTCTTTATTATTATAAAATCAATGATTTTTTAAGAGCAGTAAATACTTTGTATTGGTATTTGAATTTTTGACAGACTAAATCTTCTTATTCCTGTTTGATGATAGCTTTTTTTAGTGTAGGAGGGCTGAGCCTTGTTAATCTTATACTTCTTGATTATTGTCAATGGATTATAAAAGAAAATGTAGGCGAAGTAAATCACAATACTGTATTATATCATTTTTAATTATAGCACGTTGTTTCTTAAAATATATACATACAGATACAAAATCCTTTTGCCTCGCTCTTTGTGCTTTCCAGATGCCTACAATTTCAATTCCATCCTAAATCCACCTTACTGACATTTTACAACAGATTATGCGCTCATTTCTCATTCAATTACTATACTTTAAAAGTAAGAGTGGCACGATTGCTCAGCATCACATGTTAACCTGAGCTGAGTGGAATGTCAAATCAGGTTAGAAAGGTTAAGGAGCGACCTCAAAGACGATTTGGAGTGCAACAGCCACTGATTGTTCTTAATTAGGCTCTATCTTTTAAGTCTGTATAAGATTGAAATACAACTAGTTATACTATAGAGTTTTTGATTCATCTGATTAATGTAAATTTTACTATTTATACTTATTAATAAATGTTATTGGGAGCACAGCGCAAATACTTGGTAGGGCCTCCTTTTGTAGTCAATACAGCCTCAGTTCTTCATGGCATGGCGTAATCAGAATATAAGTTTAATATGTCACTGTGCGCTCTGCAAATATTTTAAATCTACTTTTCCTTTCTAATCACATGGACAGCTAACACAAAGCCGGATTTAGCACATAGGAGTTCACCATATAAGACAAGTCAAGTTAAGGACAAACTGCGAAATGGGCCTTGTACTATTTCTGTGTGTCAAAGTCAGCATTATATTGGATCTTCTTTTCCTTGTCTGGAATGGCATAATTTACCTAAGTGGGGGCCTGCACATGGAGCAAGAGTATAAAGCCTTGGCACATTGCCTGGCGCACCTTTTGAAGCCGACAGACTGAAGGGAGATACCGTTATCCGTTCCTGAAAATCTTTCCAAGGCAGCGACGAAAATGGCAGACTCTACACATCGGGCTCCCACTACCAGAAAGGTCTTGTCATGGCTTTCTTCATCTGTTATGCCGTGTAAACCGTCATTAAAGAAAGCTAAGTTATTTCTCCTATGTGATTTCTTACCGGTGTATCACTAAGGGAGGGGTATCACCTTTTTATATTATATCTATATAGTTTCACGTTATGTAACACACCGCAATTACAAAGGAACTTATTCCAACCAGGGAGCTAGCGCCCCCTGCTGGATACACATGGATTCCACAAGATGCTGGAAACATTTCTTTGAGATCCATGTTAATATTACAGTTGTGCTTGAAAGTTTGTGAACCCTGCCTAAATATGACCTAAAACATCATCAGATTTTCACTCAAGTCCTAAAAGTAGATAAAGAGAAACCAGTTAAACAAATGAGACAAAAATATTATACTTGGTCATTTATTTATTGAGGAAAATGATCGAATATGACATATTTGTGAGTGGCAAAAGTATGTGAACCTTTGCTTTCAGTGTCTGGTGTGACCCCCCCAATAACTGTAACTAAACGTTTCTGGTAACTTTTGCTCAATCCTGCACACCAACCTGGAGGAATTTGAGCCTATTCCTCCGTACAGAACAGCTTCAGCTATGGGATGTTGGTGGGTTTCCTCACATGAACTGCTCACTTCAGGTCCTTCCACAACATTTTGATTGGATTAACGTCAGGACTTTGACTTGGCCATTCCAGAACATTCACTTTATTCTTCTTTAACCATTCTTTGGTAGAACGACTTGTGTGCTTAGGGTCGTTGTCTTGCTGCATGACCCACCTTCTCTTGAGATTCAGTTCATGGACAGATGTCCTGACATTTTCCTTTAGAATTCTCTGATATAATTCAGAATTCATTGTTCCATCAATGAAGACAAGCCATCCTGGCCCAGATGCAGCACAACAGGCCCAAACCATGATACTACCACCACCATGTTTCACAGATGGGATGAGGTTCTTGTGCTGGAATGCAGTGTTTTCCTTTCTCCAAACATAATGCTTTTCATTTAAACCAAAAAGTTCTATTTTGGTCTCATCCGTCCACAAAATATTCTTCCAGTAGCCTTCTTGTTTGTCCACGTGATCTTTAGCAAACTGCAGACGAGCAGCAATGTTTTTTTGGAGAGCAGTGGCTTTCTCCTTGCAACCCTGCCATGCACACCATTGTTGTTGAGTGTTCTCCTGATGGTGGACTCATGAACATGAACATTAGCCAATGTGAGAGAGGCCTTCAGTTGCTTAGAAGTTCCCCTGGAGTCCTTTGTGACCTCGCCGACTATTACACGCCTTGCTCTTGGAGTGATCTTTGTTGGTCGACCACTCCTGGTCTTGAATTTCCTCCATTTGTACACAATCTGTCTGACTGTGGATTGGTGGAGTCCAAACTCTTTAGAGATGGTTTTGTAACCTTTTCCAGCCTGATGAGCATCAACAACTCTTTTTGTGAGGTCCTCAGAAATCTCCTTTGTTTGTGCCGTGATACACTTCCACAAACACGTGTTGTGAAGAGCAGACTTTGATAGATCCTGTTCTTTAAATAACACAGGGTGCCCACTCACACCTGATTGGCATCCCATTGATTGAAAACACCCGACTCGAATTTCACTTTCAAACTAACTGATCATCCGTGAGGTTCACATACTTTTGCCACTCACAAATATGTAATATTCGATCATTTTCCATAATAAATAAATGACCAAGTATAATATTTTTGTCTCATTTGTTTAACTGGTTTCTCTTTATCTACTTTTAGGACTTGAGTGAAAATCTGATGATGTTTTAGGTCGTATTTATGCAGAAATATAGAAAGTTCTAAAGGGTTCACAAACTTTCAAGCACAACTGTATGTCGCGCAATTTCTGCAGATGTGTCCGCTGCACATTCATGCTCTAAATTGTGCCAAATCCGAGAGGTGTGTTATTGGATTCGGACCCTGTGACTGGTAAGGTCACTGAAGAACACTGAACTCATTGTCATGTTCATGAAACCAGGTTGGGATGACTTTTTGCTTTGTGACATTGTACATCATCATGCTGGAAGTAGCCATTAAAGGATGGGTAAATTGTAACCAGGAAGGGTTGCGCATGATCAGCATTAATGCTCAAGTTGGTTGTGGTATCTAAGCAATGACTGATTAGAACATTAGAACACACTAGACGAGAACAGGCCATTCAGCCCAACAAAGCTATCCAGTCCTATTGACTTATTTCTTCCAAAAAAACATCAAGTCGAGTTTTGAAAGTCCCTAACGTCTTACTGTCTACCACACTACTTGGTTGCTTATTCCAAGTTTCTATCGTTCTTTGAGTAAAGAAAAACTTCCTAATGTTTTTGTGAAATTTCCCCTTAACAAGTTTCCAACTTTGTCCCCATGTTCTTGATGAACTCATTTTAAAGTCACGATCCACTGGACTAATTCCCCTCATAATTTTAAACACTTTAGTCAGGTCTCCTCTTAATCTTCATTTCCTTAAACTGTAAAGGCTCAGCTCTTTTAATCTTTCCTCCTAACTCATCCCCTGTAACCCTGGACTCACTTTTCTTGTGCTGTTATGTCCTTTTTGTAGCCTTTAGACCCAAACTGCACACAGGACACCAGATGAGGTCTCACCAGTGTGTTATAAAGCTTGAGCAGAACCTCCTGTGACTTGTACTCCACACATCAAGGCGCTATATAACCTAACATTCTGTTAGCCTTCTTAATGGCTTCTGAACACTGTCAAAGCCGATAGCTTAGAGTCCACTATGACTCCTAAATCCTTCTCTTAAGGTGTACTCTCGTTTTGGTTGATTGGTACTAACAAGCTCAATGTGTGCCAAGAAAATATCCCACAGGCCATTACGTGACTGCTACCAGCCTGGACTATTCACACAAGAAAGATCTGGTTCATGGATTCATGGTACTAAATTCTGACCCTGTCATCTGTCTGCCTCAGCAGAAAATGAGATTCTTCAGACCAGGGTATTTTTTTCCAGTCTTCATCTGTCCAGTTTTGGATAGTTTATGCCCAAAACAACCTGTTTCCATTCTTGGTTGACAGGAGTCATTGTCTTCTGCTTTTTTAATCTATTCACCTCAAGGTTCCACGTGTTGTGCATTCTGAAATGATTTTCTGCTCATCACAGTTATTCAGTTATCAATCTGGCCATTCTCCTCTGACCTCTCTTATCATCAAGGAGTTTCTATCCGCAGAACTGCCGCTTACAGTTTTTTGTTTTTAACACCATTCTGAGTAAGCTCAAGAGACTGCTGTATGTGAAAATTCCAGGAGATCAGCGGTTTCTGGCACAGACAACCATGCAGCAGTCCATATCACTGAAGTCATATTTTTTCCTATTCTGGTGTTTGAAGTGAACATTAACTGAAGCTCCTGAGCTCTATCTGCATGATTTTATTCATTGCGCTTCTGCTGCATGATCGGCTGATTGTATAATTCCATGGACAAGTTGGTGTTCCTAGCAATTTATTCAGTGAGTGTGTAATGATTCATGTTAGGAATGGTCCAGAACTCTACTTCTGACCTTTCCCTTCCCACTGTCCTCATCCCCTTGGCTCAGACTACAGCCAGCACTTATCATGCTACAGTTGAATGATGGAGTAATTTGGAGAAATCACAAGGCCTTCGTGAAAGCCTTTTGCAGGCGTGTTGTATTTGATGAAATGATTCAGGTCTTTTGCTTGCTTGATATATTTTAAATAGTACAGAAATGGCTTCTTCTTCTTCTTCTTCTTCTTCTTAGAAATAGAAGAAGTTCAGCAAATACCATGTTGAGGCAAAGGAAATACATACTATTTGCTTTTTTAAACAGTGGTATAGACAACAAAAGGAAGTTGATCGAGTGACATAGAGTGTCGGAAAACTCAAAGTTCACAAAGTCGCACAGTGCCCAAAAGAATTTGTCAGATATCAAAGTCGCCGTGAAAAGGTATTTCAGTATTTCATTGACCTTGTTTTCATGGCTCCTTAGGATGTGTAACACCACTGTCTAACAAATGGTGGGATGCAATTCTGAAAACACTTAGTTATTAGCATTAGAACTAGAACTGGACTAAATTAACTTTTATGGTTTTTAAACAATGTCTTGTTGTTATCAAAGCAAGGCATTTATTTACAGGCAGGCTTACTGGTTTTATAGACTGTCAACACTGTTTGTTGTCAAGTGTCAGTCAGTCGTTGTCCAACCTGCTACATCCTAACTACAGGGTCACGGGGGTCTGCTGGAGCCAATCCCAGCCAACACAGGGCGCAAGGCAGGAACAAACCCCGGGCAAGGCGCCAGCCCACCGCAGGGCACACCAAGCACACACACCAAGCACACACTAGGGACAATTTAGGACTGCCAATGCGCCTAACCTGCATGTCTTTTGGACTGTGGGAGGAAACCCGCGCAGACACGGGGGCTTGACACTGCTATTTTGGTGGTTGAGTTACTAGTGAAGGGTTGTTGTCATGAATAACTCTTCTAAGAAATGCAGAAAATCTAAATAACATTCTCACACCTGCTCATTCCATTTCAGGATGATAGCCTGTAGTAGCCGCACTTTGTGCAGTTCATTTTGCCGATTGTATGTGTATGTGTCTGCGTGTTTTTTTTTTGCTTTTGTTCATGGGTATAAAAGCTAAGATGAGACCCTAAAACGTTCATGCAGGGCTTAATATTCATTGCTGGGGACCTGGTCTCCATTTATCTCAATATTTTATCGTGAACGTGCCAAAGATACCAAAGACAAAAAGAAGAGGCAGACCCATAATGTTTGCATATAATAAATGTGTTTGCATAAAAACCATCCTCTTTATTTGAATTCATCGTAGCTGAGCTCTAGAATGAGATGCTGTATTTCAGTTAAATATTTAGATTACACACAGAGCTTTTTGTGTTGAACATCCATTGAGATTTATCAGCAGGTGGTGATTGTGAAGTGCTTATTTGCTGCTGTAGCACTCACAGATTTGTGTGCGTGAGCGTCTTCATTTGAATTATTTAAACAAAAGAGATTAAATTCTTAAAATACTGCTTCCTATTGTAGCACGTTTAGGTGAGGTGTGATATACATGTCTTTAATTGTATTTTTTTTTGGCAATGTCATTCACTAATAGTCTTGCACTTACCCCGTAAACACAGCAATGATAGCATCCCTCTTCTTTTTGGCAGTTCAGTGCAGCAAATGGTGAATGATTCTAAACCCGGCCTGCTGCACTTAGTGGTTCAATCAAGCAGCAGAGGTACTAATGTTTTGACCAGCTTAGTTTTTATTTTACAGTTTGTTGTTTCCTGACAATGTCACTGTTCCACTGCTGTTGATTTTTATTTTCTCTGTCACCATGTGTCACAACTGGGTGTATTCCTTTGTACTAACTCGGCATGTTGTGAGGGTATCATGGCCATCTTATTTCACCCTGAATCACATACTCAGTAATAATTTACATTTTTCTTTTTTAAACAAAGATGGATCCCAGATTTGTTTTTTTTGTACCAGTTTTGGGAACCAGCCTCGACACAGACAGACACCAAGACAGCTTATGTCCAAAACACACACGTTTTATTTGTTTCTTTAAGTACAATGCACCAATCACTCACAGTCCTTCCTTCTTCCTATTCTTTTCTTGCCGCCTCCACTCCTCTCTCGTAAGCTTCGTCACACTCCCTCCCAACTCCGGCTCTCCGACTGGAGTGAGGCGGCCCCTTTTAGATTAGAATTCTGAGACCACACTACCTGCCAACTATTGCCTCACCAAATGACGACACCCACAAGAAAAACAAACTAGCAGAAGATTGTGGTAATTTTAAAAATAAATGCTACAATAAAATAGCAAGTCCTAAAACACATTGAGTGCAAAATAAAAGTATAATAAAAAATCATCCAGGAAAGATTTAAAAAATTTAAGAAACACGGACTAACATAACACACTGGGATATTCAATAACTCCTAGGGCAGTGGTTCTCAAACTGTGGAGCGGTAACAAAAAGTAACAAAAAGGGGGGCGCGAAGATGTGAAAAAACGAAATCGAAAATATGAAAAATACATCTATTGAAACCAAAATAAATTAACTTAAACTACATTCTGATACTAGAAAAATAAATATAGAGTTAGATAAATGTCGATAAAAGTTAAGTAGGTATAAGAAAATATGCATCTATGATATATCATTAATTAAAAAAGAACAAATTGGCATTAGTGGGCTCCTTTCAAAAAAACGTTAGGTGGGCGCGATTAAAACCGTTATGAAAACTCGGGTCACAAATACTTAAAAGTTGAGAAACGCTGTACTCAGCAACTTGTATCTCTTTAGTAGAGGTAATTATTTCTTCGACATTAGGATGAGAAATACACCTAATTATAATAATAATCATTAAGGCAGTGCTTCCCAACCCATGTGCCGCGACACCCTGGTATGCCGTTAGCACGGACTAAGGGTGCCATTGCCAGGTGTCAAACCATAAAAAAATTTGATTGAACTGATAATAATAATACCAGTTACACCTCAAGACTAAAGTCTTGTTACCTGTGTGCATCCTATTTCAACTGCAGTCTGAAGAATTCATAAATATTAGCTCAAATTTACTTACTTGCCACAGCGTAAGTTACGTTGCTTTGTCTGTTTGTTTTGTTTTGGGCGACTGTAGTGAAAGTCGTAAACGTAAAAACAACAGCAGCATCAACGACCTCAATGAAAATGATAATGCGGGGAGCAGTAAAGTTGCAAAAACGAAAACACGATACTATCAGGACAGTTAGTTGAATTATGGGTTTACATTTGTTGACAAAAAAGGTATTCAGCACCCGCGATGTTTGTTGTGTGGTGATATCCTTGCAAATGAAGCCATGGTTCCAAACAAATTGCATCGTCACTTTCAAAGCAAGCATCAGAATGCAAATAACAAGACCTCGGCATATTTTAGGCATTTAATGGACAGCCAGCAGAAGCAAGCACAGCTGTTTATGAAAACTGTGTCGGTGTCAGACATATCAGAGTGAAGGAGTGCCGTTAGCTGAAAGGATTCCACTAAAGGTGCCATGGTTTGGGAGAGGTTGGGAAGCACTGCATTAAGGTGATGAAGAAAAGATGAAAATCCCTGTGCGACAATGTTCAAGATTTCAGTAGCTGCAGATCGTTGGGCTAATGCTTCATGAAAGTCTGAACAAACTGAGATTCAATGGCTTACCCTTCTCATTCTCTATTTGTCTCACAGGTCTGGTAAAGCTGGGAGTCCACTGTGTCACGTGTCAGAAAGTTGCAATAAAGATTGTGAATCGGGAGAAACTGAGTGAGTCTGTGTTAATGAAGGTAAGATTCTTTGAATTTCCCTCTTTGGCAGTATTGTGCAAGATTCAGGCTGTACTAGATGGGGTGGATGACTTGTCATATTCTGTCTTGTGGCGAGAATTTCAATTCTTCATTTCCTGAGTGCAGAGCTACAGAAGGATCAGATCTGCCAGTGTCTGGATATAGCTAATGTTAACTATTGTTTGGGTTCGCTTAATTGTTTACATTTTCTTGTCATGTGCCATTTGTCAGTTGTGCAATGAGCTATTGTGTTATTTGTGCTTTGTTGTTTCTAGATTTGTGTTTGCAATGGGTAGTGTGCGACCAAAAATAGTCTTTACTTTTGTTTTGCAAAGGAATTTTTTTCCGGAATATCAGTGTAAGACAATTTTAGGTTATTTTCATGTTCTGGTTAAGTGATCTTAGTTTTTGTTTAGACCTTAAGGCCTTGTTCACACGGGCGTTAAAATCGAGCGTTTTTTGGCGTTCGTAGCGTCCGGTGAGCGCGGATCAAGCGCCGAGTGTTTTCTACACGTAGGAGTCAATGAGAGTGTTCACACGGGCTTTGGTGACGTGCGTTTGTCCGGCAGCGTGTTTATACGGCATCAAAAACGTTGCATGCAGCTTTTCTTGGCGTTCAAAACCCAACGAACGCAAGGAAACCGCTTCTAGTTCGCTTTTCTGCTGCTTATTTTACGCTGGAGGACCGGATATTTTTATGTTTTCATATACAACATATATATTTTCATATTGCTTATTTTATTTTATTGTCTCATGTAATTTGTAAACCATGAACCTATTAATTTATGTTCTAATATAATATTTGATAACAATTATGTAGGGGGGGCAATCCATGGCGGGGGGTGCATTTCAGTGCATAACACCAGTGTAAGCGCACACTCGACTACTGTTTCCTTACCTCAAAGTGACAAGAAGTCTGTCTTCGGGGCTAACACCAAGTCGCATATTGGTTGATCGGCGTGCAATGTGGCATTGCACCAGCTGCAGCAGACAATCAAAAGTGGAAACCGAAATTAAACAGTACTTAAACAGTAATTAAAAAACTTGCGCGGAAATTTTCGCATTTCTTCATAAAGCACAAAAAAACTTCCTTTAACCCGACGTTGTGCAGTCAGAGGATGAACCCAGTAGCGGCGGTGATTTTTTCTCTCCCTACGTCGCCGTATTACGAGTATTTTAAAACAAGAAGATTAATATCTAGCATAGCAAAATGGTTCATATTGAAAGGAGGCACCTCAAATAAAACGACAAGGGCTTTCATATCCAGTTCCCGACACTGCCTCCACAGGTTAACACACAAACTACAATTTGGGCTGCAGGCTGGCGTTAGACAGAGAGAAACGAACGCCGGTGTAGAAGTCAATCGATCGCCACCACAAAATGCAACATAAACGTCTAGGACGTTCAGAGCAAGTTCATTTATCCAAAAACTTAACGCCCGTGTGAACAAGGCCTTATAGTATAGATGTTTATGTTAGTTTATTTAGCATACTGATTATTTATCCTGCTTGTGTTTTAAACCCTAACCCCCTCAAAATATACTGCGCCAGTATTTAAAGAAAAAAAAAAAACAATGCATCATGAACCAATGTATATTGCTAGAATGTCCAGGATGACTATTTTCATTGAGTGATGTGCAAGTCTGAAGATGGTTGACAAGACCAATTTAAAATCTAGAGTTAGCTGCGGGTTAAGCAAGTGTTTTTCTGGGTAGCATGTAGGGATCCTCCGATTGATCAGCAGCCGATCGAAATTGGTTGATTTTCACTAAAAAAAGATTAGATTGTTGATTGGTAAAAAGGCAAGTCATAAAAACTTTATTTTCAGCTGTTACTTTTCTAAGGTTTATGGTAATTTAGTTGCAGTGCTCCTTTACGCAAGGTATTATGCTAAATGAGCCAACATAAACAGCAAACTTCTTGCAGTGTAAACAAAGAGCAGCAAGTGGAAGCTTGTTTAACGCTAGAATTACCAGTGCCTAGGAGAAAACACATAAATCTAGCCCACCTTAAATCCGTTCGCACCTTTTCAT
Source organism: Polypterus senegalus (assembly GCF_016835505.1). Taxonomy (NCBI): domain Eukaryota; kingdom Metazoa; phylum Chordata; class Cladistia; order Polypteriformes; family Polypteridae; genus Polypterus; species Polypterus senegalus. The sequence continues at coordinate 316,198,058 of NC_053154.1, forward strand.
CAGCGTCTTTTGTCCTGTAAATGTGCTGATTAAGAGAAGCAGCAAGCTGCCTGCTATTCCATCCCCCCACTGTCGCAGATCGTTCACAGACTTCTCCCAGCTCCTGCCTTGTTTGATTATCTGGAGTGAAGTGCTGGAGTTTTAGAATGGAAATAATAGATTGTTATTTGGAACCCATGCATTTCATGTGTGTTCCATTTCTACAGTAATCTGCATAAACACATTGTTAAAACAGTAACTTTTTCATATTTTAGTAATAAATGTTACAAAATGTGGGCATAAACTATAGAATGTGTGAAGCCTGAAGTCCAAAGATCAAATAAACACTTTCACAAAAGGTTCAAGGACAATACAACAGCATCGGTGGTGTAGCGGTAAGATTTGCTGACTTGTAATCAAGAGTCCCTGGTTCGATCTTAACTGTCTCCTATATTTACTGTTTTCAGTAGTGAGCTGCTCTTATTGTTAATATTATACAGTACACACATATATTTGGTTTGCGTCTGTAACAGACGGTGTACATTTATAGTACTGTACTTGTAAAAGTTACCGTTTTTTTTTTCACTTCACGATCACGATACAAACTACTGCCCTAGGGATCTGACGCTGTTAGTTTATATTTGAAACTGGGAGTTACTGTAGATGTGAGTGGTGTTTTGAGGCAATGGAACTGGACATTCTCTGATCTGGAGGGATAAAAGCTGACACACAAACGCTGGTGAATCTGCCTTCTTCGCATCTCACCATCACTTTATTTTTTTTTATTCAGTTTATTGAGTGTTCCTACTCACGCAGAATTAGTATGCACCTTATGGTTTATGATGTCAAAAAAAAAAAAACAAAAACAGAGATGCAGGTATATATGATATTTGGAATTATTCATTTTATGACCTTTTATGAGGTCAGTTCAGCGCTATATGCAATCATCAAATTCAAATGTTAACAGTTCTCACACGCGCAAGATCCATCCTTCCTACATTTACGACGTGTGTACCTGTTGCAATTTGCACACTTCTTTCTATGCTGTGGCTTCTATTACATTGAAAGGGCACCTGACACTGACTCAGTTTACTTTCCTGGGGAAAGCGGCTGTCTTGTGCGCTTATCACCCTGTCTCTAAAGGAATGTCCAGGCGCCCTACGGAGAAAACTCATTTCGGCCGCTTGTATCTGCGATCTTGCTCTTTCGGTCACTACCCAAAGCTCGTGGCCATAGGTGAGGGTAGGTACGTAGATCGACTGGTAAATCGTCAGCCTTGCCTTTTGGCTCAGCTCTCTCTTCACCACGACGGACCGTCTAATGATGCCTAAGCCCACCGACATAAATATGAATGGATCCTCACAGTGAAGGTGTGTGAATTATTTAAAAGTAGACTGTAATGCCTGAATAAAATGAAATCAAATATGGTCTTGTAAAATGGATTAGCATAATGCATGGTAATTTTCACATTGCACACTTATCTTTATATTTCTTATTGTTTGTAGGTGAATGTGATGAAGTGTTCCATATTAAAATCATTTTGCTTATTTTTCCCGTTTATATTTCTAGTTTGCATATAGCAAATAGGCAGCTTGATAACGTTAGATTTATTATAGGTCTGGGATGCAGTGCTCATCATTGTAGCTACTGAAGTTAAATATCCAAACGTATGCATCTTGCTTGCATCTGCTGCCTCTGGTGGTGCCCAACAAGATCTGGATGTGAGGCTGGTGATGAGCATGTGTGCTCACTGCTTGCCTTTTTGCTCTGACCATTCTGGATTTGAGCCCAGATGCTATCAAAGCCAAAGCTGATAGGAGCAAAAGAACGGCAAAGCTGCAAGATGGGTCTCATTATAGTGCATCTGTCAAGTCAAACAGGCAGGCTGGCAAAGGAAAGCTCTCAATAACGACTGCTATGCCGAATGAAACGGTAGGTGACGTACAGTTAGGTCATTTCAAGCTCCTTCAACAATACAGTATTTCTCACGTTTTAAAAAACTGGCAGATAATATTCCTGGGATTGGTATTTGTGTCTGCCTTCAAGAAACCTAAAACGTGCTCTTGAATATATTAGTTACTGAGGCAGGAAATCCACAAATGAGGTCTAGATGCAACGATTCATACCCAGTGCTCTAAATCCTCATCTGATCTCCCAGACCATGTGGACATATTAGCCAGATGCTCTTTTGTTCTGCCATGAGTATCCAAGCTGCAGGAGAAAAGATTTCACATGATTTGTGATTCACTGGCTGCTGTATCGTGGGAGGGGGGCTTCAGAGTAAAGGTCACAGCTAGTCCCAGTGGAACCAAAATACCAAGCCTGCAAACATGTATCATCATGACTGTTGCCTTTTACAACAAACGATTCTTTCATCTTGCACTGTTAACCCATTCACGTGAGGATTGGAAAGTCCCTTGTTGCATTGTGAGCCGGTGAAAGTTCAGTGCTTAAAGTTCTTCCTGTGTAGTAGAGCTAAATGTGAAACATGTTCTTATCTGCTGCCTCACAGCTCTTTAGACATGAATCCAGATCCCAGCTTAGTCGCCATCTGTGAAGAGCTTGCCTCCATGTACCTATGTTGCATTCTGGTCTCCTATTATGTCACAAAGCAAAGTATGGTAAGTTAAGTGATGACTGTTAATTTGTCTTGTGTGAGTGTGAATGAGTGTTCTTTGCAGTATGATTATCCGGTTCATGATATGATAGTTCCACTTTCCGTAAGGAGTTTGTGTTCTGATAGACAGATCAAAAAGCTCTATATGATACATACACAGATGCATAGGTAGACAGAATTTTTATTTGATATACTTCATTAAGGAGCTGGTGGTGGATTTTAGGAGGATCAGGCCACTCATGGACCCCATGATCATCAGAAGTGACTGTGTGCAGAGGGTACAGACCTATAAATACCTGGGAGTGCAGCTGAATGATAAATTGGACTGGACTGCCAATACTGATGCTCTGTGTAAGAGAGGACAGAGCCGACTATACTTCATTACAAGGCTGGCGTCCTTTAACATCTGCAATAAAATGCTGCAGATGTTCTACCAGACGGTTGTGGTGAGCGCCCTCTTCTACGCGGTGGTGTGCTGGGGAGGGACGCCTCACACCTGGACAAACTGGTGAGGAAGGCAGGCACTATTGTAGGCACGGAGCTGGACAGTTTGACATCCGTGGCAGAGCGATGGGCGCTGGACAGGCTCCTGTCAATCATCCGTTGCTAAGCGACTATGCGTCTCTTCTTTAATGTTAACATTATACAAAGTTATTGTCTGTTTTACCTGCCTTGCTATCACTCTTTAATTTAATATTTTTTTAATCAGTATGCTGCTGCTGGAGTATGTGAATTTCCCCTTGGGATTAATAAAGTATCTATCTATCTATCTATCTATCTATCTATCTATCTATCTATCTATCTATCTATCTATCTATCTATTACTGTATATAGTGCCTTTCATATCTATCTATCTATCTATCTATCTATCTATCTATCTATCTATCTATCTATCTATCTATAAATCCCCAATAGTACTTTATTTGTTCCAAAGGGGAAATTAAAACTTTACAGAAGTTCAAGAAATATATATACAAATGCAGTTTTTTTTTACCTCCTCTTTGCTCGATCAGCTGCTGCTGCTGTTCCATGTGATCTGCATCTCGTGCGGCGCTTCAGACATTTAAAAGCCTGTGCAGCAGCTGTCTCACTCTTTGTCTCTTATTTCCAGCCCCAGGTGTGGCTAAATTTCTTGGCACAAAGTCTTGTCTTGCAGAACGTGAGTTCTTGATATTTTTTAGCTTATAATTTAAAAACGGAATAATAATCTGAAAATCTAACAACATTACATTAAAGTCTGATAAATTCTGAAAAGAATGATACCAAACATATATATGTAGGTTTTAAAATAAGCCTGATTTAAAGTGTGACAAAAAACATCACAAAAAATCATTGCACAAAATCTTTGCACTTTTAGGCTTAGGATTTTATAAATATTGAGTGTGTGTATATATATATATATATATATATATATATATATATATATATATATATATATATATATATATATATACAGTGGTGCCTCAGTTTGCGAGCATAATTCTTTCCGGAAACAACGTGCTTGTAATCCAAAGCACTTGTGTATTAAAGTGAATTTTTCCCTTAAGAAATAATGGAAACTCAGATGATTTGTTCTACAACCCAAAAATATTCATATAAAAATGATTAATAGAAAATGTAACGTAAAAATACATAAAACAAATTAGCCTACACTTTACCTTTGAAAATAATCTGGCTGGTGTGAGGGAGACGAGAGAGAGCAGAGGAGGAAGAGTGTTATTGTGTTTAACGGCTTTCACTCTAACTAACGGTATCCCTGCTATCTGTTGGTTTACTGGAATCTTCTTCTTTTTTTACGACTTTAACAAGGAAAACTCTCCAATGACAGTTGCTTTTTCCTGAAGAGTCACTACACTTGGACACAAAATAAAAAAAATGCTTTACGCACTGTAAGGTTTCTAAACTCTTTTGGGATTCCCCCCCAACGGGACTTAACACACGGAAGAGCGTCCCTAAGCAACCGCAGGCTCCCAGCGCTGCCGTAAAAGCGAATCCGGAAAGATCACGGACATGCTATAAGCACCTACCATCGATGGGTGATGCAAGGAACACGATAAATGCAGGGCACAGGATTACTTGGCTACTAACCTGGTCACGACCCATGACTGATTGCTGTGTCTGTGTCATAGCAGAGCAGCAGATCACGCTTCAATAATAACTGTGCTCTTCCTGTTTCAAGTTAAATAAAGCTGGTGTCGCTAGAGTACTGAGACTCAGCCTTGTGTTTTGGGGTGCATGACTGGGACTCACATGTTACAACACACACTAGAAGTCACAATGCTGTAGTAAACAGTATACGTTCATACAGATGTTGACTATATGAGTGAGGCATGCCGACTGAGAACGAGCATGGAAGATGATTACCCACAATCCATCAGTGAGATCATGTTGTGATCACGTGACGCTCGGCAGAAAAAGCGTATATGTACTACTCATATTGCAAGACCTTGCTCATTTATCAAGTTAAAATATATTAAAAATTTTAGCTCATCCTGCAAAACACTCACAGACCAAGTTACTCGCAATCTAAGGTTTTACTGTATATATATATATGTATATATTGTGACAGATAGGGGGCGCTCTCGCTCCCTTGAACCCTCCGATCAAACGTCAGACACCAAGTAAAAGTCCAATGAGTTGACTTTATTATTAATAACAGTGCACAAAGCACCCTCTCCTCCACAATACTCATATAATAAACCAATACAATAACAATAAACTCTCCACCACTCCCAGACGCGTTGCCCTCCTACCACCCAGCTCAGCTCGCCGTCTGGGAGCTGTCACAGTCCTTTTATAGTCCCTGACCCGGAAGTGTTCCAATCCCCAGTTCATGTGATCCTTATCACTTCCGGGTCAGATAAAAAGTCATTTTCTTCATCCCAGAAGTACGTCACTTCTGCTGTCGCTCTGCCTATGACTCACTTCAAGGTTATAGGGCACATATGACTCTCTATGCCTCCCTGCAGCGTCTTCTGTTGGCCCCTGGGGTATCCAGCAGGTTTGTAGGGGAAAACTCCAAAGTCCATGATTCCCTGCTGACATCCGGGGCACCTCCATGCTGCAGGGAGAGCTCCATCTTGTGGCCTGGGGGTATTGGCGGTGATGACAAGCCGGCCATAGACCACAAAATATATATATTATATATTATATATTATATATTATATATTACATATACTGTGTGTGTGTATATATATATATATATATATATATATATATATATATATTGTGGAAACCGTACCCCCAAACACAGACAGACTGACACCAGGATGTCCAAAGCACCCTCCTTTATTTTTCCAAAGCACCACAATGCCTTCTTTCACCAATTCTCTTTCCTTTCTTCTTCTTCTTTTTCTCTCTCTCTCGACCTCCTTCCTCCTCCTCACAAGCTTCGTCTCCTTCCTCCCAACTCTGGCTCGTCTGCTAGAAGGAGGCGGCCCCTTTTATCATGGCCCGGATGAGCCCCAGGTGCTCCCCTTGCTGTCACTTCCTGGTGTGGCGGAAGTGTCAGGAAAGCACCTGGAAGCACTCCGGGTCTTCTTGGAAGTATTTCCGGCAGCACTTCCTGGTGTGGCGGAAGTGGTACCATCCAGGATTCCCTTACTGTCCGGGCGCCCCCTGGCGGTGGCCACGTCCTCTCAGGAACGTCCAAGGTCCCTCCTTGTGGCCCCCAGATAGGCCCGGGCGGCTGCCCTCTCGTGGCCGAGGAGTAATACTGTCCATGTCGGGGACTATCCAGGCGTCCCGGCCGGGCAGTGTCCCCAGAAATCCGTGACAATATATATATATATATATATATACACACACACACACACACGTAATATACTGTATAATAACTAGCTGTGTAAGCCTGTGCTGTAAAAAGCCCAGGGTCCTAGAAACTATTTAAATTGTCTGAAAAAACAAAATTGAAATGAAGAGATGTCAGGTAATTGAAAGAAACTACTCTGGGCAACTCTCTTCCAGGAGGATTTGTTTTGCCGACGCGCTCGCCTTGCTTGTGTTATTAGCGGCTAAGTGAGTTTTCGGTTGCCTTGGAGATGGAGCCCTTACCCCGACTTCACCTTTCACTTATGGGCCGGCCATACAGACACAATAAGGAAACAAAATAAATCAACATTAATTAACATCGAATCAGAGTAAGGTTCAATGGCCAGGGGGGACAGAAAAAACAAAAAAACTCCAGAGAAAAAATAAAATCTGTAGGGATTCCAGACCACGAGACCACCCAGTCCCCTCTGGGCATTCTACCTAACATAAATGAAACAGTCCTCTTTGGATTTAGGGTTCTCAAGGAAGGGCTTGATGAAGATGATGGTCACGTAGAGTTCTGCCTTTTAATCCATCCATCATTGTTAGAAGATATATGTGTGTATATATGTGCATATATTTATTCCTTGGACAACAAGAGAGCTGCTGCCATCCAACAGCAGGCCATTGGGTGGGTTAAGATCTGCCCACCTCTGCCACAGGTTTTCATTTAAAGGTTTTAATATTTGGATAGAGCAGGGCCAGTTTGTTGTATCCACAAATGAAAGACATCATTCATTTTATTTTTATTAATTGGGAGACACTGTGATGCTTTGGAAGATGTATCTGGCTTTTTATGTGTTTACAGTTTTGCTGAGTTGGCTACTTTAACCCTTATCCGGTCAAGGTATTTTCCTAACATTGACGGCCAAGGTGGGTTCGACGGATCCATCATTGTTAAACCATGATTTCTGACTATGTTGCAGGCATCAAACAGCATCATATGTCATAGGAATGGAATTTTTTTATTAACAGTTACAATCATTTAGTTAAGTGTGCCCAAAATAAACCAATTCACACAAAAATATCGACATTTTATATATCGTCAGTGATAAATTCACATCATTTTTTTTGCAAAAAAAATTAAGCAAAACAGCTCATTTCCTAACTCAGCACGAATCAGATTTTAACAATAGCAGTTATTGTTTCCAGACTTCAACAAGCCATCAGTTCAACAAGTTTTGTAAGAAAATATAAATGGCAATGTCATTGATAACAGTTACTATTACTGCTGATTGCATTTCTTGCACAACTGACGTGAAACACTGTGCCCGTTGCAAACGTGTTTACCACACTCATTAAAATGCTGACGCTACTTCCTGTCCTTGACACAGAGGTAGCAGCGACTCTTCTTCTGTTTGCTTTTGGTGCAGGCTGATCATCAGGTTCATGTGGTGATGAATGAACAGCAATAACGCTAAGTGTTGATCTGTGCAAGCCAATTGTTGATCTGCGTGTGAAATGAGCATGAACCAACGCTTCACTGATATCAGTTAGGAACATTCAGCGTCTGGGGTGACATCGTTTGTTCCAGTCTGGATAAGTTAAATTGGCTTGGTGTGAGTAAGTCCTGGGTGTATGTGTGTATTTATGAATAAGCCCTATGATATACTGGTGCCATGCCTAAGGTTGGTCATTGCCAAGATCAGCTTCGGACCCCGTGACCTTGAACCGGATTTTGGTGAGTTTGAAATGGATGAATGCCCAGTTCACTTGCACTGTATTCAGTCTTACCTATTTAGAACTGTGTAAGAACACCCTGAATAGTGTGAGGGTTGCATTTAGAAATATTCTTCATGAAGTTTGGTCCATGTTGACTTGATTGCGATTCTCCCATTCCATCTCATTTCATTGACATCTGGGAATTGTGTACGCCATTGGACTAAATTGTCATATTTATGGAACATGTTTGAAATTATACATTCTTTGAGACATGACTCATCCTTCATTTGATAAAAGGCAATAAATGGATACACATAGATGGCAACAAAGCGTATGTTTGCTGTGCCATTCAAGTGGCGCTCACTTGGTTTTAACAGTGTGTGGACAGCAGCCTGGACACAGACAGGCCGACAGCGATGGTTCACCCAACACACATTTATTATACATTATTATTATTTACAAAGTGACACACCACCCCAAGAGTCCCCCAAAGTCCTCTCACACAATGCCTCTTCCTTACTTCAGGCCGCCTCCTTTCCTCTCCTCCCGCGCTCCATCTTTCTCCGCTCCCAACTCAAGCCCTCGAATGGAGGGAGGCAGCCCCTTTTATAATCACCCAGACGAGCTCCAGGTGCCTCCCAATAAGCGACTGCCGGCACTCCCTGGTGTGGCGGAAGTGCCGGCTGTGCACCCGGAAGCACTTCGGGTGTCCCTGGTCTTCTCCCTCCCCAGCACTTCCGGGTGTGGCGGAAGTGCTAAGTGCCAGAACTCCTCAGGCGTTCGGGCGACCCCTGGTGGTGACCACAGGCCCCTATAGGGTTGAGTTTCTAAGCTCTGTTCCCATGGTACCCAAAGACACCAGGGCGGGTCGCCCCCTCATGGTCTGGAGGAGACGTAATCCCTCCTCCTGTCCTTCTGGGCGTCCCGGCTGGATACCACCCCCAGCCGCTTGCCACAACTGCCAGGATCCAAAAATTCATCCAATCTATGACTCTTCCTTTTGCATTTTGCAACAGAAATCAGTATTTGTTAGACTAGGCACTGAGCATGAGCAGGAGTGTAGCGTGGTGTGGGTTTACAGTATGCTGCCATAGTCTACCATAGTCATACCTGTAAGGTGTGATGTGTTCAGAGCTGCCCTTTGGCACACCACTACAGTAGTTGAGTTCCTTTAACCCTTTGAGGACTTAATTATTTTTTTTTCAAGTAACAATAGTTTCACTCAGAAATGAACATAATACGTCTGTTGCTGCATGCCGTGGCTGCCAGTTTGCCAAGAATGTGTGTTAGGCTTACTGCCAGGCTGTCCTCAGTGCATTACAATCTAGTTTCTACCTCTTATTATTAAGTGACAGTCCTCCCTGGCGAACATTGTCAGTACCACGACTAACTGGAGACCGATCAGCTGAAGCTGTAACCTCACATTCGTTTTCGATCACTTGTATCAAAAACTGAGTCTGACAAGTCCTAGTCCAGTTCAGAGATAACAGGTCTAAACATCATCCACGGAGTATTTTGCTTTACGCATTCACTTTGATCTCTCGCCAGGTGTCAATGCCATTTTTGCCGTTGTGTGCACCTTACTACTCATGAGAGTGCAGGGGATCTCGGTCAGACCAATTATATTTATTTATTGCACCATTCTATTTTAAATGTATAGACTGTAGTTTGTTAAAAGCGATAATCATGCAATGTTCAAAATAGATTAGATCACATGTCTTGGCCATTAAATGTGTGGTTGAACAACAATTAAACCTCTTGACCATATCTACATACTATAAGGAGCGGGTTGCAGCCAAACGGAGGAGCAGACTAATTGTATGTACAAGCGGGGAGACCTAATAGCATATAAAGTTTGGGCAACCTTGTTAATAGTCATTATTTTCCTGTATAAATCGTTGGTTGTTACAATAAAAATTGTCAGTTAAATATATCATATAGGAGACACACACAGTGATATTTGAGAAGTGAAATGAAGTTTGTTGGATTTACAGAAAGTGTGCAATAATTGTTTAAACAAAATCAGGCAGGTGCATAAATTTGGGCACCACAAAAAAGAAATGAAATCAATATTTAGTAGATCCGCCTTTTGCAGAAATTACAGCCTCTAAACGCTTCCTGTAGGTTCCAATGAGAGTCTGGATTGTGGTTGAAGGTATTTTGGACCATTCCTCTTTACAAAACATCTCTAGTTCAGTCAGGTTTGATGGCTTCCGAGCGTGGACAGCTCTCTTTAACTCACACCACAGCAGGTCTGGGGACTGAGATGGCCATTCCAGAACGTTGGACTTGTTCCTCTGCATGAATGCCTTAGTGGATTTTGAGCAGTGTTTCGGGTCGTTGTCTTGTTGAAAGATCCAGCCCGGCGGGCGCAGCTTCAGCTTTGTCACTGATTCCTGGACATTGGTCTCCAGAATCTGCTGATACTGAGTGGAATCCATGCGTCCCTCAACTTTGACAAGATTCCCAGTCCCTGCACTGGCCACACAGCCCCACAGCATGATGGAACCACCACCATATTTTACTGTAGGTAGCAGGTGTTTTTCTTGGAATGCTGTGTTCTTTTCCCTCCATGCATAACGCCCTTGTTATGCCCAAATAACTCCATTTTAGTTTCATCAGTCCACAGCACCTTATTCCAAAATGAAGCTGGCTTGTCCAAATGTGCTTGAGCAGACCTCAAGCGGCTCTGTTTGTGCTTCCTCTGCATCACTCTCGCATACAGCATCTCCTTGTGTAAAGTGCGCCCAATGGTTGAACGATGCACAGTGACTCCATCTGCTGCAAGATGATGTTGTAGGTCTTTGGTGCCGGTCTGTGGGTTGACTCTGACTGTTCTCACCATTCATCACTTCTGTCTATCCGAAGTCTTTCTTGGTCTGCCACTTCGAGCCTTAACTTGAACTGAGCCTGTGGTCTTCCATTTCCTCAATATGTTCCTAACTGTGGAAACAGACAGCTTCAATCTCTGGGACAGCTTTCTGTATCCTTCCCCTAAACCATGATGGTGAACAATCTTTGTCTTCAGGTCATTTGAGAGTTGTTTTGTGACCCCCATGTTGCTGCTCTTCAGAGAAAATGAAAGGAGGAGGGAAACTTACAATTGACCCCCTTAAATACTCGGATTCACCTGTGTATGTAGGTCAGAGGTCACTGAGCTTACCACGCCAATTTGAGTTCCAATAATTAGTTCTAAAAGTTTGGGAATCAATAAAATGACAACGGTGCCCAAATGTATGCACCTGCCTGATTTTGTTTGAACAATTATTGCACACTTTCTGTAAATCCAATAAACTTCATTTCACTTCTCAAATATCACCGTGTGTGTCTCCTATATGATATATTTAACGGACATTTTTTATCATAACAACCAACGATTTACACAGGAAAATAATGACTATTAACACTGTAAGATGGCCTCTTAATGTCTATCTTTATATATAAAACAGTTCAATGACCGACTGACAGACAACGCACAGACCAAACCGCTGGACCTAAAGGGCTGAAATTTTGACAGTGCTTTCCTATAATGACATGGATAACCGCTAAGAAAGGATTTTTTGAAATTCCATCTCTAAGGGGGTGAATTGGGACACTGAGAAGAGAGGCGAACGACACGGCGCGCATGCGTGGAATGAGGAAGGGGATGCTCAAATACAGAATAAGCCTATAGAATGGTTTTGTGAACGGGCCATTTTGACTCCAAAAAACGATCAAGCTGCGTTCATTAATGACATGTTGCTGAAGTCCTTTGACGGAGAAGAAATGGTCTACAAGTCGATAGACACTGTCTGTAATGCAGATGAAGCCGTTAACTATCCGGTAGAGTTTTTAAATTCCCTTAAACCACCGGGTCTTCCATACCATAGGCTTACTAAGCGGAAGGGCACACCCGTAATGCTCCTTCGGGAATTTAAAATCACCGAAACTGTGTAATGGCAAGTCAAAGCCCTGCAAAAAAATGTAATTGAAGCCATTATTTTGACCGGGTGTGCTCAAGGAGAAAAAGTGTTCGTGCCGCGCCTTCCTCTAATATCCAATGACCTCCCTTTTGACTTTAAGAGACTGCAATTTCCCCTCAAAGTATGCTTCGCCATGACGATAAATAAGTCTCAGGGCCAAACTTTGAAATACGCTGGCGTAGATTTAAGGGACGATTGTTTCTCCCACGGTCAGTTTTACGTAGCTTGCTCACGCGTAAGTTCGCCCACGAGCCTGGTAATATTAGTGCCGCCCAATAAAGAAACAAAAAATATCGTTTATAAAGAAATCCTCTAAAAAGCAATTCAATATTTACACTCAGGCGGCACGGTGGCGCAGTGGTAGCGCTGCTGCCTCGCAGTTAGGAGACCCGGGTTCGCTTCCCGGGTCCTCCCTGCGTGGAGTTTGCATGTTCTCCCCGTGTCTGCGTGGTTTTCCTCCGGGCACTCCGGTTTCTTCCCACAATCCAAAGACATGTAGGTTAGGTGGATTGGCGATTCTAAAATTGGCCCTAGTGTGTGCTTGGTGTTTGTGTGTGTCCTGCGGTGGGTTGGCACCCTGCCCAGGATTGGTTCCTGCCTTGTGCCCTGTGTTGGCTGGGATTGGCTCCAGCGGACCCCCGTGACCCTGTATTCGGATTCAGCGGGTTAGAAAATGGATGGATGAATATTTACACTCTCACGGCGTCAGAAGTTCCATGCGAAGAAAGTCACGGGAAATAACTATAACTTCATATATATATTTCCGAAAAAAAAGTATATTAAAACAGAGTCCTACGCGGACGAAGTCGCGGGTAAAAGCTAGCCTTTATATATAATACACTACCGTGGCTGTCCATTTGTCTGTCCAGGATCTTAAATCACTTGTCGCTCGTAAACCATATGACGTATTGACCTGAAATTTGATACTCTTATACTATGTGATGTCTGCTGTCCGCTTTTGGGGTGATGATTGACCTCCAAGGTTATTCCTCTTATTATGTTTATTGTATTTTATTGTAAAATCAACTTTTGGCAGCGCACGATTACCTGTCTTTTAATGTGTCTGATTAATCATCCTGGGATCATCCCATAATGCATCAGGTTTTAAAATAAAATAGAGCAATGGACATTGAGCATCAAGGTGGAAAAGAGCGAAACAGAAGAAGAAATCAGGACTCTGTGCTTTCCCAACTCTCATACTCATTCCAGTCAAACAACGCACGGACCACTTGGCTAGGTTTGCATCGTCAGACATTCTGCCATTCAGTTTCTACAAAATCTCCTTATCTAATACGCTACCGTGCCTGTTCGTTTGTCTGTCCAGGATCTTAAATCGCCTGTTGCTCGCAAACCGTTTGACGTATTGACCTGAAACTTGGTACCTCCTACTATGTGACGTCTACTATCCGCTTTTGGGGTGATGATTGACCTCCAAGGTTATTCCTCTTATTATTTTTACTGTATTTTATTGTAGAATCAACTCTCTGCAGCGCGCGATTACCGGTCCTTTAATGTGTCTGATTAATCATCCTGGGATCATCCCATAATGCATCAGATTTAAGATAAAATAGAGCAATGGACAGAGAGCATCAAGGCAGAATGAGTGAAACAGAAGAAGAAATCAGGACTCAGTGCTTTCCCAACTCTCATACTCATTCCAGTCGAACAACACATGGACCACTTGGCTAGGTTTGCATCGTCAGACATTCTGCCATTCAGTTTCTACAAAATCTCCTTATCTAATACGCTACCGTGCCTGTTCGTTTGTCTGTCCAGGATCTTAAATCGCCTGTTGCTCGCAAACCGTTTGACGTATTGACCTGAAACTTGGTACCTCCTACTATGTGACGTCTACTATCCGCTTTTGGGGTGATGATTGACCTCCAAGGTTATTCCTCTTATTATTTTTACTGTATTTTATTGTAGAATCAACTCTCTGCAGCGCGCGATTACCGGTCCTTTAATGTGTCTGATTAATCATCCTGGGATCATCCCATAATGCATCAGATTTAAGATAAAATAGAGCAATGGACAGAGAGCATCAAGGCAGAATGAGTGAAACAGAAGAAGAAATCAGGACTCAGTGCTTTCCCAACTCTCATACTCATTCCAGTCGAACAACACATGGACCACTTGGCTAGGTTTGCATCGTCAGACATTCTGCCATTCAGTTTCTAGAAAATCTCCTTATCTAATACGCTACCGTGCCTGTTCGTTTGTCTGTCCAGGATCTTAAATCGCCTGTTGCTCGCAAACTGTTTGACGTATTGACCTGAAATTTGGTACACATATACTACGTGACGTCTACTGTCCGCTTTGGAGGTGATGATTGACCTCCAAGGTGATTCCTCTTATTATTTTTACTGTATTTTATTGTAGAATCAACTCTCTGCAGCGCGCGATTACCGGTCCTTTAATGTGTCTGATTAATCATCCTGGGATCACCCCATAATGCATCAGATTTAAGATAAAATAGAGCAATGGACAGAGACTTTCAAGGCAGAAAGAGTGAAACAGAAGAAGAAATCGCGACTCAGTGCTTTCCCAACTCTCATACTCATTCCAGTCGAACAACACACGGACCACTTGGCTAGGTTTGAATCGTCAGACATTTTGCCATTCAGTTTCTACAAAATCTCCTTATCTAATACGCTACCGCGCCTGTACGTTTGTCTGTCCAGGATCTTAAATCGCCTGTTGCTCGCAAACCGTTTGACGTATTGACCTGAAATTTGGTACACATATACTACGTGACGTCTACTGTCCGCTTTGGAGGTGATGATTGACTTCCAAGGTGATTCCTCTTATTATTTTTATGTCATTTTACTGTAGAATCAACTCTCGGCAGCAGGCAGCAGAGTGGCCGTGTGGCGCATGTGTACGGGCGCCGTTCTCATCCCTACCATCTTCGCCGTCACTTCCCCTACCTCTTCATGTTTTAAATCATTCTTGAGGCAGATTGAAGACTTAAGTGCCAGCTTAAGTGAAAAATTAAGGAAAACGTACTAAGTAAGTGAAACACAAACACTGACTTAATCAGTTTTAAAGCGAAAAGATGCCGACAAAAGAAGAGAAGAAGCGGGCTGCTAGGGTGGAGAAAAGAAGGGCTGCTCAGGAAGCAGCAAGCACATCAACCTCTGAGCAAATGAATGGTAAACGTACAGAGAAAGAGGATGAGAATTAGGAATGCTCAAGTCAAGTGTATTCACTGCATGTTATCGTGCAGTACGCCGTTACTGGTATAATATAATGCCTGTCTGGTCACCCTTATACTTCACAGTCCAGGTTTCCTGTTCTAGCCAAAGACTATCTGCAGTTTGGTTAGCTTCTGCTCCCTGTGACTTTGTAATCATGGATAGGTGACTCTTCATGCTGCACTTACTTACTCTTACTACTGCTCTTACTGGGGTCTCTCTTTGAACTGACTTTCCCAAGGTTTCTTCCATTTTTCCCACCTAGGGTTTTTTTTGGGAGTTTTTCTTTGTCTTCTTAGAGAGTCCAGGCTGGACGCTGTCAAAAGGCAGGGCCTGTTAAAGCCCATTGCGGCCCTTTTGTGTGATTTTGGGCTATGCAAAAAGTAAATTGTATTGTATTGTACTCTATACCCCATACATTGACCTGGTGTCTTATCCAGAGCTGATTTTTGCTTTTTACCTGATGTTTCAGCTCCCTGCGACAACATGAAAAATGTATATTTGAAAATAAATGCATGGATAGGTGAATGATGTATGTGAGACTCATGTGGTCTCTCCATACACATACTGTGGCATTAAGATCAACAGCTGTCTGATTTTGGTTTCTGCCTCATGTCTAAACTGTCAGTATAACCCTTGGCTTTTTGTCAGAGTGCAAGTGTGAATGAGTCTTGCAATGCCAATGGCTGATAGATACACCTAGAATTGTAGTGGGACACTTGTGGGGTCGAGTTGTATAACATTACACTCTACTGGAGCTCTCCAGAGTCTGACCAACATGAACATTTTATTCCTCTAATATAAATAAAAAGGCCGTGGTGTGCAAAGCAAAGCCTCCCCTAAGCTGTACACACTCCACTGGAGCTCCCTGGTGTGTTCTCATTGTTTCTAGTGCTTCTCATTTTCAGCCCCTCCTTCCTGTCAAACCCCCCCCCCTTTTTTTAGTGTCATTGATCCAAGTAGTCTACCCCCATGGGGTTCTTTATTTAGTGCCTTAACAATTAGGTGGCTTCCGGCAGCGCCTTGATAATTGCACAGTAGCCTTTCACGAACAGATCCTCTAATTACTGAGAGTTCATCAGCACTAATCTGATAACGGCCTGTTTCTTCACTGTGATTAGAGACAGGTGGATACGCGTTCTGCATGTTCTGTTTTGTTTTTAATTATTGGACCCCCATCACCAAAAATATGTGCGCCTTCAAATGGGCCTCTTAGGAAATAAAACCGACATTATTTTGTTGCGATTAACCTTAAAATGATTGGACGTGCAGTTTCCATGCTCCCTCCAGTGGATTCATATCGTTAAAAATTGTTTTGTGAAATTCCAGATGACTGAGAGCAGGATGAGTGTTCCCTTTTGTTACTTACTGGAAGCTTTTGCTCTAGAATGCCCTTGAAAGTAATAGAGCTCTTTCTTTCTTTCTTTCTTTCTTTCTTTCTTTCTTTTTCTTTCTTTTCTGATCCTTCTCTATCATTTACTTGATTTTATCCTGTTCTTTCTTTCTTTCTTTCTTTCCCCTCTGATCCTTCTCTATCCTTTACTTGATTTTCTCCTGTCCCTACTTCTTTCTTTCTTTCTTTCTTTCTTTCTTTCTTTCTTTCTTTCTTTCTTTCTCTGTCCTTTACTTGATTTTCTCCTTTTCCTACTTCTTTCTTTCTTTCTTTCTTTCTCTCGCGAGAGTGGTGAGTGGGCGGAGCTCTGTGAGAAAGTGAGAGTGAGAGCGGGAGAGTTTGAAGGTCTGTGATTTCACTATTTGTTTTTCCTGTTTTTGTGTACTTAATTGTTATTCTGTCTCTAACTGTTTATCTTTTTGTTGGATTGGTTTATTCTGAGGAAGGCCAGAATGGCCTCCTCAGGAGGAGTCCGTTTTGAACGGTGATTTCGAAAAACTCACCAGACAACATGGAGTGAAGCTTATGCCAGAAACGACCTGTTCTCTGGAAGAATGTGTAATGGCTGTAGGAAATGTAATAGGCTGTGACAATGTTCGTTCAGCCTCAAGAATGAGCAGCGCGGTGGTAATTTTTGTTGCTACAACGGATTTTGTCCACAGATTGGTAGAAAATGGAGTTGTTATAAAGGACACTTTAACCCCCGTAATGCCCTTACAACTCCAGCAAAAAAGATTACCCTATCTAATGTACCTCCTTTTCTATCTAACGAGACCCTTGAAAGAGAGCTATCTCGCTATGGACAGTTAATCTCGCAGATTAAACGAATACCTTTGGGATGTAAAGCACCCCAGTTGAAGCATGTGATGTCTTTTCGGAGGCAAGTTTTAATGATTTTAAAAAATACAGCGGATGAGTTAAACGTAGCATTGAGATTCCGAGTGGATGGTTACGAATAAGTTATCTTTGTCACATCGGAACCGATGAAATGCTTTAAATGTGGCAAAGCTGGTCATGTAGCTAGAGATTGCAAAGATGTTGTTAAAACTGCAGAATTAGGCAAGCAACTGACCCCAGATGAGACCCCCGACCGCCCTGGGGATCAGACAGATGCGGCAGAGACGGCGTCTGCATTTAATAACACAGCGGAAAGTAGCGGCGGGATCGCTGTTGCTCAAAATGAAGACGCTGCTAGCGATCAGACTGCGTTGGTCCAATTGATCAGCGATTCACTTAATGCTGATCCCAAAATGAATAGGGATAATGAAAATCAAGACCTCCCTGTATCAGAGTCCGGAAACACTGTTAATGAGTCGGGTGTTTTGGAGGTATCGGACTCTACTATAGAATCAGTGGTCCCAAGCATATGGGGTGATATGGAAATGGAGTGTGTCGGCTCCGACAGTACTTTCAAAACACCGAAGGCTATTAAAAGACCTTGTGGGACAGACGAGCAAGTTGCTTTTAAAAAAAGAAGCTTTGAAGAGACTGCAGCTGCGGCTGACACTGAAGCGTCCTCGGTTTCAGATTGTGGGGAGGACGGGTATTTAACTGATTCCTCTGTTGTGTCAGAAAGTAGTCAGGACATCACAGAGGGATATGGATTCTACAGAATTAGAGCCTTTCTGGTTGAAACAAAGGGGAAAAGAGTGGATGTGCAGAATTTTTTTCCGGATGTTAAATTATTTATTTCCTCCGTTAAACGGTTAATGAAGCAACGATCGGGCACTGAGGTTTTTTCAGACAAGGAGGGGTGGAGGCTTCGGAGTATTTTAAGAAAGTTACGTACCACTGCTATTTAACAACTTGTTAATAATGGCTCAAAAATCTGCATTTCATATATTACTTATTGGTATAGCATTTTTTTTGGTTGCATTATCATTTTTAAAAATGTACGATTTTAAAATTGGGAGTCTTAATGTTGCAGGATGTAAGAGCCCTCTTAAGATCGCGAAAGTGTGCGACTTCCTGAGAGGGAAGCATCTGACAGTGGCTTACCTTCAGGAGACGCACAGTGAAACTGCTCTAGAAATTGAGTGGCAGAAATGCTGGGGAGGAGACGTTTTTTTTAGTCACGGGTCAACACGCAGCTCTGGTGTTGCCATTGGTATATCTAAACAAGTGTGTCCGACATCGGTGTCTGCCTTCGAAGTGATAAAAGGGCGGATGCTTAAAGTAAAAATTGACTTGGACAACATCAGGTTGGTTTTTATTAACGTTTATGCACCAACAATTGGCAGTGAAAGAGTGCGCTTTTTTAAATGTCTTGAGCGTACTTTATCAGAGTGTGACCCGGATGAATGTGTGTTTTTAGGTGGGGATTTTAACTGCACCCTTAATGATGCACTGGACAGAAATCATGCAGAGCCCCACCGGCGATCTGCCAGAGAGCTGAAAGCGCTCATTGAGCGATATGAATTGAAGGATGTGTGGAGGGTTCTGAATGGGGGCGACAGGCAGTATACGTGGGCACAGGTGCGTGGTGGCACCCTTTCACTTGCCAGGCTTGATCGGTTTTATACTTTTAACCACCATCTTAACCGTTTTAATTCATGTGTCATTGTGCCAACAAGCCTTTCTGATCATGCATTAGTTACCTGCAATGTTCTTCTTTCATCTTTAAAGTCAAAAAGCTCTCATTGGCATTTTAATGAGCTTTTATGTCAGGACTCCCATTTTAAAAATTGTTTTAGGTACTTTTGGACACAGTGGCGGGAAAGGATATGTCAGTTCTCTTCTCTGAGTCAGTGGTGGGATGTTGGTAAAGTGCAGATTCGCCAGTTCTGTCAGCAGTATACTCTGAATGTCACAAGGAGTTTGAATGATTCTATGAAAGCACTGGAGGAAGAGATAGCAGCACTCCAGCAGGACTTGGACTCCTCTAAGGGCAGTGAGAACCTGGACATGATAAAAGTGAGAAAGGCTGCCCTCGCACAACTGACTGATTATAAAGTACAAGGTGCTTTGGTTAGAGCCCGTTTTCAAGTGGAAACTGAGTGTGATGCTCCAACCAAGTACTTTTTTGGGCTGGAAAGAAAACAGGGCCAAAGCAGAATGATTCATTGTTTACATGACCCCTCTGGAAGTGAGATGAGAAGCTCTTCTCAAATTAGGGCATTTGCCGTTGATTTTTATTCTAAGCTTTTCTCATCTGAGCTGATGGAACAGGACCCTGCTTGTTCGGGTTTTACTAAGGGACTGCCGAGGTGCCAGTGGAGGAGTTACCAGCCTTACAGAGAGGACTTACCCTTGAAGAACTCTCGCGGGCATTGGCAAGTTTGAACACTGGGAAAGCTCCAGGTATTGATGGACTTACTGTTGAATTCTACAGGCTGGTTTGGGAGTTCATCGGACCGGACCTACTTGCGGTTCTTCAAGAGTGTTTAGATAAAGATCTCCTCCCTTGAGCTGTAGAAGAGCTGTTGTTGCCCTCATTCCAAAAAAAGGAGATCTCTGTAATATTAAGAACTGGAGGCCAGTAGCCTTGCTTTGTACTGACTATAAAATATTTTCTAAAGTGTTGGCTACGAGAATGAAGGAGGTGTTGGGTCATGTCATTCACCCTGATCAGAGTTACTGTGTACCAAACAGGTCCATATATGACAACATCTTTTTTATCAGAGATACATTTGAAATCTGCAAATTGTTTGGTCTACATGGTGGTCTAATTTCCTTAGACCAGGAGAAGGCTTTTGATCGGGTGGAGCATCAGTACCTTTGGCGAGTACTAATGGGATTTGGTTTCCCACCCTGCTTTGTTTCCATGGTTCGGGTGCTCTATAGTGACATTCAGGGTGTACTGAAAATTAATGGTGGGCTGAGCGCTCCGTTTAAAGTAGATAGAGGGATTAGACAGGGTTGCTCTTTATCTGGCATGTTGTATGCCCTGGCTATAGAACCCCTGCTGATCAAATTAAGGAAAGTGGTGGGTGGACTGACTGTTCCTGAGTGTTCAGTGCCTTTGAAGGTCTCAGCATATGCAGATGATCTCATAGTATTAGTTGGAACACAACAAGATGTGGATGGCTGGTGTCTGTGCTGGATGAGTTCCAAAAAGAATCATCAGCTAAAGTCAATTGGACCAAGAGCTCTGCAGTACTATTGGGTAACTGGATGGGTCCTTTTCTTTCATTGCCTTCTGGACTGAAATGGTCAAGAGATGGTATTAAATACCTGGGATTACATCTAGGAGGCATAAACAGTGACAGTAAGAATTGGGAAGGCGTTACAGAAAAGGTCAGAAACCGTTTACAACGCTGGAGATGGCTACTTCCCCAACTGTCTTATAGAGGACGGACGCTGATCATAAACAACCTTGTCGCATCTGCTCTATGGCACAGGTTGGCATGCCTGGAACCCCCACCTGACCTGATTACTGAAGTGCAAAGAGAGTTGATTAATTTTTTTTGGAATGGGAAGCATTGGCTGTACCGAGGTATTTTGCATCTACCCAGGAGTGCAGGAGGACAAGGACTGGTGGACATTTTTAGCAGAAAAAATGCGTTCAGACTGCAAACTCTGCAAAAACTGCTTTATGGTCATATGGCTGTGTCCTGGAAGCCACTAGCGTGTGCTCTCCTGCGCCAAATTGGCAACCTGAAATTGGACCGCGTGCTTTTCTTAATGGACAGTGCTTCCTTCCCCATAGGTAATGTTCCAGATTTTTATCGAAGTATATTGAGAATCTGGCAACAGTTGGATTGTCGCATTGAGGAAAGATCCTTAAATTTATATTGGACTTTAGAATTGCCAGTTGTCTCTACTATGGCTGTAGAGTCAACATCTCTGAAACAACGCCTGATCAGAGCTGGTATTCTACAAATTAAACAGTTGATTCAACCACAGCTACTCAGTTGGCTAAGCGCAGAGTCAGTGGCTGCAGCTTTAGGTCTGAATTCAGTGCGCACAGCAGAAAGATTTTTGCGGCAGATTCTTTTGAATATACCTTCAGCTGCTAAGGATTTATTGAAAGACTTTTTTAATGCTACAGACTACCCAGAGCCTTTGTCTGCATTTCCAAATTTGTTAATCAATGCCAATGAGAACTTGATGGGGGAAAATGGCAGGAGAAGAACTAAATATCTTTCTTTTGACTCTGCAGAAGGGAAGGAACTATATAAAGTGTGTGTCCAAGCTCGATATCAGCCTCAACTATGCAGATACCCGGATACACCCTGGAGGGATAAATTGGGAGGGGTAGAGGGTGTCGGCCCCATTTGGGAGAGTCTGTACAGTCCACCATTGAATAAGAGAACTGGTGATCTGCAATGGAGAATTGTTCATGGGATTGTGGCAGTTAACTCTTTTTTGTCCTTAATTAACCCCAACATCTCAGAGCTGTGTCCTTTTTGCCAACAGAGAGAGACTGTTTTTCACTGTTTTCTTTACTGTTTTAGGATTCAACCTCTTTTATCTGTACTTGACAGTGTCTTTAATGTTTTGGGTGTTTATTTTACCAATCAGATTTTTATATATGGTTTGGCTAATGTGAAAGCAAAAAAGAATGTTGGTAGATTAGCAAATTTTTATTGGGACAGGCTAAGCTTGCCATTTATATCACGAGGAAGGAAAAAATTAAGAGTGACAGGGATTCTGACTTGGTGGGTTTCTTTAAAGCACAATTAAAAATAAGAATTTTATTAGATTTCAAGTTTTATACAATGACCCATAATTTGCATACATTTATAAAACAGTGGTGTGCAATGAATGCAATTTGTAAAATTGTTAATGACGAGTGTGTCTTTGTTTTGTGAATTAACTATTATGATACTACAGCAAAATACGCATTCATAGTTACATAGGATGTTCTTTTTTATTGATGGTTTGTTGATTTTGTAATGATGTTTGAATGTTTAATAAAAGGTATTTTAAAACTCAAAAAAAACTCTTTCTTTCTTTCTTTCTTTCTTTCTTTCTTTCTTTTCTGATCCCTCTCTATCCTTTACTTGATTTTCTCCTTTTCCTACTTCTTTCTTTCTTTCTTTCTTTCTTTCTTTATCCTTTACTTGATTTTCTCCTATTCCTACTTCTTTCTTTCTTTCTTTTTTCTTTTCTGATCCTTCTTTATCCTTTACTTGATTATCTCTGGTTCCTACCTCTTTCTTTCTTTCTTTCTTTCTTTCTTTCTTTCTTTCTTTCTTTCTTTCTTTCTTTCTTTCTTTCTTTCTTTGTGGAGAACTTAGAGAATTTTTGGCAAGTCAACATTTGTGAATCCAAGGAACGGCCTATTGACTTTGGTGACACCAAAAACCTTCTGTACCTGGTGATCAGTCACGGAGTGTACAGTATGTAGAGGTGGTGCACTGCTACAAGTACTTAGGGGGACCACATCAGTAACATGCTGGACTGAGCGAGAAACTTGACTGCAGCAAGTGGTGAAGCAAAATGGCGACATACAGATGCCTTCGTGGTGCTTTTATTTCCAAGCGTCGCATATTCCTGATCGTAATGACACGATGACACATTTTAAAAGTCTCAAATGCCATCTTTTGTGCCGTCTTTTTTTCTGGGGCTTCCGCCAGACCTGTAACATCAATAAGATTAACACATTAACTTTATGATATTCCATCTCTCTGCACATTTAGAATCCTTAGATTTATACTTGATATCACTTTCGTGATGAAATGCATTAAAGTATGTACAGTTTGTTACATTACATTGCACAGAAAAATCATTAATTTCATTTAAATAGTGAATACTGTTAATAATTACACACATGGGGGGTGACACAGTGGCAGAGCGGTAGCACTGCTGTCTCGCAAGGAGTCACGTCGCTTATGGAGTGAGGCGGCTCCTTTTTATAGGGCACCTGGATGGACTCCAGGTGCCTAATGAGCTTCTTCTGGCCACACTTCCGGGTGTGGCGGATGCGTGACCAAATAAGGCCCTGGAAAGGTCCATGCGGCTCCTGGCGGTGGCCACGGGTTCCAACAGGGTTGAGACCCCATGCTCATTAACCCGTGGCCCCACTAAAAACCAAGGGGGCTGCCCTCTATCGGCTCGGGGAAGAAACTATCCCGACAATCCTCCTTCCGCCAGTCCTTCCACACTATATGTTGTAAAATTGTATGGTCTCTCCTTTAGTTCTTAGTTGACAATTTTCTTCTAAGGTCCCTCTCGTGTGAAATAATTTCTTGTAGGCCTTTTAGTAGCAACTGATTGTCATTTGAATGCCACACTGTCCTTAATCATTGTTGTTGACAGTGTACTGTACATTACGTTATGCAAACAAGCTACTGTTTTTAACAGATAATGCATCATGTCACAAAGTGCACATCATCTCCAAACAGCTTCTTCAGATATGACAGTGATGTCAGTTTATTTTAATGGCCTGCACAGTCAAGTAGAGGATCTTGGGGATGAGGTTAACAGGAATTTCGCAGGCTAAAAAATTTGTGGGAACTGTGATACTTAACTAAGCCTCAAAGAATTCAGGCTATTCTACAGGCAAAATGTGTCCTACGCAGTACAGATAGCTACTGCCATATGAAAGAGTTTGGGAACCCCTCTCAGCCTGCATAATAATTGACTCTCCTTTTAACAAATAAGATAACAGTGGTGTGTCTTTCATTTCCTAGGAACGTCGGAGTACTGCGGTGTTTTCCGAACAAAGATTTTAGTGCAGCAGTATTTAGTTGTATGAAATTAAATCAAATGTGAAAAACTGGCTGTGCACAAATGTGGGTCCCCTTGTCATTGTGCTGATTTGAATGCCTGTCACTGCTCAATGCTGATCACTTGGTTGGATGAGCTTGTGAAGCCTTGAACTTCATAAACAGGAGTGTCCAATCATGAGTGGTCAAAGGTATTTAAGGTGGTCAGTCACAAGTTGTGCTTCATTCCCTTTGACTCTCCTCTGAGGAGTGACAGACAGCATGGGGTCCTCAAAGCAACTCTCAAAAGATCTGAAAACTAAGATTGTTCAGTCTCCTGGTTTAGGGGAAGGCTACAAAAAGCTACCTCAGAGGTTTAAACATATACATACATCAGACTTCCAATATGACTCGGAGTCCTGCCACGTGCAAAAGTTCGCTGACGACACTGCTATTGTGGGCTGCATCAGGAGTGGGCAGGAGGAGGAGTGTAGGAAGCTAATCAAGGACTTTGTTAAATGGTGCGACTCAAACCACTTACACCTGAACACCAGCAAGACCAAGGAGCTGGTGGTGGATTTTAAGACTCATGGACCCCGTGATCATCAGAGGTGACTGTGCAGAGGGTGCAGACCAGTAAATACCTGGGAGTGCAGCTGGATGACAAATTGGACTGGACTGCCAATACTGATGCTCTGTGCAAGAGAGGACAGAGCTGACTATACTTTCTTAGAAGGTTGGCGTCCTTCAACATCTGCAATAAGATGCTGCAGATGTTCTATCAGATGGTTGTGGCAAGCGCCCTCTTCTACGCGGTGTTGTGCTGGGGTGGCAGCATAAAGAAGAAGGACGCCTCACGTCTGGACAAACTTGTTAGGAAGGCAGGCTGTATTGTAGGAATAAAGCTGGACAGTTTGACATCTGAGGCAGAGCGATGGGCACTGAGCAGACTCCTGTCAATCATGGAGAATCCACTGCATCCACTGAACAGGATCATCTCCAGACAGAGGAGCAGCTTCACGACAGACTGCTGTCACCATCCTGCTCCACTGACAGACTGAGGAGATCGTTCCTCCGCCACACAATGTGACTCTTCAGTTCCACCCGGGGGAGTAAATGCTAACATTATACAAAGTTACTGCCTGCTTTTACATGCATTTTTATTAATCTTTAATTTAATTTAATATTTTTTTTTTTGTATCAGTATACTGCTGCTGGAGTATGTGAATTTCCCCTTGGGATTAATTAAGTATCTATCTATCTATCTATCTATCTATCTATCTATCTATCTATCTATCTATCTATCTATCTATCTATCTATCTATCTATTATAGTGTCTTTCATATCTATCTATCTATCTATCTATCTATCTATCTATTATATAGTGCCTTTTATATCTATCTATCTATCTATCTATGTATCTATCTATGTATCTATCTATCTATCTATCTATCTATTATATAGTGCCTTTCGTATCTATCTATCTATCTATCTATCTATCTATCTATCTATCTATCTATCTATCTATCTATCTATGTATCTATCTATCTATCTATCTATTATATAGTGCCTTTCATATCTATCTATCTATCTATCTATCTATCTATCTATCTATCTATCTATCTATCTATCTATCAGCGTTCACAGGTTGGATTTTGATACATTTTGGACAATTTTAAGCGAGACAGATGTGCTCGATTTATCATTTTGAGTTGAATAATTGTATGCTTTGCACATATGGAGCGCGAGTGGATTCTGTGCACTGTTACCTTCCACTCCTTTTCTGAGATGTTGAGTGAGAGATCCTTGTCCCACTGTCCTGTTGGATCTTTGAAAGGGAGGGACTGTAAAATGGTTTTATATATTGCAGAAATGCTGTCTGAGTCCTCGAGACTGATCCATATTTTTTCCGGCATAGATGTGGGTGAGGAGGTGAGGAAAATTGGTCAGATTCTGTTTAACCAAGTTTCTGATTTGAAGGTAGTGACAGAAATGTGTTGCAGGAAAGTTAAATTTGGAATGTAATTGTTCATAGGATGCAAAGACATTGTGTATGTACATATCTCTAAGTGATTTTATCCCAGATGTTTTCCAGACATTAAACACTTCTTACATTTGAGAGGGTGGAAAAAGGTGGTTCTCGTGCAGAGGAGCCACAGATAAAAGCTTCTCTATCTTAAAATGTTTCCTACATTGGTTCATTTTCTGAGTGAGTGAAGCACAATTGGGTTGTTAGTATATTGGCGATAACTTGTATTTATTGGGGTACAAAGCAAGGAATGTGAAGACGTCAGTTTGTCATTATCCAACCTGCTATATCCTAAACTAGGGTGTCATAAATATGAGACAGAGTCATATAAAGGTTTGGGGCAGCCACCCGTATACTCTGGTATCCTGGCTGCAAAAGTAAAGATCAGCAAATACAGCACTGAAGTGCACAAAACAGAACTGAGGGACTAGGGGAAAAGGTGCAGGTTTTTAAAGGGGAAGACAGGGAGTGAGATCATATGGATCGGGCTCATGGTCTTCAGCCATTGGTTCAAGTCCGGACGTGACATCACAGGGGCCGGGGCCGGCAAGGTCTTTTTTCATAGGCTCGGTCCCGGAAGTGACGTCAAAAGAGCCAGGTGGGATCTCCCGTGAATGGTCTACAGGAAAGGGAGTTAAAGAGTCGGTGCACTCTGTCACATCCCGGCATGCTTCGGAAATGCCCTTACTCAAGCCCTTTAGCTGCAACCCATACACACGTGTGTGACAAGGGTCACGGGGGTCTGCCAGAACCAATCCCAGCCAACACAGGGTGCATGGCAGGAAACAAATCCCCTGGCAGGCCGCAGTGTAAAGAAGTGCTGCAGGATTTTATTTCTATTGTAGACCAAGCCTGTGTATGTTCATCTATTTGTGTCCATGTCCAGGTTTTAATAGCTTGTATGTATTATTTTATATGTATTATATCTGCGGTGGGCTGGCAACCTGTCCGGGGTTTCTTTCTTGCCTCTTAGCTGCTTTTTCAAGAAGGGAAGGTGAGATGTTAATAAACTGAGCTAAATGTTTCTTACCATTAAATGCTGAATGGGAAAGACTGAAGTTCAATCCATTGCGGTCACCAGACTTGCAGCTGTGTTCGGGTTTTTCGTTATTTTCTACCAGCCTTGCAGCTGTCCATTACGATGGCAGAACAAAGGAGAACTGCTGCCTCGATAAAGTTCTTAAATTGAATTAAGCAAAATGCTCGAGGATTCTTCTTTAACTGAATGTGCATTTTGCCCCCTCTGGAGTGGTATTTCAAGTGAAGCAATTTTCGCCCATATTGAAACAGCAATCCAACACTCGAGTGTAAAATTAGAAGTGGGACCAAGTGATGTGAGGATGGCAGCCCTGCTTCTCTATCACATTGAAATCTGCGACCTCCTCCTCCAAGGATTTTGAATTCTCATTCCAGTTGTTAGTTTGTGAGGCAGCGCTCTAGTGGCAGCGTTATCTCTATTCGCCTGCCTTATCTTGCATCAGCTGTGCTCGGCTTCTCTCCGCTCTTAATCGCACTTTCACACACATGGCTGGCTCTACTGTACGCAGCGCTGCATCCCACGCCGGCCTTAGAGAACATCATGCATTTACATCAAAGCATTTTACATTTATGATGCTTTTACACAAAGGCTCTCACAAATCATACGGGCACAGTACCATTTACTCCATTATACTTCTAAGGTGCCATGTGTCATTCAGAGGCACAAAGGGAGTAAATGAGAAACAAATCAGTTTTACAGGTCAACATGATATCCACATTCTCAATGAGAAGTCAATTATATGTAATTAATCAATGAAATATTACGTTTATGGTGGACGACATGATGCTGCATTTGTCAGATCTGCTGCTTCACGTATCCAGCGTCCTAGGATCGAATCGCACACCTGAGCTCTCATTTATAAAACTTTGAGTGCGTGCGCACGTTTGTTCGCAATTTATCTTTAGATATAAAAGGCAAAGCCCTCACTGACTCAGCACTTTCCACATCGGTGGGAAGCTGAAATTTCACATGCTCATTCTTTGCAGTGTACTTACAAGAGTTAGGTATGTTTCACGTCCTATTGCAACACCCACGGGGGGGGACGGGTGTACCCCCTAAACTGTATATATAGATAGGGGAAACCCCTTGTCACTATACGTAGGAAGCCCAAATTTCCCATTTTACACTGTACTTACAAAAAAGTGTGAAAAACTATTTGCCCCCTTCCTGATTTCTTATTCTTTTGCATGTTTGTCACACAAAATGTTTCTGATCATCAAACACATTTAACCATTAGTCAAATATAACACAAGTAAACACAAAATGCAGTTTTTAAATGATGGTTTTATTATTTAGGAAAAAAAAAATTCAAACCTACATGGCCCTGTGTGAAAAAGTAATTGCCCCCTGAACCTAATAACTGGTTGGGCCACCCTTAGCAGCAATAACTGCAATGAAGCGTTTGCGATAACTTGCAATGAGTCTTTTACGGCGCTCTGGAGGAATTTTGGCCCACTCGTCTTTACAGAATTGTTGTAATTCAGCTTTATTTGAGGGTTTTCTAGCATGAACCGCCTTTTTAAGGTCATGCCATAGCATCTCAATTGGATTCAGGTCAGGACTTTGACTAGGCCACTCCAAAGTCTTCATTTAGTTTTTCTTCAGCCATTCAGAGGTGGATTTGCTGATGTGTTTTGGGTCATTGTCCTGTTGCAGCACCCAAGATTGCTTCAGCTTGAGTTGATGAACAGATGGCCGGACATTCTCCTTCAGGATTTTTTGGTAGACAGTAGAATTCATGGTTCCATCTATCACAGCAAGCCTTCCAGGTCCTGAAGCAGCAAAACAACCCCAGACCATCACACTACCACCACCATATTTTACTGTTGGTATGATGTTCTTTTTCTGAAATGCTGTGTTCCTTTTACGCCAGATGTAACGGGACATTTGCCTTCCAAAAAGTTCAACTTTTGTCTCATCAGTCCACAAGGTATTTTCCCAAAAGTCTTGGCAATCATTGAGATGTTTCTTAGCAAAATTGAGACGAGCCCTAATGTTCTTTTGCTTAACAGTGGTTTGCGTCTTGGAAATCTGCCATGCAGGCCGTTTTTGCCCAGTCTCTTTCTTATGGTGGAGTCATGAACACTGGCCTTAATTGAGGCAAGTGAGGCCTGCAGTTCTTTAGACGTTGTCCTGGGGTCTTTGTGACCTCTCGCATGAGTCGTCTCTGCGCTCTTGGGGTAATTGTGGTCGGTCGGCCACTCCTGGGAAGGTTCACCACTGTTCCATGTTTTTGCCATTTGTAGATAATGGCTCTCACTGTGGTTCTCTGGAGTCCCAAAGCTTTAGAAATGGCTTTATAACCTTTACCAGACTGATAGATCTCAATTACTTCTGTTCTCATTTGTTCCTGAATTTCTTTGGATCTTGGCATGATGTCTAGCTTTTGAGGTGCTTTTGGTCTACTTCTCTGTGTCAGGCAGCTCCTATTTAAGTGATTTCTTGATTGAAACAGGTGTGGCAGTAATCAGGCCTGGGAGTGGCTACGGAAATTGAACTCGAGGTGTGATACACCACAGTTAGGTGATTTTTTAACAAGGGGGCAATTACTTTTTCACACAGGGCCATGTAGGTTTGGATTTTTTTCTCCCTAAATAATAAAACCATCATTTAAAAACTGCATTTTGTGTTTACTTGTGTTATATTTGACTAATGGTTAAATGTGTTTGATGATCAGAAACATTCTGTGTGACAAACATGCAAAAGAATAAGAAATCAGGAAGGGGGCAAATAGTTTTTCACACCACTGTACAAACATTAAGCATGTTTCATTTTGCACCATGCCCTGTAACAAACTTTCGAAAATAACATCTTCTTTTTGGCGGTTCTCACCATTATGCTGTGTGAAGGACAGCCGGCTCCCATGCCCGGCAGGGACGCCCCTGCTGCTTATGTTCCGGGGGAGCCGCCATGGGCAGTCCAATACTTCCTTCGGGATGCATGGTGGCAGCCTCCCTGGCCGACAGTGATTCCCCAACCACCCGCAGGGCTCCATGGGAGATGGAGTCCTCCACAGCTTGCTTCCAACAGCCCGGCTGGACGAGTCTTCAGCCCCAACCGCAAGTGCAATTAGGACCAGGTGGTTAATCACCTGGAACGCTTCCGGGTGGGCTATAAAAGGGCCCAGCCACCACCACTCGAAGAGCCAGAGTTGGGAGGAAGGAGATGAAGCTTGAGAACGAGTGGTGGTGGTGGTGGTAGTAGAAGAAGAAAGAAAGTGTGTTGTGGTATTGTGTTTGTGCTTTGGGACTGTGTTTGGGTTGTGTGACACGGGGAAGACGTGTCCCACAGCTGAAGAGAAAAAGTAAAGTCTTTGTGTTTTTATACATGCCTCCGTGTCCATCTGTGTCGGGTCAGGCACCTTTATAGCGCCTTTGTTACAGCTGTAAGGAACTTTCAGAACTGACATCTCCTTCTGGTGGTTTCATTCTTTATTTCCGTTAACAGACGATTTATTTCACGGCAGAGATGCCCAACAGTGGACCCCTTCCTTTTTCCGCACGGCCTACCACGTGGTTAGCTGTCTATATCTATTAACGACATCCCGCGCTCACTCGCTTCCTTACTTTCCTCAGCTGTTCGTCGTGCTCACTGCTCCCTTCTTCTTTACTCCATTGCCTGGCGGGACTATTGCTCACCTTTTCCCAACAGACAGATGCAGGACACGGGATAAAAAACCACAAAGTTATTTAATTTTCTTCTTCTACAGTGCCCCAAAGCACGTCCACCACAATAAACAGGCAGCAGCTACAATAACAGTAGTAAAGCACACTCCTCCCAGCAAGCTCTGTCTTACTCCCTCCCAACTCCGGCTCTCTTGCTGGGTTTACAGCAGACCTTTATATAGTCCTAGACCCGGAAGTGCTTCTGTCCTTCCGACCACATAACTGGCTGGCACTTCTGGGTCTAATAAAGAACAGGGATTTTCATCAGCCCGGAAGTACTTTGGGACTTCCATCCTCGTGACTACCTTGTACTTCCGGGCTATAAGGAAAGAATTTGTCCCCAGGTCCTTTGACAGCTCCTCCTGGCAGCACCCAGCAGGGCTGTGTGTCTGAACTCCATGTCCCATAGTGCCCTGTGGGAATCCGGGGTACCACTGCACTCCTGGGGAGCTGCCATCTAGCGTTTTGGGGGAAGAAGTGTCAGCAAGTAGCTGCCTTCCCCCATCTTTCCATTCCAGGGGTTTCCCGTCCATCAAACAAGATAACCGGGCACTACTGCATACTGCCATTACGTTGGCAAAAACATGTTATGTTTTATATATGTATATCAATCTTTTACGAAAACTGAATGGAACACCTCATCGGTTAGTTAAAGGCTTCCAGCACATTGGGCATGATGTAGTGAAGCTTAGTGTGGTTATTACTGACCTGTTTTCTGAGAAACTGACAAAAAAAAAAAATGTTTTTCAGAGCAAATTTGCAGAATTGGCCATTTTAAAAGGGAAATAACATACCGTCTATGTGTCATATTTATCATTTTTAGGGTTCAATATGTTTATTCCATCCATCCATCCATTATCCAACCTGCTATATCCTAACTACATGGTCACGAGGGGTCTGCCAGAGACAATCCCAGGCAACACCGGACGCAAGGCAGGAAACAAATTAACCGGGCAGGGCACACGCAATCACACCAAGCACGTACTACTAATGACAATTTAGAATCGCCAATGCACCTAATCTGCATGTCTTTGGACTGTGGGAGGAAACCCACACAGACACGGGGAGAACATGCAAACTCCACGCAGGGCGGACCCGGGAAGCAAACCCAGGTCTCCTAACTGTGAGGCAGCAGCGCTACCCACTGCGCCACCGTGCCGCCCCAATGGAAAATATTACCTCGGTGAAGTAACAGAACAGCGAAAAGAGATCGCATAGTGTTTGAGGATGTCTGGGGGAGAAGAGAGACAAGGCAGTGAGATAAAAGGACAGCTGCCCTACAGGCTTTTAAATGTTCGAAGCGGCACACGAGATTCAGATGACACGGCACAGCAGCAGCAGCAAGCCAGCAGCTGATCGAGCAAAGTGGAGGTTAAAAACAACTGTATTTGTTTCCGCCTGTATCACAGTTTAAGATGGGGTTTCAGAGGAGCGACTGCGTCTCCTTGGGGTGCGTTCTGCCCCCCTCTCAACAACAAGGTGTAGCGCTGGCAGGGGGTGGGAAGGGGTTGGCAAGCGAAGCGAGGGGGGGGGGAGGAGCTCTTGGTGAGCGAAGCGGGCAGGGGCCAGGGGGGATGTGTTGGCGAGGCCCCCTAAACTTGAAAAAAATGATCTTGCTATTGCTGTTGTAAAATAATAATAGATTTTATTTACAGTATATAGCACCTTTCCCATAGTCAAAGCACTTAAGCAACTTGTGATGGAATTCACTGTAGAATGGCACTACATAAAGACTTCAGGATTGATCCACGCTATTCACCTGTTGCATGTCACTGAGCAAGTCACTTAACCTGCTACTACTACAGTCCTAAAAGTATGAAAAATAATTATAATGTAAAACACCCTGGACTAACATACAATATTGAAAGGTGCTTTTTAATGCTTAACTTTTCCATTGCTTTAGCTGTAACTCACTTTGTGATCTGGTATTCCCCACGACAATTAAGAAGCCCACGACTCACTCCCTGTGCGAATCCTGGCAATCGTAAATTTTAAATAGTGAGGGTTCTCCTGTGTGAATCATTGGAAAACAAATGTAGAAGTAATGAAACAATTGTATTGTACACTTCCGTAGGTGTAAGCGTCTTTGCATGATAGTGTCAGCTAAAGAAATAAATATAAATGTGAATAAAGTGGCAAGATTGTCCCTCTGTGGTGGGCTGGCGCCCCGCCCGGGGTTTGTTTCCTGCCTTGCGCCCTTTGTTAACTGGGATTGGCTCCAGCAGACCCCCGTGACCCTGTAGTTAGGATATAGCGGGTTGGATAATGGATGAAGATTGTCCCTAAATGTACAATTTTACCGTCTGAGCAGTGATACTCAACATAATGTGTAGGCTCAGACTGAACCGCCATGGACTTGAATCCATAATGGGCTGCTTTAATAGGGTCGTGCTTTTTATGTATTCTACCAGCGGAGAAATAAGTCAAAGGATCTTTCTATTGGGTAATGATTCCTGAATTTAGTTAAATGTATTTAATAGACGCTAATATATTTTAAAAGAGTGCCATTCTACCAAAAGGATAACTCTAATTAGTACCATGCAGCTGTTTTAATAGCTTCTGATATGAAAGATGTTCAGAAGGGCAGAGTAAAGGAATCCAGGGGGACTTGTTTTTTTGATTTCCATGAATGAAGATGATAGAATGTGTTGTGAGCTCTGAAGAGGCCTTGACTTGTTTGTCATGGTTTATGACGTAAAGTGTCATCTTTAAGTGTTACTGACTTTCAGCATGTCTCTTGATTAAATACATTCAATGACATGCTTAGGTTAACGCTTTTAACTTGCACTCTGTTGGCATGATTGCTGAGTAGGGGTTTCAACAAGATAGTAGCAACTCACATTTTGTATCTCCTCTGTTTAATCCCTAATCGGCCAAGTGCACTTTGATTTAAATCTGAAATAATGACAGAATAGCAGAGCACAGAAAATACTGAATTGTGTTTTAATTTGCATATTCCATCAGTAAAACAAGGTCACCTATTACGATCTGTAAGCATACTCTATTGTTAATGTGCATTTTACTTGTTAATTAAATTATAGCAAAATGATAAATATAATACTTACAGTTACAGGAAAAGTAAGTGAACCCTTTGGGATTCCCTGCAATTCTGCATTGAATACTAATAAAATGCAGTCTGATCTGCATCTAAGATATAATTATAGTCAAACACAATCTGACTAAAGTTTAAATTTATTGGATTAACAGAAAATATGCAATATGCAGCATAACAAAACTAGACAGGTGCATAAATGTGGGCACCGCAACAGAGATATGACATCAATACTTTTAATTTTATAAATTACGTTATCTGCTCTTGCAGCAAATAATTTACTTAAGGGTACTCCAGTCCATAAGTGAATAGAATTACTGAATGCATCCATTTTTTAACCTAAAAGTCTTATTGCTTATTGATCAGCATCTTGAGATTATACACATAAAGTCATATGAAAAAGTTTGGGATCCCCTCTTAATTCCTTGGATTTTTAAGTTTTTTTATTAGAACACTCTAGACGAGAACAGGCCATTCAGCCCAACAAAGCTCGCCAGTCCTATCCACTTGTTTCCTCCAAGAAAACATCAAGTCGAGTTTTGAAAGTCCCTAACGTCTTACTGTCTACCACACTACTTGGTCACTTATTCCAAGTGTCTATCGTTCTTTATGTAAAGAAAAACTTCCTAATGTTTGTGCGAAATTTACCCTTAAGAAGTTTCCAACTGTGTCCCCGTGTTCTTGATGAACTCATTTTAAAATACAAGTCTCGATCCACTGGACTAATTCCCTTCATAATTTTAAACACATTTTTGTTTCTCATTGGCTGAGCTTTCAAAGTAGCAACTTCCTTTTAATATCTGACATACCTTATGGAAACAGTAGGATTTCAGCAGTGACATGAAGTTTATTGGATTAACAGAAAATATGCATCATCACAAAATTAGACAGGTGCATAAATGTGGGCACCCAACAGAGATATGACATCAATACTTAGTTGAGCCTCCTTTGAGCCTCTGGACGCCTCCTATAGCCTCTGATGAGGGTCTGGATTGTGGATGGAGGTATTTCTCTCCATTCTTCCATACAAAATCTCTCCAGTTCAGTTCAGTTTGATGGCTGCCGAGCACATGGACAGCCTGCTTCAAATCATTCCATAGATTTTCGATGATATTAATAATAATAATAATACATTTTATTTATACAAGGCGCCTTTCAGAGAACTCAAGGACACCGAACAAACAAATAAATAAATAAATAAATACAAAACACAATTATAAACAACTTAAAACATCAGAAAATCTAAAAATTAAAACCAAAAAAAAAACACTATACTTAGGAGGAAGAAGAAAAAGCCATTTTAAACAAATGTGTTTTAAGTTTACATTTGAAAGATGAATATGATTTGATATTTCGGAGATCCGCAGGTAATGAGTTCCAGTGCTTGGGAGCAGAACGGCTGAAAGCTCTGCTCCCCATGGTGGTTAGGCGGGCAGGAGGAACGGTCAGATGGGTGGAGGAAGAGGATCTAAGGTTACGGGATGGAATGGCAACATGTAGAAGGTCAGACAGATATGGAGGTGCGAGGTTATGGATGGCCTTAAAAGTTAGTAGCAGAATCTTAAAATCAATACGGAACTTGATCGGGAGCCAATGAAGCTGCTGCAAGACCGGAGTAATATGGTGAAAAGATGGGATTCCAGTGATGATACGTGCTGCAGAATTCTGGACTAACTGAAGCTTGTGAAGAGATTTATTAGGGAGACCAAAGAGGAGTGAACTGCAGTAGTCCAGCCGAGAAGTGACAAGACTATGAACAAGAATGGCAGTAGTATGAGGAGTGAGGGAGGGACGAATGCGATTAATATTACGTAAGTGGAAGTAAGCAGACTGGGTGATGTTATTAATTAGTACTGTCGAGGATGACACCCAGACTCTTGACCTGAGATGATGGGGAAACAACAGAGTTATCAATAATAAAAGAAAGATTATTGGTTTTGGATAATGATGATTTTGAACCAATGAGGAGAACCTCAGTTTTGTCACTGTTTAATTTAAGAAAATTTGAAGAGAACCAGGATTTAATTTCAGAAATGCAATCAATAAGTGAGGGTGGTGGAAAAGAGGAGGTGGGTTTACCAGCAAGGTAGAGCTGGGTGTCATCAGCATAACAGTGAAAATTAATGTTATATTTGCGAAAAATATTGCCAAGGGGAAGAAGGTAAATAATAAAAAGAAGAGGCCCCAGGACAGAGCCTTGTGGCACACCAGAAGTAACAGCGGTGGGTTGGGATGTGAAAGTTTTAAGCTGTATGAACTGATATTCAAGTCAGGGGACTGAGACGGCCATTCCAGAACATTGTACTTCTCCATCTCTGCATGAATGCCTTTGTAGATTTCGAACTGTGTTTTGGGTCATCGTCCTGTTGGAATATCCAACCCCTGCGTGACTTCAACTTTGTGACTGATGCTTGAACATTATCCTGAAGAATTTGTTGATATTGGCTTGAATTCATCGGACCCTCGACTTTAACAAGGGTCCCAGTCCCTGAACTAGCCACACAGCCCCAAAGCATGATGGGACCTCCACCAAATTTGACAGCAGGTAGCAGGTGTTTTTCTTGGACTGCGGTGTTCTTCTTCCGCCATGTAAATCTTAACCCTGCCGTGTATGTGCACACTCCTCTACATCACCCATGGCTGCGGAGTCGGAAGCAATTAAGTGTAACAAAAAGGCGTCTGACCCGACACGAACTCACACCGGAGGCACATATAAAACCAAGAACTTTTTATTTTTCTTCACCTGTGGGGCACGTCTTGCCCGTGACCCCCAAAGGCACAACACATGCCCAAGTAGACAAAAACCCCCAAAACACACACAGTTCTCTTTCGCACCACCACTCCTCCTCCAAGCTTGGTCCTCCTCCTCCCGACTCTGGCCATTGAGTGGTGGCTGCTGGCCCCTTATATAGTCCACCCGGAAGTGCTCAAGGTGGTTGACTGCCGAGTTCTGGCTACACTTCCGGGTGTGGAGAATACACTGCCCATATGGGCTCAGGAGTCCCAGCTGCTGCACCCCCTGGCGGCGCCTGCGGGACCCAACAGGGCTGCACCCAATTCCCATGGCGCCCTGCGGGAAACCGAGGCACCACTCCAACCCAGGGGGAGATATTGCACAGTCCATGGTTGCTCCCCCTGAACATATAGCGAAGGGGCGTCCCAGCCAGACATGGACCCTGGCCGTACGCCACACAAGTTACTAGAGTTGTGATTCAGTGTGCAGTACTTTCGCTCTGACTCCGACTAAACGTAAGTTGTAATACAGGGTGAGGCAGAAAGGATGGACGCTTTTTACAAAATCACAAAATTGCACATTTTTTCTTAAAAGGAAATTTATTGAAAGATTTGAGTTCATATTGAAATAGCATTTGACAATTTGTAGGGATGAAAATGCTGGTCTAAATGCAAAATACGCCTTACTGGACGATCACTGAGGCCAAGTTCAGAAGAATGCTTCCACGTAGATCGACTTGGACCGCGCAGCAAGGCTAGTCGTACGCTTTCCACATGTTCAGGGGTACGTGCCAGTCGTGTTGCCCCCGGTGGTCTTTTGTTCATTAGTGTACCTCGTGTACGAAGTGCTTTAACCCAACGTAGGATAGCGTTACGAGCGGGAACAGCTTTATTTCTGTGGATATTGAAATGGCAACGAAACTCACGCTGAACTGCAGTAATCGATTGGTTGTTCTTGACAAAACAGTCGTACGCAAAAACGCGGTGTTCTGTCGTCCACAGCTCAATGGCTTCAACTAAAAAGAAAACAAAAAAATGCTAAGACTTTGCGAACCTAACGCCACCTACCGCACATCTGTCACTCCACCTAGTGGTGAGTTCTAGCCATTTCAAAGACGTCTGTCCTTTCTGCCTCACCCTGTACAATGTGTTATTTTCCAGTGTCATAAATAATAATTTGATTAAACTCGTTTGATACAAAATAGCCTCCTTTTTTAATTGTATTAAGTTTTATCATATGGTTAGGATTCTTCCAATTGAGCGAGACAAGTCTGCGTGCCAATAGTGTAGTGAAGGCAATCACAGTTTGTTTGTCCTTTTCTCCACTTTATTAAGATCCCTCTGTGAGCCCACCAAACACAGCTGTTAATGGGTTAGGAGGGATTGTGATGACCAGGCTGTCTGAACGGCATTTCAAATTTTGGTCCAGAACGATGTTCATTTGGTGCACACCCAAAACCTGTTGCCCAGTGAGGCTGGAGCTCGATTGCAACGTTCGCAGGATTGGATCTCGCCCTGGAAACATTTTGGACAATTTTAAGAGAGACAGATGTGCCCGATTATATAATTTTGAGTTAAATAATTGTATGCTTTGTGAATATGGAGCTTGAGTGGATTCTCTGCATTGCTACTTTCCACTCCTTTTCTGAGATATTGAGTGAGAGCTCCTTGTCCCAATGTCGTCTTGGATCTTTGAAAGGGAGGGACTGTAAAATGGTTTTATATATTACGGAAATGCTGCCTGAGTGCTCGAAACTGAGCAGTATTTTTTCTAGCATAGAGGTGGGTGGGAGGTGAGGAAAATCAGGCATGTTCTGTTTAACAAGTCTCTGACCCTTTAAACCCAAACTTTAACAGGTTAGTCTGCTAAAATATAACCTTGACGATTCACGTTGGCAGTGATGAAATGCCGTGTAACTCTCGTAGGCCATGTGCTTTCAATCAGCATAATGAAAATATGCATGTTAGTGTAATTCACTCTTTCCCAACTTCTGTAGTGCAGCCAGCCAGTGTTTCACATGCCAGTCTGTTCGCTACCCACTCACTGAGGGGGATCCCCTCCATCGATTTAGCGTGGGTGGTAGTGAGGTGGTCACCCTTGGTAAATCAAGCACAATTGTCAAAGCTGGGTCTGGGAGGGTGGTGAGGCAGAATCAGCCACGATTCACATGGGATGTTGCTTCTGTGCATCAAGCACGATGGGGGAGTTGGAGGGGATTTGTTGATTTCATTGGACCAACATTGGGCCGCAGCCCACAGTTTACGAAATGCTGGTCTCATTACAAATAGAGCAGCAAGGGCAGAGTCAGTGGGACGAAAAATTCAGGAGTTGCAGACAAACTCAAAGATATCCTCTGCCAGCTCTACAGCCCTGGCGTCACCAAGTTGTAGTGTGTCTTTTCTACTCTTGTCAAAGATACCTTCAAGGATGGCATGAAGTGTATGGTCAGTTAATGAACATAATTCTTCATATGCCATGGCCATTTTACTCACTAGAAATTAACCAGATTGAGGAAATATGTAATGTTCTGTAATACCATCTGAAACATGTAAATTATCTAGCAAAAAAATAGAAGCATATTGATCTTGTCATGGGATAATGGTGATTATTGTTAAAGATGCCACATAAGATAAAAACTGTCCGACTGGCTCAATTTCCATTGTTTCCATTTCTCATTTATAACTCTATTCCAGGTTTTGAGGACATGCCAGCCATTTGTTTATCTGTTATCCTTAAGCCCTGTGCCCTCCATGTTACGGCTCTCTGCCTCCACCTTCCTAAATGCCGCTCTGTTCTTGGCGGACTGATATGGCACTGTTCCATTTACCGTCAGCTAAATCACTCTGTCACCGCATGGTAGTGTCTGCAGCCCAAGGTGATTCCCTTTGTTAATAGCTACGTGGGGATTTCAACTCATTAGCATTTTAAAAGGTGACATTTGAGGAAATGTGTCAAACGTGGAAGAAAAAAAATGAACACAAACTCCTGACAAATCACATTGATAAAATGTAGTAGATATGCCAAGGCCGCCTTGAATTCATTAACAGGCGGCAGCACTGTGGAGCATAAGGAGGGCTGCTGTGTCTGGAGTGACCAAGAAGAGGAAGGCAGACCTCCTGACCGCAGAAATCATGCCAGTTAATGCAGGGGAATTCTGCAATGGATTAGGTTTGCCTGTTTCAGTTATCTGGCAGTAGGGGGTGCTTGTGTGTACTGGAAGAGAATTTTGTAAAATAAAGATTACATTCACTATGATAAACATAGCCTATTTAACCTAAATGAATGGGGTGTTATTTATTTTTTCAGGTCCTATATACTGTGTGAGTGGTACAGATCTAAAAAAAAAACATTTTTCTAGGCTAGTTCAGAAATGAGCCCGTAGCCGATGTGAAAAGGCGCTATATAGGTGCCCGACCCGACACAGACTGACAATGGAGGCACGTGTAAAAGTGAAACACACATTTATTGTCTTCACCTGTCGGGCATGTCTTTCCTGTGTCCCACAGGCACAGCACAGTCCTAAAAGCACAAAGTAAATACATCAAAACAAAACATACTGGTCTACTTCCTCCACTCCTTCCGGTTAGCGTCGCCGCCGTCCTCCTCCTCATCCTCCTCATCCTTGTCCTCGTCCTCGTCCTCCTCCTCCTCCACCTCCTTGTCCTCGTCCTCCTCCCGACTCGGACTACCGGAGTGGTGGCTGCTGGCTCCTTATATAGCCCACCCGTTTGTGCTTCAGGTGATTATTAACCAAACTCAGGCTGCACTACCAAGTGTGGCTGCATTCCAGCCCACATGGGCTCATTAAGCCGTGCAGCTCCTCCCAGTGGTGGCCATGGAGCCCAACAAGGCTGAGCTCCGAAGTCCTATACCTGTGGCCCCGATGCAACCCAAGTGGGCTGCCACC
The DNA here is from genome assembly GCF_016835505.1 of Polypterus senegalus. Lineage (NCBI taxonomy): Eukaryota > Metazoa > Chordata > Cladistia > Polypteriformes > Polypteridae > Polypterus > Polypterus senegalus. The sequence continues at coordinate 316,238,693 of NC_053154.1, forward strand.
AAGCATTCCGGGGGAAGTAGTGTGTAGCCCAGGGGCGCCCAACTCCAGTCCTTTTCTTAATTAGTGATCTGTTTTTGCTGCTACTTAACTTCTTATTTGTGGGCATAGAATAAACTTGGAAGAAGCATCAGAGATAATGAAACAGTCAAAAGGAGGCATTTATGCTTTTAGAACTGAAAAGTGAGGCAGGGCTTAATTAAAGGGGTCTCGTATAGCAATGTCGGATCTGAATGATGTGATGGATGGTCGAGGCCCATGCCAGGCCGGGATGCTCCTTCAACAGTTGGTCCAGGGGTAATTGCAATGGGCTACACCGGGGTGCCCAGCTCCAGCCCTGGAGGGCCGCAGTAGCTGCAGGTTTTCATTCTAACCCTTTTCTTAATCAGTGCGCTGTTTTTGCTGCTAATTATCTTCTTTTGAATTAATTTTAATTGACTTGGTTTTTAAGAAATGTTTCCCTGAATTTCTTCATCATTTATCTGAATTGCTTCATTTCTTTCCTTAAATGGCACCCAAACAGAAGTAAAATGTGAAGTGAGTGAAGCCAACAGAAGACCAACTAAGTCAGGGCCTCAATTTCACTCCAACCAGCTGCTTAATGAGGCGCTGAGTCTTGTTGTTAATTAAACTCGTTCTTTAACTCCATGGCTTGTTGCTGCTCTCATTGTGCAATAGCAGACATTTTTGAAATTGTGGATTTTCTCTTTTCTAAGAGCAGATCAGCATTCCTGAGACCTTCACCTTTCTTTATTTTCAGATATAGTATGATATCAGCTCATAGTTTTCTGATCCTGTTTTGGCTCATTTTGTATCTCATTATTGTTTGGCTGCTAATTAAAGAAAAAAAAAACAATTGAGGGGTCTGAGTCAAAATGAATTCAAAAGAAGTTAATTAGCAGCAAAAACAGGTCACTAATTAAGAAAAGGGTTAGAATGAAAACCTGCAGCCACTGGTGCCCTCCAGGGCTGGAGTTAGGCACCCCGGTGTAGCCCATGGCAATTACCCCGGACCAACTGTCGAAGGGGCGTCCCGGCTGGTTATGGGCCCCGGCCATTCATCACACCATTCAGATCCGACATTGCTATACGAGACCCCTTTAATTAAGCCCTGCCTCACTTCTCAGTTCTAAAAGCATAAATGCCTCCTTTGACTGTTTCATTAACTCTGGTGCTTCTTCCAAGTTTATTCTATGCCCACAAATAATTGGAAGCAGAATGAGAGCAGAACCCTTATTCGGCAATCTGTTCAATGACAGAAGGCACCTCTCACACATCATCTGAAGAAAGGTAGGGACATCTTCAAAGTCTCTTATACTACTCATTGCGTTTATTTTCCAACCAAAGAATTTTTCCCTAAATTGATAGTTTATGAGCAGCATCATGGAAGGTAGAATTAAAATAACAAAGTATGTTTTTTCCAGTCCCACTCTAACAGCGCCTTATGCTGTTGTCCAAGAGGATCTTAGAGGGAAAAGCTTATACTGGACTTACTTTTTCTGTAGGGACTACAAGTGCTCTTGTCTATCATGGTTCAACCCTACATAAAAGATGCTCCAATGATATGAATGTGCATATATTTAATCTTCACGGTTTTTATTTAGCCATATTTATAAAAAACAAGATGGCACTGTGAGGATAGGATTTGCTGGATTGGTTTGAATGGCGTTTGGATTACTGAAGATCAGTTCTGCATGTTATGAATGTCTCTTGTCAGCTTTCTTCTACATTGTCCTACTGAAACACACTTGCCAAATCATCTACATCAGATCCATTACATTTGACAGTGTGTTTGGTAACCTGCTGGTACTTTTTTAGATTTTTTATTTTTTTAGTCAATGAAACAAAATGATGACATGAACATGAAGTCCTGTAATAAGAATATAAGTTTAATGTCTCTGTGCTCTGTACAAAGAATATTTTATAAATCTTCTCACATGTATAGCTAACACAAGGCCAGATTTAGCACACAGGGGCTCATCATTTAGAACTGGTAGGTAAGCATTAGAAGACGAGAAAGGGACAACTACGGTATGGGCATTGTACTATTTCTGCGTGTCAGTATGAAATTGAATCCTCTCTTTGCCTTGTTTGGAAAGGCATGATTTATCTAAGTAAGGGCCTGCACATGGAGAAAGAGTATAAAGCCTTGGAACATTGCCCGGCACACTTGTAAAGCCGGCATCTGATCCTGAAAATCCTTCCAGCGCAGCGATGAAAAATGGCAGACTGTATACATAGAACTCCCACTTTGGTAATTGTCTTGCCATTGGCTTCCCTTTGTCTGTTAAATCGTCAAAGTAAGTTAAGTTATTTTCTCTTATGTGATTTCTTACCGCCGTATCATTATGGGAGGGATATCGCCTTTTAATATTATATTTATATAGTTTTAGATTACTTAAGATGCCGCAATTAAAACAAAATTATTCCAACCGGGGAGCTAGCGCCCCCTGCTGGATACAAGTCCTTGTCCACTTTAAATAGTCTGAGGTTACAGAGAAGAAATAAGTGCTAATTGCATTTAGAATAGTTTTTTTTAGTATTAATATTCCAATTTAGAATAGAATGTAGACGACTTTGCGGCACGGTGGTTCAGTGGTAGCGCTGCTGCCTCGCAGTTAGGAGACTCAGGTTTGCTTCCCGGGTCCTCCCTGCGTGGAGTTTGCATGTCCTCCCACAGTCCAAAGACATGCAGGTTAGGTGCATTGGCAGTCCTAAATTGTCCCAAGTGTGTGCTTGGTGTGTGTGTGTGTGGACTGGCGCCCTGCCCGGGGTTTGTTTCCTGCCTTGCACCCCATGTTGGCTGGGATTGGCTCCAGCAGACCCTGTAGTTAGGATATAGCGGGTTGGATAATGGATGGATGGATGTAGACGACTTCCTAAGTGTTTCTATTCAGTCGCTACTTCTACCTCCTCGCCAAACACAATGAATGGTGAAAATATACATTTCTGCCACTTAAAGTCAAATATCATTTCTTTGGTTTTACTGACATTCGGAGAAAGAGAGTCCACTTGTGTGCAATAAAGGCTTCCATCGTCTCCATATGTGTGTCTTATTACCATAGTGTTATCGGTATACATGATAATGGATCAAATTTACAGAAACAAAATCTGAAATATTTACATTTCAGGGGGTCCTCGCGTTATGACAGTGTTCCGTTCCTACAACCTGAATTTTGGTGTAAGTCGAAATACACCCTGGCCTACGTCAATTACCTATCGTAACACATTTGCAAAATCATAATCTAGAACATAAAAACACAACTAAGCCACAGAAAAAGTTAAAGGACATAAATATACTGTACTGTAGTAACAGAAAAAATGACAAAAAATGAGTGTCAAAAATACTCCTTACCTTTATTCCTTCTCATCTCATTACAATGTCTAATTTCACTTCCATCGTGATGGCTTTCCTCTTCTTCGAAGCACTACCACCATCTGAAGACTCTGACTTTCATTTAGAAGCCATGATAAGAGCCAAAAATTCGCCAAACAAAGCAACACAAACAGAAAACTTCCTCCGCACGTAACCAAACTAGTTCGCCAACTCCCTCACTCATACGCCATATTACTGTGAATTCTTCCTCCGCACGCAACCAAACTAGTTCGCCAACTCCCTTACTCATACGCCACGTTACTGTGAATTCTTCCTCCGCACGCAACCAAACTAGTTCGCTAACTCCCTTACTCATACGCCACATTACTGTGAATTCTTCCTCCGCACGCAACCAAACTAGTTCGCCAACTGCCTTACTCATACGCCACGTTACTATGAATTCTTCCTCCACACGCAACCAAACTAGTTTGCCAACTCCCTCACTCATACGCCACGTTACTGTGAATTCTTCCGCTGCACGCAACCAAACTAGTTTGCCCACGTAGTCTGTAAGTACGGCACTAACGGCGTTATTGGTTTGGATTGGTTCCAGCAGACCCCTGTGACCCTGTGTTAGGATATAGTGGGTTGGACACTGACTGACATTCTTTCTGTTTTATACAGTGTGTTTTGTTAACCTTTCTAACTATGTTAAGGTACTGTATATTTACAATACAGTAACAGTTTATTTTAAACACTTTTATCTGAAAATTGTACTCTTGATTGAAAAGAATCATCTGCCTGTTTTGCCTCTTTGTCTCTAAGACAGTAAAGCAATCCCATCTGTTGCCGAATGGCTAGGACGTGTCCACATCTCTACTTGGCTTGAACCTGAAGGTATCTCAAGGTCACAGTCACAGCTTCAGTCCTGGCTGCCATGCTCTCTTGTCGCGAGCCCTTTAAAAAAAATGCGCTGCTTCATTACTGAGCTGCCTTTAGTTCAGAATTCCTTGGGGGACTGTGGAGCGGTGTTGACGTCAGTGATTAAAGAGAGGCGCACTGAGACACCGGGATGCAAGAGCGGATCTCCATGGCAGCGCTTGTAATAATTGCAGCCTCTAGCAAAAATCACACTTCTTCCTGTGTAGGGAGAGGGCTGTGCATACTGTACTTTCCTTCTGTCTTCCTTTCTTTCTTTCTGGACCAAGAAAATGGCATTATCTGCTGATAACAGCAGCTTCAAAATCTGCTATGTACTTTCTAGCTTTTGGCAAAATTTGTGGCTTAAAATATAGAAAATTAGCAGCAGATTGTTTTGTTTCGCTTTTAATTTTGGGTTGTAAGTCATGTAATGCCTAGAATGGCAAAGGTCCTGAATTAGATTAAATGAGTTAGAAAATAGATAATAGAAAATAGGTGCTATATGCAAGACAAATAATCATAATGTTAATAATAATAAATTTTATTTGTATTGCACTTTATATTTTAGCAATCTCAAAGTGCTACAGAGTCAAAAATAAGAGTCTATAAAAATACTTTAATAAAAAGTCTTTCTAAAGAGATGAGTTTTTAGGTTTTGTTTAAAAACATCAGTCGACTGTGATAGGTAGGTAGATAGACAGATAGGTGGCACACTGTCCAGTGCTTTAAGATGTGCATAAAGCTGGACAAGATTTAGCAGTAGAGCCCTACTTCCTCCCCTTTCAGTCTTCCAGTACTCTAGACACATCTCTTGTATTTCGAAGAGCATCTGGGTCAGAGGATGGCTGAGGTACCACTTTGCTCTTCCTCTTGCTTTGCTGTAAGACAGAACTTGGAAATTACACTGAGGCATTCTAGAATGAATCAGGAATTGTAAACTGATTTTATTCCATTTTATAGCTTTTGCTAAATGTCTAAAATTCTGCTCATTTTTTTAAATTGTAGAAGTTTATGAAGATCTACATTTTCAAATTATGTGGCATAATTTAGGTTCATAGTGTTGTCACAGGTACAGGGAGAATTGTAAAGTTCTTGCATGCACTAATCAACACACAACATGTTACCATGACAGATAGATAGATAGATAGATAGATAGATAGATAGATAGATAGATAGATAGATAGATAGATAGATAGATAGGAAAGGCACTATATTATAGATAGATAGATAGATAGATAGATAGATAGATAGATAGATAGATAGGAAAGGCACTATATAATAGATAGATAGATACTTTATTAATCCTAAGGGGAAAAATGGAGGGTTATGGAAGAGTAAATTGTGCTGCCAGGGGCAGAGATAATATTAATTAGGTACAAGACAGAGGAAACTTCTGGAGAATTTAGAGAGTGAATCCCTGGTGAAAAAGGAAGAGTTAACTTTGTGTGTCAGGCAGGTACTGTCATAAGGCGATTATTTTCTTGCCCAAGCAAAAGGACTTAGAGAAGCCTATCCTCAGAATACACTAAGACCTAGAGAGAGCAAAACACAGAGCAGCACTGCTAGTGGAGTCAAAGTGGTTTGTCTCAAGTGACCCAGCATGGGATATGAGTTACTGAAACCTCTGATTTAAGAGAGGGTGAGAGCAAGGGAGGCCATGATAGTCCAGTAGGAGTTTGGAAGACTTCTAGGCCTATACGGCTAGCACTTAGCTGAAACTATGTTGCCAGTTTACAGGTAAGGTCTGGCAAGAGTTAACAGACCATTTATTTTTTCTACTCAGAGTGATGCCATAGGTGAGCCTATTTTGGTGTCTAAGAGAACCACCAATGAAGAAAGAACCTTTAATAATTTAGTAGTACGTTCTACAAATAGCCATGAATAGAGGGTAATAGATTTGTGAAATAACACTAGGTTCATGATCTTAAAAGGGCTATTGCTGCATACAATAACACAGGCTAAGTTCAGGTTTTCTTGATCTTCAGTGTAGTGCTAGTAGTCTACTACACAATACAATTTCGGTTTTGTCCACATACAGTATTAGGAACCTTTTCAAAGCCAAAAAAACTATTTGATATGCACAGAATCCTTTGTTAAGCAATAGTTCTGCAGGAAACCACATAATACGGTAAAGTTCTATTAAAGAATCTGTATTTTTAAGAGAGTACTACCTGGTATCACATAGTCCTCCTCTGAAAGAAGTGCTAACGCCTCGTGCAATGCTTGGGTCAGGGTACCATTTGCATGGCATTTTTGTTTTTTAACATAATGCAAAAAAGTAAAAAATGAGTACCTAAAGAATTACATACACATTCAGTACCATGTTAAAATACTACCTTAAAATTTTCATTTAAAGTTTTAAATTTTCATATTACACGGTTCACAACAACAGCAGCATTTATTTCTATAGCACATTTTCATTCAAAAAGTAGCTCAAAGTGCTTTACATAATGAAGAAAAGAAAAATAAAAGACACAATAACAAATTAAAATAGGACAACATTAGTTAACATAGAAAAGGAGTCCGATGGCCAGAGTGGACAGAAAAAAAAAAAAACTCCAGATGGCTGGAGAAAAAAAAATAAATAAAATTCTGCTGGGGTTCCAGGCCACAGGGCCACCCAGTCCCCTCTGGGCATTCTACCTAACATAAATGAAACAGTCCTCTTTGTAGTTACGGTTCATGTGCCACATGTGAATACATAGCACTGGTCTTCATTTTCTTGATATATACTTTAACAAAAGGCAGTACACCAGCGCCTTCCCCGTTTCCCACAGGCACAGCACAGTCCCAACAAGGTCTAAGGACACACAATACTTTTTCTCCTCTCTATCTCCTCCACTCCTCTCCGGCAAGCTTTGTCTCCCTCCTCCCGACTCTGGCTTCCGGAGTAGTGTCTGCTGGTCCCTTATATAGGTCACTCGGAAGAGTTCCAGGTGCTTGTTGACCCACTTCCGGGTGTGGAGGAAGAACTGCCCACACAGGCTCAGGGACAGTTGCAGCACCTCCTGGTGGCACCTCCGTATCCCAACAGGGCTGTAACGAACTCCAATTCCCATGAAGCCCAGCGGGAGTCTGAGGTATCGCTGCCATCCAGGGGAGCTGGAATCTAGCGTTCCAGGGGAGGTGATGTTCTGTCCACACTTGCTCCACCGGTCCTTCCAAGGCAGAGGCATCCCAGCCGGGTAGGGGCACCAGCCACCTGTGACAATACATATTGACATAAGTGCAGAGGAGTAGTTGGAAAGGAGGTAGGAAGGGGGAATTTATGGCAGTCCTGGTGCAATGATAGAGAAAAGGTAAAAAATTATTTTTATTTATATATACTGCCCCCTGCTTGCTTTGCTCGCCAACTCCCGTGCGGGCACTATACGCTAGCCCCTTTGCAGCTCTGTCACTCGCGTATTGGGAAGCGGATGTACAATTTAAGCAAATTGTTATTTTCATGGGAATTATTACATATGCATAGACCTAATTATTTCACATTACAGCGATTAATTAACCATAGTGAAAAATAGTAAAACGTAATACTTTGAAAGAAAATTATGTTTTATGTTGTGTTAGAGGAATTTGTTGCATTATATGTTTTTGTTCTGTAGGGCTTTGAAATTAACATGCAAATACTTTTACTGTAAAACTTTAGTAAAAACAATATTTGGAATTAACTCTTCATCAATATCGCTTTGAATTTTAATTCCGTGTTCGGAGTTACATCGTCACAACGCAATAACTGCCCATGAGTGAATATCGTTTCTTTCTCTCTAATAAAAAAAAAATGACTTTTTCGAATGTTTGTCTCTATGATTTGTTTGTTATCAGAGCAAAACTTATTCTAACGGGAAACTGTAAACGTTTTAATACGAATGGCATATCAAGATCTCCTTTGGTGTCTAATGTTGTCCGCTGAAGATGTACTACATTACATTTCTTGTTGCCTGTTAAAATTTTACATCTCAGAATTGTTTCACCAATTTTGATTAAAACTAATCTTGTCCTATTTCATAGTCCATCACTCAGACACAAATTATGCAATAACATTACGATACATCCTTCTTTCAACAGTAATGCGGCCGATGGAAGGTTGTAGATATTCTACGGGATATTGTAAGTTGATGTTTTCATCTTCCGCACCATCACCACCAACTGGTTCAGCAGAGTCTAGTGATACGCATTTAACTAATTTGCTGTGTAACCGATCAACAATTTTTGTGTAACTTCGTTTGACTTTATTGTTGGATTTACATCGTGACAACGCAACGTATAACTGCCCGTGAGTGAATTTCGTTTCTTTCTCTCTAATAAATAAACAAACCTTTTCGAATGTTTGTCTCTGTGATTTGTTAATTGTCTTTGCAAAACCTATTCTAACGGGAAACTGTAAACGTTTTAATACGAATGGGATATCAAGATCTTCTTTGTTGTCTAATGTTATCCCCTGAAGATGTACTACATTACCTTTCTTGAATACATTCTTCATTCAACAGTAATTGAACTGTAATTCAGGCAGTGGAAGACCAGACAGTGTTAACGGTTTGTGATATTGTAAGTTGATGTTTTCATGTTCCGCACCATCACCAACAACTGTTTCAGCAGAGTCTAGTGATACGCATTTAACTAATTTGCTGTGTAACCAATCGACAAGTTTTGCGTAAGTTCGTTTAACTTTATTGTTGGATTTACATCGTGACAACGCAACGTATAACTGCCCGTGAGTGAATTTCGTTTCTTTCTCTCTAATAAATAAACAAACCTTTTCGAATGTTTGTCTCTGTGATTTGTTAATTGTCTTTGCAAAACCTATTCTAACGGGAAACTGTAAACGTTTTAATACGAATGGGATATCAAGATCTTCTTTGTTGTCTAATGTTATCCCCTGAAGATGTACTACATTACCTTTCTTGAATACATTCTTCATTCAACAGTAATTGAACTGTAATTCAGGCAGTGGAAGACCAGACAGTGTTAACGGTTTGTGATATTGTAAGTTGATGTTTTCATGTTCCGCACCATCACCAACAACTGTTTCAGCAGAGTCTAGTGATACGCATTTAACTAATTTGCTGTGTAACCGATCAACAATTTTTGTGTAACTTCGTTTGACTTTATTGTTGGATTTACATCGTGACAACGCAACGTATAACTGCCCGTGAGTGAATTTCGTTTCTTTCTCTCTAATAAATAAACAAACCTTTTCGAATGTTTGTCTCTGTGATTTGTTAATTGTCTTTGCAAAACCTATTCTAACGGGAAACTGTAAACGTTTTAATACGAATGGGATATCAAGATCTTCTTTGTTGTCTAATGTTATCCCCTGAAGATGTACTACATTACCTTTCTTGAATACATTCTTCATTCAACAGTAATTGAACTGTAATTCAGGCAGTGGAAGACCAGACAGTGTTAACGGTTTGTGATATTGTAAGTTGATGTTTTCATGTTCCGCACCATCACCAACAACTGTTTCAGCAGAGTCTAGTGATACGCATTTAACTAATTTGCTGTGTAACCGATCGACAAGTTTTGCGTAAGTTCGTTTAACTTTATTGTTGGATTTACATCGTGACAACGCAACGTATAACTGCCCGTGAGTGAATTTCGATTCTTTCTCTCTAATAAATAAACAAACTTTTTCGAATGTTTGTCTCTGTGATTTGTTAATTGTCTTTGCAAAACCTATTCTAACGAGAAACTGTAAACGTTTTAATACGAATGGCATATCAAGATCTCCTTTGTTGTCTAATGTTATCCCCTGAAGATGTACTACATTACCTTTCTTGAATACATTCTTCTTTCAACAGTAATTGAACTGTAATTCAGGCAGTGGAAGACCAGACAGTGTTAACGGTTGTAGTTATTCTTTGTGATATTGTAAATTGATGTTTTCATCTTCCGCACCATCACCACCAACTGTCTCAGCACAGTCTATTGATACGCATTTAACTAATCTACCGTGTAACCGATCGACAGTTTTCATGTTAATTCATTTGACTTCATAGTTTCTTTCTAGGATTGCCCATGTACTCATTTCTTCTGTTGATAACCCTTAGGCATGGAATTCTTCAGTAAGATTTGGACATAATAAGTCTTCTTTAATTGTGAAATTAAAGTGAGGAATACATTAAAATGTATAAGAGCTGAGAGCACAGGAAGAGTGTGTCTGACAAAAGCATTCACACGAATGAGAGATGAGAGGACCGCGAGCGTGGGCCGTTCACCGTAAATGGTTCAGAGGAGGGCGGGACTTGATTAAATCTTTTGGAAATAGTCTCGGCTCATCTCGTCTCAAGATTTTTTTTTTTATAATAGATTTTTCCATTTCATTTTTCATTTCTGTAAGAAGATCAAATCCATGTTGTATCCCATAAATGCGGAATAAGTTATCTTTGAGTGGCACTAAAACCAAAATAAGTCTCTAGTACCTCTGCATTTAACTCTCTGGTCTGCCACGAAGCTTACAGTGCTGACTGCCCTAATACAAGTATAATGATAAAATTCTACGAAACAAAAGTGTAATGATTCATCCATTATTCAAGCTTGCAGTATTTTCGCTAATACAGTATATGCAAAGAGAGCAACATATCCATCCAAGTAATGCACGTTGTAAGTTTTTAAGTGAGACAGCAGCTATGGAGATTTTTTTTTAGCGTGCCACGAGCAAAGGTGTTGGTAGAGCAGTGTTTTCCAACCCTTTTTCTGAATTGACACACTTTTTGTAACCCAAGAAATCCCAAGGCACACCGAGATTCTACCAACCAAAATAAAAGCATTAAATCTCTTAGATGTGCTAAACTGTCCGAAAAGGTGGGACAGGGGCGGTAAAAAAAAATAAGCGGCTCGGAGATTGCCATTAGCTTTGTGAAAGTCGCTGGCGTACACGTACCCAGGCAGATGGACCCCTGACACGTCTCCTGGCTGGTAAAGTGCTCTAAGTGCTGTGTATGCAAAAGCAATCACGGAGCTGCTTTTATGTTGGCTTCTCCAGGTAGTCTCGTCCTCCTTGACTGGTCGCCACCACCTTATGAGTATGTTTCTCTCAGGTCTGGACCCGAGAAAAACACTTGCGTAGACTATAATTATCAAAGTATTGACAGAAATGAACAATTGAGGATAGCGTTTGCAGAGTTTTAGCACAAGTTTTAATGTATGCCCATGTTAGAGATGTGAAGTCTTTCAAATAAATCAGACTTTAGCAGTGGATTCAAAGTCAGCAGTTGTTTCAAACTTTTTTTTTTACTTTGTCACATCTGTTACATATTGGGGTGGCGCAGTGGTAGCGCTGCTGCCTCGCAGTTAGGAGACCCGGGTTCGCTTCCCAGGTCCTCCCTGCGTGGAGTTTGCATGTTCTCCCCATGTCTACGTGGGTTTCCTCCCACAATCCAAAGACATGCTGGTTAGGTGGATTGGTGATTCTAAATTGGCCCTACAACAACAACAACAACAACATTTATTTCTATAGCACATTTTCATACAAACAGTAGCTCAAAGTGCTTTACATAATAAAGAATAGAAAAATAAAAGAGACAATAAGAAAATAAAATAAATCAACATTAATTAACATCGAATAAGAGTAAGGGTTCAATGGCCAGGGGGGACAGAAAAAACTCCAGACGGCTGGAGAAAAATAAAATCTGTAGGGATTCCAGACCATGAGACCACCCAGTCCCCTGTGGGCATTCTACCTAACATAAATGAAACAGTCCTCTTTGGATTTAGGATTCTCACGGAAGGACTCGATGAAGATGGTCACGTAGACTTCTGCTTTTTAATCCGTCCATCAATGTTGGAGCATCATGAAGCTTTGAGTAGGTGGAGGTGGCGCAGGCCACCACCACAAAGAAACCGGAAAAAGAAACAGAAAAGAGAGTAGAGGTCAGTACGGATTTTAGAGCCACCATGAGTAGTTATTATAAGGAAATTGAACATACAGAGTATCAGGATTAAGTTAAATTACGATTAAAATGAAGTTATAAAAAGGCCATGTTAAAGTAATGTGTTTTCAGCAGTGTTTTAAAGTGCTCTACTGTATTAGCCTGGCGAATTCCTATTGGCAGGCTATTCCAGATTTTAGGTGCATAACAGCAGAAGGCCGCCTCACCACTTCTTTTAAGTTTTGTTCTTGGAATTCTAAGGAGACACTCATTTGAGGATCTGAGGTTACGATTTGAAATATAAGGTGTCAGACATTCCGATATATAAGATGGAGTGAGATTATTTAAGGCTTTATAAACCATAAGCAGAATTTTAAAGTCAATTCTGAATGACACAGGTAACCAGTGTAGTGACGCTAAGACTGGTGTGATGTGTTCGGATTTTCTTTTCCTAGTTAGGATTCTAGCAGCTGCATTCTGCACTCGTTGCAAGTGATTGATGTCTTTTTTGGGTAGTCCTGAGAGGAGTGCGTTACAGTAATCTAGTCGACTGAAAACAAACGTGTGAACTAATTTCTCAGCATCTTTCAGTGATATAAGAGGTCTAACTTTACTTATGTTTCTTAAGTGAAAAAATGCTGTCCTAGTGGTCTGATGAATATGTGATTTAAAATTCAGATTACAGTCAACAATCACCCCTAAACTTTTTACCTCCGTCTTGACTTTTAATCCTAATGTATCCAGTTTATTTCTAATAGCCTCATTGTATCCATTATTGCCAATCACTAAGATTTCAGTTTTCTCTTTATTTAACTTGAGAAAGTTACTATTCATCCATTCTGAGATACAAGTCAGACATTGTGTTAGTGAATCAAGAGAATCGGGTCATCAGGTGCTATTGATAAGTACAGCTGTGTGTCATCAGCATAGCTGTGGTCGCTCACGTTGTGCCCCGAGATAATCTGACCTAACAGAAGCATGTAGATTGATATGTGTGCTTGGTGTGTGGGTGTGCTTGTGTGTGTCCTGCGGTGGATTGGCACCCTGCCCAGGATTGGTTCCTGCCTTGTGACCTGTGTTGGCTGGGATTGGCTCCAGCAGACCCCCGTGACCCTGTGTTCGAATTCAGCAGGTTGGAAAATGGATGGATGGCTGTTACATATTAACACGTTGGCCTCGTTCTCTTATTGCCGTCTTTTCAACTTGCCATTTAGGAAGGCATTCATATTCAAGTTGTACTTGCTTGAGTAGTATTTTGTTAAAAATTCAGATTTAAGGTCATTGTTTAAGTTTATACTGTGCCATTAATTTTGTTTAAATTCTGTTGTGTTGATTTTACATTCATTTTCTGATTTAGTGTGTATTTTCTTCATGATTTATGTATTCATTTTATAATTACACTATACTGTATGCTTATGTTTAAGTTCTCCCCCGTATAAGTCGGGGCTTGATTTTACCTTCTAATTTTTGTTATTTTATAATGTCGGTCGTATAAGTCGAATGCGGAAAACTCACGCTATTGGTCCAAGAGATTACGATATGCTTACGCCCACCTGAGAGGGTAACCATGGCACACACGGCCTTTTTTTCTATGTATCGCGACTACGTGACCACACGGTAATACCTGAACTATTCCGAAGTGACATTTGCACTGATTTGTGTTATTTGTATTTCACCCCCTCATACACCTTTATCGTAAGAGCATCCCTTATCTACGGTGGAGAGTTTGATCAGAAGAAAATATGAAGCTGGTTTTAATTTAAAAGTCATTGATGTGGTGAAAGAAATTGGTAACTGTGCTGCTGCAACAAAATTCAATGTGTCTGAGAAACTGGTGTGAAATTGCAGGAGGCAAGAAAATGTAAAAAATAAATAAGTGTCGTTTTTGAATGGGCGGAGTCTGATTTTTATAATCAATTTTTTTGAGTGTTTCAAGACTCGACTTATACACGAGTATATAGGGTGCATGTTTTAATATTAGATGCGTTTAATCACGACTAATTTTATATTTATGTGATTAAATGGTACTAGGGTGTTGTACCGTGTTAGCCATTATGAATGTAGTGAAAAGTCAAGTGAAATGACACCATTTTTTGGCTCACTAAAAAGATTACAATATCCAAGCTTTCAAGGCAACTCAGGCTCCTTCTTCAGGCGAGATGGAATAGAGAAACTAGAGTTCCCTGTGTTTAGATACAGACAAGGACAAGTAACAACATTGGTAAATCTGAGTGAGAAATCTTAAATGTAAAACATTAATAGACTCCTTCAGGCTACGGTTCATTTAACAAGAGAGAAGAACAATGTATGGTCAAGATCTTTGGATAAGATAACTAGCCAACAAAGTCTTTTGAAGTTTCTGATGAGTTTTTCAATACAATGTGGGTCTGTAGTCAGGTTGTCTGTGTCAGTCTGAGAGATGCAAACAATCCTCATATCTGACCATAAAACTCTTGTCTCTATTCAAGCCATGTTGTAATGTGTTCAGTTTTAACATGAGTTTAACTTCCCATTCCCTTCTGTCTTGCTGTGTTCTGAAGTTGCCCATAAGCCCTGTCACTTTAAAGTCCCTCTCACAGTGTCCATGGCCAGTGCAGGATTTATGTATAAGCTACACAAGCTATAGCTTAGGGCCCCCGCCTTCTTGGGGGCCCCCAAAACAAATTGTCCGAGTGAGCAATTGTCATATATACTTATAAAGGGCCCCATGTCTCAAATAGCTTAGGGCCTTATCAAGTCTAAATCTGGCACTGTCCATGGCTGTTGAAGTGGGTCGCTACTGGAACATCTGTGTTGCCACGTTTAATGTGGAATCTGTGTAAATTCATTCTCTGGCGGAGTGTTTGTCCAGTTTCTCCCACATAGGGTCCAGTGTCAGGACATTTCATGCAGAGAATTAGGTAGACCACATTGGATGATCTGCAGGAAAATGATCCCTTTATGTGATGTTCTAGTCGGCAGTGTGGTATAACTATACGGTCTGTATTATAAAAGTTTTACATCTTTTCTGTAAGCAAGGAGATGTGCCATTTTCTGTTGGTTCACTTAGGGAGCTTCAGACAATTAGTTGCTGCAGGTTTGGTGGTTGTCTGTATGCCAGGAGGGGAGGATCTGGAAGTATATTTTTCAGTGTTTGGTCGTTGTTTAGCATTGGATGAAGTTCTTGTATAATTTTTTCGAAGTGTTTCAAGATGTGGGTTGTAGGTGACAACAAGGGGATGCGGTTCTTGTTGTGTTTGTTTTTAAATTCCAGAAAGTTGTCTCTGGCTATGGCAGTAGCTCTTCTTATTTGAGTGTCTGTTGACTTTGATTAAATGGTTAAATTTTTTAAGCTTCAGGGATTTTAGTGTTAAAAGTTACATGTGTTATGTAGTCAGATTGCTTTTTAGCGTAATTAGTAACTTAATACAATACTTATTTTATTGAAGGGAAAATACCAGTGTGACTTAAAAATGATAGATAGATAGATAGATAGATAGATAGATAGATAGATAGATAGATAGATATGAAAGGCACTATATAATAGATAGATAGATATGAAAGGTACTATATAATAGATAGATAGATAGATATAAAGATAGATAGATATGAAAGGCACTATAGAATAGATAGATAGATATGAAAG
The DNA here is from genome assembly GCF_016835505.1 of Polypterus senegalus. Taxonomy (NCBI): domain Eukaryota; kingdom Metazoa; phylum Chordata; class Cladistia; order Polypteriformes; family Polypteridae; genus Polypterus; species Polypterus senegalus. The sequence continues at coordinate 316,254,420 of NC_053154.1, forward strand.
GTACTATATAATAGATAGATAGATACTTTATTAATCCCAAGGGGCAATTCACATACTCCAGCAGCAGCATACTGATAAAGAACAATATTAAATTAAAGAGTGATAACAATGCAGGTATAACAGACAATAACTTTGTATAATGTTAACGTTTACCCCCCCGGGTGGAATTGAAGAGTCGCATAGTGTGGCGGAGGAACGATCTCCTCAGTCTGTCAGTGGAGCAGGATGGTGACAGCAGTCTGTCGCTCAAGCTACTCCTCTGTCTGGAGATGATCCTGTTCAGTTGATTCTCCATGATTGACAGGAGTCTGCTCAGCGGCCGTCGCTCTGCCACGGATGTCAAACTATCCAGCTCCGCGCCTACAATAGAGCCTGCCTTCCTCACAAGTTTGTCCATGCGTGAGGCGTCCATCTTCTTTATGCTGCCTCCCCAGAACACCACCATGTAGAAGAGGACGCTCGCCACAACCGTCTGGTAGAACATCTGCAGTATCTTACTGCAGATGTTGAAAGACGCCAGCCTTCTAATAATAGATATAACAAAAAAGTTGTGCCTTTAATATTTCATGTGCTGAAGAGTAAATTTAATCTGCCCAGTATAAGGTCACTGGAAGCCAGCAATTATCCCACCAGCACTATATATACTGTATATGTATAAGGCAGAAATCAAACTTGGTGAATGATTCGATGGTCCTTTGCTGGCTTCAGTCACTCAGCCAATCAGAAAAGAGTATCCTTCATAAAGTACAGAAACCTCTTAATAAAGTGTCCGGTTAGTTTTTATCAAGTTATTTGCTGCAGATATGTTGAAGCTGTGTGATCGGGTGGCACAGTGGCCAGTGTTCTTACTGCCAACCTTTGGGGTCTTAAATTGGGGATCGAAAAATGGGTGGATGTTATTTACTTTACAGCACATGAAGGACTAAACATATGTTCTTAATTGAGAAGTATTTGGTCATTTCATTTCAACTTAAATAAGATTGTGTTTTTCTCGTTGTGCCCTGTGTTGGCTGAGATTGGCTCCAGCAGACCCCAGTGACCCTGTAGTTAGGATACAGCAGGTTGGATAATAGATGGATGTACCCAATACTAGAAGTGACATCCTAAGTAATAACAAAGGCTTAAATTAAAGAGCACTAAACACTGCATAATAAAATGAACAGCATTGAATAAATCCTTCATTATGTTAGCATCTTGATAAGGAATGTCTTTGTTCAAGGGAATGGATTTATTTAGATTACAAGTATGGTTGTCAAATGTTTAATAAAGGGAAAAGTAATGCAAACGTAATGTACAGTTTGTAATGCATTACTGTACAACATATTTATTTACTTATTTTGTAAGTAATGAGTAACGTAACTAAGTTCATTTGAAAAATAACGTTTCCTAACACTGGTCTATTGGGAATATTTGTTTTCTGTATCTGGATGTGTTGTTAATAAAAAATGGGCATCCCTTGAGTAACCAGTGTAATTAAACTGGTGTGCTTAAGGAACTGGCAGAGTAAATAGTCAGATAGTCAATGATGTCTTATATTTTAACTTCATGCCATTTTTAATGACGTATTTATTAAAAAGTACCAGACAAATTTGCATTGTGATGTGGCTCAAAAAGAAAAAAAAAACGAGCTTTCACTGTTTTTACAATACAATTTAATGCTCAATAAACTAACTGAAATATTTTAAAATTAATAGGCAAGTGGTTAATAAAACTGTTTTGTATTTTAAATGAATCGCCCACTTATTTCTGCTTTATAAAAAAAAAATGTTGTGCTACCCGTCTAAGACATGTTGAAATCAAAGTCATCGACGTAGACCTCCACGTTAATGTTTTCGGTGCACCATGTCACACATGTGTCTCTGTTATATGCCATTTGGGATTCATAAAAGCAGTGCTAATGTTTGCAGTGTGCTGCCTGTTGTAATGACAAATGCAATGCATTTTTGTTGATTACTAAAAAATTTTTTTCCCAGTTGATTCTGGGGTCCGTCAGTGTTCAATGCGTGTATGGACTGGGTGGTGGGCAAGGTCGTGAGGTCCAGCGGCTGTGGGGCATCTGTTGGTGAAGAAAGGTTTACTGATCTTGACTTTGCTGATGATGCTGTGATCTTCGCGGAGTCAATGGAGGCTGTGATCAGCGGTCTCGAGAGACTGAGTTAGGGGTCTGAGTGTCTGGGCTTGTGAGTGTCCTGATAAAAACCAACATGCAGGCCTTTAATGACCTCTTGGGTGGTGTCTGCAGTGAGAGTGTCGACCTCGTCGAGATGTTTACTTCTCTCGTCAGTGACATTCATGTGACTCTGGTGACTCTTCCCGTGAAGTCAGTAGATGGACTGGAAGGGCATGGAGGGTCATGAGGTCACTGGAAAGGGGTGTGTGGCGCTCCTGATATCTGCAAATGAACGAAGGTCCAAGTCTTTAGAGTCCTGGTACTTCCTGTCTTGCTATATGGTTGTGAGACATGGACGCTATCCAGTGACCTGAGACGAAGACTGGACTCCTTCAGTACGGTGTCTCTCCAGAAAATCCTTGGGTACCGTTGGTTTGACTTTGTGTTGCTCATGGAGTCCCGAATGAGTCACATGACCTGCATTGTGAGAGAGTGTCAGTTACGGCACTACGGCCATGTGGCGCGTTTCCCCGAGGGTGATCCAGCTCATAAGATCCTCATTGTTGGGGACCCAAGTGGCTGGACCATGCCAAGGGGTTGCCCACGTAACACCTGTCATTTCCGGAGGGTAGGATTGGACGTCGTGTGGCCAACTGGGATCCTGAGTTGTTTCACCGTGTAGAGGGTGCATCAACGCGCTGTACCAGTGCATGCTCCCCATCTTGACTTGTCTAAAAATGTCTGTGAGGTGCCATCTTTTGGAATGACAGAGACATAACAACCAGACAGACATACAGACACTTTTATTAAAGCAGGTGGATATTAATACGCTTAAAGGAAATGCATAGTATTTTGATAAATTTGCCTTTAATTATGAATGAAAAATGATAATCATGTGATTAATTGCAATTTAATTTCTCACTTGAACAGCATCACTTAACCCACTTGTTATAAAATAACACATTGTAATTGAAAGCTCAATACTGTGCTCAATAAGTGTAATGAATATCTTAAATAATGCATATAATTCTGAAAGTCTGAGAGTCCTTCCAACATATGTGGAATTCTCTAACAGGCTGGAGAAGAGAAACTGGATTTTCTGAAAAATGGGTTTACCCAGTTGGTTAATTTTAAGATAAAGAGAAGGTATTTTTGGCTATACTTGTTAAAACAAGGGGGCATATTTTCACTAAGCTTTACTTTCCATTTTCTTCTTCAATATTGGTGAAGAGAGATAAAGTTAAACCTCTGCCATTCATAATAAAATAGCCAAATTCCCAGGGAAGTAGTGCCCCCTTCTTACGTGAAGATGAGCGAGTGTGGGTGAGTTACTCCAGCTGCTGGACAGAGGACAGCCTGTTAGGTGGACAGCAGAATTCTAATTAGACTGATTCTCTTGGTACTTGATGTATGTTTTAATTGCAAATAAACTCGCTACTGTCATATTTTTCTCATCTTTAACTACAGTATATGCAATATTGAATAGGACTGATAACCATGATGCACCAATTCAATTTTATATCGATGTTATCTCCACTGAATTAGCGTGCACTGATGTATTTAAAGTGGTGGCTTTTTTTTAGAAATTACTTAAACAATGTGACAGATAGGGGACTCTATTGCTCCCTTGACTCCAGACACCAAGTAAAAGTCCAAAAGTTGACTTTATTTACACAACTCAGTGCACAAAACACCCTCTCCTCCACTATACTCATTCAAATACAGTAATCCCTCACTATAACGCGCTTTGACTTTCGCGGTTTCGCGCTATCGTGCATTTTATATGAAAGCATAACTAAATATATAACGCGGATTTTTCGCTGCTTCGCGGGTTCTGTGGACAATGTGTCTTTTTACTTCCTGTACATGCTTCCTCAGTTGGTTTGCCCAGTTGATTTCATACAAGAGACGCTATTGGCGGATGACTGAGAAGCTAACCAATCAGAGCACGCAGTTAAGTTCCTGCCTGCTGAATGCGGTGTTAACCAGGAAGTCTCGTCTCGCTCATTCAGCATCAACGTGTTTCTCTGTGTAAAGAGTTGGGCTCTTTTGTGTTTATCTTTGTGCGTAGTCAAGCCCTTCATTATGGCTCCAAACGATCTGCTACTGCTTCAGGGGCGTGCCCAAGCAAACGGAAGATGTTAACGATTGCCGAAAAGGTAAACGTTTTGAATTTGTTGAAGGCTACGATTCTTTTTATTTAAAAAGTAGGAAAGGAATATAAGGTCTACGGCCGCAGTGTCCTTTTAACCAGGGTGCAAAACAAGTTGTAAGTGGATGTAATAAGGCAGTAGTCTGGATGGAATCTGCTTTAGGGATTTGGATTGAAGACTGCCAGAAGAAGAACAACGGCAGTGCTTCACAATCGCCTGAAGTGGCTCCTTTAAGGGCTGTAACGCTCTCCTTTGTTGTGCAGTAAAATTGAACTCATCGTTATCGGACAAGTCATCGTGTCATTGTTGGTGAGTAACCATAATTAATTTTCTACTTACAGTACTTAGTACATGTACGTACGTTTAGTGTCACTGTACACACACATTTACTGTATACTATTTTTGTTGCATTGTACGTATTTATTGCAGGTGGTCTGTCTGTCTAATGGCTGTAACGTGATATCGGAGACACTCAATATCTTTAAAATAATATTTAGGTTTTACTGTATATAAACAGTGTGTTTATATACATAATTTCAGTGAATCTTACCTAATATCTAAGAGAATACAAAGGGATTATGCTGTATAACTCTGCGGGAATATTTATAAACAGTGTGGGAGAGTTTATAAGGGCTTAAAATATATAAAAATAACCATAGAAACATATGGTTTCTACTTCGCGGATTTTCACCTATCGCGGGGGTCTGGAACGCAACCCCCGCGATCGAGGAGGGATTACTGTACACAATTATAATCACAATAAACTCTCCACCACTCACAGACGCGTTGCCCTCCTACCGCTCAGCTCGGCGTCTGGGAGCTGCCACAGTCCTTTTATAGTCCGTGACCCGGAAGTGCTTCTGAACCCTCAGTCCATGTGACTTCTTAGCACTTCCAGGTCAGATCAAAACTCTTCTTTTTCTTCACCCCGGAAGCACGTCACTCGGACGTAGGGCAAATGATATTCATTGCTCTTCCCTGCAGCTCCATCTAGCGGCCCCTGGGATATCCAGCAGGGCTGTGTATGAAAACTCCATTGTCCTGGATTTGCTGCTGGTTTTCGGGGTACCTCCATGCTGCAGGGAGGGCTCCATATAGTGGCCTGGGGGTATTGGCCGGGATGACAAGCCGGCCATAGACGACAACATGCATAGAGAGAATTAATTTGACAAATTTCAGTAACACTTTATTTGAAGGGTGTCTACGTAGTGACTTCATAACATGTCCATTAGCATGGGATGACTTTTAAGAAGCAATACTTGATTAGGAGGCAGCGGGAGAAGATGACGGTAAAGAGAGTGGAAGTGAGGGTAGGAACTTTGAATGCTGGCAGTATGACTGGTAAGGGGAGGGAGTCAGCTGATATAATTTAGAGAAGGAAGGTTGATATATTGTGCGTGCAAGAGACCAGATGGAAGGGAGGAAGGCCAGGTGGATTGGAGGCAGGTTCAAATTGTTCTATCATGGTGTGGATGGGAGGAAAAATGGGGTATGGGTCATCCTGAAGAAACAGTATGTCAAGTGTGTTTTGGAGGTGAAAATAGCGCAAGTTGGGCAAGTTGATGATTATGAAGTGGGAAATTGAAGGTGTGATGATGAATGTTGTTAGTGCAAATGTCCCACAAGTTGGGATTTCTGCAGTGAGTCTGATGAAGTGGTGGAGAGGGTACCCATGGAAAGTAGTTATTGGAGCGGATTTCAATGGACATGCTGGTAAAGGAAACAGGGGAGATGAGGAGGTGATGGGTGGAATGCAGAAGAGACTAAATGGAAGGGGTGTGAGATCACATGGATTGGAGGTGGATTCAAATTGTTCTATCATGGTGTGGATACGAGGAGAAATGGTGTAGGGGTTTTTCTGAAGGAACAGCACGTCAAGAGTGTTTTGCTGGCGAAAAGAATGTCAGACAGAGTAATGATTATGAAGCTGGAAACTGGAGGTGTGATGATGAATGTTGTTAGTGCATATGCCCCGTAAGTTGTGTGCGATGGAGGAGAAAGAAGATTTTTGGAGTGAGCTGGATGAAGTGATGAGCAGTGTACCCAAGGGACAGAAAATAGTGATTGGAGTGGATTTCTATGGACATGTTGGTGAAGGGAACAGAGGAGACAAGGAGGTGATGGGTAGGTATGGTGTCAAGTAGAGGAATGAAGAAGGTCAGAGGATAGTGGATTTCGCCAAAGGATGGACATGGCTGTGGTAAATACGTATTTTAAGAAGACAGGATGACGTACAAGAGTGGAGGAAGAGACCCCCAGGCAGATTACATCCTATGCAGGAGGCTCAATCTGAAGGAGATTGAAGACTGTAAAGTGGTGGCAGGGGAAAGAGTAGTTTGGCAGCATAGGATGGTGGTCTATAGGATGACGTTGGAGATCAAGAAGAGGAGGAGAGTGAGGGCAGAGCCAAGGATCAAATAGTGGAAGTTGATAAAGGAAGACTGCAAGATTGAGTTCAAAAAGGAGGTAAAACAGGCACTGGTTGGCAGTGAACAGCTGCCAGATAACTACAGCAGAAGTAGTAAGGGTGACAGCAGGAAGGGTGCTTGGTAGACAAGGAGATATGGCGTAATGTGAAGAGAGAGGTGGTGAAGGCTAAAGAAAAGGCGTATGATGAGTTGTATGAGAAGTTGGGCACTAAGGAGGGAGAAAAGGACCGGTGGGCTAGACAAAGGGACCAAGCTGGGAAAGATGTGCAGCAGGTTAGGGTAATAAAGGATAAAGATGAAAACGTACTCACAAGCGAGTAGAGTGTCTTGAGCAGATGGAAAGAGTACTTTGAGAGACTGTTGAATGAAGAGAACGAGAGAGAGAGAGAAGGATGGGTGATATGGAGATAGTGAATCAGGAAGTGCAGTGGATTAGCAAAGAGGAAGTAAGGACAGCGATGAAGAAGGCAAAGGCCATTGGTCCAGATGACATACCTGTGGAACCAGATTGTTTAATGCAATCTTGGAAAGTGAGAGGATGCCTGAGGGGTGGAGAAGAAGTGTACTGGTAGCAGTTTTTAAGAATAAGGGTGATGTGCAGAGCTGCAACTCTACAGAGGGCTAAAATTAATGAGCCACAGCATGAAATTATGGGAAAGAGTATTGGTAGCTAAGTTAAGAAGGGAGGTGGTGATTAGTGAGCAGCAGTGTGGTTTCATGCCAGTAAAGAGCACCACAGATGCAATGTTGGCTCCGTGGGTGTTGATGGAGTACTTAGAAGGTCAGAAGGAGTTGCATTGTGTCTTTGTGGACTTAGAGAAAGCATATCACAAGGTGCCTATAGAGGAGCTGTGGTATTGTATGAGGAAGTTGGGAGTGGCAGAGAAGTACGTAAGAGTGGTACAGGATATGTACGAGGGAAGTGTGACAGTGGTGAGGTCTGCAGTAGAAGTGACGAAGGTGGGATTACATCAGGGAACGGCTCTGAGCCCTTTGTTATTTGCAATGGTGATGGACAGGTTGACAGATGAGATTAAACAGTCCCCGTGTAGTATGATGTTTGTGGATGACATTGTGATCTGTAGCGAGAGTAGGAAGCAGGTTGAGGAGACTCTGGAGAGGCTGAGATATGCTCTAGAGAGGAGAGGAATGAAGGTCAATAGGACCACCAAGACAGAAAACGTGTGTGAATGAGAGGTCAGTGGAATGGTGAGAATGAGGGGAGCAGAGTTAGCAAATGTGGATGAGTTTAAATACTTGGGATCAACAGTACAGAGTAATGGGGATTGTGGAAGAGAAGTGAAAAAGAGAGTGCAGGCAGAGTGGAGTGGGTGGAGAAGAGTGACAGGAGTGATTTGTGACACACGGATATCAGCAAGAGTGAAAGGGAAGGTCTACAGGACGGTAGTGAGACCAGCTATGTGTTGAGTTAAAGATGTTAAGATCTGCATTGGGTGTGGTGAGGATGGACAGGATTAGAAATGAAGACTTTAGAGAGTCAGCTCTGGTTGGAAGATTGGGTGTAACAGAACAAGATGCAGAGGCCTGGAAGATCTGGATAAAGATCATCCACTATGGAGACCCCTAATGGGAGCAGCCAAAAGAAGAAGAAGATCTGATTAGTAATGAACAGCTAACATCAGTATTTGTAATATGTGGACCAAAATATCATTACTCTTTAAAAAAAAAAAAAAAAAACATTTTCACAATACTGCACTTATTCAAAATTCACCAGTTTTAAGGGGGGCTGCTTGTTTTAATACAATGCAATGGCATCTACTTCATAAAACATCTATATCATCTTATTGCTTCATAAATAATAAATGTTATTCAATAACTTATTCGTATTTTTTTAATCTCCATTTAGACCCCCTTCAACTAAACTGTCAAATTTATTCCCCTATTGCCCTTTTAATATAATCTTGAATTAATCGAAATTAAACATTCAGAGAGAAGACTCGTGTCTTTCTGTAATCCATCAGTTGTTCACTTGTAGCAGTCAGATTAATCAGCCTTGAAACTATGTCATGACAATCCTAAAACCAAAAGAAGGCATTTTAAAACGAGTATCTGGAGCTGATGCTTGTTGACAGCGGCATTGAATGAATGGAACTGACCATCGTTACTGAAAATGCTCCTATTATAGTGTGTGACAGATTGCCGGGGTCATTACCTGGCCGGGATGCCTGGAGGGACCGGAAAAGGACAATAATAGCTTCCGGGTCACGAGAAAGCAACTGCCCTGGACTAGGAGAGGACCACGGGAAAGGAAAAAAAGGGTTCTGGCCTGTTTGGACCCGTGGCCACCGCCAGGGGGCGCCTCAAGCCTCATAGGACCTGGAGAACCGTCACTTCTGCCACACCAGGCAAGATGGCGGATGAACCTGCCAGGGACGCTCGGAGTGCTTCTGGGGAAAAGGAAGATCGTCACCAGCCACCTGGAGCACATCCGGGCAGGAATATAAGGCGCTGCCTCGTTACAGTCTGGGAGCCAGAATCGGGAGTGGGAGTAGGACGAAGCTCCCAGGAGGAGAATAGAGGCGGCGAAGGATTGAAAGAAAGAGAAGGTTCATTGTGGGGATTATTGCTAAGTGCTTTGTGTGTTGTTCGGGACTGAAACCTGTGTATAGTGGTGCTAAACAAACGCATGAGTTTTATAAGGATGTGGTTTCCGACTGGTGGTGTCCGGACAGGTCTCACAAGTGCTACTTCAAGTTGGCTGCTTTCAGCATAACGCTCACTTTTGTATCACAGGCTGCCCTGAAAGTTCCAACAATTGCCTGCTTGCTTTGCTGGGTGAGGTGTTGTAGGGTCTCTTATCTTCATCGATAAAAAGTGCTATAGAGGCATATTAAATGGAAGCTTGGAGCTACTGGCCATCTCCAATGTGATATTTTTAGGCTCTACTCGTTTTGATGTTGACTGAGATTACTTTTATGGGTGATATTGGGATAAACTGTTAAAACCATTATTAACCTCTAAGTTGAACAGCTTACCTGTTAGAACATTAGAACATTAGAAAAGGTTTGACAAGAACGGGCCATTCAGCTCAACAAAGCTTGCCAGTCATATCTACTTAATTCCACAAAAATAACATCAAGACACTGCTATCGTGGGCTGCATCAGGTGTGGACAGGAGGAGGAGTATAGGAACCTAATCAAGGACTTCGTTAAATGGTACAACTGAACACCAGCAAAACCAAGGAGCTGGTGGTGGATTTTAGGAGGCACAGGCCCCTCATGGACCCCGTTAATATTAGAAGTGACTGTGTGCAGAGGGTGCAGACCTATAAATAGCTGGGAGTGCAGCTGGATGATAAATTGGACTGGACTGCCAATACTGATGCTCTGTGCAAGAGAGGATAGAGCTGACTATACTTCCTTAGAAGGCTGGCATCCTTCAACATCTGCAATAAGATGCTGCAGATGTTCTATCAGACGGTTGTGGCGAGCGCCCTCTTCTATGCGGTGGTGTGCTGGGGAGGCAGCATAAAGAAGAGGGACGCCTCACGCCTGGACAAACTGGTGAGGAAGGCAGGCTCTATTGTAGGTATGAAGCTAGATATACTGACATCTGTGGCAGAGCGACGGGCGCTGAGCAGACTCCTGTCAATCATGGAGAATTCACTGCATCCACTGAACAGGATCATCTCCAGACAGAGGAGCAGTTTCAGCGACAGACTGCTGTCACCATCCTGCTCCACTGACAGACTGAGGAGATCGTTCCTCTGCCACACTATGCAACTCTTCAGTTCCACCTGGCAAGGTAAACGTTAACATTATACAAAGTTATTGTCTGTTATACCTTCATTGTTATCACTCTTTAATATTGTTTTTCATCAGTATGCTGCTAGAGTATGTGCATTTCCTCATGGCATTAATAAAGTATCTATCTATCTATCTATCTATCTATCTATCTATCTATCTATCTATCTATCTATCTATCTATCTATCTATCTATCTATCTATCTATCTATCTATTATATAGTGCCTTATCTATCTATCTATCTATCTATCTAGTTGAGTTTTAAATATCCATGAAGTTCTACTCTCAACAGCAGTACTTGGTAACTTATTCCAGGTGTCTGTGGTTCTCTGTGTGAAGAAAGTTTTCTGAACGTTCATATGAAATTTATCATTAACAAGTTTCTTACTGTGTCTCCATGTTCTTGATGAACTCATTTTAAAGTCGCAGTATCGATCCACTGTACTAATTCCCTTCATCATTTTAAACATTTCAATCAGATCTCCTCTTAATCTTCTTTTGCTTAAACTGTAAAGTCTCAGCTCTTTTAATTTTCCCTCATAACTCATCCATTCCCTGTAGCCCTGAACTCAGCCTAGTTGCTCTTCTCTGGACCCTCTCTAGTGCTGTTATGTCTTATGTATTATTATGTTATAATACTTCAGCGTAACCTCCTTGTGCTATTTAACATAACATTCTCGTAGCCTTCTTAATGCCTTCTGAACTGACGAGTCCACTACGACTCTTAAATCCTTCTCATAAGGTGTGCTGTCAATTGCTTTGCTTTTAGCTAGTTGTTCTTTACCAACGCACTGTTTGAATCAGTAGTATGTCCACATATCTGATTTAAGTGTCTAAGATGCTGATTTCAGTTAAAGAGGATAAACATTTTTTTGCAGTTTTCCATAGAAAGCCTTAACAGGCGCATCAGTGCCATCTATTGGATAGGACTCCAACAATGAAGATAAGTAAAATTCTACATATAGTAATTGAAAAGAATAGAGATTCACAAGATCAATCTTGACACTTTAAGAATCGATATTAAATCGTTGAAATTAAAAATAGCGATTAATTGGAATATCGATATTTTTACACTGGCCTAATATTCAATATGTTTTAAGTGTTCTTGAAGCTGATTCTGTGTCTACAGAAACATGCAAGTTATCAGATTGTTTTAGTGAATTTACTTTGTTGCCTCATTAACTTTATCCCTTAAGATTATTCATAATGCCTCTTTCAGTTCAGCTCAATTTTTTAAATTTTAAATACACCTCCACTTAGCCATTGTCACTATCACTATATTTCTCTTAACGCAGACTTGGCACATTGATGTCCATCTGCATATGGGCTGCTGGTCCTGAAAGTATTCACACACACTCTGCACTGACCAATGATATTTATGGCTCTACACTACTGCCAATTTAGCGTATTCAATGAGCCATTTGCATGTTCTACTGACCAATACGTTGCAGTATAAAGATTAGAGTCCCTTCCGCATTTCATTTTCTGGAAACTGTGCCCCTGATCTAATTAGTAAAATTTTATTAAGGTTTATTTTTACAGTCACAGTTGCCAGGAAAAGTTTTAGGAAGCCTTATACCAGGGGTCTACCGGTAGCTCGCAAATCTTTTCCAAGTAGCTCGCCAAAGGGTTAATGAATCCTACATAAATTTGAAAACTTGATTAGTCAAATTAGGGGTGGGCGATCTTTCCAAAAAATCATATCACGATGCTTTTAACACAAAATCACGATCCACAATCTGAATTGCAACTAACGGAATATCTGGACTCAAACTCATCAAGACCTAAGTAACACTTTATTTTAAACTAGCCATGTGTGCCCAACTACGTTGCGCGTGTTAAAGTTGTCTGTGAAGGGCTACCTGTTTAAACGCGGCTGCCAGTCGTGAACTGGGCCCTTCGTCGCACAGCATTATGATTTTTTATAAGGGAAACAAAATTAAAAATTGGATATTGATTCGATAGGAATGGCCTACTCTGAATCACTGTCCGAATAGTAATTATGTGGTGGTGTAGGAGCATTTCTGCTTCTGTCCGTTCACAGTCCGTCTCGTGTTCACGACGCTGTCGTTTCCTCTCACGATGTCTTCTCAACCTTTCTCCAATCTCACAGGTTGCTTTGTGGCAATCCAAAGAGTAAGGCAATATACATGGAGCAATGGTTATAAAAGGGGGACACATAGGTATCCAGGCTCTTTAAAGCATAAATAGGGATCACTTCACTGACATGTGAGCAAGCCACGGTACAACTGTGAGACGCGCAGCACTCGCCGGCTACATCGTAACAATAATAATTTCTGGAACGTGCTGTTACGTTGTCATTCATTTTACCCACTGTCTTTCTTTCATTCATAAGTTACGTAGGCACGTACCTTTTATCTTCGGCAATCTCATTCTCTAACCAGGCCTCAGGAGCTAAACAGCGTAACACTGTCCACCACCCCTTTCTTTATTCCGGCACATTGTTGACATCCGTGAGTAACAACAACGTACTAAACTTGAAGGTGGTCTACGCATGCGTGGAATTCGCGGACAAACAAAGATCAAGATCTAAATGAAGATCTCTTTAGTTAATTTAAAGCACAATAATTTGTTTAGTTTGAATGTCTGTGTTTTGAGGTGTGACTGGAGTACTACAGTCTTCAGTAGTATAAGCCTGGAGGAGATTCTTAATGCAATGCCTATGTTTTAGCTGTCTCTCTACTGCCATCTAGTGCTTCTTCTTCTAATTCATTCACGGACAAACAAAGATCAAGACCCAAATAAAGATTATATATAGAAATATCAAACAAAGTTGAATTCAATTGTTCTCTCGTTTGCTAGCTAAGCGGAGTTAAGGACCACGCCCCGAAGCAGGCGTGAGGATGGCCCCTCTCCAGCAAAATGAGAGAAGTCGCAAAATCAACCAGAATGTTCAAGCAAATTATAGAAAAAAAACCCGATCTAAATCTGTTAAGTAGTACTGTCGTGAAAAACAGACAGACAGACAGACATTGGATTTTCTATATTATGTATTAGTAAACCTTCAAAATAATGTACAGATAAAAGTCTCAACAGCATTCTCAGCATTTCTGGAGCTTAGTAGAGCGAGATAACTAGAAGAATCTTCACCAAGCAGCTCTGAAAATGTCTGCTTTGTTTGGGTCACCATACCGTTGTGAGTCTGACGTGAATGTCATGAAGTCAAAGTTCAGAAGATGACTGACAGATGGACACTGAAACGTCTCCATCAGACTGAACCAGTTCACCGACAAAATCGCGATAGATGTATGCGCCTCGACAAAACCCCGACGGACAAATGAGCGCCAACAAACCCGATAACTGGTTTTCGACAAATGCACGCCGACAAAATCGCCATGACAAAACTGCAAGAGAGGCCAAGAGAGTGGGACGCCCTTTCTGCAATTCTTCCTTCATATGCAAGGCGTGCTCTTAAGGACTATCTGCGTGCCGTGCTGATGGAATGCCACGTCTCATAATATTGGCTTCTAAAATAAGCATTATTGTATATGCTTTTAACTAGTAATTCATATTTAATAAAACTTTCTCGATTTTGTCGGCGCGATTTTGACGCCGCGTTTTAATCGGCGATATTTTTTCGCCGCACAAATGTCCATCATGCAAATGTCGGGTCACAGACTGAACCCGAGTGGCTGCACTCCACCACACACCTGCCTCTCTTGTTGAGTCATCTGACTAACTAAACAACACATCACACGTGCAACTGGACTTGTGAATCAAGTGACACAGTGACATGTGACAAATTGACAAATGAAGAAGCCATAGCTGTGTGTTTGGAATTGCATTGTTTTGTTTTGTTTTAATTCAATAGTGTGAGATACACTAGACATACAAAATGCACTTGCATGTGAACTCAATATTTTTTGTGATGTTTTAATGCAAAATGTGAGTTGTGGACGGCAACATTTTGTAAATGTTCAGGCAAAACAAGCGTATTCAGTTTGAAATACGCGATGAGAATAAACGTTAGAAAACACGAGTAGCTCTCGGCCATTTTCATTTTGTAAAAGGAGCTCTCAGGGGGAAAATTATGTACAGTGTGTATTCACTCTAAACATAAGTATGTCTGGGTTACAGATCACAGTATAGCATTAATCATTAGTGGGTTTTTTTTTTTGACTACTGGTTAGTTCATCTTTCTGATAAAGCTCATTCTGTAACTAAACAGCAACAATCGAATTCAGGCACAATGTGTTGCATCGGTACATCGGTAATGAGGATTTTTATAATGAGAGGTCATCAGATGGTCACTTATTTGAAATGCCTCTACAGTAAAAGGCAGCCATTCTCTATTTCCTTCTTTCATTGTGTGTGTGTGTTTTGCTCAGAGTTGTTACACAAGGAAATGGAGGCAAAAAAAAAAGCACTGCACCATCTTTAATCTCCAATCACACTCTCATGAGAAAGTGCCAACAGCCTTGCTCCCCATTCTTTTGTTTTTGTTCTTATTGCTACATCTGTGATGGATGCTGCATTCTTTAAAGTCCAGATCACATGCAGTGAATTTTTGTTTTCCTTTAATATCCCCAGAAGGGAATCAAAATCCTTAGCTTTCTATTCTTTGCCTCCAGCCTTTGCTGATAGATATTCAGCATCAGTATAAAGAATTTGATTAAGCACCCCCGTGACCCTGTAGTTAGGATATAGCGGGTTGGATAATGGATGGATGGATGGATGGATAGAGTATATTGGCACTTTTGCTTCACAGGACCAGGAAAGTGGGTTTAATTCCTTGCCTGTTGTATATGGTCTTTATTTACAGTCGGTATGCCAGTTCTGTTTACTCACAGCATTGTGGCATAACGGTTGAGACTTTGGATTCCAAACCTTGAGGTTATAGATTCAGATACTGCTACTGATGCTACATGACCATGACCAAGTAACAAAATTGGAACAAGGCGTTATCTGTATGGCTGACTCTATGACTCTTTTGTGAAGTAGAGTTTGGCTGCTGTTTAGTTTCTGCTTCAAACACCACAGACGACAACAGTTCAATTGTACTTGACGTCTTCCTGCAGTGTAAACAGACAGCGGTGAATGGTGGCTTGTTTTATCAATGAAGGAGAGCTGATTGATATATTAGTCTTTAGTGGGTAATAAACTGAAAAAAAAAACGTAATTGGAAAAGTGTACAAATAGACAAATGGCAAGAAAAGCTACTTTAAGGAATTCAGACCTTTATTTTGTCCTTTAAATTAAAATGGACACTGTTTCAGTTTGGACAGCATGCTTGTTTAAAATGCAGAAGCTTATAATTTTAATTGGAAAAAGGAAAGATTGCTGCTTAGTAAACAATTAGCTTTTTTTAAAATACTGTGTTTATTATTTGTTGCTATTTCTCATACAGCATAAGTTTTGGTAAGAAGCAAGTACTACATAATTAAAATGGTAATACATTTTATAATTACACCTCAAGAATTATGAATGTCTAGTTAATACATTGAAATAAAACAAACCTGTATGAATATAATAAATGTATATTTTAACAGTAAAAGTTGTACTGCAATTAATGCTTTAAAATGATTAAAACCTATAAGTGCATGTATATTTACATTTAAGTGGTGTTTAATTACCAATATCAATTAATTGATTATGTAAGAATATCATCCTCTTTAATAAAAAACCCTTGTGTGCGTCCAGTGTCCGTGTGTGTCTTCTGGTGAAGTGCGTATGTGCGGGGCCACACAGCACATGTTCAGTCTCTTCCTGTGCATTCCCTGTGCAGATAGAGAGACAGACAGACACACACACAGGCGCGCATGAGTCACATACACACACACGAGACACACAGACACAGGCACACGCGACAGACAGACACAAAGGTGCACGCGAGTCACCACACACACACACACGAGACACACAGACACAGGCACACGCGACAGACAGACAGACAGACAGACAGACAGACAGACAGACAGACAGACAGACAAACACACACAGGCGAGAGACAGACAGACACACACACAGGCGCGCACGAGTCACACATATACATACACACGCGCGACAGACAGACAGACAGACAGACAAACACACACAGGCGAGAGACAGACAGACACACACACACAGACATAGAGGCGCGCGCTTAAGAGACACACACGCGAGAGACACACACGCAGGCCATGAGAGACACACACACACACAGGCGTGTGCATTATTGCAATGTTACTTTTCTTGGTTGTTTATTAAATTACAGATTTTTCAAATGTTCATTTTTCCCCTGTGCTTAAAACTCATTAAAAAAAGTGTTTTTAGCGAGTGGGTCGTAAGGCTATAGTGCGAACTCTTGCAGTGTTAGTTTTCTCTGTTGTTCAAGGTTTTCTTAGTGTTATTCAATGTTTTTACATTTAGTTTACTATTACGCTCTGCTTTCTATGGTTTAATTAACTATGTTTGTCCTTAAAAACTATAAATATATATTTACATGCAGTTCATACGGTCTGGAACGGCTTAATTGTATTTGCATACAATCCTATGGGAGAAATTACTTTAGTTCACGACCAAATCGGTTTACGACCAGAGTTTTGGAACGAATTATGGTCGTGAGCCGAGGTTCCACTGTATTACTGTCAGACAAAATTACAGGCATTTCACGGAAATACAAACCAGTATTACTGAGAGAGAAATTTAAAGGCACACAATACAGTGACGCATATTACAGCCACATACAAGGTCCCTTGCCATTTAATAGAGATTGTTCATACAAATGTTTATACACTACTGTTCTAGCGCCCGTTATTGTAACGGGCTTAATGTCTAGTATATATATATTAGCTGTACCATGTGGCTGCGCCCACATAGCAATGAAACAAGGCAAATTTTAAAAATCGATTATAATAAAATAATAATTCTTTGCGCTTTTCTCACTACTCAAAACGTTCAGCAATTGCAGGTTAAGGGCCTTGCTTAAGGACCTAACAGAGCAGAGTCCGATTGCCAGTGCAGATCCCTAGCCTCAGAGCCACCACTCCGCCTCCAATAGACATTGGCACTATATCTGATCGTGTTCAGCTCTGACGGGAGAGCGTTCCCAATGTGGGGAGAAAAGCACTTGGCCGTGATATCTCTGGCAATCAGCAGCTCCCCTCTAAAACACACGTAGCTCTGATCTCTCTCTCAAAACCGTCAAATGTTACTCCTTAGCAGTCTGTAGATTATAATGTCTGCTGAAGAAGCAGGTATCGCTAGCTAAGCAGAGGCAAGGTGCACTCCAACACGTGGCGAGACGTAGACTAACTCGAACAGAGGCTGGCGAGTGAATGAAGAAGGCCCCGCCCCCCCCACTCTCGGCCAACAGCCACTCTCTTGGATTTGCATAAATACATCGGTACCGCAAGCAAACTATGGTAATTAGCAAGATGAGAGAAGTCACAAAATCAACCGGAAAGTTCAAGCAAATTATAGGAAACTACCCGATCTAAATCCTTTAAATAATTCTCTTGTGGAAAGTGGACAGACATAAAGTGGACAGACATACAGACAGAACGCGCTTGGACCACACAATTTTTAAAACCTTTTCTTAGTGAGCACCTGTGGGCCAAGGGTAACCTACAAGTCCTCACGGTTCATGATGAGTGAGTCAGTGGTACTTGGCTTTTATATATATATATATATATATATATATATATATATATATATAGGAATCTCAGCTGAATGTAAAATATGAATATAATGTTAATAACCGCTTTCAGTCCTACACGATTTGAACCAGGATTTATTGAGTAATCAATGACACTTTGAGACTTTTCAGTTCCTTCTGATATGAACAGAAACAGCTATGAGGTTGACTCTTTCAGTGACGTTGTCAGCAATAAATACGTTACAGTGTATAATATTTAAATAGCACTGATTAAATAACAGATTACATAGGAGGTAACAGATTCTTAGTTCAATTTCTGAGTTGCTATGTTAAGAGCAGAAATCACACTTTTAAAATTTAACAGGCAACAGAACAGTGTTACCTCTTACAGATGGAAGTACAAATCTGTGTTAGTAGTATGTCAGCAACCGAAACACCTGCACTTCAAAACAAATAATCCACTGAAGCTGGGGCTTGCTTGGGCGTTGCCAGTTCTTGGATGGTAGACCAGCTGGAAAAGCTTGGGCTGCTGCTGGAAGAGGTGATTGTGAAGCCAGCAGTGGCTGCTTACCCTGTGGTCTGTGTGTGGATCCCAACGCTCCAGTACAGTAACTGTGAGACACTGTGGGGTAAAAATGATGCTGTCCTTTATATGAGATGTAAAACAGAGGCCATGACTGTCTGTGGTCATAAAAGACTCCTGTGCATCTTTTCAAAAGACTTTGAGTGTCCCCCAATGTCCTGGCTAAATTGCCTATCACAGCCTTGTCCATTCTGGCCCCATATTCATCCTCTGTTTCTAATTGGCTGTTTCCCTTTCACCACGTTGTGACCTAATAGCTAATGTGTGGTGAGCGAACTGGTGCAAGAATGGCTGCTGTCACATCATCCAGATGGATGCTGCATACTGGTGGTGTCCGCTATTGCCTTTGTAAAGCACTTTGAGTCAGTTAGAAAAGTGTTAAATAAATTATTGCTCTTTCTCTTAGTAGCGGTATTGTCATGTGTACAGTAAAATTATTTCTTGCAAGTGCAAACTACATGACGCACATCTCCACTAAGTTGAAAGTAAATTATGTTTCATGTTGCGTTACAGGTATTCCTTGCGTAATACGATTTCGTTCTGTTTGGATTTTACATTAACGCACAAATACTTTTCTAAATTTGCACTTTTACTGTAAAACTTCAAATTTAAATTTAACTTTTCGTCAATATCGCATTGAATTTTGATTCTGTATTTGGACTTACATCATGACAACGCAACATGTAACCGCCCATGAGTGAATTTCATTTCTTTTTCTCTAATAAATAAACCAACTTTTTCAAATGTTTGTCTCTGTGATTTGTTAATTGGCTTTGCCAAAGCTGTTCTAACTGGAAACTGTTAACATTTTAATACGAATGGCATATCAAGATCTCCTTTGTTGTGTAATGTTATCCCCCGAAGATGTACTACATTACCTTTCTTGGATACATCCTTCTTTCAACAGTAATTCTTGCGGTGGAAGACCGGACAGTGTTAATGGTTGTAGATATTCTTCGTGATATTGTAGGTTGATGTTTTCATCTTCCGCATCATCACCACCTTTAACTGTTTCAGCGCAGTCTATTGATACGCATTTAATCAGTTTGCCGTGTAATCGATCAACAATTTTCACGTTAATTCGTTTGACTTCGGTTCTCGGTGCTAGGATTGCCCGTGTACTGATTTCTTCTGTTGATATCCCTTCGGCATGAAATTCTTCAATAAGATTTGGACATAATACGTCTTCTTTTATTGGGAACTTAAAGTGAGGAAAATGTAAAAATTTATAAGAGCTAAGTGAGCAGGAACTGTGTCTGACAAAAGCATTCACGTGAAAGAGAGGTGAGAGGGCCGTGTGCGATGTTGAAAGGAGGGCGTGACCTGAATAAAATCTCATGGCCAAAGTCTCATCTCGCGGGAGTTGAAATTGTAGCGGGGCTACATAGTAATAGTGTTGTTCAATGTTTGTACTGAGTGCGTTTTGTTTCCATCGTCCCGTTTGCTGTTTGTGTGCGTCAGTAAATGTCGTCCCCGTAAATATAAGGGGGAGACGGATGATGGAAAGAGTCCGCAGCCCCAAATTGGAAAACACCTGTTAACGATCAATCAATCACATCCGGCAGTATTATATAAACAATCGGGAGAGCACAGGGGAGAGAGACGAGGATCACATTTCACCACGACGCATCAACTTACCTGCTGTTTACCACATCGCGCCATTGCAACCAGTTTGTTTTCATTCCGCCAGACTGACTTCAATTCCCTCATTACCAGAGACCCCGGGGTCGGCTTACATCATCCACCACAAGCCGAGGATTCACGGTGAAGTTGCTCCATTTATTCCGGGAAATACAAACGCATCTCTTATCAGTTGACCAGTCTTCCCCATTCAGGACAGTTGTACGCTCGGACTCAAGTTCAATATCATTGCCATTTTCTATGTTCATTTATTGCTCTCTGTGTTTTGTGTTTGTTATATGTTACTGGGGCAAGGGAGGCTTTGTCATTGTGTACAGTATATATATATATATATATATATATATATATATATATAGTGTTGTCACGGTATTGCTCTGGTAGAGGGATATACATACATATTCTACATGGGGTATGTGCAATAGTGGTTTGTTGTGCTCTGTTTTAATATATTTACTTATTTGTACATATCTGCTTTTCTTTTGTGCTAATATTTACACCGTTGATTGTGGGGAAAAGTTTATTGGTTAGAGGTACGGCTTGATATCTGGATTAGCCTCGGTAATTTATCCAGGCCGACAGGTCTTGGAGGTGTAGCTGCCGGCTGGGCAAGGGGTCGGCCGTTACAAAATGATCTCCTTGAAAAAGTCACGTCTCAGGATTTCCTTTTATAACAGAGAGATATTACAAGCTCGTCCCTTTTTCTGATGGCCAATAGCGTGGTGCCAGCCAGACAGTGCTAGTGCTATATGAAGGGTTAGCAGGTATGGCAAGTTCACCCACAGTCTTTGCCCTTTTCTTTCTTTTTTCACTTTGTCATGGTAGGGAAATTAATCCAAAACACCCACATTTCTTGTTGATGTATCTGGTTGAGCGCTCATTGGTTTTTGGCTCTTGCACAAATAGTGCCCACCCATATACTAAAAACTGAATCAAATCTGAGAATTGCTGGAAAAGTCATGTAATGTGACATGGCCTAAGAAAGAGACAGTTGTTCTATACTGGTTTGTCTTGAGTGGCCATCTTGGTCACCAGATTGAGTTTTAAAAAAAAAAATTAAGTGTGTTTATTATTGTGTTTGTTACACCATGAAGGACCATTTCCAACTACCCTGCTCTTCGACCACATTGTGAGGAGCACAAACCGCAAAGATGCTGACAAACACAGAAAGTACCGCACTTCATCAATGTACATCTGTTATTAAATGTTACAGGGGAAAATGTTGCCTACGGTCATCAATGAACAAAAACAGATAAAACTGGGTCTAGTGGACAGCAAAGCTCAAGAACCACTGGCCTAAGGCACAAAACAAGATTCAGTTTGATTTAATTTATTTTTGAAATTCACTCTTCATGGAGGGCAGTACGGTGGCGCAGTGGGTAGCACTGCTGCCTCACAGTAAGAAGATCTGGGTTTGCTTCCCGGGTCCTCCCTGCGTGGAGTTTGCATGTTCTCTCCGTGTCTGCGTGGGTTTCCTCCCACAGTCCATATACATGCAGGTTAGGTGATTCTAAATTGTCCCTAGTGTGTGCTTGGTGTGTGGGTGTGTGTGTCCTGTGGTGGGCTGCCCGGGATTTGTTCCTGCCTTGTGGCTTCCAGCAGACCCCCAGGACCCTGTGTTAGGGTATAGTGGGTTGGATAATGACTGTCTGACCGAGTGTCTGCTGAATAATTTATTGGCTGAAAAATCTCAATGCTAACTGTCAGAGTGAATCCAGCAGGAGGCGCTGGCTCCCTGGTTGGAATAAGTTGTTTTGTAATTGCGGCATGTAACATAACCCGAAAGTCGGCACGGTGGTGCAGTGGTAGCGCTGCTGCCTCGCAATAAGAAGACCTGGGTTCACTTCCCGGGGTCCTCCCTGCGTGGAGTTTGCATGTTCTCCCCGTGTCTGCGTGGGTTTCCTCCCACAGTCCAAAGACATGCAGGTTAGGTGGATTGGCAAATTTTCCCGTGTGTGTGTGCCCTGCGGTGGGCTGGCACCCTGCCCAGGATTTGTTCCTGCCTTGCGCCCTGTGCTGGCTGGGATTGGCTCCAGCAGACTCCTGTGTTAGGATATAGCGGGTTGGACAATGACTGACTGACTCTTCATGGAGTATAGCCTCAGAACAATTACATCGTGATATGTGCATTGATTTGACAGTAAAGCATACAACAGTGATAAAGCGCGCAACATTTACATACAATGAAACCTGAGTCTCTATTAACATAAACATCTGGTTTCTTCTCACAGTCAAAAAAAACATACAGCTTAGGTGAATTGTAGTCGCTAAATTAGCCCTAGTGTATTTGTGTGTGCTTGTTTTCACCCAGT
The DNA here is from genome assembly GCF_016835505.1 of Polypterus senegalus. Lineage (NCBI taxonomy): Eukaryota > Metazoa > Chordata > Cladistia > Polypteriformes > Polypteridae > Polypterus > Polypterus senegalus. The sequence continues at coordinate 316,277,008 of NC_053154.1, forward strand.
GATGAATTAGCACCCAGTCCAGGGATTGTTCCCATCTTGCGCTTGATGGAATCACGTTCAGTGGACCGCGTAACCCCTGAATAAGTGGGTTAGATGGATGGATATATGGCAATGTAAAGTCCAGTAATGTTATAATTGAACAATTATTGAAATATGGCCAATTGACAAAAAAAAAAAATATATATCAGACGGTGTACTCTTTCCTAAGTTTTCTGTAATGGACACCTACATTAAAATGAATCTCATTAGTTTCTTATGTTATCCTGATTTTTGAAGGATGTGGAAACTCAGCACATCTTCAGCTTTCACGTTTGTCTCTTGTGGAAGTGTGGCTTGTATTACTTTGTCCCCGCTTGGTTTTTGGACCCAGTTCCTCTGTGTCTGTCTGATTTCCACATGAAATCTGTACTGTCACCCGGCCTTTCTGTTGTACTGTAATTGCTCAGGAAGCCCCTGCATCCCAACATCTATACAGAGTCCCAAGAGGATATGGCCTTTTTCAGTGATAAGAAGCAAAATGGTGAAAATGTCTCTTCAGGATCACATGAGACTCTTAGGGCCATCTGTGTTTTTCATATTTTACAGAACTGCTTAGTAATTCACTATTAGTCCTGTTTTTTCATTCCTACTTTACAGGAAGGGATTCCGCCTAATATATTACTGTAGAATTTTTTTTTTATATGATTTTGTTAATGTGGTCTTCTCTGTGTACTACATCAGATCAGAAAAGTTCATTAAGTGCAAAGTGTAAAAAGTAAAATGTGTTCTGAAGGAATGACCACGTTCAAAATAAAAATGCATAAAGTACAAACAAACAAAATACTGTGTACCCACTGGTAATACCTGTGTAACTAATGCAAATAACAATGATACATTTTATTTATACAAGGCGCCTTTCTGAGAACGCAAGGACACCGAACAAACAGTAAATAAATAAAAGACACAGTTATAAACAACTAAAAACATCCATCCATCCATCTTCCAACCCGCTTAATCCGAACACAGGGTCACGGGGGTCTGCTGGAGCCAATCCCAGCCAACACAGGGCACAAGGCAGGTACCAATCCCAGGCAGGGTGCCAACCCACCGCAGGACACACACACACACACTCTCGCACCAAGCAAACGCCAGGGCCAATTTAGAATTGCCAATCCACCTAACCTGCATGTCTTTGGACTGTGGGAGGAAACCCACGCAGACACGGGGAGAATATGCAAACTCCATGCAGGGAAGTGAACCCATGTCTCCTAACTGCGAGGCAGCAGCGCTACCCACTGTGCCACCGTGCCGCCACTACAAACATCAGAAAATATAGAAATTAAAACCAAACATAACCACTGTAATCGTAAAGAGAAAGCCGTTTTAAGTTTACAGATGAATATGATTTGATATTTCTAAGCTCGGTAGGTAATAAATTCCAGTGCTTGGGAGCTGAGCGGCTGAATGCCCGGCTCCCCATGGTGGTTAGATGGGTGAGAGGGACGGTCAGATGGATGGAGGAAGAGGAGGATCTAAGGCAACATGAAGAAGGTCAGACAGGTATGGAGGGGCGAGGTTATATATATGTTAATAGCAGAATTTTAAAATCAATTCGAAACTTAATCGGGAGCCAATGAAGCTGCTGCAAGACCAGAGTAATATGGTGAATAGATGAGGTTCGAGTAATGATACAAGCTGCAGAATTCTGGACTAGCTGAAACTTATGGAGAGATTTATTAGAGTAACCAGAGAGGAGTGAATTGTAGTAGTCCAGAGACGAGAAGTAACAAGACTGTGAACAAGAATGGCAGTGGTATGGAGAGTGAGGGAGAGGCAGATGTGATTTAATATTATGTAGGTGGAAATAAGAAGACCGAGTGATGTTATTAATGTGAGATTAGAAAGACAGAGTACTGTCGAGGATGACACCCAGACTGTTTACCTAAGGTGATGGAGAAACAACAGAGTTATCGATAATAAGAGAAAGATTACTGGCTTTGGATAATGATGCTTTTGAACCAATGAGGAGAACCTCAGTTTTGTCAATGGTTAATTTAAGGCAATTCGAAGAAAGCCAGGGATACCTTATTCTCTTAGCCTCACATTACATGTAAATGACCAGATTGCCATGTCTATGAATTCAAACGAAGTCTGTAACTATTTAGAAGCTGAATTAGAGCCCAGTTTGTTTCACGCCTCTTTGGTCATCGAGGAGCTTGAAGGAAGTAAACAAGTGCCAGTCCAGACACCCACTGAATTTCAACTGTCCTCGTAGATACTTGTTTTTGCAGCTTTGCTTTGTCATGTCATAGCAGTATGGCATAGTGACTAAAGCAACTGATTTTAAACCAATAGCTTTCTGGTTCTGTTCCTTCCTCTCTGCCTCTGTGTGTCTCTCAGCAAATCACTTAACTAGACTGTGTTTCAGCTTCAAAGAATATATATAAACAGTTGTAACGTATCCTGACCTTTTAAATTACCTTGGATAAAGGGGTCAGCTAGATATACGAGATGTGATCAAAAAATACAGTGAATGTTTTAAAAAAGACCAGGGGGCTTTGCCCACTGCTCGCTTCACTCACCCACAACCAGGGGCACAATATGTGCCAGCCACTCGACATCTCTGCTGCTCGTGTTGTGAAAGGGGGTGGCTGAATGCATACTTAGGAGATGCGGTCGGATCAGTTGCTGGCTTGCTGCTTGCTGCGTGTCCTGCTTGTCGCGCTGTGCGTCCATCATTTAAAAGCCTGTACAGCGGGGCGTTAAAGTGTCTCAGAGAAAATCACGTATCGTCTCCTTCCAAGCCTTGCAAGATTTTTTTTACAATAGATAGAACCGTTTATTGCAGTAAAAGATTTACAACTACTAGTTACCCTCAAAATACTCTCTTCCACTTCGATTGCACTTATCCCAACGCTCCTGACACTTTGCGAAGCAGTTCTGGGAGTTTTCTTTCGAGAGTGTCTTTAATTGGGCTGTCGTGGCTGCCTGGATGTCTTCAATGGATTGAAATCGTTTGCCTTTCATGGTCATTTTCAATTTAGGGAACAGCCAGAAGTTGCACGGTGCCAGATCTGGCGAATAAGGTGGATGCGGACACAGCGTAATGTTTCTATTCAACAGAAATTGTTGTACTAAAACGGATGTGTGAGAAGGAGTGTTGTCATGATGAAGATTAAAATTGTTTCAATATTTTCCTCAGTTACTGATGTTGAAGGATGTCCTGATCTTTTCTCATCTTCAACCGAGTCAGATACATTACGAAATCGAACAAACCACTTTGTGACAGATTAAGGGCTTTCTCGCTCCCTTGTACCCTCAGACCACACGTCAGACACCAGATAAAAGTCCAAATAATTGATTTATTATTATATATATAAGTGCACAAAGCACACACCTCTCCACAATTCTCAATAAACAATAATCCAAAAATCCCAATCCTCCTCTCCCAGACGCTTAGCCACCCTGCCTCCCAACTCAGCTCGACCGTCTGGAATTTCCCAGAGTCCTTTATAGTCCTTGACCCGGAACTGTTTGTCTCTCAGTCCATGTGACTTTCTATCAGTTCCGGGTCAGGTAAAGACTTCTCTTTTTCTTCAGCCCGGAAGTATAGCATTTGTTCCGTTCCCGTGACTTGAAAATACTTCCGGGTTGTACGGAAAATATAAATCCCTGGGCCTCCCTGCAGCGACTCCTGGTGCCCCCCATGGTACCCAGCAGGGCTGTGTATTATGACTCCACTGTCCATGATTCCCTGCTGGCATTCGGGGGACACCTCTATGCTGCAAGGAGGGCTCCATCTAGCGGCCTGGGAGTATTGGCCGGGATGAATGGCCGGGCATATCTCACAACTTGTAAACAGTCTTAATTGTTGGTGCAGTGTCACCATAAACCGATTTTAACAACTGATGGGTTTCCTGAGCTTGTTGCAATTTAAAACAAAATTTCATGTTAATGCGTTGCTCGATATCCATTATTAACGACAAACTTGAAAAACACACTTGAACTCAACAGTGGCTCACAAACGACTGACAGTATCCTAGTCACAAACTCGACTCCAGGATGGACCTGTCAGAACCGGCATTGAATTGTTTTGCGTTGCTCTTGGATGGCGCTCTGCATCAACATTCACCGTACTTTTTGCTCGCACCTCGTATAGTAATGTTACTACTCCCTCTGATCATCCACATTATTAACCACACTGGCTTTTGGATGGGTTTGTTCCATTAGTGTTGTCAGTTTTCTTTATTTACAACCTACTTACTTCCGCATCATACATATGGCGAGCGTTGCCAACTTGACGAACAATCGTATTTTCTAAAGCAGCATGTGTTTGTCTTAATGAATACAATAAGAAATGTACTTTGTTCTAGATTACTGGTAAGCCTTTTTGGTACCAGAACTGGCCCAAGACTTTATGTGACAGATTGCCTGCTCACAGTAGGAGTTAGAGCAGCAATTTACATAATAATAATAATAATGCATTTTATCTATTTGTATTTGCCTTTCTAAACACTCAATGACACCGAACAATAGACAAAACACAGATTATAAACAAAAGTAAAATACAAAAGTTAAAATCAGACAGAGCTATTGTAATCAAAGAGAAAAAGCAGTCTAAAACAAATTTATAAGTTTAGATTTGAAAAGTGAAAATGATTCAGTATTTCTAAGCTCAGGTGATAGTGAGTTCCAAAGCTGGGGAGCAGAGTGACTGAATGGTGGTAAGACGGGCGAGGGGGACAGCAGTGATGGGTCGTTCTTGAACGATGCGTTCATTTTGAACGAATCCTTAATGTGACTCGGGAAGAACGAGTCGTCTCGTGGGAGTGATTCGTTCAGTCGCGCAAGCGCATTTCGCAACTTCTTATAGTTTCTGTATTGGAATTGATTCACCTGTTTGAGTCTTGGGTTTTCGAGTCGTTCGTTCATCACGTGACAGCCCCATAAGCTTAACCAACTCAGTCTGAGCCGGAAACAGAATTGATTAGTTCATCTCTTGAGTCTTCGGGTTCGAGTCGTTCATTCATCACGTGACAGCTCCATAAGCTTAACCTATGCAGTCTGAGCCGGAAAGAGAATTGAACGAAATGACTCGAAAAATGATTCGTTCATTTTGCTGAACGAGACTCAAAGATCCGAGTCAGTAAAATGATCCGAACTTCCCATCACTGTCCCCGGGACAGTCAAGTGGATGGAGGAATGGGAGGGAATGGCAAAATGGAGGAGGTCAGACAGATATGGAGGGGCGAGGCTGTGGCGAGCCTTAAAAGTTAACAGAAGAATTTTGAACTGAATTCAGAACTGAACTGGAAGCCAATGAAGCTGCTGCAAAATGGGAGTGATATGGTGAATAGAGGGGGTTCTAGTAATGATGCGGGTGGGCAGCTGAATTCTGGACCAGTTGAAGCTTATAAAGAGATTTGTGAGACCAAAGAAAAGGGAATTACAATCATCCAGACGAGAAGTGATAAAGCTATAATTGAGGATAGCAGTGATGTCGGGCGAATACGATTCATGTTACGCAGGTGCAAATAAGCAGACCGGGAGATGTTACTGATGTGGGACTGAAAGGATAAAGTACTGTCAAGGATGACACCTGTGGGGAAGGGGAGACAGAAGAATTAGCAATAACAAAGGAAAAGTGATCAGTTTTGGATAATTTTGATTTTGTACCAATGAGGAGAACCTCAGTTTTGTCACTTGTTATTTAATTTAAGAAAATTTGAAGAAAACCAGGATTTGATTTCTGCTATGCAACCAATTAGCGAGGAAGGTGGAAAGGAAGCAGTAGGTTTGCTAGTGAGATAGAGCTGGGGGTCATCGGCATAACAGTGGAAGATAATGTTATATTTATGAAAGATAGGGAAGGAGGTGAATAATGAAAAGGAGAGGTCCCAGGACAGAGCCCACCTGAAGTAGCCTATCAGCGGTGGGTTGGGATGTGAACATTTTAAGCTGAACAAACTGAGTGCGGCCTGAGAGGTAAGATCTGAACCAGTCTAGTGGAGTGTGGGTAACGCCAATCGAAGATAATCTATTGAGAAGAGAGAGTAGTGTGACAAATAGTGACAAAGGCTGCACTCACATCAAGGAGGATGAGAATAGGAATTAAACCAGAATCAGCGTCCAGCTACATAACATCATTACAAATATTTTAGTTATTAGATGTCACAAAATTTACACAGGTTCCACATCAAACGTGGCAACACAGATGTTCCTGTAGTGGCCCACTACAACAGCCATGGACACTGTGAGAGGGATTTTAAAGTCACAGGGCTGATGGGCAACTTCAGAAGACAGCAAGAGAGGAAAGAATGGGAAGCTAAACTCATGTTAAAATTTAATACATTACAACATGGCTTGAATAAAGACAAGAGGTATGAGGATTGTTTGAATGTCTCGGACTGTCCCAGACAACCTGACTACAGACACACATTATTTTGAAAAACTCATTAGAAACTTCAAAGGACTTTGTTGGACGGTTATCTTATCCAAAGATCTTGACCATACATTGTTCTTCTCTCTCTTGTTAAATTAACTCTAGCCTTAATGAATCTATTCATTTTTTACATTTAGGATTTTTTATTTAAAAATTTACCAATGTTGTTTCTTGTCCTAGAGTGTATATAAACACATGGAACTCCATTTTCTCTATTCCATCTTGCCTGAGTTGCCTCGAAAGCTTGCAAATTGTAATCTTTTTAGTTAGCCAGTAAAAGGGGTCATTTTGCTTGGCTTTTCTCTACATTCATAATGGCTAACACAGTACAACACCCTTGTACTGTAGATGTCACAAAAAAATACAAATTGGTATGATAGCTTTGAGAAAATGTTAGCATAGCTGACTTCTTATATACAGTATAAACTGGTAGTGTGTAAAATCTGCCACACATTAAATATGAAAAAGTCATCTTACCAAACATTGTTATTGTTTTTGGCCTAAACGCACTGTCCTCATTGACAAAGAAGTGACACTCTACATTGCTGCTTGAAATGAGAAAGTGCTGTTAGTCGGTGTTTGCCTGTGTCTGCACATACGCACTGTCAAGTGTCTTTGTGTTTGTTCACTTTAATGGCCCTCAAGGCAAACATTTACTCTGCAGATGTTTCTCAAATACATTTCATCTCCACTTAGTTATAACTGGTCTGTGATGACTTTAAACCAATGCCATACCTCTCATCCCAAGTCCTGATTATCGCTTTTTATTTTTATGTAAACAGAAAAACCTTAGACTTGTAGGCAGACAAAAATCAAATCTTTTCTTATATGGGTTTTTTTTTTTGGTGATTTATAGTTTACTGAGATTGAGAGCAGTTCTGAAAACGGAGAGCGATTTTCCTTTTAACATCACTTCATAACATTCTCTAAGGCAGGGTTCTCCAACACGTCACTCGCGAGCTACTGGTAACTCGGAACCCCTATCCAAGTAGCTCGCCAAAGGGTTAATGAATCCTACATAAATTTGAAAACTTGATTAGTCAAATTAAGGGTAGGCGATCTTTGCAAAAAAAATCATATCACGATCCTTTTAACATAAAATCACAATCCACAATCTGAACTGCAATCTATCTTTTCAATGTGGCAGACACTTAAGAGAATATCTGGACCCAAACTCATCAAGACCTAAGCAACACTTTATTTTAAATATCAAACAAAGTTGAATTCAATTGTTCTCTCATTCGCTAGCTAAGTGGAGTTAAGGAACATGAACCGAAGCTGGCAAGTGAGTGCGGAAGGTCCCTTCCCTCGGCCCGTTGCGTGTCTCAGATTTGAGTAAATAAATCAAAACCACAAACGAACTCTGATACATAGTGAAATGAGAGTAATCGCAAAATCAACCAGAATGTTCAAGCAAATTATAGAAAACAACCCGATCTAAATTTGGTACACATATACTACGTGACGACTGATGATTGACCTCCAAGGTTATTCCTCTTTTTATTTTTATTTTATTTTATTATAGAATCAACCAGCAGGGGTGCCGTGTGGCACATGTGTACGGACGCCGCTCTCATTCCCTACCACCTTCGCCGTCACATCTCCTACCTCTTCATATCTTAACACTAGAATTACCAGAGCCTGCGAAAAAACTCGTAAATCCGTCCCACCTTAAATCGCTTCTTAAATCCCTTCACACCTCTCCGCCAGCGTCCTTTGTCCTCCAAATGTGCTGATAAAGAGAAGCTAGAAGCAGCCGGCTATTCCATCCCCCCCACCGAGTTAGAACGTGCATGAACTTCTCCCAGCTCATGCCTTGATTGATTATCTGGGAGTGTAGTGGAGTTTTAGAGTGGAAATAATAGATCGTTGTTTGGAACACACGCATTTCATGTCTCTTCCGTTTCTACAGTAATCTGTGTAAACACATTGCTAAAACAGAAACGTTTTTCATATTCTAGTAGTAGATGACAAAATGTAGGCATAAACTATATAATGTATGAAGCCTGAAGTCCAAATATCAAAGAAACACTTTCACAAAAGGTACAAATATAACACAACAATTGAGGCAGATTGAAGTCTTAAGTGCCAGCTTAAGTGAAAAATTAAGGAAAATGTACTAAGTAATTGCATTACAAACAATGACTTAATCAGTTTTAACGCAAAAAGATGCCGATGAAAGAAGAGAAGAAGCGGGCCGCTAGGGTGGAGAAAAGAAGAGCTGCTCAGGAATCAGCAAGAGCATCAACCTCTGAGCAAAGAAATGAAAAACGTACAGAGAAAGAGGAGGAAAACTAGGAATACTCGAGTCAAGTGTATTCACTGCATGTTATTGTGCCATTACTGGTGTAATATATTAGTAAACCTTTAAAATAATGTGCAGTTAAAGTCTCAACAGCATTCTCAGCATTTCTGAGCTTAGTAGAGCGAGATAGCTGGAAGAATCTTCACCAAGCAGCTCTGAAAATATCTGCTTTGTTTGGGTCTCCATACCTCTGTGAGTCTGACGTGAATGTCAAGAAATCAAAGTTCAGAACGCGACTGACAGACGAACATTTAAATGACTCCATCAGAGTGAACCTCAGTGGCTCCACACCACCACACACCTGCCTGACTAACTAAACAGCAGATCACACATGCAACTGGACCTGTGAATAAAGTGAAACGGTGACATGTGACAAAATGACAAATGAAGAAGTCATATCTGTGGATTTGGAATTGCATTGTTTTTTTTCAACAGCATTCGTGTTTTAATTCAACAGTGTGAGAAAATGCATCCAGATGTACAAAATGCACTTGCAGGTGAACTCAATATTTTTTTGTGATGTTTTAATGCAAAATGTGAGTTGTGGACACCAACATTTTGTAAATGTTCAGGCAAAACAAGCTTATTCGGTTTGAAATACGCGATGAGAATAAACGTTAGAAAGCACTTCATAAGTAGCTCTCGGCCATTTTCGTTTTGTAAAAGTAGCTCTCAGGGGAAATAAGGTTGGGGACCCCCTTCTCAAAGGCATATTGTCTAATTCAGGGATGTGGGAGACTGGAGCCCATCCTGGCAGCACTGGGCCATAGGTTGACCCAACCCTGGCCCACTCGTGCTAATACAGGGTTCACCTTTACAGGGCCTTCTTTGTGAAGAGAGGAAGAATACTAATGTACTTTGAGAAAAAAAAAAAAAAAACTCCACTCAGACATGAAGAGGACTGATGCACTGTCCAGCACAATGATGGGTTTTGTGACTGGTGGACACCACTGATTATTCCTTTTATCTTATTCTCTAATCAGCTTCTTTATTTAAGGCTTTTAGATCTTGCAGCACTGAACACAAAGCAGGAAGCAATTCTATATTCACAGTTATCCAGGGTTACAGATTTAGAGTGACCTTCTCCATCACTACTGTATGTGCCTGTCCGCCCACTAAGGTCCTCTGATTCTGGCAATCTTGTTGTGCCCCACACTAATCTACACTCCATGGGTGACGGCAGGGCCTTCAGCTGTATAGCGAGTGCCCAGACTCTGGAATGACCTGCCGAAATTAATCAGATCAGCCGACTCCATGAATTCTTTCAAAAAACAACTCAGAACTCATCTGTTCAGGAAGGCTTTTAGCTCTATTACCCTTCTCTTAGTCTACCTCTGTGTCAAGATGCTCATGTAACCTGGGTGTGTAATCTTCTTTATTTATTTAGTTGGTTTGTACAATGCTATGCATCTTTTTACCATCTCAGGAACATTGCTAAACTTCGTCCAACACTTGCCCTGGAAGATGCAGAGAGGCTTGTCCAATGCTTTTGTCTCGTCCAGGCTGGATTACTGTAATGCGCTCCTCCTTGGGATTCATGGCAAGAGTATCCAGAGACTCCAGTACATTCAGAACAGCACTGCCAGGATCCTGATGAGGGTGTGAAAGCATAGCCACATCACTCCTATCTTGAAAACCCTTCACTGGCTCCCTGTACCACTTAGACTAGAGTACAAGGTTTCCCTCCTTACCCATCAGTGCATCTATGGATCTGCTCCCCTGTATTTACAGGAACTCGTTATTCCTCATACTTCCTCACGCACCCTCCGCTCTGTGCATACTGACGTTCTTCAAGTTCCCAGAATTAAGCTTAGCAGTATGGGTGATCGGGCCTTTTCTTTGGTGGCGCCGAGGCTGTGGAATTCTCTCCCTGATTACCTGAGAGCCCCACAGTCGACTGATGCTTTTAAGCGAAACCTAAAAACTTTTCTTTTTAAAAAGGCATTTTGTTAAATATTTTTTTTTATAGATTATCTTGTTTGTTAATTTATTGCTATTTTCTAGTACTTTGAGATTGTTAAATATAAAGCGCAATATAAATAAAATTTATTGTTATTTTTTATTTATTATTATTATGGTATATACTGTATACCCTACCATTCTTTCTTATATTCTGTAAGTGCCTTGAGCATAGGAAAGGCGCTATATAAATAAAATGTATTATTATTATTATTATTATTATTATTAGAGTTTCTAGTTACTCTGATACACGTTATTAGGGATCTTAGATGAAAACTGCATGTCCAGCTTATGGAGACGTGGGGAGAACATCCAAACTAAACACAGAAAACGAGCAGGAGTGGGATTTGAGCTTAGGGTCTTGGATCCTTGATGCAAAAGTGCTAAAAAATGTGCCATCATACTCCCTCCTCATTTCTGCCTTTCCAAAGAATGTGAAATTCCCCTGTTGTACATGCCAACAACCACAGCTGCTCAAAATCATCTTGGAATGTTTGTTCCTAGTTAGTCAGTTAGTCAATTTCCAACCTGCTATATCCTAACACAGGGTCACGGGGGTTCAAAATAAAAATGCATAAAGTACAAACAAACAAAATACTGTGTACCCACTGGTAATACCTGTGTAACTAATGCAAATAACAATAATACATTTTATTTATACAAGGCGCCTTTCTGAGAACGCAAGGACACCGAACAAACAGTAAATAAATAAAAGACACAGTTATAAACAACTAAAAACATCCATCCATCCATCTTCCAACCCGCTTAATCCGAACACAGGGTCACAGGGGTCTTCTGGAGCCAATCCCAGCCAACACAGGGCGCCAGACAGGAACAAACCCCGGGCAGGGCACCCACACACCAAGCACACACTAGGGACAATTTCGGATCGGCAATCCACCTAACCTGCATGTCTTTGGACTGTGGGAGGAAACCCACACAGACACGGAGAGAACATGCAAACTCCATGCAGGGAGGATCCGGGAAGCGAATCCAGGTCCAGGCCAGCTATACCACTGCACCACCATGCTGCCCCATGTAATTTTTAAGTTAACTTAAAAAAAAAAATAAATAAAAACACTTCACTTTAGAATGCAATTTATGTGGCAAGTTAATATATAGACCATGGCCCTCAGCCAAAAAATGGTGGAGTGCCCGCTTAGGATTGGGAGTGAGATCCTGCCCCAAGTGGAGGAGTTCAAGTATCTCGGGGTTTTGTTCACAAGTGAGGGAGGAATAAAGTGGGAGATCGACAGGCGGATCGGTGCCGCGTAATGCTCTTCCAGTTGTGTTTGTCATACCAAAGGGACCACCATGCTCTTCAAAGAGGTTGGACCTCTTACCCCCGCTCTGCGATCGCTGTCTTTAAAATGTAAAGCTGGGTCCCGAGGCATAAAACTTGAGAAACTCTGATCGAGGTCATACCTTTTCATGCTTTTTGTAAAGTTTGACATTTTTGCCAGTAGAAAACAAAGCTTTGCTGCTCATAAGTGTGTATCCAACATCAGTGGTTAAGATCAGCATTAGGACATTATTAAAAAGGATGGCACCATCAGTTGTGCTTGAATCCGAAGTGAATGGCTGGGTCCATGGATTACCATTTATTTAGTTTTATTCATCTATAGCTAATGTGAATAAAGTTTTCTTTCATCCAAACTGGTTTTGTTTTGCTTGACTGTAAAAGTTAAATTGCCTTGAGGTTCTGTTTTTGGGGGAGTAAGTGTACTGCAACAAAGTATGATGCTTCCATGTTACAACGTCTAGATTGACATTTGAAACGGATGACACAGATAATTAGCTTGAGTGCAGGTATGAGCCGCCATTAAGTGGATTTGTTGTGCTGCATGCTTGTAAAATCGATAGGGATCAGCTTAGAGTTAAGTCTCCTTTAAGGTCAATTCATTATTAACACAATGGAAAGAAAACCTGTAACCTGTCAGTCTTTGTTTTATATATTAGCGGCTTTTGCAAACAAATACAAATACAATGTAATCGGCCCTCTTAGTTTAAGATGAGGGGAAGATTTTTACTCACTTTAAAAGAAGGTGACAACATAAAGAATATGATTGAAGTCCAGGTTTTTTCCCCATGGCTAGCGTTAGAAGGTGAAACTTCTTGTCTTTATCCTTGCCAATCTTTTCTTTGTAACTTCAGGGCTTTTTTCTTCATTCTCGGGGCATGCTGCCTGACCCACATTTGTTTTATGTCACTGATGCATCATCTGGAGCGCTTTGTAGAAAAGCTTTACTTGTAGAGAATTACAGTGAATGTGAGATTATGTGAAAAAAAAACACCACCTTTGAGTGAAAATTATGAACTTGTGATGGCTGAAGATGAAGCGTCTGTTGTCTTCTACTGGATGACCTCCAACCTCTGACACCTGACCGTTAGACTTAATTAGGGACAAGGTCACCTGCAGTAGATCCATTAACAAAGATTTATGTTGTCACTCAGGGTCCTGCTGACGCTTTAAAAGGCTAAGTAATCAATTCATCAACCTTTCTGGGGAGTATTGCTTGGCGGGACAGAGCATAAAGCAAAAGAACAGGGCATGTTTAATGAGCGAGTGGAGCAGGCAGTGTCCTTGGAAAGAGATGAAGTTGGGGGTGAGCGTGTGGATGGCAGAGTGGCCTACCATGTGCTGTGCCAGGCTGGGGTTTTCACCTTGTAGAAGCTTGTGATTTGCAGTTTATCACATTTCAGACTTGTGACAGCATATCGTATACGAAAGAGATTGAATTATTTTCTAATATGATCAGATTTGTTGACATTAACCATATGAAAAAAAATCATAATAGTGTTATAGTACGGATCATGTTGAGTGTAAGGTGAGCCACCTGTCCTTTAGAGGAGCTTTTAGCAGCAAGGAGATTAAAAAAAATCAACACTGCCATTTTAGAGATTCTCATTATTAACATATCACTTTCTAATCTTTTTCAAAAGTTTCATTTCATTTATGCTATCTATCTATCTATCTATCTATCTATCTATCTATCTATCTATCTATCTATCTATCTATCTATCTATCTATCTATCTATCTATCTATCATATAGTGCCTTTAATCTATCTATCTATCTATCTATCTATCTATCTATCTATCTATCTATCTATCTATCTATCTATCTATCTATATATCTATTATATAGTGCCTTTTTTCTATCTATCTATCTATCTATCTATCTATCTATCTATCTATCTATCTATCTATCTATCTATCTATATATCTATCTATTATATAGTGCCTTTAATCTATCTATCTATCTATCTATCTATCTATCTATCTATCTATCTATCTATCATATAGTGCCTTTAATCTATCTATCTATCTATCTATCTATCTATCTATCTATCTATCTATCTATCTATCTGATGTAACTTCTGTGACTTCACTTGAAGGAGAAGGCAATGTTACAAGGCATGGTGCGAAATGAAACATCCTTAACGTATGTAAGTTCAGTGTAAAGGATGAGCTTGGGATATTTGGGCTTCCTACGTATTTTGGAAGTCGTAGAAATAGTGAGGAGGGGTTCCCCTATCTATATATACAGTTCAGAGGGTACACCCATTTCCCCCCCTTTGGGTGTTGCAATAGGACAAGACACATACCTAACATCTGTAAGTACACTGCAAGGAATGAGCACAAGAAATTTCAGCTTCCCACCAATATGGAAAGTGGGAGAATTAGTGATGAGTCAGTGAGGGCTTTGCCTTTTATTCGTAGAGATTACACTGAATGGTCAGCTGGAACAACAACAAGAACATTTATTTCTATAGCACATTTTCATACAAACAATGTAACTTAAAGTGCTTTACATGATGATGAAAGAAAAAAAGACAAAATAAATAATTAAAATTAGGGAACACTAATTAATATAGAATAAAAGTAAGGTCCGATGGCCAGGGAGGACAGAAAAAAAAAAATAAAATAAAACTCAAAACTGCTGGAGAAAAAATAAAATCAGCAGGGGTTCTGAGGCCACGAGACCACCCAGCCCCCTCTAGACATTCTACCTGACATCAATGACCTCAGTCAGTCCTCATGGTATTCAGGGTTCACATGGAAGAACTTGATGATGACGGTCATTGGGACTTCTGGCCTTTAATCCATCAATGTAGGGACCGGAAAAAGAACAGAAGAGAAAGTAGGGGTTAGTACGGATTTTGGAGCCACCATGAATAATAATGATAATTAATTGAATATACAGAGCATTAGGATTAAACTAATATGAAGCTATGAGAAAGCCATGTTAAAGTAATGTGTCTTTAGCAGTTGTTTAAAATGCTCCACTGTATCAGTCTGGCGAATTTCTACTGGCAGGGGATTCCACATTTTAGGTGCCTAACAGCAGAAGGCCGCCCGCCTCACCACTTCTTTTACATTTAGCTCTTGGAATTCTAAGGAGACACACATTTGAAGATCTAAGGTTACGAAGGTTGAAGGTTTCCTCTTCCCAGTAGAATAATGCAGTAAAGCTCACTTGGACATTGGCTCCTGTGCTCCACCCAGGCAAATCTGTGGTCAACCAGTATGCTTGTTACCTGCTTTTTTGAGTCCCAGTGACAAATCAATGAATCAATGGAGATGTGATGTCTGCTTGAGCCTTCATTGTTTCTGCTGTTCATGTAATCAATACTGCAGTAAAAATCAAAGCAACTCCCACATGTTGTCTGGATCCAACAGAGTCAACGCTTTACAAAGAAGCATCTTTTCTTCATCCTGACCACCAAAGGCGAGTATATGCAAAATGAAATGTATTCTCAAACATGTATAAGGTCTGGCGCAAAAAATGAGACTGGTTCTGTAGCTCTTTCTATTTTAACAAATTAAGAAAATTAACAATGGTCACCTTCACAATAGTTCCCTTTCTGAGTTGAAACATGGCTGCTTATGATGCTGCCAAAGTTCAAAGCAATTCCGCAGATCATTTTCTGAAAGGCTGTTGAGGATCTCCATTGTTTTTTGTTTCATATCTTCTACTGACAAAAAAATGGGTTCCTTTGAGCACCAACTTGCGCCATTCAAAAGCACGTAGACGAGACAGGCACTCTTCACTGTAAGCCTCGGTCAGTATTTGAAAAGTTTCTGTCACAGATTTCTTCAGTTTCACAAGAAACTTGATATTAACTTGCCGTTCACTCCTTTTCTACATTTTCCGAGCGAGGGTAAGAAAATGTCTTTATTTGAACACGGTAAAATAAGACGCCTTGACACAAAACAAAGGTTTGGGGCAGCCACCCGTGTACTTGACCTTGGCTGCAAAATAAGGAAAATATTCAACACAGTAGTATAGAGAATGGAGTCCAAAACAGAACTGATCAACAGAGGAAGGGTGTGGGTTTTTATAGGGAGGTTGGCGGAAGTGATGTGGTCCTCGGGGCCGGGACAGGAAGTGATGTCCTCAGAGCTGAGGCGGAAGTGATGTGGTCGTCGGGGCCATGACAGGAAGTGATGTGGTCCACAGGGCCGGGACAGGAAGTGATGTGGTCATCAGGGTCAGGACAGGAAGTGATGTGGTCCTCGGGGCTGGGAGAGGAAGTGATGTGGTCATTTCGGCTGGGACAGGAAGTGATGTGGTCCTCGGGGCCGGGACAGGAAGTGATGTGGTCATCAGGGTCAGGACAGGAAGTGATGTGGTCCTCGGGGCTGGGAGAGGAAGTGATGTGGTCATTTGGGCCATGACAGGAAGTGATGTGGTCCACAGGGCCGGGACAGGAAGTGATGTGGTCATCAGGGTCAGGACAGGAAGTGATGTGGTCCTCGGGGCTGGGACAGAAAATGATGTGGTCATCGGGGCAGGGACAGAAAGTGATGTCTTCAGAGCTGAGGCGGAAGTGATGTGGTCATTGGGGCCGGGAGAGGAAGTGATGTGGTCATTTGGGCCATGACAGGAAGTGATATAGTCCTTGAGGCAATATCTATCTATCTATCATATAGTGCCTTTTCTATCTGTTCAAGCCCTTCCGTGAGAACCCTAAATCCAAAGAGGACTGTTTCATTTATGTTGGGTAGAATGCCCAGAGGGGACTGGGGGGTCTCATGGTCTGGAATCCCTACAGATTTTATTTTTTCTCCAGCCGCCTGGAGTTTTTGTTTTTTCTGTCCCCCCTGGCCATTGAACCTTACTCTTATTCGATGTTAATTAATGTTGATTTATTTTGTTTTATAATTGTGTCTTTCACTTTTCTATTCTTTAATATGTAAAGCACTTTGAGCTACTGTTTGTATGAAAATGTGCTATATAAATAAATGTTGTTGTTGTTATCGATCTATCTATCTATCTATCTATCTATCTATCTATCTATCTATCTATCTATCTATCTATCTATCTATCTATCTATCTGTCTGTCTGTCATATAGTGCCTTTCATATCTATCTATCTATCTATCTATCTATCTATCTATCTATCTATCTATCTATCTATCATATAGTGCCTTTTCTATCTATCTTAACTCTTTCAACTTGGATGGTAGAACTGACAGACATCCCTTGTGTATGTCATTTGTTCCAACTTAAATAATGACCACAGGATCCCCCACCCCACTCTGGCCAAGAGCCTATTATTCTGTCCAGGGAGGTCACCCATCTGTGCACCTGGAAGGCGACACATCAAGCGAGACTCTCTGTCTCTGGAGAAAACCTGTGCTGCAACCTCCCTAATGATTAAGTCCAAAAACTATCACTACCTCTGTCTTTCTGGGAACTGGTTTTGAAGTGACCAGCAGGTGCCCACACTACAATGTTATGAGCATTTCACGATTTGCAGAAGCATTGCAAGTTAAAAAAAAAAATAATAATAATAATTGTGGAAGTAACCCCAGAGGAAGACAGGAATAGTTCAATCAATCAGTCTTTATTCAGTCACAGATGAGTACGTGGATTCATGCTTTGCAAAGCAGAAGAGCAAAGTTTTCCCATTTTAATTTTCCTTCCACCCCTTTACTTATGAAACAGCATCTAAGCATTTCATCAATTCGGCCAACCGTTTCTTTTTTTGTGTACGTGTCAAGAGGGGCCTCAAGCCAGGAAAGGTCATCTTTCCTGTGTCTAACAGACGCGTTCCTAAAGAAGGAAGTTACCCAAGTTCAGCTTACTTCACCCTGTCTTATGACAGACGCCTGTATGAATAACCTGCCGTTATAATAAAACAGCTTTTAATCCTTACTAGCTTGCAAGTAATTACATTTTCTTTCACATAATAATAATAATAATAATCCATCCATCATCCAACCCACTGAATCCGAACACAGGGTCACGGGGGTCTGCTGGAGCCATTCCCAGCCAACACAAGGCACAAGGCAGGAACCAACCCACCGCAGAATAATACTAATAATAATTGATAATGATAATAATATAGGAAAGCGCAGTGACAGCTCATGTGGCTCGTAAGGATTTAAGCTCATTTTCATGGCTGCTTTTATGGTTCTCTGACCTGACCAGGATCAGGAGGCAAATGGGTCAGTTAGTAAGAAAGGGTGAGAATAGTGAGTGACGTAAAGGAGCAGGCAGGTTGAAGGCAGACTTGTTTTATTATCTTGGAGATGTCCAATGTACAGCGACAGGGTGTTGGTTATACTGCAGCATTTAGGATAAAAAGCCAGGTGGCATCTGTGGACTCGCCCAGAAAAGCAAAATCATCACAGTATCAAGTTAGGGTGCGCCTAATCCATCTGCTTTACAGATGTAGTGATATTTTAATATAGGTGTCTTGAATATTTTTAGTTGCTCCTTATTGTTTTAGGCATTTTACTTCAAAATCAATGGGCACTTCGTGTCAGCTGACATTGACGATGCTCCTTTAGGTGAGAACTTTAAATTGTGCTAATAAATGAAAAGTCAGAATTGTAACAGTTACTTTCCTTTTGCTTTAATGAGAAGGTCTTAACGTTAGATAGTGACGGATCTCAGGTTTAAGAATGAAAAAGAGAGAATAGGATGCAAAATGATTCCAAAGTGCAGAACAGTGGGACAGGAAAAAGGAAAAATGTCAAGGGGTCTGTCTGGCTGTAATTTTTTTTTTTTTTTGATGATAAAAAGCTAATCATTCAGAACTATGAAAAAGGCTGATTGTGAAAGTAAAGTGCAAAAGAAGACCTGGAAATACTGAAGCTTTACATTGTGCCTTTGGAGTAACTTGATGCCAGAATTAGTCCTGATAAAACAAGCAACCAATCTTTTAGAACGAACGAACGCGCGCACGCACGCTGTCTTTGTGAACCTGGAGAGAGCATATGATATGGTGCCTCGAGAGGAGCTGTGGTATTACAAGAGGAAGTCGGGAGTGGCAGAGAAGTATTTAAGAGTTATGTACGAGGGAAGTGTGACCGTGGTGAGGTCTACTGTAGGAGTGACGGATGCATTCAATGTGGAGGTGGGATTACATCAGGGATCGTCTCTGAGCCCTTTGTTATTTGTAATGATGATGGGCAGGTTGACAGATGAGATTAGACAGGAGTCCCCGTGGACTGTGATGTTTCATGATGACAGTGTGATCTGTAGCGATAGGAGGGAGCAGGTTGAGGAGACCCTGGAGAGGTGGATATGCTCTCGAGAGGAGAGGAATGAAGGTCAGTAGGACCACCAAGACAGAATACATGTCTGTGAATGAGAGGGAGGTCAGTGGAATGGTGACGATGCAGGGAGTAGAGTTGGCGAAGGTGGATGAGTTTAAATTCTTGGGATCAACAGTAGAGAGTAATGGGGATTGTGGAAGAGAAGTGAAGAAGAGAGTGCAGGCAGGGTGGAGTGGGTGGAGAAGTGATTTGTGACAGACGGGTATCAGCAAGAGTGAAAGGGAAGGTCTACAGGAAGGTAATGAGATCAGCTATGTTATATGGACTGGAGACGGTGGCACTGACCAGAAAGCAGGAGACAGAACTGGAGGTGGCAGAGTTAAAGATGCTAAAATCTGCATTGGGTGTGATGAGGATGGAAAGGATTAGAAATGAGGACATTAGAGGGTCAGCTCAGGTGGGACGAGTCAGAGAGACAAAGTCAGAGAGGCGAGATTGTGTTGATTTGGACATGTGCAGAGGAGAGGTGAGGGGTATATTGGGAGAAGGATGTTAAGGATAGAGCTGCTATTTTAAGTGATCAGTTCTTTTGTTATTTCATTTTACCAAAGTGCTTTATTAACAAAAGCCTGAGAATTGATTACCTTCTGCTTTATTTTCCAGTGAGGTAATAGCAGAGAGCAGTGTCTAATTGTATTTATTTATTTATTTATTTACTTCTTTTCCGGTGAAGCAGAATAAGCTCTTAATGCTGGCCTATAAAACAATATGCAGCATAACACTTTACAGCTGCCGATCTTTACCCATACAGAACATCTGGAGACTTGACAAAGCACACAGATCTGCGTTTGCCCAGGGTCTGTTTTTGTATGGTGTGTGTGTTTCAAACGTAGAGTTGTTACTGTATCCTCCTCCTTTGTTTGACAAGAAGAGATTTACAGAGCAGCACACCGACAATTGTCAGCAGCAGAGATGAGACAAATCTTTAATTCATTCTTATGTCACCTCAAAGGCTTTGTTAGGCGGTGGAGGGCTTCTTCCTGTGGGATAATCGGGTCACTATATACACTGAATTCAATGCTGTCTCTTCTAGCGGGTCAGTTATTAACCTACATTTCTTCTTTCTCTGCCTGCATGATTTGGAAAGGATTACCAGCTTGCATCATGTCACAAAAGAGGGCATCGTCTGGAGCAGCAAGTACAGATTAAAGAGAAACATGCTCAGTGGGGACAGCTTCCAGGCCGTGTAATGAATAAAATTGGTTGTATGAAATGGTGACATTTTCTAGTTTTTTTTTTTTTTTACGACACAAATAATATTCAGACATTAAATTTAGGAAGGTGGCACACACTGAAATTAATGCAGGGGTCGCTAACATGTCGCTCGCAAGCTACCGGTAGCTCACAACCCCTTTCCAAGTAGCTTGCCAAGGGTTGATGAATCCTACATAAATTTGTAAACTTGATTAGTCAAATTAAGGGGTTGGGCGATCTTTCCAATAAATCATATCACGATCCTTTTAACACAAAATCACGATCCACAATCTGAATTGCAATCTATCTTTTCCCTGTTGCAGACACTCAAATTCATCAAGACCTCAGTAGCACTTTATTTTAAATATCAAACAAAGTTGAATTCAATTGTTCTCTCGTTCGCTAGCTAAGCGGAGTTCAGGACCACGAACTGAAGCTGGCGAGTGACTGAGGAAGACCCTTCCCTTCGGCCCGCTGTATCTCACTCGGATTCACGCTGATCAATTGGTACCGCAAGTGAACTCTGATACATAGTGAAATGAGAGTTGCAAAATCAACTGGAATGTTCAAGCAAACTATAGAAAAAAACCCGATCTAAATCTGTTTAGTTGTTTTCTAGTGAAAAGCGGACAGAAATACAGACAGACCGACATTGGATTTTATATCTATATATATAATTCACTGAGGGCACGCAAGACAGAGCCCTGCCCGCCAACTCTAACCCTCCTACCGTGTCATGGGATACGCACGACAGAGCCACGCATGCCAACTGTAACCGCCCTCCCGAGTCCAGCGTCGCACTCGAGGCACGCAACAACTCACCAAACACAGCCTCAGTCACTTTCTTCTGTGCAAAAGTCCTCATGAACCTCTGAGCCATGTTGACTTTACACCGCACGCAAGACAGAGAACCATGATCGCCAACTCACAGTGCTCTGTCCGCCAACTCTAACTAAGGGAGAGCAAGACAGAGCCCTGCCCGCCAACTCTAAGACCGTGGGATACGCACGCGTTTAGTGTATAAATGGATATAAATAATTGCATGTAAACGATTCAGCAAAATCTGTTGTATGTAAACGATACTGTTTAAAACGTTATGGTTTTTTCATCAGAAAACCCGGTTTCTATAAAGGAATATTTCGGACAAAATTAAATAAATAAATAAATGCGTAAATAAGTAAAAGTACTGTGAAATGTGAGCATAAATAAATAAATGTGTCATGAAATGACAGCATAAATAAATAAATGTGTCACGAAATGTTTTTTTGTTGCTTATTTATTTATTTATTTCATTTTGTCCATAACATTCCTGCAAAACGTCAAGAAATACGGCTTGAAATAAAACTGTCACTTTTACTTGTCAAAGTTTAGAGGATGGGCTCTAACACGCCCTCTAGTTACTGATTGGTGAATCGATAGCACAAGAATTAATTAGGAAAATGCTTACTACTGCCGATGAAATGGATTCTGCCGAAGATATTACGTATTTCAGAGATTGAATTGAAGATTTATCGAAAGAACTTACAATGTTGGCGGCCCTTTTAGACTCCGATATAGATGAAACTATTTTTGAAATTATCGAAGAACAGGTGGAACGGACTCGACTACACTCCAGTTCAGGTGACTCAGTTCCCTGCTCTGGACGTCCATCCTTTGCCAAGGATCAGAGCTGTAGAGTTGTTTGAAAAAGTAGCTGCAAATATGCACCTGACTTTATACTCGTAAAACAAGGGTCAAATACTCAGTTCAAAATATTAGTTGGCGCTGTTTTGGGCATTCCATGTCAAAGTACCTAAACTAATACAGCCGTTGCAGCTTACCGTATATTAAACTGGCTCATTCGCTTTGTGATCGTCTTCTCCGATACACCATATAGATCTGCAATCTGTCGTACTTTTAAACCGCATAACAGAAGGTGTTCTATTGACTCAGCTGGAATGTCAAAGGATGGACGTCCAGAGCAGGGAACTGAGTCACCTGAACTGGAGTGTAGTCGAGTCTGTTCCACCTGTTCTTCAATAATTTCAAAAATAGTTTAATATAAAAATTATATAAAAAAATTAAATAAAAATATATATCTACATATAAAATATATATATGTAGAACCCTCATCCTCATCTGAGTTCACCTCTGTTATAGCATGTCTTTATTTGAAAACAGCAGTGTCAGCACTTAAAACAACAACAAGCGACAAGCAAAACACGCAGCTCGCCAGCAGATAATCCAACTGCTTCTCCTTAGTGTGCGTTCAGCCACCGTAACCCCCTCCCCATTCACAGCGGCAGAGACACGAAGTAGCAAAAGGACAGCTGCTATACAGGCTTTGAAATGACAGCGAGACAAGCAGAACAGGCAGCTCGCCAACAGCAGAAAAACAGCAGATGATCTGACGGCATCTCCTTAGCGTGCGTTCAGCCGCACCCCCTTCACAACGTGAGCAGCGTTATACATCCTGCGAGAAAGATGTAACAATGCCTGGGGCCGGAAGTAAAGGACAAGTATTGTTTTTACAAAAGTTTTAAAGTAAAAGTGAAAATAATGTATATGTAATAATTCCCATGATGTATGTATGTATATACCTATCCCAGCTTCTTTTACTATTTTAAATTCTAGAAGAAAGGCGCACTTGTTTTGTTATATCTGTGTCTTTTGTGAAAGTGTTTATTTGTTATTTGGACTTAAGTCTTCACACATTATACATTTCACATCAGCATTTTTAGAAGTAGAACATGAAAAAAGTTTCTGTTCTAATTATGTATTCAACATTTCTTGCTTCACATTTCCTATCATCCAACATTTACACAGGTCATTGTAGACACGGAACACACATGAAATGTATGTATTCCAAATAACGATATATTATTTACCTTCTACATTTTAAGGTATCTCACACCACGATAAACAGACTTGAGCTGGGAGAACTTTGTTTAGGACTAAAGCTGTGTTGGTGGGGTATGGGATAGCAGGCTGCCTGCTGCTGGTGCTGATCAGTACATTTACAAAACAAAAGACACTGCTGAGGAGGTGCCAGGGAATTTAAGGTGGCCCAGGATTACGAGTTTTTTCATAGGCTTCTAGTGTTGATACTGTACATTGTGATGGATGGCCGGAGGTTCAGTCCGGCTGGGACGTCCCAGAATGGGAAGAAGGGAAAAGAGCAGCCTTTTCGGGACACTATGTTAGGTGGTAGCTCCCCTGGAAGATAATGGTTCCCCGGATTCCCTCAGGGCATCCTGGGACATGGAGTCTGTTTCTTCAGCCCTGTTGGGTGCCATGGGTGCCGCCAGGGGGAGCTCACAAAGAACCCGGGGACTCCTATGGTTACTATGACCCGGAAGTACTTTAGCTATTTGAGAACTAGAAGAGAAGAAGGAGTACTTCCAGGTCATGGACTATAAAAAGGACTATGGGAAACCTAGCAAGGAGAGCCGGAGTTGGGTGGTAGAGTGACGGAGCTGCTGGATGGAGAGGAGGATTGTGATTATTGATTATTGATTATTGAATTGTGGAGTGTGTGGTGCTTTGTGCACTTTATTTAAGAAAAATATGAAAGGATTATTCTTGGTGTTTTTAAACGTGTGTCCTGGACGTCTGTCAGGTGGGTTCCACGGGGCAACAGCGCCTCTAGCGTCCACAATATTTAGTTTTTTTTTTTTAGAGAACAAAGCTAAAATTCAAAACCGGGACTGCTGGATTTGTGTTTCAATCTCTGATTCCAATCAGTGATCGTTGATAACTCTTTCACCTTGAATGTGATATGACAGCAGGCGGTCTTGCAGCAGAAGTGGCAAACTAGAAGCTGATAAGATTTTATCAGTGTCAATTCCTTAAGGATTCTCATTTATTTATTTGAGTGCTGAATGTTTTTCTTATCATTTACTTGATTATGTAAAGTATATCTTGTTTTTAGCACCCTGAAATTCTGCCCAGAATCCCATATTAAAAAGAATACAAAATATGAACTTGATAGACCAGAATTTATTTACTTTTTTCTTGCCCAATATTGACCTTGTTTAGTTTTTAGAAACCACACCATGCTTAACACATGTTGGGAGAGTGCAGATTTTAAACTTATTTGCCTAATGGGTAACCAGTACAATGCACTGGCTTTTCCCTCCTTTGTGTTGAGGACTGGAGTGCCGCTGGTGTAATGCGTACTACCTGAAAATGACCTATGCATGGCGGCTGTTGGTTTGTTACTCGTCCGTTTCAGCTGTGTCCAGATTGGTTAAATGTTCGATGCAAATATTTATTTGGACACCCTGTGCTAAATGATTATTTTAATGTTCATATGGGATCATAACTGGATAATGTAGAAGATCAGCCCGGCTACAGGCAGACACACAGACCAACAATGCCCAGAACACACACGTTTATTTCTTTAAATGTTCTGCACACAACACAGTGCTCCAATATGCTCACACTCAGTCCTTTCTTCAGACCTACACTCCTCACTCGCAAGCTCCGTCTAATTCCACCCGACTCCGGCTCCCTTGCTGGAGTGAGGCAGCCTCTTTTATACTGCACCCAGGTGCTCCTTGATCAAGTTCCGGCAGCACCTTCAGGTGTGGCAGAAGTGCTGCAAGGGAATCCGGTTCCTCTACTGGTTGCACTTCCAGGTGTTGCAGAAGTGCTGTAAACCATGGCTTCCGGAACTGTCCATGTGCCCCCTGGTGGTGGCCAAGGGCCCGTGCAGGGTGGAGCTTCTAAGCTCCAGTCTCGTGGCCCCGATGTAAACCGGGGGGCTGCCCTCTCCTGTCCCGGGGGAGGTACTGCTGGTGATATGTCCACTCCCCCGGTCCTCTCCTCAAAAGGGCGTCGTCCCCAGCCGTCTATCACAATAAATAAATTACTGAGATTGGAGTAATTTTTGTTCATTTTGTATTCATTTGTTTATAATATTGTTAACTTTTGTTAAATATTTGCCTTTTTTGCATATAATTAGAAATTACTTCAATGAATCTATTCTTTTGTTATGTTCCATGTATTTTATGGGTAGTTCCTAAAGAGGCGGAGCTACCAGTCCTTCACCATCAAGGGACTCATGCATTTAAATCCTGAGGAAACCCGCAGTCTCTTGTGGTTCATTGAATGTGCCGGCGTTGTAAGTTTTGTTGCATTTCTGATTAACATTATATCTTTATGGATATGTGGATATTTGACCTCTTTGCTTTGTTTTTTCAAATATGATTGTGTAGTGGGACTTGGTTTACTGCAGGACTGACATTTTGGGCAGCTCCTTTTGCACTCCACAGAGTGTTCATTCTGCAGAGTTTTTTTGTGTAAAAAAATCTTTTTTTCGTCTTCATCTGCCCTTTATATATTTATAAGTCGAAGGTTGACAAATCTGGGCAACACGGTGGCGCAGTGGGTAGCGCTGACGCCTTGCAGTTAGGAGACTCGGGGTCGCTTCCTGGGTCCTCTCTGTGTGGAGTTTGTATGTTCTCCCCGTGTCCTCCCACAGTCCAAAGACATGCAGGTTAGGTGCTTTGGTGATCCTAAATTGTCCAGTGTGTGTGCTTGGTGTGTGTGTGTGTGTGTGTGTGTGCCCTGTATTGGGTTGGCGCCTTGCCCGGGGATTTGTTCCTGCCTTGTGCCCTGTGTTGGCTGGAATTGCCTCCAGCAGACCCCGGTGACCCTGTGTTAGGATATAGCGGGTTGGATAATGGATGGTTGGAGGTTGACAAAATGACTTTATGCTGAATTTTGGTCATGCATGCTCCACCATTTTGTGCATTGTGTTATGGCTGTATTGTTGTCAGTAACAACAGCTATTGCTCGACAAGTGACACCAGGGGTCATTTGACATGTATTGAGTGAATCGATCACATTTTATGCACATGAGAAGCCTTTCCAAGATACTTGTCGGCCTTTCACTTGTGTTGGAATAGTTAAATGTGTGGGCATTTCTTTTTGTATGAAATCTCTTAACATGTTCTCGTGTTATAAATCTATCCAAATCAAAAATGTGTTAATATTTTATATAGCCGTTGTGGACTATGGCCGGTCCATTCATCCCGGCCAATACGCCCAGGCAGCCAGGTGGAGCCCTCCCTGCAGCATGGAGGTGCCCCGAATGCCAGCAGGGAATTATGGACAATTGAGTTTTTATCCACAGCCCTGCTAGATACTATGGGGGCCGCTAGAAGGCGCTGCAGGGAGGAACAACGCTGGTTTTCCCTACAACCCGGAAGTGCGTCCTAGTCGCATGGGCAGAGGAAATGACGTGCTTCCGGGTTGAAGAAGAAGAGTTTTTATCTGACCCGAAAGTCTTGCCAGTCACATGGACAGAGAGAGAAAACACTTCCGGGTCACGGACTATTGAAAGAACTGTGGGAGATCCCAGCGTTGAGCTGAGTCGGGAGAAAGGGTGGCAACGCGTCTGGGAGAGTGGAGGATTTGTATTGTAGTAACTATTGTAATTGTTTATGAGTATTGTGGAGTGTAGGGTGCTTTGTGCACAGTATTGGACTTTTATCTGGTGTCTGGTGTCTGATCTGAGGGTTCAAGGGGACGACAGCGCCCCCTATCTGTCACACCGTAATGAAAAAATCTTTTACAATTATTTTCGTTTTAGTCACCTAACTCAGTAGTACATGTCCCTTCCTTTACCTGTATAAGCTGTTCAAAAACCTGTCAAGACAGTTATGTGAATTGTCTGCCTGCAATTTGGAATTTATTAAAGTTCTTACAGACAGACACTTGTAAAAGTAAGAAAGAAAGCCCCGATTTCCTTTTAGTCTGAAAACTTAGTAAATATGTCTGTTGTTCTCTTTGCTTTCTTGGTGTGAAGAGAAAGAATTTTGTCTTTTCATTATTTCATGTTTATGGATATCAAGATAGCAGAGTGGTTAATGGAGCTTCTTTATAGATCGAGTATCTGTGGTTCAAATAGTTGGTTCAGTCATGAGTCCTATGGATTCTACACAGTCTTCTGTGTTTTAGTGGATTTTCTTCTGGGTGTTCTAATGTTCCTCCAAGACTTGCAGGCTAAGTTTAATAGAGACTTCAAATGAGAGTGAATGGTCAGTGCTGTTGGATAGACTTCTGTCCCCGGCTACGTGAATTAATCAGGGTTGACAATGTCTGGATGTTGTTCTTGTTTAGCTTCAATGTATTCCAAGTGCGTTTACTCTGAATCTGGATTAAGATTCTATCTCTTTCAAGAAGTGATCCTACATTTTCTTTTCTGTCAGCAATTGTACTCAAAAACGAATGTTTTACGTTCTACTTCAATTGATCGTATTTGCTTTTCAGCAATTGTATTTCTATCATTCCGCCATGTTTTATGTTAAAGCCTGCACCTTTTTTACATATCAGTTTTAATCTTTAAGCATTTTAAATTCTGGCAACTATTAAAGAGGTCTTACTCTTACTGATACATTCAGTGGTTTATATAATTTCAGCAGATGCAATCATGTGACAAAGTAAGTACACCATATTTACGTATTTGGAGATATCAAGATATGATCTGTCATTAAACAGTATTGTGGGGTATAAAATCTGTACATTTTGGTTAGGGCCTCAGAGAGCTCTTTTGATTTTGGCATGGTGATAACACAAAAAAAAGAGCAAACCAAAGTTAATGTCAGACAAGGTCCTCTCTTATTACAGTGCATCTGGAAAGTATTCACAGCGCATCACTTTTTCCACATTTTGTTATGTCACAGCCTTATTCCAAAATGGATTAAATTCATTTTTTCCCTCAGAATTCTACACACAACACCCCATAATGGCAACGTGAAAAAATTTACTTGAGGTTTTTGCAAATTTATTAGAAATAAAAAAATTGAGAAATCACATGTACATAAGTATTCACAGCCTTTGCTCAATACTTTGGCAGCAATTCCAGCCTCAAGTCTTTCTGAATGTGATGCCACAAGCTTGGCACACCTATCCTTGGCCAGTTTGGCCCATTCCTCTTTGCAGCACCTCTCAAGCTCCATCAGGTTGGATGAGAAGCGTCGGTGCACAGCCATTTTAAGATCTCTCCAGAGATGTTCAATCAGATTCAAGTCTGGGCTCTGGCTGGGCCACTCAAGGACATTCACAGAGTTGTCCTGAAGCCACTCCTTTGATATCTTGGCTGTGTGCTTAGGGTCGTTGTCCTGCTGAAAGATGAACCGTCGCCCCAGTCTGAGGTCAAGAGCGCTCTGGAGCAGGTTTTCATCCAGGATGTCTCTGTACATTGCTGCAGTCATCTTTCCCTTTATCCTGACTAGTCTCCCAGTTCCATTCCCACAGCATGATGCTGCCACCACCATGCTTCACTGTAGGGATGGTATTGGCCTGGTGATGAGCGGTGCCTGGTTTCCTCCAAACGTGACGCCTGGCATTCACACCAAAGAGTTCAATCTTTGTCTCATCAGACCAGAGAATTTTGTTTCTCATGGTCTGAGAGTCCTTCAGGTGCCTTTTGGCAAACTCCAGGCGGGCTGCCATGTGCCTTTTACTAAGGAGTGGCTTCCGTCTGGCCACTCTACCATACAGGCCTGATTGGTGGATTGCTGCAGAGATGGTTGTCCTTCTGGAAGGTTCTCCTCTCTCCACAGAGGACCTCTGAAGCTCTGACAGAGTGACCATTGGGTTCTTGGTCACCTCCCTGACTAAGGCCCTTCTCCCCCGATCGCTCAGTTTAGATGGCCTGCCAGCTCTAGGAAGAGTCCTGGTGGTTTCAAACTTCTTCCACTTACGGATGATGGAGGCCACTGTGCTCATTGGGACCTTCAAAGCAGCAGACATTTTTCTGTAACCTTCCCCAGATTTGTGCCTCAAGACAATCCTGTCTCGGAGGTCTACAGACAATTCCTTTGACTTCATGCTTGGTTTGTGCTCTGACATGAACTGTCAACTGTGGGACCTTCTATAGACAGGTGTGTGCCTTTCCAAATCATGTCACATCAACTGAATTTACCACAGGTGGACTCCAATGAAGCTGCAGAAACATCTCAAGGATGATCAGGGGAAACAGGATGCACCGGAGCTCAAATTGGAGCTTCATGGCAATGGCTGTGAATACTTATGTAGATGGGATTTCTCAATTTTTTTATTTTGAATAAACTTGCAAAAAATCTCAAGTAAACCTTTTTCACGTGTTCATTATGGGGTGTTGTGTGTAGAATTCTGAGGAAAAAATGAATTTAATCCATTTTGGAATAAGGCTGTAACATAACAAAATATGGAAAAAGTGATGCACTGTGAATGCTTTCCGGATGCACTGTATGTGCTAACAAATTGCAGTTAATATGTTGCAGATTATTCTAATTTGAGGGTGTGATAAATGAAGGGGTGGAGTTTATTTTTCCATAAGTGAAATTTGCATTTATTTTTATTAAAATTATACAGTGGGCTAGAAAATGTAAATGTAGCATGATAGTTGTTATATCACCCTTATTCATAGATGCTATTTAATGAAGATCAAATTTTGATGTCAGAAAACCAATGACTCTACCCAACTATAAAATAATCGACCAGTCTCTGAAATGTGTCCTCCACTACAGTCTGACATAAGTTTAAATAAATAGTATGTTATGTTTTCTCAAAAAATGTAGACACAGATACTGAAAATTACAGTGATTGAAACAATGAAAAAGAAAAAGCACGTGCCTGTTTTCAGTGGTGTGAACCTTAGTTGTAAAAAACAAAAAAAAAGTTGGTTATTTATAACTGTTTAAATGTTAAATTGAAACATCATTGTGGTGGGTTGGCACCCTGCCCAGGATTGGTTCCTGCCTTGTGCCCTGTGTTGGCTGGGATTGGCTCTAGCAGACCCCCGCGACCCAGTGTTCGGATTCGGCGGGTTGGAAGATGGATGGATGGATGAAACATCATACACTTAATGTAATTCTTTTCATTCTTGTTTCTCCAAGGGAAACTAATACTGAACACGCCATCAATACTGGTACAATATGAATTGGTAATCAGATATCTTTGCTAGTCACATACAGTGGTGTGATAAACTATTTGCCCCCTTCCTGATTTCTTATTCTTTTGCATGTTTGTCACACAAAATGTTTCTGATCATCAAACACATTTAACCATTAGTCAAATATAACACAAGTAAACACAAAATGCAGTTTTTAAATGATGTTTTTTATTATTTAGGAGAAAAAATCCAAACCTACATGGCCCTGTGTGAAAAGTAATTGCCCCTTGTTAAAAAATCACCTAACTGTGGTGTATCACACCTGAGTTCAATTTCCGTAGCCACCCCCAGGCCTGATTACTGCCACACCTGTTTCAATCCAGAAATCACTTCAATAGGAGCTGCCTGACACAGAGAAGTAGACCAAAGGCACCTCAAAAGCTAGACATCATGCCAAGATCCAAAGAAATTCAGGAACAAATGAGAACAGAAGTAATTGAGATCTATCAGTCTGGTAAAGGTTATAAAGCCATTTCTAAAGCTTTGGGACTCCAGCAAACCACAGTGAGAGCCATTATCCACAAATGGCAAAAACATGGAACAGTGGTGAACCTTCCCAGGAGTGGCCGGCCGACCAAAATTACCCCAAGAGCGCAGAGACGACTCATCCGAGAGGTCACAAAAGACCCCAGGACAACGTCTAAAGAACTGCAGGCCTCACTTGCCTCAATTAAGGTCAGTGTTCACGACTCCACCATAAGAAAGAGACTGGGCAAAACGGCCTGCATGGCAGATTTCCAAGACGCAAACCACTGTTAAGCAAAAGAACATTAGGGCTCGTCTCAATTTTGCTAAGAAACATCTCAATGATTGCCAAGACTTTTGGGAAAATACCTTGTGGACTGATGAGACAAAAGTTGAACTTTTGGAAGGCAAATGTCCCGTTACATCTGGCGAAAAGGAACACAGCATTTCAGAAAAGAACATCATACCAACAGTAAAATATGGTGGTGGTAGTGTGATGGTCTGGGGTTGTTTTGCTGCTTCAGGACCTGGAAGGCTTGCTGTGATAGATGGAACCATGAATTCTACTGCCTACCAAAAAATCCTGAAGGAGAATGTCCGGCCATCTGTTCGTCAACTCAAGCTGAAGCGATCTTGGGTGCTGCAACAGGACAATGACCCAAAACACACCAGCAAATCCACCTCTGAATGGCTGAAGAAAAACAAAATGAAGACTTTGGAGTGGCCTAGTCAAAGTCCTGACCTGAATCCAATTGAGATGCTATGGCATGACCTTAAAAAGGCGGTTCATGCTAGAAAACCCTCAAATAAAGCTGAATTACAACAATTCTGCAAAGACGAGTGGGCCAAAATTCCTCCAGAGCTGTAAAGACTCATTGCAAGTTATCGCAAACGCTTCATTGCAGTTATTGCTGCTAAGGGTGGCCCAACCAGTTATTAGGTTCAGGGGGCAATTACTTTTTCACACAGGGCCATGTAGGTTTGAATTTTTTTTTTCTCCCTAAATAATAAAAACCATCATTTAAAAACTGCATTTTGTGTTTACTTGTGTTATATTTGACTAATGGTTAAATGTGTTTGATGATCAGAAACATTTTGTGTGACAAACATGCAAAAGAATAAGAAATCAGGAAGGGGGCAAATAGTTTTTCACACCACTGTATCAATATTGATGTTGGTCTGACAAATCCACATCAGTTGGCCGCTACTTTGAACTCTTGCTTTGTTTTTCTTTTTATATCTTGTTCTCTATCTCTCTTCCACTCACATCTCCCAGTGCTTAAGAAATGTAACCTCCTTTACAAAACCAGATCAGATTTTAGCTGATGAGAAACTGAAATTTCTCATCACTGAATAAAAGTCAAGTTCGCTGAACACCAGGGAAGATAAATGAAATCACTTTTAATAATGTATGCATGTTAAGCTATAAAGAAATTGAGCTCCTTAAAGACTGTCTTCACCTCATTTAGGCAGATTAATGGCTCTATCAAGTAGTTACTTGTCTTGCAGTTCTTGCTAGCCTGCTAAATGCGGGAGTTTCATTGTCTTTATGTAGCACCATTCAAGTATAAAGACTAAAAGAAACAAATAATAATTTGTCAGTCGCATGCAGAGTGACATCAGTCTAACCTAAACCCCTCTTTAAGAAAGTAAGGATTTTTTAATTGGTACCGGGGACGTGTGAATAATGTGCTACCAGACCATGCCATTATCAACTGATAACTGAGTGAAAACATTATATCTGCATTGGATTGAGAGCCAAGATTATCTCTGATATGTCAAACTGATGTCCGAACACTGAGTGAAATCTTGGTGTTGTGATGTTTTTTCACAAATAATAATGGCAACAACAAAACGTTTGTATGTACCACTTGTCTGTGGTCAGAATCCACAAACTGGGCACTTCAGTAGACTCTGCAGTTTTGCAACAGCCTCCAGCATCTGCCCATGAGGATGTGATTGTTCTTCTTCACTGCACCACCAGCATCGGAGTACCAAGTCCAACGATGTGGCTCAGGGCGCTGCTTGTTGTTGCTACTCTGAAGCTCCAACTTAGGTCCAGTAGGCTACCACCAACTAGAAAAATGAGGCTGGAGTTGGAGTCAGACTCCAAGACCAGGCTGTTTCTAATGAGTTTGAACGCAGTTTGTGTGAGGAGCTTGCGGATTTGGGTGCGACTGCTGATCCTAATGTGATGTGAGAGACCACCCATGACAAGACGCTGAAGGTTGCTTAGGGTTGTGTTACTGGTGTTACCCAGAAGGAGGTGTTTCATCTCACAGGGCACCCTGGATATTATTGAGATGAGTCGCAGCGCACGGCTTGGTCTGTACCGGGAACTGAGAAGGACGGCTGTGAGGGCTCTGAGGGCGGATAAGGAGGCATTTGTTAGAGGAATCTGTGAACAAGTGACACACCAATTGTGGTCTAGTGACCCACGTCTTGCTTACAGAGGAATCAAACCATTACGCACATCCGAATCTGTTCCTCGGAGAATCGCAGTCAGGGTGGCTGATGGAACGGTTCTTACGGATGACACTGCAGTTGTGACCCACTGGGCTGGCTACCTTAAGCAGCTGTTCAAAGCTGATCCTCCAGCACAGGATATCTCTAGGTCCACTGTTTTTGATGGTGATCCTCCAATTAGCTGTGAACCACCACTGAGATTGCACAGGTGGTGAACCAGCTGAGGGTAGGGAAGGCTGCAGGGATCTGTGGTATCTGGGGTGAACTTCTCCAGACTGGCATCATCCCAACTGACCGGAAAACGGGACTTGTCGTCTCTATCTGGAAAGGGAAGGGTGATCGTCTGGATTGCAGATAACACTGCTCTCGGTGCCAGGTAAGGTCCTTGCTAGGGTTGTCCAGAATAGGATCCGTGATCACTTCCTCACCTATCAGCGACCGGAATAGTCTGGCTTTACACCTAAGAAGTCTACCATCGACAGCATCCTGAGGGTTCTCATGGTGCACAAACGCTAATATCAGCAGAGTTTCTTTGCAGCCTTTGTCGATTTTCGTAAAGCATTTGACTCAGTTGATCGAGCTGCCCTGAGGGAAATCCTGAGGGTTCACGGGATCACCTCAAGGTTGCTGGATATCATCGCCAGCCTGTATACTGGTACTGTGACTGTTGTGCAGAGTGGAGGCAGGACTTCTGCGTGTTTCCCAGTTGATTCTGCGGTTCATCGGGGGTGTGTTCTGCTCCTACTCTGTTCAATGCATGTATGGACTGGGTGTTGGGCAAGGTCGTGGGGTCCAGCAGCTGTGGAGCATCTGTTGGTGAAGAAAGGTTCACGGATCTTGACTTTGCTGATGATGCTGTGATCTTCGCAGAGTCAATGGAGGCTCAGATCAGGGTCCTCAAGAGACTGAGTGAGGAGTCTGAGTATCTCGGCTTGTGAGTGTCCTGATAAAAACCAACATCCATCCCTTTAATGACCTCTTGGGCACGGCCATCAGCAGTGTGTCTGTCTGTGGAGAGAAGAGGTTTACTTACCTCGGTAGTGACATTCATGTCTCTGGTGACTCTTCCTATGAAGTTAGTAGATGGATTGGGAGAGCACGGTGGGGTCATGAGGTCGCTGGAAAAGGGTGTATGGCTCTCCCAATATCTGCAAAAAGACAATAGTCCAAGTCTTTAGAGTCATGGTGCTTCCTGTCTTGCTATATGGTTGCGAGACACGGACATTATCCAATGACCTGAGATGAAGACTGGATTCCTTGGGTACCGTTGGTTTGACTTTGTGTTGCTCATGGAGTCCCAAATGAGGCACATTACCTGCATTGTGAGGGAGCCTCATTTACGGCACTATACGGCCATGTGGTGCGAATCCCTGAGGGTGATCCGGCTTGTAGGATCCTCATTGTTGAAGACCCGAGTGGCTGGACCAGGTAACACCTGGCTGCGGCAGATAGAGGGTCATTTCCATAGAGTAGGACTGGACCGTGTGTCTGCCTGGGGGGTTGCCAACCGGGATGCTGAGCTGTTTCCATGTGTGGTGGGTGCGGCAATGCGTTGTACCAGTGTATGCTCCCTGATCTGACCTGTATTGGGCCTCTAAAGATAACTTGACGTTAACAGTTTAAATGTATTAGTGTTTTCCAAAACTATCCAAAGATAATTTATTATGCACAGGGCTTGATGTTTGAATATAATAATTTCCATCCATCCATTATCCAACCTGCTATATCCTAACTACAGGGTCACGGGCGTCTGCCGGAGCCAATTCCAGCCAACACAGGGCGCAAGGTAGAAAACAAACCCCGGGGATGGTGCACACATAGGCTCTATTCAATAAGGGCGCGGACAAAAGGGCGACTTCCGTTGAGCGCGGCGAATAAAGGCGTTCGTAGATAATTGAGTTCAAATGGCTCTAGAATATGTGAAGAGCAACAAAGGTGCAGATCTACTCGTAGTCGAAGGCCACAAATTCAGAAAGGAGAAAACTATCAACGGGAAACACATCTGGAAATGCACTGAACATAGGATTGGAAAATGTTCGTCTCGCTGTCATACCAAAAATGGATTATTCGTCAAGAGACCATCTACGCACAACCATGTTCCAGATGTGGCAAAGATCGAAACAAGGAAAGCAATAGTGGACATCAAACAACGAGCAACTTCTTCTACTGACAGACCGCAGGAACTTGTGGCTACAGCAACCCAAGGTCTGTCATCAGTGGTCGTTGGACAACTTCCTGTTTTTCGTCACCTTAAACAAACTGTCCGTTGCGTTCGGCGTGTCAATGAGGCACCAATGTCAAGCCCAACTAGTCTGGACGACTTGACTATACCAGCTAAATATTCTTTATTTCTTCGATATGACAGTGGACCAGGAAACCAGCAATTCTTAGTCTTTTCAACGCAGGGGAATCTGCAGGTCCTTGCCGAATGTGAAGCCTGGTTATGCGACGGAACTTTCAAATCTGCACCTCATTTGTTCCAGCAAATGTACACGATTCATGGGATAAAGTACAAAACAACATTTCCTCTTGTTTACGTGCTCATGAGTGACAAGAGTTCAAGTAGTTGCATTCGAGTACTTACTGAACTGAAAAACATCTACGAGGTGTGGCAGAAAAGTAATGAGACTGATTTTTTATTTTTTTCAAACATCAATGTTATCCCCTTCAAAGTACTTCCCTTGGGCAGCTACACACCGATGGAGACGTTGTTCCCACTGTTGGTAGCAGCGCTGGAAGTCTTCAACCGGTATGGTCTTCAGCATGTCCGTTACACTCTTTTGGATGTTTTCTAAAGTCCGAAATGACGCCCTTTGAGGACATTTTTCAGTTTAGGAAAAAGGAAAAAGTCACACAGACTGAGGTCAGGTGAATAAGGGGGCTGGGGAACCACAGGAATGCCTTTTGAGGTCAAAAAGTCTGTTATGGAGAGGGCAGTGTGACATGGGGCGTTGTCATGATGGAGCGTCCATTTGTCTGCAATGTCTGGTCTCACGCGAATGACCCTTTTTCTGAGCCTTTCAAGGACGTCTTTATAAAAAACTTGGTTGACAGTTTGTCCTGGAGGAACAAATTCTTTGTGGACGATTTCCCTTTTGTCAAAAAAACAAATCAGCATTGATTTGATCTTCGATTTGCTCATTCGAGCTTTCTTTGGTCGAGGAGAGTTTGCAGTGTGCCACTCCTGACTTTGCCTCTTGGTCTCAGGATCGTATTCAAAAATCCATGATTCATCACCTGTGATCACACGACTAAAGAAATCTTGCTCATTAGCGATTCTGTCAAGAAGATCAAGACACTTGTTTTTTCGATTGTCCTTCTGCTCAATTATGAGGTTTTTCGTGCACCATTTTGGCACAGGCATGTGCAAACGTTCAGTCAAAATTTGATGAACGGTAAATCTGTTCAAATTTAATTCTTAATGTTAAACGACGGTCTGATCTCACAAGAGTGTTCACACGTTCGATGTTTTCATTGGTTTTCGAAGTTGAAGGCCTCCCTGAAAAACTTGAGCTCGGGATAAAGAATGTTCCCCATAGGCCTGTTTTAACTTTTCAAACGTCACACTTGCCGATTCTCCAAGCTTAACACAAAATTTAATGGCACAACGTTGCTCCAAATTCCGAAACAACCAAAAACACAACTTCGCTAATAGCAGTCACAAAAATCACGTAGTTAACGGAAGGAGTCGAAACTCGCACTGAGCTATGGGAGGGTACTGAATCACGGGCTCTATCAAGGACAACAGCGCAGCGTTGCCAGA
The DNA here is from genome assembly GCF_016835505.1 of Polypterus senegalus. Classification (NCBI taxonomy): domain Eukaryota; kingdom Metazoa; phylum Chordata; class Cladistia; order Polypteriformes; family Polypteridae; genus Polypterus; species Polypterus senegalus. The sequence continues at coordinate 316,314,078 of NC_053154.1, forward strand.
TCGCTTGCAGTGTTGCCAGTCTCATTACTTTTCTGCCACACCTCGTATCATTGCCTTTATCTAATACATTTTCTGTAATAATTTTGTTGCGTTTGCCTTTATTCGCTGCGCCCAATTGAGGTCGCCCTTTTGAAGCTCGCCTTTATTTACGCGCCCTTATTGAAGGAATACCGCACACATACACACACACACATCAAGCACAAACTAGGGACAATTTAGGATCGCCAGTGCACCTAACCTGCATGTCTAATAACTTTGAAGCTCGTGTCTGTCTCCTCTTTAATCTTCTTCTGCAGTATTAGGAGCTCTAGTAAGAAGTTTTATCAGTCAATCCATTTTGTCAACCTGCGTCTACTTTTTACAGTTACAGGGAGTTGCACAGGAAGCATGGACTGGAATGCCAGTCCATGACGGGTTAAGTTCACATGCATGTTAACACTGCGTCAGTTTAAAAGCAACAGTTGACTTAATCTGCACATCTTTGAGATGTGTGCAGATGCTGTTTATAATATATTTCATTGATATTCAACCAATTAATTGCAATGATTTATTATCCGATAAAGTATTTAATCCTGCATCCATCCATACAACCATCATCTTCTGTATGTATTTGGACACTTTGTTATGGATGTGGTGAGATGGGACGTGTAGATGATGGGTGTAACAGAACAAGATACAGAGGAGAAAAAGATATGGAACAAGATGATCCGCTGTGGCGACCCCTAACGGGAGCAACTGAAAGTAACAGAAGAAGTTAAGGATCTTATGCGTAGCTCAAGCAGAACTCTAAAGATTTTGCTGTTCTTGCCTTGCCATTTTATCTGCCACTCGCAGCTGGGTCCTCAGTGATCTGAAAAGATTTTAATATCATTATATGTACCAGTGGGAGCAAAAGTAGTAGAAATGAGGACAAAAAAAAAGGGAAAACTGGCTGCCAGTGGTGACTGGTAAGCATTGAGATTTGCATAATGAATTAATTGCAATTATTGAAGGGGCTGCCACAGTTAACTCTGTCTCTTGTTGTGCTAAATTTCACTCTAACGTTTGCATCCAGGAATTCCACTCCAAATGAGCCTGATATGAATTAAAGCAATACGATCGTGCTTTGTCTTATACTGTGTGCTGTTATTTGCAGGTAGCTCCCCACTTTCTTTATTTGTTTTGCTGAAAAACAAAACCATTTAGATATTTCTCTTTTCCTTCGTTGACTTGGACATTATACAAAATTCATATTTTTTTTTAATTTGTTTTTTTTTTACTGGCAGTGTATTTATTAAGTTGGCTGATTAATCAATTAATTAGCCTTTATTTATTATAACACTGTGTAACGGCGGAACCCCTTTTCCCAGACTGGCTACTACACTACCAAGTCTTTTGATTCAATCAACATTTATTTATATAGCACATATTCATACAAAAAAAATGTAGCTCAAAGTGCTTTACAAAATGAATAGAAAAATAGAAGACACAATAAAAAATAAACATAAGTCAACATTAATTAACATAGAATAAGTAAGGTCCGATGGCCAGGGTGGACAGAAAAAAACAAAAAAAAAAACTCCAAAGGCTGGAGAAAAAAATAAAATCTGTAGGGGTTCCAGACCACGAGACCACCCAGTCCCCTCTGGGCAATCTACCTAACATAAGTCAAACAGTCCTCTTTGTATTTAGGGTTTTCATGGAAGGACCTGATGATGATGATGGTTACGTAGACTTCTGGCTTTCAGTCCATCAATGTTGGAGCATCATGATGCTTTGAGTAGGGGGTGGTGGCGCAGGCTAGCCTGAAGACTATCATAGACGATAACAAACCGTACTCCTTACAGGCTGTCCTTTCCCCCCCCCCAACACTACGAAATAACAAGCAAATAGCAGACAGAAATATAAAATCAAATGTGGATGTATTGGAAGTGATAAGTATATATACACACTTTTTATCTTGGTAGAGTAATACATATTGCTCTACTTTCCCCTATTGTATTATTCATATGCAGCCTTAGAATGCCTAATCTCACAGATTTACCACTGTTTATAAGATATTATTTTATATAACTTCTCCCCACCTTCCCTTCTATATCTATAACCTCAGGCAATTAGATGTAGTAAAAAGACAAGCAGGAGTTAAGTTACACATAAAATAATGTATTACTGATAATATTCATAAATAATAAAATGCAAAGTACATTTGAATATTGGCAACCATACAACCTGATAAAATGGTGATGTGTAATTCAGGTGGCACACAGACTTGTAGTTACTTAAAATGTCTTTAGTTAAGGCATCGTTGGTGCTCAGCTTTCAGCCACATGTCTGTTCAATAGGGCTGCTGAGCTGTGCTCTTCATTGTGTTGTCTTCATCATCACAGGTTAGCAAGAGAGATGCTTCTTCATCATATGTGGGTCAGAGAGAGAGAATGTGGTTAAGCACATACATTTATAGATGTTCTCTCCAATTTCTAGAACCAATAGGACATCATGGTACTTAAAGGCCTCTGAGACAATCCAATTCCAAACAGCCATACCTCAGACCAATGGGTGAAATAGAACATCTTATCTCCTGCGCCCCCAAGACCATATATTACGCTAACCTGGCTTTGTGTGGGAGATGGGAGAAAAGACTTTAGCAAAGAAATCCTCATCAAACTGGTTTGAGATACATCCCCCAAATCCTGTCGTAAAATTACAAAGAAAAGTCGTAAAACATATAAACAAGAATGCCTCTCACCAAGGTACCTCTAAATTACATTGGTTTGCCTAAATTACAAATAAAGACATACAAAACATTTATCAAGTTATATGCAAAATCCCACATCACAACACGCACGAAGACAGACAAATATTAAATAATATGTAAGTGCACACAAACCACCACTATCCCAATGTCACCCAATGTTCATATCTATCTATCTATTATAGTGCCTTTCATATCTATCTATCTATCTATCTATCTATCTATCTATCTATCTATCTATTATAGTGCCTTTCATATCTATCTATCTATCTATCTATCTATCTATCTATCTATCTATTATAGTGCCTTTCATATCTATCTATCTATCTATCTATCTGTTATAGTGCCTTTAATATCTATCAATCTATTATAGTGCCTTTCATATCTATCTATCTATCTATCTATCTATCTATCTACGCAATGACATTCCATTAACGCACAAGTCATCTGTGATGCTGCAATGAGACTGACAAACGTCATGGCGTGGTGGCCTGAGTCAACATATGATTCATTTATTTTGAGGCAAAGTAGCTTTGACAGATGTGATAACCACAACGACATTTATTTCTATAGCACATTTTCATACAGATAACGTAGCTCAAAGTGCATCACATGATGAAGAAAACAGAAATAAAAGACAAAATAAGAATTAGAATAAGACAACACTAATTAACATAAAATAAGAGTAAGGTCCGATGGCCAGGGAGGACAGAAAAACAAAAAAAAAAAAAACTCCAGACAGCTGGAGAGAAAAAATAAAATCTGCAGGGGTTCAAAGGCCACGAGACCACCCGGTCCCCTCTCAGCATTCTACCTAACATCAATGAAACAGTCCTCTTTGTGTTTAGGGTTCTCATGGAAGGACTTGATGATGATGGTCACGTAGACTTCTGGCTTTTAATCCATCAATGTAGGAACATCACGGTGCTTTGATTAGGTGGTGATGGCGCAGATCACAACAACACGGAAAACCGGGAAAAGAAACAGAAGAGAGAGTAGGGGTCAGTACAGATTTTAGAGCCACCATGAATAGTTATGATAATGAATTGGATATACAGAGTATCAGGATTAGATGAAGGTGAAGTTATCAGAAGGCCACGTTACAGTGATGTGTTTTCAGCAGTTGTTTAAAGTGCTCCACCATATCAGCCTGGCAAATTCCTATTGGCAGGCTATTCCAGATTTTAGGTGCCTAACAGCAGAAGGCCGCTCACCTCACCACTTCTTTTAAGTTTTGCTCTTGGACTTCTAAGCAGACACTCATTTGAAGATCTGAGGTTACAATTTGGAATATAAGATGACAGACACTCTGATATATAAGACATAGCGAGATTATTTAAGGCTTTGTAAACCATAAGCAGTATTTTAAAGTCAATTCTGAATGACACTGGTAACCAGTGTAGTGACGCTGAGACTGGTGTGATGTGCTCAGATTTTCTTTTCCTAGTTAGGATTCTAGCAGCTGCATTCTGCACTCGTTGCAATCGATTGATGTCTTTTTTGGGTGGTCCTGAGAGGAGTGCGTCACAGTAATCTAGCCGACTGAAAACAAAAGCGTGAATTAATTCCTCAGCATCTTTCAATGATATAAGAGGTCTAACTTTTGCTCTGTTTCTTAAGTGAAAAAATGCTGTCCTAGTGGTCTGATGAATATGCGATTTAAAATTCAGATTACAGTCAATAGTTACCCCTAAGTTCTTTACCTCCGTCTTGACTTTTAATCCTAATGCATCAAGTTTATTTCTAATAATCTCATTGTCTCCGTTATTGCCAATCATTAAAATTTCTGTTTTCTCTTTATTTAGCTTGAGAAAATTACTATTCATCCATTTAGAAACACAAGTAAGACAGTGATGATGCTGTTTGTGGTCAATGACTTGTTGGTAAGGTAACTGGCTGAGCCCTTGTGTTTCATATGGCTTATACTATCCATTGAAACAGCACTCATTGTCATTTCACTTGCCAGGTGATAACAGGTACCCCCTCAGATGCTGGCACCTTATGCCTTTCCTTAACCCCCAGAGTGTAGAGGAGAGGCGCTGTGGTCAGTTGTAGAGTGCGGCCAAATACTCTTTAATGCTGGTGCCAGGGTCTCAGAGTGTCAAGAGGGAGGCTGCTGTACCACCAAAGAAATTCTGCTACATCGTGACTTCACATGTGTGAACTTCATTAGCGTTGTCCATGTACGGATGTTTCAGGGCAGCAACCAGGCAGAGTTCAAGGCATCCTCATATGCACGTACATTTGCAAGATGATTTTGATTTTATAAAAGTTAAAATGTGTAGAAATACTGTATGCATGTGGCAGATTTTATAAGTAACATTTTTTGTGGTGTTCGTAGATTTTAACGTTCAAATCCACGCAAAGTTTTACAAATGAGACAGAGGAACTGCACATAATACTCCAGACATGGTCTCAGTAGTGCATTAAGTAGTCTAAGTATAATGTCCCGACCCAAGATTTTTTTTTATTATAATAGAGAGATATTTTTCTTTTTGACATTGCTCTTGGGTGGCATGGTGGTAGCACTGCTGCCTTGCAGTAAGGAGACCTGGGTTTGGTTTCCGGGTCCTCCCTCCGTGGCGTTTGGATGTTCTCACCATGTCTGCCTGGGTTTCCTCCGGGTGCTCCAGTTTCCTCCCACAGTCTAAAGACATGCAGGTTAGGTGCACTGGTGATTTGAAATTGTCCCGTGGGTGTGTGTGTGTGTGCCCTGCGGTGGGTTGTTTCCCGCCTTGTGCCCTGTGTTGGCTGGGATTGGCTCCAGCAGACCCCCGTGACCCTGTAGTTAGGATATAACGGGTTGAATAATGGATAGATGGATGGATAGAAATAACAACCTCGCCATAAGGAGACCTGAGTGTTCGCTTCCCGGGTCCTCCCTGCGTGGAGTTTGCATGTTCTCCACGTGTCTGCATGGGTTTCCTCCCACAGTCCAAAGACATGCAGGTTAGGTGCCTTGGTGATCCGAAATTGTCCAGTGTGTGTGCTTGGTATGTGTGTGTGTCCTGCGGTGGGCTGGCACCCTGTCCCGGGATTTGTTCCTGCCTTGCTCCCTGTGCTGGCTGGGATTGGCTCCAGCAGACCCCCGTGACCCTGTGTTAGGATATAGCGGGTTGGAAAATGACTCACTGACATTATTATTGTAATAATAAGAAAAAATGTAATGAGTTCCTCTAAATAATAAATCTTTAAACACTTACTCTATGTGCCTTTGTGGGCACATTTGCCTTTCTTCAATACTGTTCAAATTTCTTGATCGTTGTTTTAACAAATGAAATCTAACTGTTAATGCGGAAGAGAAACCCATCCTGAAAACAAGGCCTGGAATCAAACCCAGAACACTGGATCTGAAAGGCAGTGGCAGCAGCAGCAGTGACCCCTGAGCCAGCCCCCTGCTCTGTGTTTTGCTTGTTGATGTCCATGGCTGCATTTGCATTGAACTAAAGAGATGTGTGAATGCATTCGTTTGCCAAACATCTTCCTGCTGTTGAGGCTGAATTGAGACGTATCGATCATCATGTCTTCACTTGTGCACAACTTGCACAAGTCTTTTGAATCACTGCTTGCAAATCCGTGGATCTTGTAAAGACTGACTTAATGTGTGCAGCAACAGAAGCCTTTTCATATTTTTTCTTGCCATTATAATAAATGCCTGCTCTTCTGTTGCTGACCGCATAATAACATTCCCTACTTTCTCCTCAGTTCCAGCACACAGCATGTCTCTCTTTTGGGCTTTGTGCATTCAGAGCAATTTGCTGACATCAGCTGCTGTGTGCCATTTCATATTCCATGGCCTCAGTAATCGCTTGCTCTTCACACCTCGTGAGCTTTCATTCATCAAACTTCATTTAAAAAAAATAAATAAATAAAATAAAGGTTCCTTAGTTAACTGGTTCCAGCCAAGGTAGACAAATGATCCTGGCAATGGATTAAGGCACAGGGCTCTCCACAGAGCTTAATCAGTTACCCTAAATGCTCCTGCTTCATTAATCTGGAAAGTGGACTGTGTTCATTTCATTTTAATGTTGGACAGATTTTATCTGTTACTGGCCAATAATGGAAGCGAAACGTCTGTCTGAAGCTTATTTCAAACACGGTACAGCTTGCACATTTTTATTTTAGATAGATAGATAGACTGATAGAAAGATGTGAAAGGCACTATATAATAGATAGATAGGCAGATGTGAAAGGCACTATATAATAGATAGATGGATGTGAAAGGCACTATATAATAGATAGATGGATGTGAAAGGCACTATATAACAGATAGCTAGATAGACAGATAGATATGAAAGGCAATATATAACAAGTAGATAGATAGATAGATATGAAAGGCACTATATAATAGATAGATGTGAAAGGCACTATATAATAAACAGATAGATAGACAGATAGATAGATAGATATGAAAGGCACTATATAATAGATAGATAGATGGCTGTGAAAGGCACTATATAATAGATAGATAGAAAAATAGATGATAGATTGATATGAAAGGCACTATATAACAGATAGATAGATTGATATGAAAGGCACTATATAACAGAAAGATAGAAAGAAAGATGATAGATTGATATGAAAGGCACTATATAACAGATTGATAGATAGATAGTCATGAAAGGCACTATATAACAAGTAGATAGATAGATGGATAAGCTTAGATGATACTTGATTTGTCCCAAAGTTAGAAAGTGATATGTGTGATTCTGCAGGAGCTTCTGCAGTCTGCTTCTTCCAAAGTGACTTACACATAAACTGTGCATAAAAATACAGACTGGTGTTTGTGTTTTCTATTTGAAAGATTTCTGTTTGACATTTTATGCTGTATTGGTGAGCCGACAAGATCCGTGTTTTTGGTGCACAAGTCTGGCTGACCAAATTCCACAGTTTTAAGCCCACAAGGAAAGGGAATTGTATACTTGAAACTGTAAATATATGATTAGGAAAGTTGCCATGTGACAGCTAAATAGACAGATACTGCCTTTAATGAGAGATACAACCTAGCCCTGTAGCACCAAGCATAAGGCAGGGACCAACTATGGAGGAGATTCTGTTACTAAGAAATGTGAGTTTATTTTTTATATATAAGAATGTATCTTTCTATTATATAAAAAAAATCTTGGGTTGAGACTTGACCTTCTCGGAAAGACATTTATACGTCACACTAGAAAGAGATTTAACCTCGCCAGGGCCAGAAATAAAGGACAGAGTAGAGTAAAGTAGAACGTCGTAAAGAATTCAAAAACGTTGGTGTACAGTAGGTTAGAGATAATGTAAGTACGAAAATTCAAAAGTCTCAAAAAAAAAGGAACACTAAAGATCACATTTGTGCAAACAACTGGAATTTATTACTCTGTAAAATAACGGAACAGCGAAAAAGATAGATTGAATATATTGTTCGGATTTAAACTTTAAGTTTTAAATTTGTAGATCATCTAATTCGTGTTGTCAGCGAGAATTAAAAGATTCCAAAAATGTATGAGACGGAGACTTTTAACATGAGATTCTTTCAAGTCACTCCCTACTTACAACTATTTTCAAACAAGACCTCGGTCATCAAACCTCAGTCGTGTGAATGCTTTTGTCAGACACACTTCCTGCGCTCTCAATTCTCAACAAAGAGCACGGAAAAACATTCAAAAACGTCATTGTATTTATTAGAAAGAAAGAAACGACATTCACTCACAGGCAGTTATACGTTGTGTTGTCACGATGTACGTCCAAACACAGACTCACAATTCAATGCGATCTTGAAGAAAAGTTAGTTGAATAAAAATATTGTTTTTACTAAAGGTTTTAAAGTCAAAGTGAAAATAATGCATATGTAACAATCCCCATGAAAATAACAATCTGTTTAAATTGTGGGGCGGCACGGTGGCGCAGTGGTAGCGCTGCTGCCTCGCAGTTAGGAGACCCGGGTTCGCTTCCCGGGTCCTCCCTGCGTGGAGTTTGTATGTTCTCCCCGTGTCTGCGTGGGTTTCCTCCCACAGTCCAAAGACATGCAGGTTAGGTGGATTGGCGACTCTAGATTGTCCCGTAGTGTGTGCTTGGTGTGTGGGTGTGTTTGTGTGTGCCCTGCGGTGGGTTGGCACCCTGCCCAGGATTGGTTCCTGCCTTGTGCCCTGTGTTGGCTGGGATTGGCTCCAGCAGACCCCCGTGACCCTGTATTTGGATTCAGCGGGTTAGACAATGGATGGATGGATGGATGTTTAAACTGTATATCCGGTAAACCAAACCTGGGGGTGGGCGAGCATGGGGCAAAGCCCCTAGTAAAATTAAAAAAAAATCCTCATATAATTTAAAGATCCACATATGAAAATGTACGTATTAGAAAAATCTAATTAAATGTACATATAAACTAGAGGAAACTTTCTACATTATAGTAAAATTGCAGTATAGCAGACAAAAAATCAGTTTGTGACAAAAATATGTATAAAATCACAACAAAAAAATCATTGAATTAAAAATCTACAATATGTGTTAAGTAATAATGCATAAAGTAAAATCTGCATATTGTTAAATAAATGTCAATAATTAAAAGTGCATATAAAATTGATTGAAAACATGTAATAATAATAAATAGTGTCAAACTCCGATCCTCGATGGCCGCAGTGGCTGCATGTTTTCTAACCATTGTGGACGCTGGCCCGGACACAGGCAGACGGATGTCATATTTTCACCACACACCGTTTATTTACAATAATATTTACAATGTAACGTGCACTCACAAGACCCCAGTGCCTCTTGCACCGATTCCCCAGGGCTCACAGTCTTTCTTTCCTGGCCGCCTCCAGTCCTCTCTCCAGCTCTGTCCACTTCCACCCGACATCCACTGCTGACTGGAGGGAGGCGGCCCCTTTTATAGGAACCCGGATGGGCTCCAGCTGCTTCCTGGCAATCTCCCGCGGACACACCCCCGTGTGGCGGAAGTGCCGGCTGCGCACCCGGAAGCCGTCCGGGTGTCCCCTGTCGTCTTCCCCCCGGCACTTCCTGGTGTGGCGGAAGTGCCGGGCTCCTGGGATAATCAGGCATCGGGCGCCGCCTGGCGGTGGCCACGGGTCCCTACAGGGCTGGGCTTCCAAGCCCTTTACCCGAGGCCCCCAACAAAACCAGGACGGACGCCCCCTCGCGGTCTGGAGGAGGCACAAGCCCTCCTCTGGTCCAGCCTGGGGACCACACCATCTTCTTCATTAGTGAGCCATTTTTACTGCTAATTAACTTCTTTTGCCTTCGTTTTAATTCACTTGACTCAGGCCCCTTTTTCCTTAATTAGTAGCCAAACAATAATGAGACATCAAACCAGCCACCATATGACCAGCGCACCAGTGCCCATCACACAATATCCGAAAATAAAGAAAGGTGAAGGTCTCAGTAAGGTCAATAAAACATTTTGACTTTGTTCTTAGAAAAAACAGAAAATCAACAGATTTGGAAATGTCTGCTGTGGGAGAATGAGAGCAGCAACAAGCTGTGGAATTAAATAACGGGTTTAATTAACAACAAGAATTGGCTTCTCATTAAGAGATTGGTTGGAGTGAAATTGATTGGAGATTGAAGCCCCAGTTTAGCTGGTCATCTGTTGGCTCGTTTCACATCTCATTTCTGTTTGGCTCTAATTTATTGAAGAAATAAATCAATTCGGAGGACTGAATCCTTAACAACAGGGCTCTTGAAATGAAGGGAAAAGGAGTTAATTAGCAGTGAAAACTGATTAGGAAAAGGGTGAGAATGAAAACCTGTAGCCACTGCGGCCCTCCAGGCCCGGAGTTTGACACCCCTGTCTTAGGCCTTCCTCATTTCTTCTTGCCTGGCAGCTCTATCCTTAACATCCTTCTTCCGAGCTCCACTAGTGAAAAATTAAAGGCAAGCATCAGCAGCACGGCCTTCTTGAAATACATCTGTAGGTAACGTTCTCGATTCCAGGGAAACCAACACAACTGTTTTGGCAGTAGCTTTTTTGCAATTAATCAGCTTGAAACGTCAAAGATGACTTGCAAACCCCTTTAACTTAAAAGGAAAAGATTACATCTCCCAAAAAATATCAAATAGTCAACCTGGCAGGTAGGCTTGTTAAAGTGGCTCCCTGAGGGGAAGGCTCAACAAGCCATGGCGGATCTTGTTCTCAACAAATGTGCTTCTTTGTGCTAATTAGAAACGTGCTGCCATCGGGAGGCTTGCGTGCAAACCTGGCATGGTAGGTGTTTCCGATAGGGGTCGCTAACTCCCTAGTTGGAATAAGTTCTTTTGTAATTGCGCCGTTTTAAGTAACCGAAAACTATATAGTGTGGACTATGCCTGGCAGTTTATCCCGGCCAAGACCCCCAAGCCACTAGATGGAGCCCTCCCTGCAATGTGGAGATGCCCCGAATTTGAGCAGGGCATCATGGACTCTGGAGTTGTAATTCACAGCCCTGCTGGATAACGTCGGGGCCGCCAAGGGACGCTGCAGGGGGGCACAGAGACATTTGTTTTTCCTATCGCCCGGAAGTACTTGCAGGTCACGAGGATGGAAGGAATAAAGAGCTTCCGGGCTGACAAAGAAAGAAGAGTTTTAGATTTGAAGTCACATGGACTGCAGGTTAAGGAGCACTTCCGGGTCGTGGACAATAAAAAGGACAATGAAACACCAGAGCGGCGAGCTGAGCTGGGTGGTAGGATGGCAACGTGTCTGGGAGTCGGAGGATTGGTTTATTGTGATTATTATTGTATTGGTTATTTATGAATAGTGTGGAGTGGAGGGGGCTTGGTGCACATAATTATTATAATAAAACAAAGAATTATTGCACTTTTACCTGGTGTTTGGCGTGGTACCTGAGGGTTCAAGGGAGCAATAGAGCCCCCTACTGCTACAATATATTAAAAGTCGATATCCCTCCCATAGTGATACGGCGGTAAAAATTCACATAAGAGAAAATAACTTAGCTTTCTTTACTGACGATTTACGCGGCATTACAGACGGGAAGCCAAATAGCAAGACAATACCAAGGTGGGATCTTGATCCATACAGTCTGCCATTTTTCGTCGCTGCGCTGCAAGGATTCTCAGGACGGATGACGTTATCCTCCATCCGTCCGTCCTTTTATACTGTTTTCTCCATTTGTAGGCCCTTACTGAGTTTCCAGACAAGGCGAGGAGAGGGCTCCATTTCATCTCTAACATACAGAAATAGTACAATGCCTATTGTCGTAGTTGTACCTTTTCTCTTCAAATGCTTGCCTAGCAGTTCTAAATGCTGAGAGCCCCTGTGTGCTAACTTTGGCCTGGCCTGTGCATGTGAGTGGATTTATAAATTAATTTTTGTACAGATTACAGTGACATTAAACTTCTATTCTTATTACAGTAGGTGAGTGAAAGAAAGAGTGAGATGAGCTGGAACAATGTGTGTGGAAGCACTGCAGTTAAGGGCACATTTGTACAAGGGCAGTGCTGACAGGTAGAATGAGCCAAATTTGCTTATAGTCCAACATTTCAGACTAAGCCATTCTGCCAACTACTGAAGAAATGATATGGTTTCTTTTCCATGGCGTTCACCTCTTAAATTGGTTTTGCAAGGACTGTTCCCATTCTCCGATACGTAAAGGTCTTGTTTCTGACACACGTGATCTCGGTAGTGGCTACTGAACCTGCAATATTGTGGTATAAAGTCTTAACTTATCAGCCACTAAGGGGCAACATGGCATGGCACAAGATGTCAGTGTCTGAAACGCCTTGACATGGCGTTCACAGGGTCTGTGGTCTGTATTAAGAAAGACACAAGCAGGAATATCCATCCATCCATTTTCTAACCCGCTGAATCCGAATAGGGTCACGGGGGTCCGCTGGAGCCAATCCCAGCCAACACAGGGCACAAGGCAGGAACCAATCCTGGGCAGGGTGCCAACCCACCGCAGGACAAACACAAACACACCCACACACCAATCACACACTAGGGCCAATTTAGAATCACCAATCCACCTAACCTGCATGTCTTTGGATTGCGGGAGGAAACCGGAGCGCCCGGAGGAAACCCACGCAGACACGGGGAGAACATGCAAACTCCACGCAGGGTCTCCTAACTGCGAGGCAGCAGCGCTACCACTGCGCCACCGTGCCGCCCACAAGCAGGAATAGGAAAAACAAAAAATCAGTTCTTGGAAAAGCTGTTACTCATGAACGCATGTAATGTAATGTTTCTTCTTGGATATTCATTACATTGTTAAAATCGTATCCTGAAATCCTATTAGCTTTTAACTTTCCCTTTTTGTATATAAGCATAGAAGGACTTTGAACCAGCATACGCCATGTGACAGAGCGGGGTCGCTATCGTCCCCTTGAACCCTTGTCCAAGATGCCAGACATGAGGAAAAAGTCCAAATGTTGACTTTATTACTACTGCACAGCGCACAAAGCACCCTCCTATCCACAATACTCATCAAATACAATACGATAACTAATCAATAAACTCTCCACCACTCCCAGACGCGTCGCCACCCTTCCACTCAGCTCAGCTCATTGTCTGGGAGTTCCCACAATCCTTTTATAGTCCATGACCCGGAAGTGCTTCTGAACCCTCAGTCCATGTGACTTCTTAGCACTTCCGGGTCCGATCATAAACTCTTCTTTTTCTTCACCCCGGAAGCAGGTCATTCATATGTCCATGTGACTCGGATGTACAGTAATCCCTCGCTACTTCGCGGTTCACTTTTCGCGGATTCACGACTTCGCGGGTGCTTAAATATTGTAGTAGTATTTCCTAGTCTAAGAACAACAAAACAAGTTCGGTGACTAAGTGCGTTGGTACATGGTAGGGAGACGACAAATCACAGCTTCCAGCTTTCTAATCGGGCCCGTGATTGGTGCTTTGATCCCACAGCACCTCCCCTTGTCTCTCTGTCGCGGCCATTTTGCTTCAAGCATTCTCGCCAAGCGGCTTACTTTACACTGTACTGTGTGTGATTTTTTTTTTGTGGTTTCTTTGTGTTGAACTTCGCTTTAATTTTCATCCCCTGCAATGGCTCCCAAACGTGCTCCTTCTTCCAAGGCTGGTGCTGAGCCTAAACGCCAACGAAGAATGATGATGATTGCTGAGAAGGTGAAACTTCTGGCTATGTTGAAGGATTGGAGAACGTTCACGGCTGTGGCTGCAGACTGGCTAAGGATCTGGAAGAGCGGTCACAGGAATGGGATGACGATATGGTTCGATCAGTCCAATTTTGCAACAAGGTCGACAACGTCATGACCGCCTACATGCTGCTCTTTGACCGGAAAAAGAAGCAGCGGCAGCAACTGCCGATCACAATGTTTTTGCAGCCTCGCAAAAAAGAGCCATCATCACGTCATAAATAGCTACGTGTACTTCGCTATACAGTAACTGTAAACTTATCTACCGATTTTATATTGCTTAACAGTTGTCCCTGTTATTAATCGAGTAAAGGGTGGGTTGTAAACAGTACAGGGAGGGTTTAAAAACGTCCAAATACACGTTAAATAATTAAATAAATATGGTGTCCCTACTTCGCGGAAATTCAGTTATTGCGGCCGGCCTTGGAACCTATCTCCCGCGATAAACGAGGGATTACTGTACCTCCGGGGCGTAGGGCAAATAATATTCTTTGCTGCTCCCTGCAGCTCCATCTAGCGGCCCCTGTGGTATCCAGCAGGGCTGTGGATTAAAACTCCATTGTCCAGGATTCCCTGCTGGTCTTCAGGGCACCTCCATGCTGCAGGGAGGGCTCCATCTGGCGGCCTGGGGGTATTGGCCGGGATGACAAGCCAGCCATAGACCATCTCCAGTAACAATTATTTTAAAGAGATGTTTTAAAACAGTCTATCGTCCCTTAACTTTTCCTTTTCTTTGTTTTTGCCATCTGATAAATTCCTCAGTTTCTACACTTTCATAATGTAATTTGTGAACACCTGCACACCATTTTATCCATGCAATTATTTAATCAACCAATTATTCGGCTGTAGTACAATGCATTAAATCATGCCGATACAGGTCAGGAAGTTCAGTTCGTGTTTACATCAGAGACCAGAATGAAGAAAAAGTCGTGATCTTGGTGATTTCGCTCATGACATGATGGTTCGTGGCTGGTTGGAGAGTTTCAGTAACTGCTGATCTACTGGCATTTTTCATTCACCACAGTCTCACAACGCCTTTCCAAGTAGTTCACCAATGAGTTAATGAATCCTACATGAATTTGAAAACTTGTTCACTCAAATTAGGGGTTGGGCGTTCTTTCCAAAAAATCATATCACAATGCTTTTAACACAAAATCACGATCCACAACCTGAATTGCAATCTATCTTCTCAATGTGGCAGACACTTAAGAGAATATCCTTTGTTTGACAAGAAGAGATTTACAGAGCAGCACACCGAAAATTGTCAGCAGCAGAGATGAGACAAATCTTTAGTTCATTCTTATGTCACCTCAAAGGCCTTGTTAGGCGGTGGAGGGCCTCTTCCCGTGGGATAATCGGGTCACTATATACACTGAATTCAATGCTGTCTCTTCTAGCGGGTCAGTTATTAACCTACATTTCTTCTTTCTCTGCCTGCATGATTTGGAAAGGATTACCAGCTTGCATCATGTCACAAAAGAGGGCATCGTCTGGAGCAGCAAGTACAGATTAAAGAGAAACATGCTCAGTGGGGACAGCTTCCAGGCCGTGTAATGAATAAAATTGGTTGTATGAAATGGTGACATTTTCTAGTTTTTTTTTTTTTAAGACACAAGTAATATCCATCCGTCCATCCATTATCCAACCCACTATATCCTAGCTACAGGGTCACGGGGGTCTGCTGGAGCCAATCCCAGCCAACACAGGGCACAAGGCAGGAAACAAACCCCGGGCAGGGCGCCACAAGTAATATTTAGACATTAAACTTAGGAAGGTGGAACAAACTAAAATTAATGCAGGGGTCTCCAACATGTCACTCGCAAGCTACCGGTAGCTCACAACCCCTTTCCAAATAGTTAGCCAAAGTCGGTGTTGGTTCCAGCAGATAACAGTAAGTTCGGTTGGTTTTTGGAATGTTGGTTTGGTGGGGCGTACTTTCCAGGACTAACATCGTCGACCGACTTAAACCCTTTGACAACTTCTGAACCGTAAGTAATTTAGAACGTATCGCCATTTGCTTGGTACGTCGAAATCTATCTTTGGGCAGTTCAGTTTTGGCATCCGTCCTTCTGACATCGATTGGCAAACTGAGTAATGACGGCTGGGTATTAACAACGGTCATTGTTTAAATTTGAGCCGATCACAGATCTAAAATAACCACGCCAACATAATTATTCCTCCGACTCCGATTAGAGTTGTAAAATACGGTTTGTTTTGAAAGTTTGTTTGCTGGAAAAAATCAAATGAGGTGCGCCGAAGAAGAGCTGAGTTCTCGTCTCGCAGCCCCGTTTAAACAGGAAGCTCTTCATTACATCGGCCGAAAAGGTCTATTTTAAGCACAAATCAGTGCCATGATAACAAAATCATTTCAAGGACTTAAAAAACAAATAATTCTTTGCAGAGAAAGTATGGATTTCACAAACATAGAGGATGTAGCCTGATTTAACCGGGCTCCCAGTCACTAGGAGCGTATTGTCGAACGAGTCGCGGACACAGACAGGCAGATAATGTATGTTTAAAGTCTCCGCCACACGTTTATTAACACTAATATTTACAAGTTCAGTGCGCCACAACCTCTTAATCTTCCCCAAAGTCCAGGCCAAACCACACTGCCTCTTCTTAGGACCGCCTCCTTCTCTCTCTTCACGGACCTCGTCCGTCTTCCACCCGACTCCAGCCCCAAATGAAGGGAGGCGGCCCCTTTTATCTGTACCCGGATATGATCCAGGTGTGTTCTCCGGCAATCTCCCACGAACACACCGCAGTGTGGCGGAAGTGCCGGCTGCGTACCCTGAAGCACTACGGGTGTCCCCGCTCGTCTTCCTCTGAAGTGCTGAGGTCCAGGGTTCTCCAGGCATGGGGGCGCCCCCCTGGCGGTGACTACGGGCCCCTACACTTCCCAGCTCTGTACCCGTGGCCCCCAAAGGAACCAGGGCAGTCACCCCCTTATGGTCTGGAGGAGGCCTAAGCCCTTCTCCTGTCTTCCTGGGCGTCCAGGCTGGGTGCCACCCCCAGCCACGTGCCACAGTATATAAATGTGTAAATGGGAAAAAGTAGCGAGTCGAGTGTTGCCCAATGTAGCGGAGTAAGAGTAGCGTTTCTTCTTCACAAATGTACTCAACTAAACGTAAAAACTATGGTGCAGTAAAACAACTCGTAGAAGTACAATTATTTTAAAAAGTTACTCAAGTAAATGTAAGTCATTACTACCCACCTCTGTTGATATGTTAGGGCTAAGTAAAGTGTACCTGAACTTTTTTAAAGTCGAATCTTGGATCTTCCAGTACAATCTGGAGATGAAACAAAAGTCAACGGAAAACACCACCGTCAAAGTCTACACTGAAGGAAAACCGTTTTGAGTCCACCTCCATGCTTCAGGGAGAGCTCCACCTGGTGGCCTGGGGGTATTGGCCGGGATGACTGGCTGGCCATATTCCACACTGGCCATCCCTGTCCCGGGACTTCTTCACAGCTCATCCACGTGATGCAGCAGTTGAAGGATACTAAATTTTGCCCAAAGGGGAAAAAATGATACATACTTGTAAGGCAGGCTTTTGTGACCTCCTGTATTTGAATTAATGATTATTATATGAATTTTTTTATTTTTTGCCAATTCTTTTTTATTCTTCATCATTTTTAATGTTGAACAGAATGTTTTAAGAGAAAACAAGTACATTGTGTGTCATGTCAGTTAGTCCTTTTTATTTTTGAAAGAAAGAACATTGTGCAGAGAGCTGCCAGTGTGATATTAATGTTGACAGTATTAAGAAAGCTCTTATAGCAGTTGCCATGTAATCATATTCCTAAGCACATTATTATTATTATTATTATTTTTTCTTTTCTTAAATGCACAGCCAGGGAGCATTTCTCTGTGCTGTCAGCTGCAGTGGATGTGAATGACTAACTGCATGGAGGAACCGCATTGCCACCTCCTGGCACTCGATTCGATTTCCAGTGAGGATGCCTTGTGTGCAGTTTTCATCTTTCTTTGTATTCAGTTCTTATTATTATAGGAGAAGCACAGAGTGTAAAAAGTCTAATTGTTTGATTTTTTACGTCTAAATTTTTTTGGAGCCTCCACTCACCATTTCAGAATATTCTGTGAGTTGAATAGATGACTCTTGGTAATCTTGTGTGCCTGAACATCTGCTGCCACCTTTTACATGGGTTCTTGAATTAAACCTGAAAAACCTAAACTGTGCACAAATCCAAACTTGAAAAACAGCAACAGACAATGGATGAATGCTAATGGGGCTTGATTGTGTTTACACATGAAGCTATAGCCATGATTGAAAAGGCAAACATCCGTCCATCCGTTATCCAACCCGCTATATCCTAACTACAGGGTCACGGGAGCCAATCCCAGCCAACACAGGATGCATGGCAGGAAACAAACCCTGGGCAGGGCGCCAGCCGCAGGGTGCACACACATACACACACCCCAAGCACACACTAGGGACAATTTAGAATCGCCGGTGCACCTAACCTGCATGTCTTTGGACTGTGGGAGGAAACCACCAAGACACGGGGAAAACATGAAAACTCCACGCAGGGAGGACCCGGTAAGTGAACCCAGTTCTCCTTACTGCAAGGCAGCAGCGCTTCCACTGCGCCACCGTGCCACCTTTCGGGTTATGTAACATGCCGCAATTACAAAAGAACTAGCTAGCGCCCCACGCGGGATTCACTCTGACAGTTAGCATTGAGATTTTTCAGCCAATAAATTATTCAGCAGACACTCGGTCAGACAGTCATTATCCAACCCGCTATACCCTAACACAGATTCACAGGGGTCTGCTGGAGAGCGCAAGGCAGGAACAAATCCCGGGCAGAGTGCCAGCCCACCACAGGACACACACACACACCAAGCACACAGTAGGGACAATTTAGAATCGCCAATGCACCTAACCTGCATGCCTTTGGACTCTGGGAGGAAACCCACGCAGACACGGGGAGAACAAGCAAACTCCACGCATGGAGGACCCAGGAAGCGAACCCAGGTCCTTACTGCGAGGCAACACTACCCACTGCGCCACTGTGCCGCCCAAAGGCAAACATATTTGAGCATTTTCCTATGCCATCCTTTTTCTGGTTAAACATTGAGGCATAATTTTCAAAAAGAAACTTCCTTCGCCCAGTCAGTGATTGGAAGCAACAAAGTTCTCTTTTGGCTTGGCCAGCTAAGCTGTTTGCCATCTCTGAGAGGCACAGGACCTGAATTTGAGGGCATAGACAACCCCTCCAGTCCCCCCCGCGGTTATACTAGCCATCACTGTATTAATCAGCACCTTACCTGATGTTGGTTGAATTCGGGCCTTTTGCAAGTGCAGGAGAGTGGCCAGCTGAACTGCAGTTAAGAAATCATGCGGTAGGCCGACACCAAAACTAATCATGAAATACAATGAGGCCCCAGAAAACCAGTCTTCTTGCCTCTCCTCATGTTCTTGCTGTTGACAAACGCTACTGCAGCGCTAATAAATGACCGTGTTACAACATCCAGAGTAACCAATGCTGTGATTAATGACACTAATTACATTTTTGTTGGAACACAAGAAGGTGGGTGCAGTAGCTGAACCCAGGAACACATTAGGGACATGGGACTTGCTCCTGAGTCCTGTGCCTACCATGGACTGCCATGAAGAGACAAAAAAAATTAAAGGTTTTATAGCCTGTAAATAGCAGATTCAAACCCTAAGATTAATTCATAGTATGACCCTGAACCACTCGCTACATCCCAGTTGTAGAAATACAATAATCAGTAATGTATTGGAAAGGTATCATGCTAGCGTTATGGGGTTGATTTATTTCAAACCTGTTTTTGTAAAACGTGAGTTATTTGTATGGGATGTTATTAGATTTTAATAAAATCAAAAAAAAAAAAATGCTATGTTATATGGGTTGGTGATGGCGACACTGAGACAGAGCTGGAGGTGCTAAGATTTGCACTGAGTGTGACGAGGATGAACAAGATTAGAAATAAGGACATTAGAGGGTCAGCTCAGGTGGGACGGTTGGGAGACAAAGTCAGAGAGGCGAGATTGTGTTGGTTTGGACATGTGCAGAGGAGAGATGAGGGGTATATTGGGAGAAGGATGATAACGATAGAGGAAAAGAGGAAGGTTTATGGATGTGGAGAGAAAGGACATGCAGGTGATGGAGGTAACAGAACAAGATGACGAGGACAGAAAGATATGCAAGAAGATGATCCGCTGTGGCGACCCCTAACAGGAGTAGCTGAAAGAAGAAGGAAAAAAAAAGGAAAGGTATCATGCTTTTGTGCTAATGGTCACTAATGGTAGTACCTGGCAGTGCAGCCTCTTGTTATTTGGGTTTTAAAGCACAAGGATGGCAGTTTAATCATAGCCACCATTGCCTATGCCACCTTGACCAAATTACTTAATTCTCTAGTACAGCAGTTGTGCAAATATGAAACTGTTGCTCTTTGCTACTTGTTGGTTTGTCTGTCCAGGATTTTAAATCACCTGTCGCTAGCAAACCGTTTGAACTATTGACCTGAAATTTGGTACACGTATACTACGTGACGTCTTCTATCCACGTTTGGGGTTATGATTGGTTTATTTTATTTTATTGTAGAATCAACTCTCGGCAGCAGGGCGTACCACCTTCGCCGTCACTTACCCTACCTGTTCATATCTTAAATCATTCTTGAGGCAGATTGAAGACTTAAGTGGCAGCTTATGTGAAAAATTAAGAAAAATGTACTAATTAATTGCAACACAAAAATTGACTTAATCAGTTTCAACGTAAAAAGACGGCGACAGAAGAAAAGAAGAAGTGGGTTCGCTAGGGTGGAGAAAACAAGCTGCTCACTTGGCAGCAAGCACATCAACCTCTGAGCAAACAAATGCTAAACGTTGTGGCGGACGGCCGGGGTCCATGTCCAGCCAGGATGTCCCTTCACTATATCTTCAGGGGGAGCAACCATGGACTATTCAATAAGCCTCACCCGGATGCTAGGTTGGAGACCCCCTTGGGTTGGAGTGGTGCCTTTGCCTCCCACAGGGCACCATGAGAATTGGACTTTGGTGCAGCCCTGTTGGGTCCCGCAGGCGCCTCCAGGGGGTGCTGCAGCTGGGACTCCTGAGCCCTTATGGGTAGTGTTTTCACCACACGCGGAAGTGCAGCCGGAACTCAGTAATCAAACACCCTGGAGCACTTCTGGGTGGACTATAAAAGGAGCCAGCAGCCATCACTGAGGAGGCTGAGTCGGGAGGAGGAGGAGGAGGACAAGGCTTTCCGGGAGGAGTGTTGGTGAAGAGTGTGCTTTACTTTGTTTTGTTGGAGTGCTTTGGGACTGTGTACTGCCTGTGGGTCACGGGGAAGACGTGCCCCACAGGTGAAGGAAAAAAAAATCATTTTAGTTGATTTCAAAGTGCCTCTGTTGTCAGTCTGTCGGGTCAGGCGCATAACAGTCATATGAAAAAGTTTGGGAACCCCTCTCAGCCTGCATAATAATTGACTCTCCTTTCAACAAAAAAGATAACAGTGGTGTGTCTTTCATTTCCTAGGAACATCTGAGTACTGCGGTGTTTTCCGAACAAAGACTTTTAGTGCAGCAGTATTTAGTTGTATGAAATTAAATCAAATGTGAAAAACTGGCTGTGCACAAATGTGGGTCCCCTTGTCATTGTGCTGATTTAAATGCCTGTCACTGCTCAATGCTGATCACTTGGTTGGATGGGCTCGCTAAGCCTTGAACTTCATAGACAGGAGTGTCCAATCATGAGTGGTAAAAGGTATTTAAGGTGGTCAATCGCAAGTTGTGCTTCATTCCTTTTGACTCTCCTCTGAAGAGTGACAGACAGCATGGGATCATCAAAGCAACTCTCAAAAGATCTGAAAGCAAAGATTGTTGAGTCTCATGGTTTAGATGAAGGCTACAAAAAGCCATCTCAGAGGTTTAAACTGTCAGTTTCAAGTGTAAGGAATGTGATCAGGAAATGGAAGGCCACAGGCACAGTTGCTGTTAAACCCAGCAGGTCTGGCAGGCCAGGAAAAACACAGGAGCGGCATATGAGCAGGATTGTGAGAATGGTTACAGACAACCCACAGATCACATCCAGAGACCTGCAAGAACATCTCGCTGCAGATGGTGTATCTGTACATCGGTCTACAATTCAGCGTAATTTGGACAAAGAAAATCCGTATGGCAGGGTGATGAGAAAAAAGCCCTTTCTGCACTTACAGTACAACACAAACAGAGTCGCTTGTTGTATGCCAATGCTCATTTAGACAAGCCAGACTCATTCTGGAACAAAGTGCTTTGAGACAAAAATGGAGTTATTTGGTCAGAACAAAAAGCACTTTGCATGGCGGAAGAAGGACACCACATTCCAAGAACAACACCTGCTACCTCCTGTCAAATTTGGTGGAGGTTCCATCATGCTGTGGGGCTGTGTGGTTAGTTCAGGCACTGGGGCCCTTGTTAAAGTCGAGGGTTGGATGAATTCAAGCCAATATCAACAAATTCTTCAGGATAATGTTCAGGCATCAGTCACAAAGTTGACTCCAACAAGTCAATGACCCAAAACACAGTTCGAAATCTACAAAGGCATTCACGCAGAGGGAGAAGTACAATGTTCTGGAATGGCCGTCACAGTCCTCTGACTTGAATATCATTGAAAATCTATGGGATGATTTGAAGCAGGCTGTCCATCAAATTGAACTGAACTGGAGAGATTTTGTATGAAGAATAGTCAGAAATACCAACATCAGAGTCCAGACACTCATCACAGGCTATAGGAGGACAGCGTCAAGAGGCTGTTAGATTTGAAAAAGGAGGCTCAACTAAGTCTTGATGTCATATCTCTGTTGGGGTGCCCACATTTATGCACCTGTCTAATTTTGTTATGATGCATATTGCATATTTTCTGTTAATCCAATAAACATAATGTCACTGCTGAAATCCTACTGTCTCCATAAGGCATGTCGGATATTAAAAGGAAGTTTCTACTTTGAAAGCTCAGCCAATAAGAATTAAGAGGGGTTCCCAAACTTTTTCATATGACAGTATATAGTGCCTTTATCACATTATACAAAGAGTAAGAAAACTATGAATGCTCAAGTCAAGTGTATTCACTGCCCGTTATTGGTTAATAATAATACATGGTGAGGACAGAATCAACGTGTATCACTGACTAGCTCAGTGAAGCTAAGAGAATGGCATCTCCCGTCCAAACCCATCAGTACAGAGACAAGAAAACAATATGGTTAGCACTTCCGCCTCACAGATCTTGCATCCTGGATTCAAATCATGTGCCTTGTGATGTTTGCTTGTTCTTCCCATGTCTACGTAGTTTTTTTGTCCAGGTGCCTCTGTTTTCCATACCCAAAGTCTTGCAGGTTAGGCACATCCATGATCGCAAATTGTCCCTGAGTTAGTGATTATGGGTGAGGATGAGTTGACTCTGCAATTGATTGGCATCCTCTACAGAAGCGCTTCTCAGCCCTTATGGTGTTGCTACTTAGTTTTCCTTTTCTATGTTTGATGAAACGAGTGTTAATATCAGAGAGTCCACTTTGGTGAAACAAGCACTAATGTCAGTGCATGGGTTGGTCATCGGGTCCGCCTTGGTGAAACGAGCGTGTATGTAAAACCGAATCCATCTTTGTGGGCTGATCATCGATGAATACGGATATAAATATTGCGCAGCGCCATGACCCATCATGGCATCCAGCAACAGTAACTCACGACCCAACAGTAGCGGCCCGCAGCCAAACGTGAGACTGAGAAACTCTGTTCTACATGATTGGTGTCCTCCTTGCTGCTGATGCTGCCTGGACTGGCTCTGATCTCTCAGTGACCCTGAACTGGATTAAGTCGGTTTGAGGCTGCTGTGAAATGTGCCATATAAAGTCTGAGGACACATTGACACATCCCAACTCTTGATTCACAGTTTGACTCCACTTTGAGTCATTAAACTTGCTCACTCTGTGCCAATATGGAAGAAGCACTTATGTTGGACAAGTCATTATTCACAAATGCAATTAAAGACATCATGGAATAACTGTATTAATAAATATAACAATGTTTGTAATTCTGTGGTTGGCTGGCACCCTGCCTGGGATTTGTTTCCTGCCTTGTGCCCTGTGTTGGCTGGGATTGGCTCCAGCAGACCCCCGTGACCCTGTAGTTAGGATATAGCGCAGGGGTCCCCAACTCTGGTCCTGGAGGGCCCGCAGTGGCTGCAGGTTTTCATTCTAACCCTTTTCTTAATTAGTGACCTGTTTTTGCTGCTAATTAACTTCTTTTGAATTCATTTTATTTGACTTGCTCTTGAAGACTCAGACCCCTCAATTGTTTCTTTTTGCTTAATTAACAGCCAAACAATAATGAGATACAAAACACGAGGAGCAAACTGTGTCCATCATACAATATCTGAAAATAAAAAAAAGTTGAATGTCTCAGGAATGCTGATCTGCTCTTAGAAAAGAGAAAATCCACAATTTCAGAAATGTCTGCTATTGCACAATGAGAGCAGCAACAAGCCATGGAATTAAAGAACGGGTTTAATGAACGACAAGACTCAGCGCCTGATTAAGCAACTGGTTGGAGTGAAATTGAGGCCCTGACTTAGTTGGTCTTCTGTTGGCTTCACTCACTTCACATTTCACTTCTGTTTGGGTGCCATTTAAGGAAAGAAATTAAGCAATTCAGAGAAACGATGAAGAAATTGAGGGAAACATTTCTTAAAAACCAAGTCAATTTAAATGAATTCAGAAAATGTTAATTAGCAGCAAAAACAGATGATGATAGCAGGTTGGATAATGGATGGATGGATTAAGGAAAGGGTTAGAATGAAAACCTGCAGCCACTGCGGCCTTCCAGGACTGGAGTTGGGCACCCCTGATATAGTGGGTTAGATAATGGATGGATGTTTGTAATCTTTACATAACTTTTGGGGAAAAAAAGGTTATTTCAAAATTGTAAAATTGTATAAACATTTTTTTTTTACATTAGTTGGAAGTTCTCCCTCTCCACCAAAAAAAAAAAAAAAATCACTACGACTTTTAGAAACTTGTCATTTGTGTTTGGCGTCTAGGGCAATAAGAGGACAAACTACAAAGGCTCTAAAATCATTAAACACATTAAAATGCATCCCTCTGCTGTGAGGCAAATCAGTTAATATTTTGATTAACTGTCACTTTATTGGATTTCTGACAGATGATATAGGTAGATAAAATTAAATAATCCCATTCTTTCCACTTTAATCCTTTTTGCAGACGATTCCTTATGCTTGTGAATATAAGACCTTGACAGCATAGTTTGCCTGGAACATGTTGCACTGTAAAATCGGATTATTATTTTTATTCCTCAGTGGAACTGCCAAGATCTTGTTCAAAGCAAGGACCAGGTGAGTAGGAGCATTGCTGGGCACTGAGTACCAAAGTGTATTCAGTTTACATTCACCCTTTAATGATGACACTCGGAATCAACCTACAACAAATATCCAAATTTGGTGAGGTGAGCAGGGAAGCATGGATTAAAAACATGATGGACCCCAACACAGTGTCCCAAGAACTTCATTCATGTTGAAGATCAGCCTCGACACAGACGGACACCGAGACAGCCAACAACAACATTTATTTCTATAGCACATTTTCATACAAACAGTAGCTCAAAGTGCTTTACATAATGAAGAATAGAAAAATAAAAGACACAATAAGAAAACAAAATAAGTCAACATTAATTAACATCGAATAAGAGTAAGGGTTCAATGGCCAGGGGGGACAGAAAAAACAAAAAAAACTCCAGACGGCTGGAGAAAAAAAATAAAATCTGCAGGGATTCCAGACCATGAGACCACCCAGTCCCCTCTGGGCATTGTACCTAACATAAATGAAACAGTCCTCTTTGG
The DNA here is from genome assembly GCF_016835505.1 of Polypterus senegalus. NCBI lineage: Eukaryota > Metazoa > Chordata > Cladistia > Polypteriformes > Polypteridae > Polypterus > Polypterus senegalus. Next base: position 316,339,791 of record NC_053154.1, read on the forward strand.
ATTTAGGGTTCTCACGGAAGGACTTGATGTTGATGATGATGATGGTCACGTAGAATTCTGCCTTTAAATCCATCCATCAATGTTGGAGCATCATGAAGCTTTGAGTAGGTGGAGGTGGCACAGGCCACCACCACAAAGAAACCGGAAAAAGAAACAGAAAAGAGAGTAGGGGTCAGTACGGATTTTAGAGCCACCATGAATAGTTATTATAAGGAAATTGAACATACAGAGTATCAGGATTAAATTAAATTAAATTGAAGTTATAGAAAGGCCATGTTAAAGTAATGTGTTTTCAGCAGTTTTTTAATGTGCTCTACTGTATCAGCCTGGCGAATTCCTATTGGCAGGCTATTCCAGATTTTAGGTGCATAACAGCAGAAGGCCGCCCGCCTCACCACTTCTTTTAAGTTTTGTTCTTGGAATTCTAAGGAGACACTCATTTGAGGATCTGAGGTTACGATTTGAAGTATAAGGTGTCAGACATTCCGATATATAAGATGGGCCGAGATTATTTAAGGCTTTATAAACCATAAGCAGAATTTTAAAGTCAATCCTGAATGACACAGGTAACCAGTGTAGTGACATCAAAACTGGAGTAATGTGTTCGGATTTTCTTTTCCCAGTTAGGACTCTAGCAGCTGCATTCTGCACTCGTTGCAAACGATTTATGTCTTTTTTGGGTAATGTCCAAAACACACGCTCTGTACACACAGCACAGTGCATCAATCACTCACAGTCCTTTCTTTAATTCTCTTTTCCTGCCGCCTCCACTCCCTCCTTCACAAGCTCCATCCCCTTCCACCCGACTCCGGCTCCTACAATGGAGTGAGGCGGCCCCTCTTATGGCACACCCGGATGTGCTCCAGGTGATCCCTGATGATCTTCCGGCAGCACTTCATGGCTCAGGAACCATCCAGGTGTCCCCTGGTAGTGGCCACTGACCCGTACAGTTATCCAGATGCTATCCAGGGGTGCTGCCCTCTTGCATGCCAGGGAAGATATGGCCACTCTGCCTTCTCAAGGCATCCCGGAGGGGCAAGGTCCCTGGTCGTCTGCCACAACTGCTACACTAGTTATCCCATTTTCCCCTAGACCCTCACCTTCTTTGTCTTGCAGTTCTTGTCTGTATTTTGGACACACTTCAGCTTTTATGATTGGTCACGTCTCTGTTCTCTGTGTCATATAAAGATGATGCCAGGACTGGCAGCTGCTTTGCTGCCTACCCTCTTATGATCTAAAGCAGTGAGGACCCTTCTGGATCACATTTCAGTTAAGAATATCTGTTTAAGGTTTTGTACCTCCATTTTTTTTTCCTTCTACTACTAACAATACAGTATTTGTGTAGAATCGTGCACAAATGGACCCTGGGAAGCACTGGTGCAGAGTCAAGAGTTGGTTCCTGCCTTGATCCTGATGCTGCCAGGACAGGCTCAGGCCTCCACGACCCTGACTTTGTTCAAGCGGACTCAAAATATATAAAAAAGATTTAGCTTGTTTATTTGTGACTCTGCCATTTTGGAACATACGGTTAGGATGGCGCATCCGACTATGCTTTGTGTCCTGTGTATAATATCATATATATATTTTATTTTTTATTTATTTATTTATTTTTTTTCTGTCCACCCTGGCCATCGGACCTTACTTATTCTATGTTAATTAATATTGACTTATTTTATTTTCTTACTGTGTCTTTTATTTTCCTATTCTTCATTTTGTAAAGCACTTTGAGCTACATTTTTTTGTATGAAAATGTGCTATATAAATACAGTGGTGTGAAAAACTATTTGCCCCCTTCCTGATTTCTTATTCTTTTGCGTGTTTGTCACACAAAATGTTTCTTATCATCAAACACATTTAACCATTAGTCAAATATAACACAAATAAACACAAAATGCAGTTTTTAAATGATGGTTTTTATTATTTAGGGAGAAAAAAATCCAAACCTACATGGCCCTGTGTGAAAAGTAATTGCCCCTGAACCTAATAACTGGTTGGGCCACCCTTAGCAGCAATAACTGCAATCAAGCGTTTGCGATAACTTGCAATGAGTCTTTTACGGCGCTCTGGAGGAATTTTGGCCCACTCATCTTTGCAGAATTGTTGTAATTCAGCTTTATTTGAGGGTTTTCTAGCATGAAGCGCCTTTTTAAGGTCATGCCATAGCATCTCAATTGGATTCAGGTCAGGACTTTGACTAGGCCACTCCAAAGTCTTCATTTTGTTTTTCTTCAGCCATTCAGAGGTGGATTTGCTGGTGTGTTTTGGGTCATTGTCCTGTTGCAGCACCCAAGACCTGGAACACTTCCGGGGTGGGTTATAAAAAGGGCCAGAATCGGGAGGAAGAGGATGAGGTTGCCTGGGAGGAGTGGTGGTACAAGGTGGAAGTGTGTTTGTATTGTGAACTTAAGTGCTGTTGGGCCTGTGGGACACGGGGAAGGCGTGCATCACGGCTGAAAAAAAATAAACGTTTCTATTCCTTTGACACGTGCCTCTGTGTAAGTCTGTGCCGGGTCGGGCGCTATATAGCGCCTTTCACAATGCATATTTTATTATACCTACTTAACTTTTATCGACATTTATCTAACTCTATATTTATTGTTCTAGTATCAGAATGTAGTTTAAGTTAATTTGTTTTGGTTTCAACCGATGTTTTTTTTCATATTTTTGATTCTTGTTTTCTTTTTATCACATCTTCGCGCCCCCCTTTTTGTTACTTCGTGCCCCACGGGTTGAGAACCACTACCATAAACAACAAACTGGAGTGGACAGCAAAGAAGCACTGAACAAGAAGGACCAGAGCAGACTGGACTTGCTAAGGAGATTCTCAGAGCTTTTGATGTGCGCAGCAAAGCTGCTGGAAATATTCTACCATTCCATAGTAGCCAGTGTGTTGTTTTTGCTGCAGTCTCCTACAGAAGCAACCGGAGCTCAAAATAAGCACAATGTCTGAACAAATGTATCGGGAAGGCCTGCTCCATCACCCTGGACTCACTAGAAGCTGTTTTGGAAAAGAGAATCATGGAAAAATTAGATCCATCCCTACCTCTCCCATCTGTGATGCTGAAAAGCTGGTCCATGCCCTTTTCTCATCCAGACTGGACTATTGTAATGCACTCCTCATCGGGATACCCAACAAGAGCCTTCAAAACAAATTCAAAATAGTGCTGCAAGAATCCTGATGAGGGTGCGCAAATATGAACATATTTCACCAATCCTTCAGTCACTTCATTGGCTCCCTTTCCATACTCTGTCTGTTTACTCACCAGTGTATCCATGGAAATGCTCCACAATATCTCAAAGAGCTCCTTATACTACAATCCACTACAAGAAACCTCCATTTTACAAATACCTACGGCCTTCGGCCCCCTGTGACCAAACTTCATACAATGGGTGACCGAGCCTTTGCAGCCGCTGGTCCATGGCTCTGGAATGCCCTACCAGAGAGCCTAAGAACACAGCAGATTGTGGGCTGTTTTAAAAAACAGCTAAAGACTTTTCTATTTAGGAAAGCTTATTAACAAGAATGCTATAATTATTGTTGTTTTATCTCTGTTTTTATCTTGCTTTGCCTTTGTTTAATCTTTTTATGTTGCACTTTGAGATTTACTTTACCAGGAGGCTCTCATTCCGAGCACTTTAGCCAAATGCTCATTCCATCACGGAGAGCTAAAAAAAGCCCACTGCTATTAGGCAATTTAATACTTCCACCCGGTGTTATTTTTATATATTTACTAGGGGGCTCTGCCCCCTGCTCGCTTTGCTCGCCAACTCCTGGGCGGGCGCTACGTGCCAGCCACTTACCGAGTCTGCCGCTCATGTATGGGGAAGTGGATGTACTATTTAAACAGATTGTTCTTTTGATGGGAATTGTTACATATGTATAATAGAACTAATTATTTTACATTACAGTGAGCAATTAACCATAGTAAGAAATAGTAAAACGTAATAATTTGAAAGTAAATTATGTTATTCGTTACGTAATATGATTTCGTACAGTTTTGGATTTGAAATTAACACGCAGATACTTTTTAAACTTACACTTTTACTGTAAAACTTCAGCAAAACAGTTTTTTGAATTAACTTTTTGTCAACATTGCATTGAAATTCAATTCCGTGTTTGGACTTAACATCGTGACTATGCAACGTATAGCTGCCCGTGAGTGAATATCGTTTCTTTCGCTCTAATAAATTTTCAAGTGTTTGTCCCTTTGCTTTCTTAATTGTCATAACAAAAGCTATTCTAATGGGAAACTGCAAACATTTTAGTATGAATGGCATATCAAGATCTCCTTTGGTGTCTAATGTTATCTGCTGAAGATGTACCTTTCTTGTCGACTGTTAAAATTTTACATGTCAGAATTGTTCAACCAATTTTGAATACAACTAATCTTGTCCTATTGCATAGCCCATCACTCAGACATAAAAAATTACAATACATCCTTCTTTCAACAGTAATCCGGTCAGTTGAAGACCGGACGGTGTGAATGGTTGTAGATATTCTACGAGTTATTGTAGGCTGGGCTATGCAATATTGTCCTATTGCATAGCCCAGTGGTTCTCAACCTGTGGGGCGGGCCCCCCTAGGGGGGCACAAAGTAACAAAAAGGGGGGCGTGAAGATGTGAAAAAAGAAAACAAGAATCGAAAATATACAATACAATACAATACAGTTTATTTTTGTATAGCCCAAAATCACACAGGAAGTGCCGCAATGGGCTTTAACAGGCCCTGCCTTTTGACAGCCCCCCAGCCTTGACTCTCTGAGAAGACAAGGAAAAACTCCCAATAAAAACCTTGTAGGGAAAATGGAAGAAACCTCGGGAAAGGCAGTTCAAAGAGAGACCCTTTCCAGGTAGGTTGGGCGTGCAGTGGGTGTCAAAAGTAGGGGGTCAATACAATACAATATACAGAACAGAACAATTCCTTAAGACAGCATAATAATAAAAATTTTAGAAGAACGGTATCACAGTAGATGATATGACATAATTAGGATCTTGATATTTTTAGAGTCCTGGAGACCTCATCCATCAAGCTGCCTCCTCATTTGGCCATGCCATGGCTGAAACGTTGCTCCGATGAAAGGACCCCTCTTTCCCATGATTCCTGTGATCCTCCATCAGGGATGACTTTACCATAGGCAGGCAAACAACTTGGCAAGTGGGCCGTGGCACCAATTGCCACATTTAGGTACCGAGAAAAGAAACAGAATAGGTGAGGGTTAGTATTCAAATATAATTCAAATATGAAAAATACATCTATTGAAACCAAAACAGATAAACTTAAACTACATTCTGATGCTAGAAAAATAAATGTAGAGTTAGATAAATGTCGATAAAAGTTAAGTAGGTATTATAAAATATGCATCTATGATATATCATTAATTACAAAACAACAAATTGGTATTAGTGGTCTCCTTTCAAAAAAATGTTAGGGGGTCGCAATTGAAATTGTTATGAAAACTCGAGTCGCAAATACGTAAAGGTTGAGAAACACTGGCATAGCCCATCACTCAGGCATAAATTACGCAATTACATTACGATACATCCTTCTTTCAACAGTAATTCTGCCGATAGAAGACCGGATAGTGTTAATATCAGCTGTAGATATTCTTTGTGATATTGTAAGCTGATGTTTTCATCTTCCGCACCATCACCACCAACTGTTTCAGCAGAGTCTACTGATACGCATTTAACCAATTTGCCGTGAAACCGATCAACAATTTTTGCGTTGATTCATTAGACTTCATCGTTTCTCAGTGCTAGGATTGACTGTGTAATCTTTTCTTCTGTTGGTTACCCTTCGGGATGAAATTCTTCAATAAGATTTGAACATAATGTCATCTTTTATTGGGAACTAAAAGTGAGGAAAACGTAAAAATTTATAAGAGCTGAGAGCGCAGGAACTGTGTCTGACAAAAGCATTCGCGCGAATGAGAGGTGAGAGGACCGTGGACGTGGTTGAACATGTTTGAGAGGAGAGAGGGACTTGAAAAAATCGCCCCAAGATTTTTTTTTATAATAGATTTATTTATTTACTTATTAATTGATTGGCTGTCCTGTGAGTCTGTATCCTTGTTTTTAATGTTTCTCCGACCGTAGGCATCTAAATTTCCACTTGGGATTAATAAAATATATCTAATCTAAAACTGTATAGTTTTGAATTCAAACAGATAATTAGTAGGAGTAAAGGGAACTTGGTATACATATAGTTTATTTTCGAGATATATTCAGATACTCAACCATCCACATTTGCTAATATTACCCCTTAGATTTAAGAGCGGGAAATGCAGTTTTTCATTCAAAAAGATAACTGAAAAATGTTCACATTGGATATCTGGAGGTTGGCAGACACTGCTCTGCGACAATATGCTGTACTGTAGGTAATTTACTCGTGTACCACGCGGCCTTGTGTAAGACGCGCACCTTCATTTTTACAAAGAAAATTGCGAAAATCGTTTTTCCCCGTGTAGGACGTGCATTGTGATTGTATAGGAACCGTTTAGAGAGAGAGTGAGTGAGAGTGCGCAAGCAAGAGAGAGTGAGTGAGAGTGCGCGAGCAAGAGAGAGTGAGACAGCGCGAGTGCGCGAGCGAGAGAGAGCGCCGCGAGTGCGCGAGCAAGCGAGCGAATGGGAGAGCGCGAGTGCGCGAGCAGGCAAGTGAGAGAGAGAGAGTGCGAGTGCACAAACGAATGAGCAAGCGAGCAAGCCCAAGCAGAAGAAGTAAACATTACAGAATTACATTTCCTCGTTTATGACGCGCACCTGATTTTCTAATGCTAATTTTCGGGATATTAGGACAGCGTCAAAATCTCAAATTGGTGAGTTCAGTGAATGAACATGTTTTAGTCTCCTCTGAACATGATTTGTCCATTTTGACAGTGATGTCGGCCTGTGTGTCAAATAGTGAGGCCATGTCTCATTCTGATTTAAATTTGGCTCAGTTAATAGCATTGTGAAATGGTAGAAGCTTATCAATTTCAAGCAAAATGACTCTTGTAGATTTTGCCCTACAGTGTTAACTAGTGTAGGATAAGTACCAATATTTATTTCTATACAGAGGGAGAAATGTTCCTCTTCCAAGATTTCAACAGATTTATATGTTTTAGCCGCAAAAATAAAAAACATTACTAGAGTGATGTACAGTATGTCTGTCTTTGTATCAGGGTGTGAGTTGAATGAAACTTGACATTGTTATTAGCATTGATTGGCAAATTCTAGAAGCCTATTGATTTTGAGTAAAATTGCTCCAGTAGATTTTGCTCTATGGGGATAATGATTTTGTGTTTTCTGAGCACATTTATGTCCCATGTGCAACACAGTAGGGGAAGGAGAATATAAATGAATCATGATAGGATTTTTTTTCATGCCACATAATTCCACAGGATTCCACAATGACCTGCAATATTTTACTTTTTAAAATCACATCTTTATGTAGGTGAAGTCATGGGCTTGTCAACCTGGCTTTTCATATTTTGCCTTTTGTCTAGTGTATTTGTTACTGGAAAGATGTAGTCTTTTTGGCTTTTAGTATTAGCTATCCCTTGTTTCCTTTAGAAGCAAAAGCTCCCTTTTAGGCCAGGTATTTTATGGCAGTTTTACTTGGTAATGGGCGTTCATGACTGTCCGTCCAACCAAAGCCCAATATATTCAATATTTTGACCGAGACCGCTCACTTCATCATTAGAAGCATATTTTTATATATATATATATATATATATATATAGTCACAAAGCTGAGACATACTCAAAGAAGTTTTGGGGCAGCCACCCGTATATTTTGGTATCCTGGCTGCAGGACACAACAACAGCACTGATGTGCATACAAACGAGTCCAAGACAAGACTGAGGGTAAGGGGAAAAAGGTCAGGCTCTTAAAGGGGAAGACAGGAAGTGAGGTCATGGGAATCGGGCACGTGTTCGTCACTCATTGGATCAGGCCCGGACTTGACATCAGGGGGGCCGGCGCCGGTTAGTTCTGTCTCCATTGGTTCGGTCCCGGAAGTGATGTCATGAGAGCCAGGTGGAGTCTCCCAGGGATGGTCTACAGGGAAGTGAGAAAAAGAGTCCATGCACTCTGCCACAGCCCGGCCTGTCTCAGAACTGCCGTTATTCAAGCCCTTTAGCTGCCTCCCATGCGCACGTGTGTGACAATATATATATATATATATATATATATATATATATAAAGATTATAAATATGATACGGTTATTAATTTAGCCACAGTCCTGCTGACTACGCCATTTTGTTTCCTTTAGAAGCAAAAGCTCCCTTGTTGGAATAAGTTCTTTTAAATTGCGGATTTTAAAGTAACCGAAAATATAGAAATATGATATTAAAAGGCGATATCCCTCCCATAGTGATTACGGCGGTACAACAAAGAATCACATGAGAGAATTATACTTAGCTTTCTTTAATGACGATTTTACGCGGTATAACAGACGAAAGGAAGCCATAGCAAGACAATATCAAGGTATGATCTTGATCTATAGAGTCATTTTTGTCACTGCGCTGAAAGGTTTTTCCGGATGGAGGACATCATCCATCCATAGGCTTCAAAATGTATTGGCAGTAGGTCCATCCTTATATACTGGTTGCTTCACGTGCAGGCTCTTTCTCTGGTCTCCAAACAAGGACAGGAAAGGACGCAACTTCACCTCCAAAAAATACAGGAATAGCACAAGGCCTACTTGCAGTTCTCAGTCTACCAACAAGGAAAGAAGATTTTGTGCTGACAGAGGACAGAAATATACTATTCTGTCTTTTAGGCTCACTATACAATCCTCCAGTTGTCTTTGGTTATCTAGTCCTATGCTTGGCTGGCAATTCTAAATGCTGAGCCCCTGTGTGTGTACCATACTTGGTCTACTTGTATGAATGAATCCATAACAGTGTGCACAGAGACAGTGACATTAAACTTAATATTATAACAAACTGATTATAACATGCCTTGAGCCAAATAAATAATTTCTCTTAATACTTGTTTTCGCTAGAAGCCATGTCATCCATGTAATCCACCTGATGCTGGGCATGATCAGCCCCGGCCATTACTTTGATGGGAGACCGTCTAGGAAAAGCTTGGTTTGCTGCCACAAGAGGTGTTGGTGAGGGCAGCCGGGGCGTTTACCCTGTGGTCTGAGTGTGGATCCCAATGCCATGAGTGCAGTGACAGAGGGTCACTGTGCTGAAAAATGGCACTGTTCCTTCTGATGAGATGTAAAACCAAGGCACTAACTCTCTCTAGAAGATCCCTGGGTATCTTCCATAAAGAGTAGAGTGTTTTCTGATGTCCTGGCTAAATTGCCCACCATGGCTTGGTCAATCTGGACACCAAATAATCCTCTGTCCATTATTAACTAACTGCCTCTCTCACCTCTTCACCGCTTAATAGCTAATGCATGGCGAGCATACTGGTGCAAGAATGGCTGCTGTTGCATCATTCAAGAAGATGCTGCATGTTGCTGGTGGCTGAAGTGGCTTCGCCATCTGTATGTAAAGCACTTTGAGTGTCTTGATAAGCACTATACAAATGCACTGCCATTTTCTTCTTCTGGTCTAGTCAAATTAGTGCTGGCTTCAAACTAACCCAGTGACTTAAAGATTCAAGTTATCTTCCTGTGTTTGTCTCTCATAGCCTTGACAGCCTGGCTATTTGCCCTGGGTTTGGTTTCTAGGATTAATAATAGCTGATGTTCTCCAGGCTTCATCCTCGGGACATAAAGTGACACAAGAGTCCTTTGTACTGATAGCTGCATGAGTGATTCTCGTATCCACCATCAGTTGTATTTTATATGTGCACTTGGATTCATTGTACTGTAGCCATCGTCTGATGTTGGTCTTGTACTACCATCAGTAATCTGTAGCAGAAATAACAGTATCATAACATAAACAGGATCATCTCCAGACAGAGGAGCAGCTTCAGCGACAGACTGCTGTCACCGTCCTGCTGCACTGACAGACTGAGAAGATCGTTCCTCCGCCACACTATGCGATTCTTCAGTTCCACCCGGGGGGGTAAACGTTAACATTATACAAAGTTATTGTCTGTTATACCTGCATTGTAATCACTCTTTAATTTAATATTGTTCTTTATCAGTATGCTGCTGCTAGAGTATGTGAATTTCTCTTTGGGATTAATAAAGTATCTATCTATCTATCTATCTATCTATCTATCTATCTATCTATCTATCTATCTATCTATCTTATATAGTGCCTTTCATATCTATCTATCTATCTATCTATCTATCTATCTATCTATCTATCTATCTATCTATCTATCTATCTATCTATCTATCTATCTATAACAGTAAATAAAGAATTTACAGTGGACACCTCCCACAGTCCAAAGGGTTGGACAATGACTGACTGACTATATACTCTGTCGCAGACGGCTGGGGTGGCGACCCAGCCGGGATGCCCAGGAGGACCGGAGGAGGGCTCACGCCTCCCCTAGACCATGTCGGGGCAACCGCCTTGGTGCCTATGGGGACCACGGAAACAGAGCTTTGAAGCTCAACCCTGTAGGGGCCCGTGGTCACTGCTAGGTGGCACCCCAATGCTTTGGGAGCCCTGGTCCTCATCACTTCCGCCACACCCGGAAGTGTTGGGGAGAAGAGGAGCAGAGACACCTGGAGTGCTTCTGGGGATGCAGCCAGCACTTCCGCCACATTGGGGAGTGCCGGTGGAAGATTGCCAGGAAGCACTCCGGATGTGTATAAAAGGGGCCGCCTCCCTTCATACGATGACTTGAGTCGGGTGGAAGAAGGACGACATCTGTGAGGAGGCAAGGAGGCAGCCTGAAGGAAGAAGGCATTATATTGTTGGCCAGGACTTTGGGGTTGTGTGTCACTTTATTGTAAATATGGAACTGTCTATTAAACGTGTGTTGGGTGACTTTGACGTGTCCGTGTGTCTGTGTCCGGCCCGGCTTGCATAACTCATGACAATTATCATGACAGTTCAATCAAGTAAAGAAAGATGACCTTAAAATCTGCATGGCTGAGATTTAAGGATAAAATGAAAAGTAGATAGACTGAAGCAGAGGTTGAAACACTAAAGATCTAAGATTGGCAAATTTGTTCGAAAGGCAGGACTAAACTCAAAGTCTTAGATAGCAGCTTAAGCCTGGAATCTTTTCTGAGAGATATTTTGTGCTTACAAAGCTGATTTATTTAAGCGAGTTTTGTTTTTATTTTAAACAAAGTTCACATGCCCTTTAACAAAGAGATCAGCCTTAAATAGTGACATAGTATGACATCAGATTTCATGTAGTAGGCTGTCAGAAACATGTCACTAATTTGTTTATTAGGTTTCTTATTGTTTCAGTTTTTATTGTCATTCTGGTGATTTCATTGCATATTCACGTTGGGTTTGTAGGTTTTATGAGTCCTGCCATGTTTGTTTGTCTAGTTACTATGATGCTCCATGTTTGAAGGGCACATGGTGACAAGTGACATTGAGGTGGCCCTGACATAGATGATGGATGACTGCTTGCTTTCAAGGAATACTCCACACAGAAATGCATTTTTTTTATTTTTTCTATTCTGCTTACCCCATGTACTTTGTAGCGATTGCTAAGAAAACATGAATTTCTTGTTTTGATGCAGAAAGAAGAGAAAAAAATGAATGACATAAAATAAGTCAATGCTGACCGATGCTATACAACAATAACTTGTGTGAAAAACTAAAAAGAGTAAAAAAAAAGAAAAACAATCTGATACTTGCCAAAATAATATATAAAGAGATTCTTCTGAAAAAAATCAAAGCACAACTTTGATCAAGCCCAACAAATCAGTGAGAGAAGCGGATCTTCAGTTCGAAAAGGCAATCCCATGAGGCTTTAGATTTCTTGTTTACGATGTGTGCAGATTTATCTGTTTATCAGTATTTTTTGTCCATACAACTTGATAATTGTTATGTGAGTTGTGTATCATGAGTAAAGTGAGAATTTGTTTTTTTTCATGGACGTTTTACGTGTCAATTGCCATTGCACAGCATTAGTTGCTACTGGCTTGTATTATCCATCCATCCATTATCCAACCCGCTATATCCTAACTACAGGGTCACGGAGGTCTGCTGGAGCCAATCCCAGCCAACACAGGGCAGAAGGCAGGAAACAAACCCCGGGCAGGGTGCCAGCCCACCGCAGGGCTTGTATCAGATCAAACTTTTTTCTCCCCATTTTTCATGAAATTACAAGATTACAGTTCTCTCTTGAACATCACTATTAGCTACATGGGGAAAGTGCATTCATTCCAATTTTGGGTGGAGTATTTCTTTAAGATCCCTGAAGGAGCGACCTAACAGAGACCAGATTTGAATTTATTTGCTTATCAGACATTTTTAATCAAAGCGATTTACAAAGGAGGGCAACATAACCAAGTAAAAAATCAGTCAGGGGAAACGTTTGGGAAGAAAGATGACATGACAAGGATACAAATTTCACTATCACAAGTGAAGAGCTCAGAACAAAATACAGCTCGATTACAAAATCTTACAGCTGGTATCAGAAAGAATTTTACCAAACGCAAGAGTCTTTGAATGCATCTTAAACACAGTAAGGGAACCAGACGTTCAGTTTGAGTTTGGCAGGGTGTTCCACCAGCCAGGTGTTACACATGAGAGTCTGGGCTGAGATTTGATATCACACAGAGGTTGCATAATCAGATACTCTGCAACAGCAGGCTTGAGTGGTCGAGAAGAAATACCGGACCTCAGAAATGTCTCCATATATATACATTATATATCTAATATATAAAGCAGAGTCGATGTACAGTGGGATGCAAAAGTTTGGGCAACCTTGTTAATAGTCATTATTTTCCTGTGTAAATCGTTGGTTGTTACGATAAAAAATGTCCGTTAAATATATCGTATAGGAGACACACACAGTGATATTTGAGAAGTGAAATGAAGTTTATTGGATTTACAGAAAGTGTGCAATAATTGTTCAAACAACATCAGGCAGGTGCATAAATTTGGGCACCGTTGTCATTTTATTGATTCCCAAACTTTTAGAACTAATTATTGGAACTCCAATTGGCTTTGGTAAGCTCAGTGACCCCTGACCTACATACACAGGTGAATCCGAGTATTTAAGGGGGTCAATTGTAAGTTTCCCTCCTCCTTTCATTTTCTCTGAAGAGTAGCAACATGGGGGTCACAAAACAACTCTCAAATGACCTGAAGACAAAGATTGTTCACCATCATGGTTTAGGGGAAGGACACAGAAAGCTGTCCCAGAGATTGAAGCTGTCTGTTTCCACAGTTAGGAACATATTGAGGAAATGGAAGACCACAGGCTCAGTTCAAGTTAAGGCTCGAAGTGGCAGACCAAGAAAGATTTGGATAGACAGAAGTGATGAATGGTGAGAACAGTCAGAGTCAACCCACAGACCAGCACCAAAGACCTACAACATCATCTTGCAGCAGATGGAGTCACTGTGCATCGTTCAACCATTGGGCGCACTTTACACAAGGAGATGCTGTATGCGAGAGTGATGCAGAGGAAGTACAAACAGAGCCGCTTGAGGTCTGCTCAAGCACATTTGGACAAGCCAGCTTCATTTTGGAATAAGGTGCTGTGGACTGATGAAACTAAAATGGAGTTATTTGGGCATAACAAGGGCGTTATGCATGGAGGAAAAAGAACACAGCATTCCAAGAAAAACACCTGCTACCTACAGTAAAATATGGTGCTGGTTCCATCATGCTGTGGGGCTGTGTGGCCAGTGCAGGGACTGGGAATCTTGTCAAAGTTGAGGGATGCATGGATTCCACTCAGTATCAGCAGATTCTGGAGACCAATGTCCAGGAATCAGTGACAAAGCTGAAGCTGCGCCCGCCGGGGCTGGATCTTTCAACAAGACAACGACCCGAAACACTGCTCAAAATCCACTAAGGCATTCATGCAGAGGAACAAGTACAACGTTCTGGAATGGCCATCTCAGTCCCCAGACCTGCTGTGGTGTGAGTTAAAGAGAGCTGTCCATGCTCGGAAGCCATCAAACCTGAATGAACTAGAGATGTTTTGTAAAGAGGAATGGTCCAAAATACCTTCAACCACAATCCAGACTCTCATTGGAACCTACAGGAAGCGTTTAGAGGCTGTAATGTCTGCAAAAGGCGGATCTACTAAATATTGATTTCATTTCTTTTTTGTGGTGCCCAAATTTATGCACCTGCCTGATTTTGTTTGAACAATTATTGCACACTTTCTGTAAATCCAACAAACTTCATTTCACTTCTCAAATATCACTGTGTGTGTCTCCTATATGATATATTTAACTGACATTTTTTATTGTAACAACCAACGATTTATACAGCAAAATAATGACTATTAACAAGGTTGCCCAAACTTTTGCATCCCACTGTATGTATGTGTCTATGTATGTTTGTTTGTCCGCCATACAAATCTGCACCGGGCGTCCGATCAGCACCAAACTGTAGATGGGGCTCCTTTGTGACCAGGAGAAGGTCATGGGGTATGTTTGGTTGGTAAAAATGTTGGTGGTGAACCACAATACATAACATTCAGCACATGTCCCCGTACTTATCATCGACAAGATGGCCGCACATTGCAAAAGACGTTCACCGCGGCGCCATCTAGCGGCACGTTTGGTCCATGTGCGTCGCTCTTCATGCATGTTTCTTTAAATTGCCAAGACATGGCGTAAGTGTCCTGTATGAGAAGGCCAACTGCTTTGATCGGGTGAAGGGGAACTGCAGTATGGATGCAAGACGCGAACGACCAAGAAAGCGTGACCGGCTGACACACCCGTATTTCCACACGTCACACTCCCACGTGCACTGATAGTGATGTATTTCATTCACCAACATCCGTTATATGGCAGCACGTTTGAACAGAGACTCGCTTTAACAAGACAGCATCCTTCCCCCACCATTTTCCCCAAACGCAGCACCAGTTGTATGTCACTTCTCTCTGTAGTTACCATCGCCAACGTCCATTAGATGGCATCACGGTTCAACACAGATGCTCCTTAGAAACACAGCACCCCTCTCCGCCATTTTTCCCAGTACGGTTTCAGTGCTACTCTTTCTCACTGGCTTTCCGTATTTGTGGTGCTATTTGTTCACTTTCTGACTCACAGTACAATTTCAGTGTTGCTCTTTCTGACTGACTGGTGCTATTTGTTTGCTCTCCGACGTATTGTAAATAAGGTAAATTCATCTCACTGTTGTGCTTATTCCGTATTTAATACTATGTAACACATTATAACTGTCCTGCTTTTCGCTAATATACCCATACCACCGAAAAAAGACATAGAATTGGAAGGTCCACTTCAGATACCACAAGACAGTCTATTTCAAGGGCATCTGAAACGCCACAGCAGACAGAATCCACAGTGGAGGAACTTACAATGAAATGTGAATCAGAAAACTGTTTGTTCTATTTCTATGTTCTGTTTCTTTCATTTGGGAAATTCACCGGTTATAGATTATATATAGAAGGGTACGCCTGCTAGTGTGTATAAATATATATATATATATATATATATACACCGCTCGCTTCACTCGCCAACCCCTGGGCCGCTCACATATGGGGAAGCGGATGTACAATTTAAACAGATTGTTATTTTCATGGGAATTGTTACATATGCATACTAGAACTAAATATTTTACACTAGCAAAATACCAGCGCTTCGCAGCAGAGAAGAAGTGTGTTAAAGAAGTTATGAAAAAGAAAAGGAAACATTTTGAAAATAACGTAACATTTGCTTTCTATTCATTTGCATAAGCACAGTCCTTCTCCAGCAATTATTTAATGTTAGCTCAGACCCGGCACTTGAAAGTTTCTGTCGCTCTTTTGCTAAGTTTGTGCCAAACACTAGTCTATCTCTGACCATCTCATTTTCGTTTGCATAAGCACAGTCCTTCACCAGCAATTTTAAAAACGCCAGCGGCAGCGTGTCTATAAACTTAATTTAAACTTACGGTTTACACCATGCTTTGTTTCCGCAGTAGCTGCACTTATGAATATGCTTGTATGCGTCACTCGCTTCATATTCTTTTGCTGCCTTCTCAATTGTGTAATGCGTTTTTTGAACAGGTTACATTCGTACTGCGCTCACAGTCAGTTCACGTGAGCCGCTCTCTTGTGTGATCTTGCGATGTCCATGGCTTTATTTAATGTTTGCTAAGACCCGGCACTTAAAGGTTTCTCGCTACAGCAATTTAACTCCGTTACAAAGTGGTCCAAAGTCTCGTTTATACCTCATGTCTTCTCATTAAACTTGCATCTCACGAATATCGTATTCGTCGTAGGCATGACAAATGCCAGCGGCAGCGTTTCTATAAACTTAATTTAAACTTAAGGTTTACACCATGCTTTGTTTCCACAGTAGCTGCACTTATGAATATGCTTGTATGCATCACTCGCTTCATATTCTTTTGCTGCCTTCTCAATTGTGTAACGCGTTTCTTGTTCAGCCCTCTTTGGAGCTCTTGCTTGTTCTCTAAGTACTGCGTTCACAGATCGTTCACATGAGCCGCTCTCTTGTATGATCTTGCGAATATTTACCTTATATGGACAGGCGCTCAATTACGTGGGAGGCATGATGATGCGGGACGCAACTCCACCTCACACAGCTGACCGAGCTAGGTTTCAGTTATGACCGTTACGCGTAGAATTTCGAAAATGAAACCTGCCTAGCTTTTGTAAGTAAGCTGTAAGGAATGAGCCTGCCAAATTTCAGCCTTCTACGTACACGGGAAGTTGGAGAATTAGTGATGAGTGAGTGCGTGAGTGAGTGAGTGAGTCAGTGAGGGCTTTGCCTTTTATTAGTACAGATTACAGCAAGTAATTAACCATATTAAAACATAATAATTTGAAAGAAAATTATGTTTTATGTTGCGTTAGAGGTATTCATTGCGTTATACCTTTTCGTTCTGTTTGGCTTTGAAATTAATATACAAATACTTTTTAAACTTACACTTTTATTGTAAAACTTCAGTAAAAACAATATTTGGAATTAACTTTTCGTCAATATTGCTTTGAATTTTGATACCATGTTTGAAGTTACACAACGTATAGCTGCCGATGAGTGAATATCGTTTCTTTCTCTCTAATAAATAAACCGCATTTTTCAAATTGTTGTCCCTGTGATTTATTAATTGTCATAGCAAAAGCTATTCTAACAGGAAACCGTAAACGTTTTAATACGAATGGCACATCAAGATCTCCTTTGGCGTCTAATGTTATCTGCTGAAGATGTACTACATTATCTTTCTTGTCGGCTGTTAAAATTTTACGTCAGAATTGTTCAACCAATTTTGAATACAACTAATCTTGTCCTATTGCATAGCCCATCACTCAGACATCAATTACGCAATTACATTACAATACATCCTTCTTTCAACAGTACTTTGGCTGGTTGAAGACCTCACGGTGTGAACTGTTGTAGATATTCTACGAGATATTGTAAGTTGATGTTTTCATCTTCTGCACCGTCACCACCAACTGTTTCAGCAGAGTCTACTGACACGCATTTAACCAATTTGCCGTGTAACTGATCGACAATTTTCACGTTAAGTTGTTTGACTTCATCGTTTCTCGGTGCTAGGATTGCCTGTGTACTCATTTCCTCTGTTGATAACCCTTCGGGATGAAATTCTTCGATAAGATTTGGACAAATCCGTTAACAGTAAATGGTTAAGAGGAGGGCGGGACTTGGAAAACATCTCTTGGCAATAGTCTCGTCTCATGATTTCCTTTTATAATAATATTTATAGGTGCTTGCCCATTGACTGCTTTGTGGCTTTGCATTAAGATTTTGAAGTTAACGTGTGCTGCTATAGGATGCCAATGTAGTGAGCTGAAGAGCGGGGTGATGTTTGCCCACCTCGGCTACTTGAACATCAAACTTGCTACTGCCTTTTAGATAGATGGATAGATAGATAGATAGATAGATAGATACTTTATTAATCCCAAGGGGAAATTCACATAATCCAGCAGCAGTATACTGATACAAAGAAACAATATTAAATTAAATAGTAATAAAAATGAAAAGAATTAAAATAAAATTAATGTTCGCATTTACTCCCCGGTGGAATTGAAGAGTCATAGTGTGGGGAGGAACGATCTCCTCAGTCTGTCAGTGGAGCAGGACAGTGACAAAAGTCTGTCGCTGAAGCTACTCCTCTGTCTGGAGATGATCCTGTTCAGTGGATGCAGTGGATTCTTCATGATTGACAGGAGTTTGTTTAGTGCCCGTCGCTCTGCCACAGATGTTAAACTGACCAACTTTAATCCTACAATAGAGCCTGCCTTCTTAACAAGTTTGTCCAGGCGTGAGGAGTCTTTCATCTTTATGCTGTCACCCCAGCACACCACTGCGTAGAAGAGGGCACTCGCCACAACCGTCTGGTAGAACATCTGCAGCATCTTACTGCAGATGTTGAAGGATGCCAACCTTCTCAGAAAGTATATTCTGCTCTGAGCTTTCTTACATAGAGCATCAGTATTGGCAGTCCAGTCCAATTTGTCATCCAGCTGCACTCCCAGATATTTATAGGTCTGCACCCTCTGCACAGTCACCTCTGATGATCACGGGGTCCATGAGGGGCCTGGGCCTCCTAAAATCCACCACCAACTCCTTGGTCCTGCTGGTGTTCAGTTGTAGCTGGTTTGAGTCGCAGCATTTAACAAAGTCTTTGATTAACTTCCTGTACTCCTCCTCCTGTCCACTCCTGATGCAGCCCACATCATTTAACTTGTCTGCAACAAGTTGGTGACACATGCCAGTGCTCAAACATCTAAAAGGAATTCATTAACAAAATGTTGTGTTTTGTCTTATTTGGCTACAGTTCTGGTTTGTTCTTTTGTTTTGGTAATGATTTAACCAACTTCTGTTTATATAGACCATCACGATTAACTAGACTGTCTTTATGTTCGCTTGTCTCTGCTTCTCTAAATAAAACTGACGTTTCAAATTTGACAGTTACACTTGACTTGGTTCCCATGACTATTGCCACATGGAATTGTGCCAACTGGCACATAAAATAGTGAACAACTGTGGTGACATCATCAATAAAAATAGCGAGAAGAGCAAAACACAAATTAATAATTGTTTCTTTAATCCTTACAACAGCAAACTTAAAATTAAATATTCAGAGTTAGTGTGTACTTGGTGTGTGTGTGTGTGTGCGCGCCCTGTGGTGGGCTGGCGCCCTGCCCGGGGTTTGTTTCCTGCCTTGCGCCCTGTGTTGGCTGGGAATGGCTCCAGCAGACCCGCGTAACCCGGGTTGGATAAAGGATGGATGGATGAAGTCCTGTTTTAATCTTGTGTGCAGCATTGCCAAAATAGACATTGTCTCGCCACAGCTAAAACTGGATAAGTGAATTAGAAAATTGAATATGTACAGGTCGATTATAATATCCTTTACTATATTTTCTTCCTCATTGGGTCTTTATTTTTTTTTTATTCTGCAGTTCTCCTTCGTCTCTGTACCCCAATTTATCTCACATAGCCAATAAGATTTGATATAAACCAACGTGCATTCTACCCCTCAGTGCTTTATTCCTCCTAGATAATAATAATAATAATTATAATTAATTACATTTATATAGCGCTTTTCTCAGTACTCAAAGCACTATCCACACATGTATATTCTCATTTCAGGGGTCCTGATCAGAATCATTCTGTAAGGGTCCGTGCAGAACTAATGAGCAACACCCACTTTATCTGAAGAATATCTGTCTATAAAAAAAAATGATATCCTCTCATGTGGGTATTAATTTCTGTTTTAGAGAGAAGGGTTAATACAAAAAGAGAGCCTCAGTGTCCCTCTTGCCTTGACTCCTTTTTTGTTTTTAAAGCCACCTTTCTTCTGCTTAATGTTCCGTGATAATAATTTAATTCTAACATGCTGAGTATTTAATGGCCCCATGTGATACGATATTTTAATGAAGGTCAATGTGTGAGTGATGGGCAAAGTTGAAGTTTTGGCAGAGTTCCAGAATTTGACGTTTGTCTTAAATGGGGTTAAAAAAAAAAAAAAGATGAATTACTGTGACAAATTATGAGAGTTTTATACTTTGGCCAAGTCTTAGAGAAAATGTTTAGTTAGCTCAGTGCTTGTGGAGTGGGCTAGGAAAGGAGGGTATAGTTTGTAAAGTGACAAGTGCCCTCACCAACCAATGGATGGAAAAAAAGAGTGGTCACTTAGGTTGTATTAAAGCAATAATGATGAATATGCACTCTTCAGGTCACCTTGACACTATTCAAACAATAAAAGTGGCATCTACTAAAATTGGGCACATCTCCTCGCCCCTAAGCTTGCAATATGTCAGTCAATAGGTCTTCTGTATTCCCTAAACCGGTCAACGGAGTGACCGCTATTTTTTGCTCAGGATACAACACCAGAGATAAGTACACCTATTGCTGGTGCTCCTCTCTCATGTCAGTCACTAGGACACATTCCTCTTGTTGAAATCCGATACTTGATGTCTGTAAAAAAAAATATAAATATCCTTTTTTTCTAGGCCGAATTTTGACTGATTACTCTTTAACACAAAATGTACTGTGTGGTGGTGTGTGTAGTCAGTAATAATGTGAGTTTGTTCATAATGCATACAAATTACTTCACTTCTGGGCTTGTGAAAGGTTGATGCAAATGTCTCAAACTGGTCAGTGATGTGCAGTATAGGGTATCTATCATAGACAAGATGTCTAACATCATTAAAACTAATAAAGTCGACATGTGGCAGCGGACTGATAAGATGACATATCATGTGTGTGCTGTGAGATCACTGAGACGATGCATTACAGACAGTTGGTTTTGCTGGACACTTTAAGCATTTGCTAAACCTTTTAAAATATGCCAGCCACTGCTGTTAATGGAAGTCTTTCACAAGCACGAGAGTGTCTGTGGCCACAGGCACTTTAAAAAAAGGTAGAATAGGTGCGGGACAAAAAGACAAGTTCCACACAAACTAACTATCGTATTATGTGTCCTAATCATCATAATGTTCTCAAACCTCTCAAATATTTCAGTAGCATTAGGTGGCATCACAGCCCACTCGTGTATTCATCCTCACTCACACAGGCCAGGTTGGATTTGCCAGTCAACCCATCTTGCCCTCTCATTCATAGACACGTATTCTGTCTTGGTGGTCCTACTAACCTTCATTCCTCTCCTCTCATATTTCCACCTCTCCAAGGTCTCCTCAACCTGCTCCCTACTCTCGCTATAGATCACAATGTCATCAGCAAACATCACAGTCCACGGGGACTCCTGTCTAATCTCGTCTGTCAATCTGTCTGTCACCATGTGTCAATATACTACTGTGCAGAAATTGGAACAATCCAGTAAGTAATTAAAATGGCAACAAGTTCCATCACATTAATTGAGTTATTGCAATAAATTAAATCAAAACCCAATTTATAAAAAATATTCTTTACTGTTTTCAAGTAAAATTTAGCATGAGAAAAATTTCCTTATAACTTATTGATTGGTAGAATTAACCAAATCGTTTTTTTACAGCAAATATGTTTGGTTTGCTGTTGATGAATATTTTTTTCTGGCAAATCTCCATGCAAAGACCAACATGGACCAGCTTTTTTTTTTTTTTTCCCCACCTCCCCATAATGCTTTGCGAAGCAAGTGTGACATAACAGAGCTGTAGTATCCAAGTTGGATAGCGATGTCACTACCCAGTTGGGTATGCAGAGAACTTTCACCCATGCATACACACCTCATATTTTAGCATCTGTTTCATACATGCGTGATGTCGCTACCCGATATACTCCAGCAGGAATTGCACCCCACATACATTTAAAAAAGAAATAAAAATAAAATCTTGCAATATTTTAATTTGCAGGGATACATTAGATGATCATAATGAGCATATTATGAAAATACTTTCTTCTGCACAGATTCACTGTACAATGCATCTTTATTGTCAGATTAAGCAAGTTATGCTCCTTGCTATGTAGAGCAGATTGGGACAGGGATGGCTCCCAGAGTATGTAAAGAGACAAGTGCCAGTAGCATGTAGCACAAACCAATCTTTGAGTCCATGGAACGAGCCCCGGACACAGACAGGCGGACATGTTTCAAAGCACCACCACACGTTTATTTACACAATATTAAGTGCACACAACCCACAAACTCCCCCAAAGTCCAGGCCTCACACCATCTCTTTCTCTCTTCAGGCCGCCTCCTTGCCTCTCCTCCCGAGCTCTGTCCTTCTCCTCACCCGACTCCAGCTGTCGAATGGAGGTAGGCGGCTCCTTATATACACGCCCGGATGTGCTCCAGGTGCTTCCCGACACTCTTCTGCCGGCACTCCCCTGTGTGGCGGAAGTGCCGGCTGCACACCCGGAAGCACTCCGGGTGTCCCCAGTCCTCTTTCCCCCAGCACATCTAGTGTGGTGGAAGTGCTGAGGTCCAGGGCACCAAAGGCAGCGGTGACCACGGGCCCCTACAGGGTTGAGCTTCAAAGCTCTGTACCCATGGCCGCCAAAGCAACCAGGTGGTCATCCCCTCGTGGTCTGGAAGAGGCCCAAGCCATCCTCCGGTCTTCCTGGGCGTCCCAGCTGGGTACCATCCCCAGCCGCTCGCCACAAGTCCCTGTGGGCCATTAACACTGTCCATATAAAGGAGGCAGGCACAGACTCTCTCTAGCAACCCATTGGGACACCTTAAAGACCATTGCATTGCAAGACTGCCATTATTATTATTACCGTATTTACTCATGTACCACGCGCCCTTGTTTAAGATGCGCACCCTAATTTTTACTGAGAAAATCTCGAAAATCGTTTTGCCCCGTGTTAGACGCGCACCCTAATTTTTACTGAGAAAATTTCGAAAATCGTTTTGCCCCGTGTAAGACGCGCACTCTAATTTTTACTGAGAAAATCTCGAAAATTGTTTTGCCCCGTGTACGACGCGCGTTGTGATTGTATAGGAAGCGTTCAGAGAGAGAGAGAGCACAAGCGAGAGAGCAAGTAAGCGAGCTAGAGAGAGAGAGAGCGAGCGAGCCCAAGCAGAAGTAAACATTACAGAATTACATTTCCTCGTGTATGACGCGCATCTGATTTTCTAATGCTAATTTTCGGGAAAAAATATGCATTTGGTACACGCGTAAATACGGTATTATTCCTCATTGACTTCAATACTTTCCAGCAAGTTTTTCAAAGCTCCCGAACATTTCTAAAATTTTCCCAAGCTCATGTGAAGTAAACTCTGTGGGGTCCGCTCCTAATTACTTATAATATCTTTATAAATCACCTTTATTTTGTACACATTAATGATTTAGTTTTTTTTTTCCAGAATTAATTTTGGGTTCATGCTTTTTTATTATATCTAGGCTAGTCTACTGTAATACAGTGTGGTCTTCCAAAGTATGTTCTTAAAAATTTGCATTATTAACTCTGCTGCTAGGCTTCTCCCTTATACCAAGCTCTGGGAACATATTATAAACTTTGAGGTGAATTTCAGTTGAATTTCATATTCATTACAAAATACCTCTGTTAACTTACAAGGCCTGAAATGATCTTTTTCTCCTGTATGTTCCTGCCGGCCAACTCTGATCACCTCAGATCGGTCCTTTACTTACCATTCCTGTTACTAGGAAGAGTATAATGGTGTCAGAACCTTCTGTGTTTCATCTCCAACCTTGTGGAATACTTCTCCTCAGAAGCTCAGAGTCACTATCAGATTTTTTAAAATAGTCATGATATACAATCATATGAAAAAGTTTTCATAATAATTGATTCTACTTTCAACAAAAAAGATACCAGTGGAATGTCTTTCATTTCCTAGGAACATCTCAGTACTGGGGTGTTTTCCAAATAAAGATTTTTAGTGACGCAGTATTTAGTTGTAAGAAATTAAATCAAATGTGAAAAACTGGCTGTGCAAATGTGGGTCCCCTTGTCATTGTGCTGATTTGAATGCCTGTCACTGCTCAATGCTGATTACTTGCAACACCAAATTGGTTGGATGAGCTCGTTAAGCCTTGAACTTCATAGACAGGTGTGTCCAATCATGAAAGGTAAAAGGTATTTAAGGTGGTCAGTCGCAAGTTGTGCTTCCCTTTGACTCTCCTCTGAAGAGTGACAGACAGCATGGGATCCTCAAAGCAACTCTCCAAAGATCTGAAAACAAAGATTGTTCAGTCTCATGGTTTAGGGGAAGGCTACAAAAAGCCATCTCAGAGATTTAAACTGTCAGTTTCAAGTGTAAGGAATGTGATCAGGAAATGGAAGGCCACAGGCACAGTTGCTGTTAAACCAACTCAGGTCTGACAGGCCAAGAAAAATACAGGAGTGGCATATGAGCAGGATTGTGAGAATGGTTACAGACAACCCACAGATCACCTCCAAAGACCTGCAAGAACATCTCACTGCAGATGGTGTATCTGTACATCGTTCTACAATTCAGCACAATTTGCACAAAGAACATCTGTATGGCAGGGTGATGAGAAAGAAGCCCTTTCTGTACTCACAACACAAACAGAGTCGCTTGTTGTATGTAAATGTTCATTTAGATTCATTTTGGAACAAAGTGCTTTGGACTGATGAAGAAAAACACCTGCTACCTACTGTCAAATTTGGTGGAGGTTCCATCATGCTTTGGGGCTGTGTGGCTAGTTCAGGGACTGAGGCCCTTGTTAAAGTCGAGGGTCAGATGAATTCAACCCAACATCAACAAATTCTTCAGGTTCAAGCATCAGTCACAAAGTTGAAGCTACGCAGGGGTTGGATATTCCAACAAGACAATGACCCAAAACACAGTTCAAAATCTACAAGGGCATTCATACAGAGGGAGAAGTACAATGTTCTGGAATGGCCGTCACAGTCCCATGACTTGAATATCATCGACAATCTATGGGATCATTTGAAACATACTGTCCATGCTCAGCAGCCATCATGCAATTTAACTTATCTGGAGAGATTTTGTATGGAAGAATTGTCAAAAATACCTCCATCCATAATCCAGACACTCATCAAAGGCTATAGGAGGCATCTAGAGGCTCAAAGTAGCAAAAGGAGGCTCAACTAAGTATTGATGTCATATCTCTGTTGGGGTGCCCACATTTATGCACCTGTCAAATTTTGTTATGGTGCATATTGCATATTTTCTGTTAATCCAATAAACTTAATGTCACTGCTGAAATCCTACTGTTTCCATAAGGTATGTCAGATATTAAAAGGAAGTTGCTACTTTGAAAGCTCAGCCAATGAGAAACAAAAATCCAAAGAATTAAGAGGGGTTCCCAAACTTTTTCATATGTCTGTAATAAATAGATCCTCCCTGGTATATAATGCCTTTTGCACCTAATCTGTCATTCAGCATATGGTTACTCTCTTATCTTTTGGTCTGCTATTAAACCTGCGTAGTTAATCTATCTCGGGGTTGTGGAGCACATAAGCTGATAGTTTTGGGTGCAAACAGAAACCAGCAATGGACATGGTGACTCCAGACTGGCCAACCATTTATGGCTGGGAATGTGATGGACTGCTGTACCTTACAGGATTATTTCCTGCTTTGTGCCTGACGCTGCTGAGATAGGCTGTGACGGTTTGTGATTTTAATTAAGAAGGTTTTGCTTATACTATGATATGCCAGCAAAACACTTGCTATTTTGCAACTGAGTGAAGCTTCCAACAATTGAGGTTTGTTTATGAGGAGAGACTGCTGATGGAGTGTCTTGAATTAAAACCCCCGGCATGCGGCCAAGTGAGCGTGTCATCAATGTCACGACACCTACAGCCTGTTTTGTCTGCTTGTTTGCAAACTTGCTTTTTTGCTTTGTCTTGCAGGTTGAACGAGAGATTGCCATTCTGAAGCTTATTGAACACCCTCACGTTTTAAAGTTGCACGACGTCTACGAAAATAAGAAATATTTGTAGGTATTATCCAGGCATGGATGTTTTTCATCTTTTATTGTTCCTGTTCTTTTTCTTTCCTCCTCTTTTTTTATTGCATGCTTATATTACGTGAATGTCTTTTAATTTAGCTTTTAGAAAACACAGTATGGGCCCAGGAATGATTCAGACTGAGGGGAATGCTTGAATTTGGTTGATAGGGTGGGATAAGGAGTTGTATCAGAATTTGAGCGGACAAATTCCCTAACCTAATAAATAACCCTAAATCTAACCCTAACCCTAATTGGGTTGTGTTTATAGTGAGTTAATATGATGGGACATGTTTGGTATTTTATTGGATTCTGGTTTTAAGCTTTAAGTTCACCAGGAGGGAAGGAAGCTATGCAATTAAAGGTGGCTAATGGATGTTTTAGAAAAATTATATGGAGAAAGTCACAATTTGAAACAAAAGTGGGTTGACTGAAGTACTTCACAAAAGAAGTTTAATTGTAGATTATAAATTGAACCCATATAGGTGAGAGAGTTTTTGAGGATCTTTTCAATGAACTTGTTCCTGCTTTGCTCCTAATATTGCCAATGTGTAAACTAAAGGATATGCCTGTGACACTGAAGCAGATTTGAGAAAGTTGTGTTTATCCTTAAATGCTTTCTGTTTGTGTTTATGGTGAAAAATGCTATACAATAAATGGTACTGCCTGGGAATGCAGTAAAATAAAGATAAATATGAAATTGTTGTACTATACTACTTTTCTTTACCTACTTATTCCAGTATGGGATGAAATGGAAGTCTTCTAAAGAAAGAGAAGCCCCATGTAGTGGTGGTTATGAGTAGACTCTTTGATGGATTGGCACCTCATCGAGGGTTGGTTCCTGCTTTGCCCCTTATGCTGCTGAGATATACTCCATTCTCTCAGAACCCCAAATTGAATTAAGTGAGTGTAACAATGCTGTGAGACGAGAGGAAAATATTCAGTCCAACAAGCTTGCTTAATTAATATATAACTATTTTGTCCTAATAGTCAGTCAGTCAGTCATTATCCAACCCGCTATATCCTAACTACAGGGTCACGGGGGTCTGCTGGAGCCAATCCCAGCCAACACAGGGCACAAGGCAGGAACAAATCCCCGAGCAGGGCGCCAGCCCACCACAGGGTTGATGGTGATGAATCCACAATGACTTTTAAATCCTTCTTATAAAGTGTACTTTGATTTTCAGACCTCCCATTGTGTATTCATACCTAACATTTTTAATTCCTATGTGTAATACGTTATATTTACTTTATATTATTAACTAGCAAAATCCCTGTGCTTCGCAGCGGAGAAGTGTGTTTAAAGAAGTTATGAAAAAGAAAAGGAAACATTTTAAAAATAACGTAACATGATTGTCAATGTAATATTTATTTATTAAAGTAATTATTTCTTTCAATCAGGTTCATATTTGGAGGACGTGTTGTGTTCAAGTTACATTCCATGTTTGTCAACCGTTGTAAAGATAACAGGTTTCATTCACTACGCAAATCGCTACTCGGGAATATAAGATGTTTAACAGGCATTCCCGGTATTAAGTTGTGGATTTGCCTGCGAATATTTAGCGGCAGCGTGTCTATGAACGTAATTTAAACTTAAGCTTTACACCTTGCTTTCCTATTGATATGTCTACAAAGGCTTGTTCAGCGTCAGAGTGTTTCCGCAGTAGTTCACTTGAGCATCTCGGAGTACATGCATCGAAGCTTCTCAGCTATGCTTGTGCTATCTCGTGCGATCTCGCGATGTCCATGGCTTTATTTAATGTTAGCTCAGACCCGGCACTTAAGAGCTGTATCTCGCGAATGTCGTATTCATCTTAGGCATGACAAACGCCAGCGGCAACGTGTCTATGAATCTAGTTTAAAGTTAAGCTTTACACCCTGCCAGCTTCACTTATGAATATGCTAAGCACAGTCCTTCACCCGCGAATATTTACCTTATATGGGCAGGCACTCAATTACGTGAGAGGCGTGACGATGAGGGATGCAACTCCACCTCACACGGCAACCGAGCTGCTGGCTATGGCCGTATATATGGACGAAAGTAGGTTCCAGTTATGACCGTTACGCGTAGAATTTCGAAATGAAACCTGCTTAACTTTTGTAAGTAAGCTGTAAGGAATGAGCCTGCCAAATTTTAGCCTTCTACCTACATGGTAAGTTGGAGAATTAGAGACGAGTGAGTGAGTCAGTCAGTCAGTCAGTGAGGGCTTTGCCTTTTATTAGTATAGATTGACAGCTTTATAAAGTGCTATGAAGATTTACTAATACTCTTGATAATGGCATGTGACAGATGCTATACTGTGTGAACCGGACCAGCTGATTTGTAATCTGTTTTGTATAAATTCTCTCTGTAAAAGGCAGTCAATAGGGTAACACTTTATAATAACTGTACACTATGAAGCATTAGTTAAGCATGACTAAATACTTTGTTCATCATTTAGAAAGTATCGCTTCCACATTAATTGGCATTAGGTAACACTTTATAATAACTGCGCACTATGAAAAAGTGGTTGCTAATGCCAATTAATGTGGAAGTGATGCTTTCTAAATGATGAACAAAGTATTTAGTCATGCTAAACTAAAGCTTCATAGTGTGCAGTTATTATAAAGCATTACCGTCAATAGTTATTGTGTTCTTTTGTAATTTTTGTAAATTTTGGCATTCCAGCAGGAGTACAAAATTTAGATACAAGCACCTCCTTTTATCCCTTTAGATCCTGAAGTTTGATAGGCCAGCACAGTGGTTAGTGCTGCTGCCTCATGGAAATTAATTTCAAATCCCCTCACCTGGATGTTGACTGTGTGCCGTATCCATATTCTTCTCGTGTTCATGGTGGGTTTGCTTCAGGTATGCCAGTTCGACTGCTCCCATATTCCCCACACACCAAATTGATTAGTGATTCTACCTGGCCTAATTGGCAGTAAATAACGGGCGTGTTGTATGTGTGTGATACGACCCTGTCTTAGAGTGCTTTTCAGTCTACAGTTGGTTCCTACAACGTGCCCTGTGCTGCTAAGATACACTTTTTGTTTGCAAGATTTGTTGTCGATGTAACACTTGTATATCATACTAGCTCAAGGGTGCCCAATGCGTCGATCACGATCGACCGGTAGATCACAAAGGTAGTGCAGGTAGATTTTTTTAAACGTTAGTCTATTATATATCCTCCCTATGGCATTTGTCACTTGATTGACATACAGGGCGGCCAGTCTGAGATCTCTTCTCTTCTAACACACTGGTCATCCCGCACAGACGATCAAACGCGTGAGCTACTGCAAAACTCCGGCTATCTAAGTGATCTAGTTAGCCTTCCAATTTATATCGACTAAAGAAGGGATTAAAAAAAAATTGTTTGGGGAGAGTATGGGCTGGAGGTGGAATTGGAAGAGGATTTGTTTTCTCACAATGTCACAAATCGAAGTGCGTTTGTCTGATGTCCGAGGTTCGATTCCAGATGAGGGGTGCAGTGGAGTGTGTACGCCTGATGAGCCCAAAACAGGGCGAAACACGTGTCGCGTACTCTTTGCATTATTTGACAGTTAACTATGTAACATTCTATGATCTGCTTCTCGCAACTGAGAGGGCACCCGTGGCGGATGTCTGCCAACTTGCAGACCAACCAAACGCGTTAGGGTTAGGGTTGTGATTGTGATTCTGACTTTGAAAGCTATATATTATATATATAATTTATAGCATTTCTAATGTAGGTAGATCATTTCGACCTGGTCATTTTAAAAGTAGCTCACAAGCCAAAAAAGTGTGGGCACCCCTGTACTAGCTGTTCACCGCGGCTCCGCCCGTATAGTAATGAAACAGGACAAACTTTAAAAATCAATAAACAAACAGGTACTGCTAGCTAAGCAGAGGCAAGGTACGCTCCAAAACATGGCCAGAGGTAGACCGATTCCAACGGAGGCTGGCACGTGAGTGAGGAGGGCACTGCCCGACTCCCTACTCCTGACGTCACGCTCCCACCTCCACTCAGCCCGCAGCCTCTGTCTCGGATTAGAGCAAATATATCGCTCCTGCAAGTGAACTGTGATTCTTGGCGCGATGAAAGAGTTTGCAAAATCAACCGAAATAAAAAACCTGATCTAAATCCGTTAAGTATTTCTCTCGTGAAAAGTGGACAGACAGGCAGACGTTGAATTTTATATATGTAGAGAAGATTACATTCTTAAACCAAACCCATTTAATTCAATTCATAGTCATGGGACTGGGACCTGGCAGCACTTGGGAATTGTCTTATTTATTTTATATATTTATTCATATATCTTTTATGAACCATTTGGTAAGTGGAAGAGTCAAATATTCTTTGCCATTTTAGCTGCTGTACCCAATAGCTAACGCTTGTTTGTCTCCTTCTGGCATTCTGCCCCCATTCTCTCTTTAAGAAGAGTCTGGTAAAATGTATGCTTTGTGGTAAAATACCCAAGGCAGCATTTTGAATGAGTGCCAGAGAAGGTGCTACATCGTCAATAATTGATTGTGCCACTGTTTTCTTGAGTGTGTTGGAATTTGTTTTTAATATTCCAGTGGCAGAGACAGATCACCACAGCTGCTGGAAGTGTTTTATCGTGAAAATGTTACAATCACAAATCATGTTTGACTTTTTTCCTAATTTGAATTGGTGACGGGCAATCGCTTGAGTAAATCCCTCCAACCAGGTAATGAATCACCGTCCTTGGGGAACGCTTAGGAAAGTGGAACTGGAAAATATAGATGATTTCCATCTATGCTGTTATCTGATTGCTTTATTTATAGGCTTATGCTTTTGTATAAATTGAAGAGAAGCGGTATTCATATTTACATTACATTTTTACTTTTTATGTTTCTGATGAACTCTTTTACAAAAAGTTGCAAAGTTTTATTTCCAGTCTTATCACATCTTGCACTGTAGTGTTTAATGTCAGTCAGTCGGTCAGTCAGTATCCGGCCTGCTATATCCTAACACAGGGTCACGGGGGTCTGCTGGAGCCAATCCCGTCCACCACAGGGCACACACACTATGGACAATTTAGGATCGCCAATGCACCTAACCTGCATGTCTTTGGACTGTGTCACAGTCATTTAAATTCAAACCAATATTTAAACACAAAGTAAAAGGAATAACACATTAGAATAGCTTGCCTTAATGCTAGAAGTATCAAAAATAAATCAAGTCATTTGGAGTTGTACGATATGTAGAGGAGAATAAATATGATATTATAGCAATAACAGAAACCTGGCTAAATAACAAAGATGGGGATGAGTATAACAGACGGACACAGTTTTTAGGAAGGATAGAAAAAAAAAAGGAGGAGGGGCATGCTGTTTATGTCAAACAGAATTTAAACACAGGTACTCTTTAGTTGGACGATGAGCCCCATCTTGGTGAGGACATGAGGCTTTGTCAGGAAAGGATTAGGGAAAGAGGCCATCATTTAGGAGTTTATTATAGACCGCCCAATGCAGACAGTCATTACAATGCATATCGTTGTGTTAATATTGAAAATGGCAGATGTTATAATCAGGTGGGAGTTTAACTACCTAAATGTTAACTTGGATAACCACACAAATAGCGGAGTACAACAGCATGAGTTTTTAGATATAATCATTGACTGCTGTTTTAACACAGTATGTTAAAGCACTAATCCAGGGTGAAGCCTGTCTAGATTTAGTATTTTGTAATAGTTATTTAATTTTTAATTCATTTTTAATGTAATAAATATAAGAGGACTGATATAGGAACATATACAGTGGTGTGAAAAACTATTTGCCCCCTTCCTGATTTCTTATTCTTTTGCATGTTTGTCACACAAAATGTTTCTGATCATCAAACACATTTAACCATTAGTCAAATATAACACAAGTAAACACAAAATGCAGTTTTTAAATGATGGTTTGTATTATTTAGGGAGAAAAAAAATCCAAACCTACGTGACCCTGTGTGAAAAAGTAATTGCCCCCTTGTTAAAAAATCACCTAACTGTGGTGTATCACACCTGAGTTCAATTTCGTAGCCACCCCCAGGCCTGATTACTGCCACACCTGTTTCAATCAAGAAATCACTTCAATAGGAGCTGCCTGACACAGAGAAGTAGACCAAAAGCACCTCAAAAGCTAGACATCATGCCAAGATCCAAAGAAATTCAGGAACAAATGAGAACAGAAGTAATTGAGATCTATCAGTCTGGTAAAGGTTATAAAGCCATTTCTAAAGCTTTGGGACTCCAGCGAACCACAGTGAGAGCCATTATCCACAAATGGCAAAAACATGGAACAGTGGTGAACCTTCCCAGGAGTGGCCGGCCGATCAAAATTACCCCAAGAGCGCAGAGACGACTCATCCGAGAGGTGACAAAAGACCCCAGGACAACGTCTAAAGAACTGCAGGCCTCACTTGCCTCAATTAAGGTCAGTGTTCACGACTCCACCATAAGAAAGAGACTGGGCAAAAAACGGCCTGCATGGCAGATTTCCAAGACGCAAACCACTGTTAAGCAAGAAGAACATTAGGGCTCGTCTCAATTTTGCTAAGAAACATCTCAATGATTGCCAAGACTTTTGGGAAAATACCTTGTGGACTGATGAGACAAAAGTTGAACTTTTGGAAGGCAAATGTCCCGTTACATCTGGCGTAAAAGAAACACAACATTTCAGAAAAAGAACATCATACCAACAGTAAAATATGGTGGTGGTAGTGTGATGGTCTGGGGTTGTTTTGCTGCTTCAGGACCTGGAAGGCTTGCTGTGATAGATGGAACCATGAATTCTACTGTCTACCAAAAAATCCTGAAGGAGAATGTCCGGCCAACTGTTCGTCAACTCAAGCTGAAGCGATCTTGGGTGCTGCAACAGGACAATGACCCAAAACACACCAGCAAATCCACCTCTGAATGGCTGAAGAAAAACAAAATGAAGACTTTGGAGTGGCCTAGTCAAAGTCCTGACCTGAATCCAATTGAGATGCTATGGCATGACCTTAAAAAGGCAGTTCATGCTAGAAAACCCTCAAATAAAGCTGAATTACAACAATTCTGCAAAGATGAGTGGGCCAAAATTCCTCCAGAGCATTGTAAAAGACTCATTGCAAGTTATCGCAAACGCTTGACTGCAGTTATTGCTGCTAAGGGTGGCCCAACCAGTTATTAGGTTCAGGGGGCAATTACTTTTCACACAGGGCCATGTAGGTTTGGATTTTTTTCTCCTAAATAATAAAACCATCATTTAAAAACTGCATTTTGTGTTTACTTGTGTTATATTTGACTAATGGTTAAATGTGTTTGATGATCAGAAACATTTTGTGTGACAAACATGCAAAAGAATAAGAAATCAGGAAGGGGGCAAATAGTTTTTCACACCACTGTATGTTGGGTAGAATGTCCAGTGGGGTCTTCGGTAATCTTTTGGACTTGAAACCCCTGTGGATTTTGTTGTTTTTTTTTTTTTTTTCTCTCTCCTGACTGGAGTTTTGTATTGAAGTTTTTCTTCACAAAAGAACCAAAGACACTTGGAATAAGAGACCAAGTCGTGTGGTAGACAGGAGGACTAAAGAGACTTTCAAAACTGGACTTGATGTTATTTTAGAAGAAGAGTGGATAGGACTGGCAGGCTTTGCTTTGTTCTAATCTGGATACAATACAATACAATACAATACAATTTATTTTTGTAGAGCCCAAAATCACACAAGAAGTGCCAATGGGCTTTAACAGGCCCTGCCTCTTGACAGCCCCCCAGCCTTGACTCTCTAAGAAGACAAGGAACAACTCCCAAAAAAACCCCAGTAGGGAAAAAATGGAAGAAACCTTAGGAAAGGCAGTTCAAAATGGGTCAATACAATACAATACACAGAACAGAACAAATCCTCAATACAGTATAAAAATAAAAATTTTAGAAGTACGTAGCAGAATTTAACAATGGATGACATCACATAATAAGATTTGGATTTGCTTACAGTCCTGGCGACCTCATCCATCAAGCTGCCTCCCCCTATTGGCCATTCCACAGCTGAAACAGTGCTGGGCCAGCCAATCCGATGAAAGAACCTCTCTTTCCCATGATTCCAGCGATCCTCCATCAGGGATGACTTTACCATAAGCAGGCACAACAACTTGGCAGGTGGGCCATGGCACCAAAGTGCCACATTTGAGTGCCAAGAAGAGAAACAGAATAGGTGAGAGTTAGTAGCAAATTCTAACTATCATGTTACTTATGTTTTAGTGCTAATGACTATCAACAGAGATGCAGTCTGTACAGTTAATCCGCAGCTCTAGTCAGGGTGTGCTAAACTGAAGTAGTGAGTCTTCAGCCGGGATTTAAAAGCCGAGACCGAAGGGGAATCTCTTATAATAGCAGGCAGACCCTGCTGGATTCACAAGTGCGGCCTTATAAGAGGGGTCCTAGTAGTCTCGACACTATCCACTTCCAGACAGTGTTCAGAAGCCATTAAGAAGGCTCACAGAATGTCAGGTTATATAGCGCCTTAATGTGTGGAGTACAAGTCACAGGAGGTTCTGCTCAACCTTTATAACACACTGGTGAGACCTCATCTGGAGTACTGGGTGCAGTTTGGGTCTCCAGGCTACAAAAAGGACATAGCAGCACAAGAAAAGGTCCAGAGGAGAGCGACTCGGCTGAGTCCAGGGCTACTGTGGATGAGTTATGAATTAAAAGAGCTGAGCCTGATTTAAGTGTTTATGAAGAGCTAAGTGGATAGGACTGGTGAGCTTTGTTGGGCTAAATGGTCTATTCTCATCTAGGTTGTTCTAATGTTTTAAAAAAGAGGTAGCTCTAAAATATAATTTAATTAATAAAGTAATAAATACAAAGGAATGGAGCTGGTTGCAATGAGATCTAACAAAATAAATAAACAAGAAAAAACATAAACTTGCTAGTCCTCTAGGCCAAGGTACTTAATTATGGTCCTGGAAGTCCACAGTGGCTGCAGTTTCTTAATTGTAACCCATTTATTTGCAGTCTTTTGAGCTTAGTTTGCTTGTCTGTTATGATTCAGACCCCTTAATTGCCTACTTAATTATAAACAATTACTTTTAACTTTTAATTTGTTGCCTGTTTTCTTAACCAACCATCAGTTAATAATGAGGTGCACATGATAAAGGATCCAGAAGGTTTCTAGCTAACATGCTTCCATTTAAAGTGATGTACATGCATCATGAGGTATCTGTGTTAATAAAATGTTTTGAAATAAACGAGGTGGGGAAAAGGACGACAAAACATATGGATAAAGTTCTCAGGAAATAAAAAAATATGCACATTTTGTCTTGGAAGAATGATGCACTTTCAAGCCATATAATTAAATGGCAAGTTTAATTATCTGTTATGCCTGGCTTCTAATTATGAAACTGGTTAGAACGAAAACATGCAGACACTGCGGACCCTCAAATGGGGGCCTAAAACACTTTCCCACCTTTATACAACACAAAACACTCCATGCCCCTTCTCGCCACTGTCTCTGGTCTTTTCTCCTCCTGCCAATTGAGCTCCTGTCCAACTCTCCACCTAACTCCAAGTTCACTGGCCTTATGGCCATAAGTCTGGCAAGAACTTCCGTAGTTAATTTTGGTCCCCAGGGAATCACTTCAGGACTGAGACTTGACCATCTCTGGAACAGGGAGACCACTTGAGAGATCCACCTATTGGTGCCAGATGCCCTTGTAAACCCATAAGGACTTGTGTTTATTGTACAGTATGGCATAACATACAGTATGCTGTCCTGCTGCGCCATGCTGGGGTGATTCTCAGATAATAAATTTGTACAATGGTTGGTTTTGTGCAGATGTAAATACACAAATACCCCCTCCATATACTCCCCAAAAGAAATGTGCATAAGTAAACTGTGCAGCAACTGCTGACTCGACACCATTGTATGAAAGGACAGCCATCAGCTTTGTGTGTACCTACAGCATTAAGTATACACAAGTCATGTCCGCTAGAGTACAATATGTTGAAGTCCACAGATTTGGAGGTGTGCAAACGGCTCTCTGAACAAATGTGGCTTGTTCTGGACAGGCATCAAAATGATGTCATTGGGACTGTGCGCAGAAGTGCAGATCCACGTACACAAAAAGCCTGAATTTGTCTTAATGAGCCTGCAGCCCCAGAGTCACTGAAAAGGAGTGGACCTTCTGCCAAGTCTGTCCTCTAATGAGGATTTTTATGAATTACCATTTATATAATTGACTTGGTGGCTTTTTGATGTTTTTTTTTTTGATCTGGGAATACATCATATTTTTTTTTTACTAGTTTTATTAGAAAGGAGTCCCTGTAGACTATGATGTTTGCTGATAACATTGTGATCTATAGCGATAGTAGGGAGCAAGTTGAGGAGACCCTGGAGAGGTGGAGATATGAGAGGAGAGGAATGAGGTCAGTAGGAACAAAACAGA
The DNA here is from genome assembly GCF_016835505.1 of Polypterus senegalus. Taxonomy (NCBI): domain Eukaryota; kingdom Metazoa; phylum Chordata; class Cladistia; order Polypteriformes; family Polypteridae; genus Polypterus; species Polypterus senegalus. The sequence goes on from NC_053154.1 coordinate 316,376,057, forward strand.
ATACATGTGTGTGAATGAGAGCGAGGTCAGTGGAATGGTGAGCATGAGGGAGTAAAGTTGGCGAAGGTGGATGAATTTAAATACTTGGGATCAACAGTACAGAGTAATGCGGATTGTGGAAGAGAAGATAAGAAGAGAGTGCAGACAGGGTGGAATGGGTGGAGAAGAGTGTCAGGAGTGATTTGTGACAGACGGGTATCAGTAAGAGTGAAAGGGAAGGTCTACAGGACGGTAGTGAAACCAATAAGATGCTGCAGATGTTCTATCAGACGGTTGTGGCGAGCGTCCTCTTCTACGCGGTGGTGTGCGGGGAGGCAGCATAAAGAAGAGGGACACCTCATGGCCTGGACAAACTGGTGAGGAAGGCAGGCTCTATTGTAGGCACTCAACTGAAAGAGTTGCCAGATACACACTGGAGGAAAGAACTGCAGGTCTCTGAGAACATAACACCTTCATGGAAAGCTTTTTATAAACTCCCATTGCAGAAAAGACTTGGGGATCTGCAGTGGAGGATAATGCACTCGGCCTTAGCCACAAACTCATTTCTTTATACGATTACAGCTTCAGAGACTGACCAGTGCCCGTTCTGCTACACGAGGGAGACCGTCTTTCATCTGTTCATACATTGTAAACGGCTGAAGTCGTTGTTTATGTTCTTGGATTTTAGTGGTTTTGGTTTTGGTCTCTCAAAAATTAACTTTATCTTTGGTATTAACTATAATCAAAAAAAATAGGAATAAGTCTGTTTTTGGGAATTTCCTCTTAGGACAGGCCAAGTTGGCAATCCTAAAAACAAGGAGGAATAAAGAGAAAAATTTAATGGGGACCGACGATCTGCTGCTGTTCAAAGTTGACTGAAACTTGAATTCATGTACCATAAACTAGCAAACAATTTAGAAATGTTCAGCGACATGTGGTGGACACGACAGGTACTGTGTGCTGTGGAGGGGGGCGAACTGGTGATCAACTGGGAATGATAAGTATTAGTGGGCTTCAACAATATGCTCTAATTAATGTGCGGAGTAGGGAGATTGTAAAGGGGGATCAGTGGTGGTCTTTGTATCATAATGAACTGTCAATTTTTTTGATTTTCTTATTAATGTGCGGAGTAGGAGGACTGTAAAAGGGGAGTAGTGGTAGTTGTCTAATATATACCTTTTGTTTATCTTGAATATTGGGATTGTTTGTCTTATGACTGTGTATATTGTTAATGTTCATAATAAAGGTCATTTTAAAAATAAAATATCTATCTATCTATCTATCTATCTATCTATCTATCATATAGTGCCTTTCACATCTATCTATCTATCTATCTATCTATCATATAGTGCCTTTCACATCTATCTATCTATCTATCTATCTATCTATCTATCTATCATATAGTGCCTTTCACATCTATCTATCTATCTATCATATAGTGCCTTTCACATCTATCTATCTATCTATCTATCTATCTGTCTATCTATCATATAGTGCATTTCACATCTACCTATCTATCTATCTATCTATCTATCTATCTATCTATCTATCTATCATATATTGCCTTTCACATCTATCTATCTATCTATCTATCTATCTATCTATCTATCTATCTATCTATCTATCTATCTATCTATCTATCATATAGTGCCTTTCACATCTATCTATCTATCTATCTATCTATCTATCTATCTATCTATCTATCTATCTATCTATCTATCTATCTATCTATCATATAGTGCCTTTCACATCTATCTATCTATCTATCTATCTATCTATCTATCTATCTATCTATCTATCTATCTATCATATAGTGCCTTTCACATCTATCTATCTATCTATCTATCTATCTATCTATCTATCTATCTATCTATCATATAGTGCCTTTCACATCTATCTATCTATAAATACATTCATACATTGTAAAAAGCTACTATTAGTTATGGTAATTAACCAAATTTAGTCAGTACTTTTCACGGGGTTTTTTTCAGAGCATGTTAACTCAGTTTAAAGCAGCAAGATTTAAAATATCATCAGGCGTCATTTAAAAGTACAATCAATAGCATAACATTGACCCAGCATCCTAGGTTTAGTTTGCATGCTCTACCCCGTCTGCATTATTTCATTATTTTAACTGGTCTCTCTAATTTGGCTTGTGTAAATGAGTGTGGACGTGTACCTGGGGGCCGCCACTGATCAGTAAGCTCCCACCTTACACACTGCCTTGCTGGGTTAGTGTTCTGGGCCCCCTCGACTCTGAATTGAATTAAATGGGTGTGAGAATTTCTCTCTGTTTGTGTGGATAGGCAGCTGATGGAGAATTAAAACGACAAGAAGCACCACTTTTATTCCATCCAGACAGTCGTTCAGTCTATCCTTAATTAATAGAGCATCTTTTACAAGGCTTTCTAGAAAGCCAGCAATATGCAATTCAAGAAACAAGAAGCTCAATGAAACATAATTCTCAAACTTGGTAAATCATAGGGAATTAAACACTGGAAAGAGCTTAGAAAACAAAATGAGCTGACTATACACAGTGAGAAGATTAACAGTAAAACCGATAGACAGCACCGCATCACCAAAACCAGTATTTTAATTATACAAGAGCCTGTTAGAAAATAAAATAAACATAAGTGAATCCAAATTAATTTTGGGAATGAAAAAGTGGGATTTGAACCATGATGACAAGCTCAAATCTAAAGAGGAGAGACATTTGTGGGGAGTTTCATGTTATTAGATGAAAAAGTAAGTACACCCTGTGAATATGACTTTTTGTTTAATATGTTTGAACAGGTAAACATTAGATCTTCATACAAGCAGTGCCTAGAGATAATGGTCATGTACTTGAACAAATGCCACATGTGCTCTCGATGGATGAATCAAAGACAGTGTTGTTTGGCCCCCGTAACAGTAGACACGTTTAACATAAATGGAAGACAGCATTTTGGGAGGAGAGGCTCATACCAGCTCTGAAATGTGATGGTCGAGATGTTCTGTGCCACCCGGGCAACTTGCAGTCATTGAGTGAGCTATGAATTTTGCATCGTATCAACTTTGCCTAAGGAGAATGTGAGGCCATCTCTCCAAATGTTGAATTTGAACCAGAAATGGACCTTTCAGCATAATAATGATCCGAAGCACACAATCAAATCCACCAAGGAATGGCAGAGAAATCAGAAACGGATGATTATGGACTGGCCTAGTCAAAGCCCTGATTGGAATCCCATTGAAACGGACGCATTTGAAACAGTTAGCACTTGCAAGACAACCCACAAACATCTCAGAACTGAAGTGATGTTGCATTGAGGAGTTGTCAGAACTTTCACTGAGTTAATGTTAGAGACTCGTGGGCAATTATGCAAAATGCGCACAAGAAGTCATTTCTGCCAAAGGGAGCGACAAAATATTCTGAGGCTAAGGGGGGTACTTATTTTTTCCCCCATAAAATAATACATTTATTGATATTTCTTTTTGAATAAATGATTTAAAAGGCCAATTTTCCTTTTGTGTTTATTCGATTGTGTCACCTTTATCTGCAGGTGCTGTTTGCATGAAGATCTACTGTTTGCCTGTTCAAATATGTTGAAAAAGTTAACCATCTCCATGGGGTATACATACATTTTCACAAAACTGTAGATGATTTGGCAGTATCGCAGGCTGGTCCTGGGCAAACAATATTCGCTAGCAGATAAAACACGCAACTCATTTTTATGTTTCTCTAGTCAACAACATCCCCAGGCTGCTTAGAAATACAGAATACAGTTGTGCTCCAAAATTAATTTTACAGCTGGAAAACCAGCAGGGTAAGGCGGCTGATTTAGGATTACACACTGATGGGAATTGAACCATCGTCCAAGTAACCATCTAGGCACGTGACCAATCATATCATCATATGAAAAATTAACATATCCAAAATAGTTTTATTCCAGAAGAATATTACTACATTATTCACTTGGAAGAGAAAGTATTAACTCGGTTGGACGTCTAAATCATAAAACGCACAGTTGCCATCAATAAGGTCCTTGATTGGATTGGACCTCTGGATATTTAAGCTCTTTACTGTGTTCTTAAGATAATATTTTCTTGGCATCTGCTACAGCTTTTGTGTGCTCCAGTATATTTCGTAAAAGGTCAGTTCAGTTCTCATCATTTCCTATTTTGTCTTTTCCTGGTAGTTATTAATACCGAATGCTGTTATGTTGCATTGTATTTCAAACAAAGACCCCCTTTAGAGTTAGTGCGAAGGAACTGGTATTTTGTGTTTATTCAAAAAAAGTAAAGTATTTAATAGTAATCCATATCATGTGTCATTATCAAAAACTTGGATTTTTAAGTTTTAAGGTCAACATACTGTATATAACTGGTTTGTTAAGTTTGCATTATTTCTGTTAAGTACATTTTTATTGTTCCACACTTTCAGAGCAACTCCCTACTTCCATACAAATTCAGGCTATCAGCGACAGAAGGAACAGAACTTGTTTATACTTCAAGAGTAAGTAATGTTTGTGTGTGTATATGTGTGTATATATATATGAGTATGTATATGTGTAGATATATATATAAACACACATATACAGTACATATACTTATACAAACACATATATACATATACATACACACACACACACACACATATATATGTATATATATATATATATATGTATATATATACAGTCATATGAAAAAAATTTGTGAACCCCTCTTAATTCTTTGGATTTTTGTTTCTCATTGGCTGAGATTTCAAAGTAGAAACTTCCTTTTAATATCTGACATGCCTCATGTAAACAGTAGGATTTCAGAAGTGACATGAAGTTTATTGGATTAACAGAAAATATGCAATATGCATCATAACAAAATTAGACAGGTGCATAAATGTGGGCACCCCAACAGAAATATGACATCAATACTTAGCTGAGCCTCCTTTTGCTCCTTTGAGCCTCCAGACGCTGTCCTCCTATAGCCTTTGATGAGTGTCTGGATTCTGGATGGAGGCATTTTTGACCATTCTTCATACAAAATCTCTCCAGTTCAGTTCAATTTGATGGCTGCCGAGCACATGGACAGCCTGCTTCAAATCATCCCATAGATTTTCAATGATATTCAAGTCAGGGGACTGTGACGGCCATTTCAGAACATTGTACTTCTCCCTCTGCGTGAATGCCTTTGTAGATTTCGAACTGTGTTTTGGGTCATTGTCTTGTTAGAAAATCCAACCCCTGCGTGACTTCAACTTTGTGACTGATGCTTGAACCTGAAGAATTTGTTGATGTTGGGTTGAATTCATCCGACTCTGGACTTTAACAAGGGCCCCAGTCCCTGAACTAGCCACACAGCCCCACAGCATGATGGAACCTCCACCAAATCTGACAGTAGGTAGCAGGTGTTTTTCTTGGAATGCAGTGTTCTTCTTCTGCCATGCAAAGTGCTTTTTGTTTTGACCAAAGAACTCAATTTTTGCCTCATCAGTCCAAAGCACTTTGTTCCAAAATGAATTTGACTTGTCTAAATGAGCATTGGCATACAACAAGCGACTCTGTTTGTGGCGTGAGTGCAGAAAGGGCTTCTCTCTCATCACCCTGCTATACAGATCTTCTTTTTGCAAATTGTGCTGAATTGTAGAACGACCTACAGATAGCCTGATTGCTGCTGCTAGTGGTTCAATAAAGATAGCAAATAGCGAGGGGGAGAGAGGGCATCCCTGCCTGGTCCCCCTCTGAAGACAGAAGCTATCTGATGTTTGGTCATTTGTCCTGACGCATGCTGTTGGTGAACTGTATAAAATTTTTAACCAGTTTATGTAGAAGTTTCCAAAACCAAATTTATGTAAAGTTGCAAATAAGAACTTCCAGTTAACTCTATCAAAAGCCTTTTCTGCATCGAGAGATAATATACTGGTTTCCATGTTTCTGCTATAAGAAAAGTCTATTAAGTTGAGTAATCTACGTGAATTTGTGGATGAATGTCTCCCCTTAATGAAACCAACTGCTATTTTTAGCATATATAAATGATTTGGATAGGAATATAAGTAACGAGCTGGTTAATGCAGTTTTTTGCAGTTAAATCATCACAGAAGGACTTGGACAGCACACAGGCCCTGGCAGATTTGTGGCAGATGAAATTTACTGTCAGTAAATGTAAAAAATTACACATATGAGGTAAAAATGTGAGGTTTAAATATACAGTGAGAGGTGTGCACATCGAGAGTACACCTTATGAATTTAGGTGTCATACTGGACTCGACACTATCAACTGCCAGACAGTGTGAAGAAGCAATTAAGACGGCTAATAGAATGTCAGGATATATAGCGCCTTGATGTGTGGAGTACAAGTCACGGGAGGTTCTGCTCAACCTTTATAATGCACTGGTGAGACCTCATCTGGAGTACTGGGTGCAGTTTGGGTCTCCAGGCTACAAAAAGGACAGAGCAGCACAAGAAAAGGTCCAGTGAAGAGCATCTAGGCTGAGTCCAGGGCTACAGGGGATGAGTTAGGAGGAAAGATTAAAAGAGCTGAGGCTTTACAGTTTAAGAAAAAGAAGATTAAGATGTGTTTAAAATTATGAAGGGAATTAGTCCAGTGGATCGAGATGATGATTTTAAAATGAGTTCATCAAGAACACAGGGATGCCTCGCAGTTAGGAGACCTGGGATCGTTCCTGGGTCCTCCCTGTGTGGAGTTTGCATGTTCTCCCCGTGTCTGAGTGGGTTTCCTCCAGGTACTCCGGTTTCCTCTCACAGTCCAAAGACATGCAGGTTAGGTGCATTGGCGATTCTAAATTGTCCCTAGTGTGTGCTTGGTGGGTGGGTGTGTGTGTGATCACCATCCAAAGCTGCTCAAAATCAAATCATTTATTTTATTTGTCACTCACATTGCATGTAAAGTGCAACATATAATGAAATTTTCTCAGTACAATATGTACACATACATTGCTCACCAGCAAGGACTAGATTTATAAAAAAGATATAGTTATTATTAATGTAGTTATTTACATGAATAAATATAGAACTCTAACTATTCATCCATCCATTGTCCAACCTGCTATATCCTAACTACAGGGTCACGGGGGTCCGCTGCAGCCAATCTCAGCCAATGCAGGGGGCAAGGCAGGAAATAAACCCCAGGCAGGGCACCAGCCTACCACAGGGTGCGCACACCCACACCCACCCACACACACACGGGTCAATTTAGGATCACCAATGCACCTAACCGGCATATCTTTGGACTGTGGGAGGAAACCCACTCAGACACAAGGAGAACATGCAAAATCCACGCAGGGAGGACCCGGGAAGCGAACCTGGATCTCCTAACTGCGAAGCAGCAGTGCTACCACTGTGCCACCCCAGAACTCTAACTATTAGTACAGAATATCTACTTAATTTCTGTTTTATTTCCTGCTATGCCTGTTAAGTTTCCTTAGAGCCTATTTTTGAAAAGTGCAATGAATTATATTCACTGAGGAAATTCTTAGCAGCACTATACTAACGCTGAGTATGGCCTCTCAAAGCAGACTCCGTTCTTCATGGCATAGATTTTGGAAACATTCCTTTGAGATTCTGGCTGACATGATGGCATCAAGCAATTTCTGCAGATTTTTCCACTGCACTTTCATGCTCTGAGTCTCCCATTCACTATCACGCTGGAAGCAGCCATTAGAAGATGGATAAATTGTGGCCATGAAGGGATACACATGGTCAGCAACAGTTTTCAAATAGGCTGTGGCATTCAAGCTATAATTTATAGGTTTTAACAGACCCAACGTGTGCCAAGAAAACTATTCCCCACACCATTACACCACCACCACCAGCCAGACTGTTGACCCATGTTTGGCGTATGGGTTCATGCTGTTGACACGAACCATCTGTGTGCCTCATCAGAAATCAAGATTCATCACCCTGTCACTGTCCTGTTTTAGTGCACCTGTTACCCCACCAGCCTCAGCATTCTGTTTTAACCTTACATGACTGGAATTTAACGTGGTCTTCTGTTGTATCCCATCCACCTCAAGGTTCAACGTGTTGTGAATTTTGAGATGCTTTTCTGCTCACCACAGCTATACAGAGTGGTTATCTGGCTATTCTTCCCTGACCTCGCTCATTAACAAGGCGTTTCCATCCTCAGGACTGAAGCTCATTGGGTACTTTTTTGTTTCTTGCACCATTTTGCATAAACTCTAGTGAGTGTTGTGCATGAAAATCCCAGGAGATCAGCAGGTCCAGAAATACTCAGACCAGCCACACCAACAATCATGTCTCAAATGTCAAAATCATTGATACCACTTTTTTTCCCCCCATTCTGATGTTTGATGTGAACATTAACTGAAGCTCCTGACTGATGTATGCAGGATTTTATGCACTGAGATGCTGTGACGTGATTGGCTGATTATATAATTGCATGGCTAAGCAGGTATACCGGAGTTCACAATAATTTGCTCAGTGAATGTACCTAAAGATGGACAGTTGCCACTTGCAAACCAGTATAGCATGAGAGTTGACACTGTAAGTTCAAAAGTCAAGTCAAAGTGAACTTTATTGTCATCTAAACTATATACAAGTATACAGAGAGATGAAATTGTGAAGCTCAGGGTCCACAGAGTAACAGCATGATGTGCGAATAATAAATTAAAAATAGAATCAAAATTTAAAAATTTTAAATTAAAACACAAACAAATTGTGCAAAGATAGGACAAAGAAGTAGCAGCAATATTAAAGTGTAAGATATGTAATATAATAAATAATAGATATAGATAATACAGAAATTAAGTTAATATCGATGCATATTTCCAGAGTGGCCCTTCATTTGTTTAAAATGTATTTATTTATTTTTTATTGGTTGGCTCCTGTATCTAAAGCTGGATGCTTTTATTCTTCCTAGTTAATTTCTATACAGTGTGATGGACGGCCGGCGGTTCAGTCTGGCTGGGACGTCCTAGAAGGGGAAGAAGGGAGGAGAGCAGCCTTTTCAGGACACTGCCTCCCCCGGGACGCTAGTTGGCATTTCCCCTGGACAGCAACGGTTCCCCGGTTACCCTCAGGGCATCCTGAGACATGGAGTCCATTTCCTCAGCCCTGTTGGGTACCATGGGTGCCACCAGGGGGAGCTCACAAAGAACCTGGGGACTCCTTCTCTTATTGCAACCCGCAAGTGCTTCAGAGTCATGAGGATGGAAGCCCGCAGTACTTCCGGGCTACTTGAGGACTGAGGATGATGTGGCGTTTGACCCGGAAGAAGAGGAGAAACATTTCCGGGTCCTGGAATATATTAAAGACTGTTGGAGACCCAGCAAGGAGAGCCGGAGTTGGGTGGTAGTGTGATGGAGCTGCTGGGAGGAGAGAAGGATTTATTATGATTATTGTTCATTATATTATTTTTGGAGAATTGTGGCGGGTGTGGTGCTTTGTGCACTGTATTTGAAGAAAATATTAAAGAATTCTTCTTGGTACTTTTACAAGTGTGTCCTGGACGTCTGTCTGTGGGGTTTCACTGGGCAACAGCGTCCGTATCGTCTACAACAGACTATTACTCAAAGAACCTTTTTTTTTGTTTACTCCAACTGTTGTTTTTTTGTTTAATCTTTTGTTTTTTTTGTCTCTGCAGGTATTTGGTACTAGAACATGTTTCCGGAGGTGAACTCTTTGACTATCTAGTAAAAAAAGGCAGGTTAACACCAAAGGAAGCCCGCAAGTTCTTTCGACAAATCATCTCTGCGTTAGATTTTTGCCACAGTCATTCAATATGGTGAGTGAGTCATAATTGAATCAATTTTTTCGTAAATTTTGTCAGTGTTTTAATTTGGGAGCGGCACTGGAACTTTGTTACTGTAGGTGGGATTTGTTTGGTATCTCTTCTAGTAACTCCTGGCGTGGAGTGTTGGACAAATTCAGTAGAGCAGTTAGTCTCACTTAAAAAGAAAGCAAAAGCTCTGCAGAAAGAATTAGTATTTGTTACACTCAGTGTCACACCATTTTGTAAATCAAAAGTTTTCCCTGCATTTAAAGTACATCAGGTTTTCGTTTTGTGTTATTTGATTTTCATTTTTGATATTACTTCTGGACATTTATTAATACTATTATATCCATGGCTGTGGAGTCGGTAGATAAATCCTTCGACTCTGACTCCTTAGTTTCCGGTACTTCTGACTCGGACTCCTCTGTATTTAATATTCTGATGTATTTTTCATGTTGATTAAAAGAAGGTAACATACACGTCATTTAACCACAGAACTACTGGCTGGGAAGCTGACTCTCTCTACCGTATTGGCCAGTTTAAGCAAAAGACAAGAACCCCTGAAAACACATCAGGCCATAGCACACACGTCCACCTACATCATTACACTTCTTTATTACACTCAAATGAACTTGTTAAACACATTAGATCTGAAATAAAATGAAAACCCTTTTTGTAATGTACCATAATCCAGATTACAATATGTGAATGTCAGGTTGTATAATAGCTCAGCTGAACTTCACACTAGTAGTAACACGACTCTGCACTAGGATGTATTCTTACATCACAGAATTGCTTCATTAGGGCTATTGTTTGTGAAATGGGACATTTGACTCCAGGTACCCAAAATTGTCCCCGACTCTACAGCCCTGATGACATCACCAATATTCAACACTGACTAATTTTATTGACTGGCATTTTTCAAAGTGATACATCAATTAATGAATGTTGTGCCATTTTTCCCATGTGTGGGTTGCCTCTGGCCGTGCCACTCACTTTCAGCTTCTTGGCCGTGGCAATTATCTGTCAGTCACCTGAAGCCAGTTTTCCAATTTGGTGGCTTTTACTTTAACTGCCATTTGAACTTCATTCTAGGCTCAGTCAGGCTGACTTGCGGCTGCTCAGTCGCGTGATATGCTGCTCATGCGGCGCTTCGCATACTTAAAAGCCTGAACAGCACCTGTCCTTTTTGGCCGATTGCTTTGTTTCTCTCTCCTCCCCCAGACATCCTCTGCTCCTGTTGGAGGTCCCTCTCCAATTGTGCACCCCTATGATGTTTGTCTATTCTGTAATCGAGAACTAACTGCATATTGAGCTCGTTTTACTTCTGAAAGAGACATGTTTGTTTGAAGTGTTTGAATAAAGTTCCTGTCTCTACAATCTTCTGTGCAATTCTGTGACCCAGGCGTGACAGTGTCTACTTTATCCTATGCTTTGTATTTATTTTGTTTGTTCCTGATGGGCTGTTGACCTCTTTTTGCGATTGACCATGTCTCTTTCACTCAAGCAGATAGTCTAACCCAGTGTTTCCCAAGATCGGTCATGTGGTCCACTGTGGCTGCAGGTTTTTGTTCCTAACCAGATTCCTAATCAGTGTCAACACCTGATAACCCTGATCTCATTTAATTAGCTGGCATTATTTTTATTTTATTCCACATTCAGAAAAGAACAGCAGCATGATTTTTACATTTTTAAGACATTTAGAAATATTTCTGCTTTTGCTATACAGTCGATTCCTGTTAATCGGACCATATTGGGATGCGATCATTTTGGTCCTAATAACCGGCTGGTCCGATTACACGAACATGCCCTATACATGTGCAACCAAGACGGGATGTGCTACAAGTAACATATTAAAATGTCATTATGACTTTTATTCGGTCCGAATAAGCAGCTGGTCCGATTAACCGGTAGTCCAATTAACCGGAATCGACTGTACATTTAAATGCTTAACTCTCTTTTGTTGATTTCATTATATTTTGTCCTTTCTCTGTGAAGTTTTTCCCCTTCGTTGTATCTTAATAATGACAACTTAAAATGAGCAGAGCAGAGCAGACACGCTGGCAAACAACACGGAATAATCAAAGGCTGCAACTACTTTAGAGTCAGACCCACTAATTAGTAAATAATGGATTAATTAAACAATTAGAACACCTAGAAAAGTAGAATGAAAATCAAAATGAAAATATTGTTAAAAATAATAAATACATTATTTCCATATAAATGCTTGGTACATTTTAATATAAACGTATATATATATTTTTACCAAACTTAGTTTTCTAATTTCTATATTGTTCCCAAAACACAGAACTTGGGAAATAACACATCACTTAATTAGGGTCCACTGGACCGAGGAGGTTGGGAAACACTGGTCTAATGTGATTTTTTTCTCATAATAAATTTTCTGTGACAGTTTTCTTCTGTTTGTTTGATATGATCATTATTTTCATGGCTTTGACATCTTTTGACTTTTTCATTTTGATTGTGGGGACCGTCATTTTATGATTAAGATCATAGGTGTAGCCATATTGGTGATTAGCAGTAGCACCCACTTCTGGTCACGTTGCTTGTAATATGATATGTGACATCACCTCTGCACAGAAGTTTAAAATGGCTTTGCAGTAGACGTGGGATTCTAGTTTTGGGACCTTTTTTTTTACTCTATATATATATATATATATATATATATAAAAGCCAAATACCACTGACTCACTCGTTTCAAAATCTCCTGAACCATGAGGACTTGGGACTTGAAATTTGACCCATAGGTGCTCGCTAAGAAACGGTTTTAAAAATTTCGCGGTCCAAGTGAAAGTGAAGTTTTTTAGACTCGTTTGTATGTCTGTCCGCTTTTCACGAGAGAACTATTTAACGGATTTAGATCGGGTTGTTTTCTATAATTTGCTTAAACATTCCATTGATTTTTGCGACTTTCCCATCAGGCTAAATATCATAGTTCGGTTGCGGTACCGATTTATTAGCGCAAATCCAAGAGAGACTCCTCTGGTTGCATATCCTCCTCACTCGCATGTCTGCCTTGGGGCGTAACTTTAACTCCGCTTAGTTAGCGAATGACAGAACTACTTAACGGATGTAGATTGTTTTTTTTTTTTATAATTTGCTTGAACATTCCGCTTGATTTTTCAACTTCTCTCATCGCACTAAAAATCACAGTTCGCTTACAGGAGCGATATATTTGCGCTAATCCGAGACAGAGGCTGTGGGCCAAGGGGAGGGGGAAGAGTGACGTCAGGACTAGGGAGCTCGGCGGGGCCCCCCCTTACTGTCCTGTTTCACTAATATGCATATATGTACAGTGGTGTGAAAAACTATTTGCCCCCTTCCTGATTTCTTATTCTTTTGCATGTTTGTCACACAAAATATTTCTGATCATCAAACACATTTAACCATTAGTCAAATATAACACAAGTAAACACAAAATGCAGTTTTTAAATGATGGTTTTTATTATTTAGGGAGAAAAGAAATCCAAACCTACATGGCCCTGTGTGAAAAAGTAATTGCCCCCTGAACCTAATAACTGGTTGGGCCACCCTTAGCAGCAATAACTGCAATCAAGCGTTTGCGATAACTTGCAATGAGTCTTTACAGCTCTGGAGGAATTTTGGCCCACTCATCTTTGCAGAATTGTTGTAATTCAGCTTTATTTGAGGGTTTTCTAGCATGAACCGCCTTTTTAAAGTCATGCCATAGCATCTCAATTGGATTCAGGTCAGGACTTTGACTAGGCCACTCCAAAGTCTTCATTTTGTTTTTCTTCAGCCATTCAGAGGTGGATTTGCTGGTGTGTTTTGGGTCATTGTCCTGTTGCAGCATCCAAGATCGCTTCAGCTTGAGTTGACGAACAGATGGCTGGACATTCTTCTTCAGGATTTTTTGGTAGACAGTAGAATTCATGGTTCCATCTATCACAGCAAGCCTTCCAGGTCCTGAAGCAGCAAAACAACCCCAGACCATCACACTACCACCACCATATTTTACTGTTGGTATGATGTTCTTTTCTGAAATGCTGTGTTCCTTTTACGCCAGATGTAACGGGACATTTGCCTTCCAAAAAGTTCAACTTTTGTCTCATCAGTCCACAAGGTATTTTCCCAAAAGTCTTGGCAATCATTGAGATGTTTCTTAGCAAAATTGAGACGAGCCCTAATGTTCTTTTGCTTAACAGTGGTTTGCGCCTTGGAAATCTGCCATGCAGGCCGTTTTGCCCAGTCTCTTTCTTATGGTGGAGTCGTGAACACTGACCTTAATTGAGGCAAGTGAGGCCTGCAGTTCTTTAGACGTTGTCCTGGGGTCTTTTGTGACCTCTCGGATGAGTCGCTCTCGCTCTTGGGGTAATTTTGGGTGGCGGCCACTCCTGGGAAGGTTCACCACTGTTCCATGTTTTTGCCATTTGTGGATAATGGCTCTCACTGTGGTTCGCTGGAGTCCCAAAGCTTTAGAAATGGCTTTATAACCTTTACCAGACTGATAGATCTCAATGACTTCTGTTCTCATTTGTTCCTGAATTTCTTTGGATCTTGGCATGATGTCTAGCTTTTGAGGTGCTTTTGGTCTACTTCTCTGTGTCAGGCAGCTCCTATTTAAGTGATTTCTTGATTGAAACAGGTGTGGCAGTAATCAGGCCTGGGGTGGCTACGGAAATTGAACTCAGGTGTGATACACCACAGTTAGGTGATTTTTAACAAGGGGGCAATTACTTTTTCACACAGGGCCATGTAGGTTTGGATTTTTTTCTCCCTAAATAATAAAAACCATCATTTAAAAACTGCATTTTGTGTTTACTTGTGTTATATTTGACTAATGGTTAAATGTGTTTGATGATCAGAAACATTTTGTGTGACAAACATGCAAAAGAATAAGAAATCAGGAAGGGGGCAAATAGTTTTTCACACCACTGTATGTATGTATGTTCCCGCATCACGTCCGAACGACTGGAGCGATTTTCATGAAACTTGGTACACATGTTTCTCAATGGTCGACTAAAAATGCTGTAGGGTGAAATCAGCCCTAACCCACCCCGGTCTATTAGATCTTACGGTCTTTTATGCATGTTATCATCCAGTTGACACTCGGAACGACCACCAGAGGGCGAATTGGAGGTGACTGCCAGCATTCTTTATATTTGAGCGCCACCGCACCCGCCTGTTGCTTTTGAAATTAAATTGAGTCCTACACGTGGAAGTGTGTGTGTCTGTCCGGCCCGGAAGTGAGCCGTAGAGTCGGGGTATATATATTGTGATAGAGCCCTGTATGTGCGCCCGACACAGACTGACAACGGAGGCATGTTATAATGAAACCAAAAAGAATTAATTTTTCCTTCTTCAGCTGGGGGCCCACGTCTTCCTCGTGTCCTTCAGCCACAACACAGTTCCACAAAACAAAAAATCAAAAGCACAAATACACCTTTAAGTCCTCTACTCCCCCTTGGCAGCTTTGTCTCCGTCCTCCTGACTCTGGACCCCGGAGTGGTGGCTGCTGGCTCCTTATATAGCCCACCCGTTTGTGCTTCAGGTGATTATGAACAGAATTCAGGGTGCACTTCTGGGTGTGGCTGCTTTCCAGTCCACATGGGCTCATTAAGCCATGCAGCTCCCCCTGGCGGTGGCCATGGAGTCCAACAAGACTGAGCTCCGAAGTCCCATGCCTGTGACCCCAATGCAACCCAGGGGGGTCACCACCAAGCGTTCTGGGGGAAGTAGTGTGTAGCCCATATCAGTTCCCCCGGATCAAGTGTTGAAGGGGCGTCCCACCCAGGCATGGGCCCCGGCCATCCGTCACAATATACAATACAATACAATTTATTTTTTTGTATAGTTCAAAATCACACAAGAAGTGCTGCAATGGGCTTTAACGGGATCTGCCTCTTGACAGCCCCCCAGCCTTGACTCTCTAAGAAGACAACGGAAAAACTCCCAAAAAAAACCTTGTTGGGGGGTAGAAATGGAAGAAACCTTGGGAAAGGCAGTTCAAAGAGAGACCCCTTTCCAGGTAGGTTGGGTGTGCAGTGGGTGTCAAAAAGAAGGGGGTCAATACAATACAATACAATACGCAGAACAGAACACATACTCAATGCAGTATAAAAATTAAAATATTACAAGTACAGAGCAGAATTTAACAGTAGATGATATCACATAATATGATTTGGACTTGTCTTGGAGACCTCACTCATCAAGCTGCATCCCCTATTTGGCCATTCCACTGCTGAAATAGCGCTAATCCGATGAAAAGACCCCTCTTTCCCACGATTCCTGTGATATTCCATCAGGGATGACTTTACCTTAGGTAGGCAGGTGGGCCGTGGCACAGAGTGCCACATTTGAGTACCGAGAAGAGAAACAAAATAGGTGAGGGTTAGTAAAAAATTGTAACTATCATGTTACTGATGTTTAGTGCTAATGACTGACAACAGAGATGCAGTCTGTACAGTTAATCCGCAGCTCTAGTCAGGGTGTGCTAAACTGAAGTAGTGAGTCTTCAGCCGGGATTTAAAATCTGAGACTGAAGGAGCATCTCTTACAGTAGCAGGCAGACCATTCCACAGTTTAGGGGCCCTGTAACTAAAAGCTCAACTTCCCACTGTTATTTTATAAATCCTTCGAATCCTAAGAAGACCGGCATCTTGAGATTTTAATGTGCACTCTGGTTTGTAAGTCACGATAAGTTCAGACAAGTAAGCCGGACCTCGGCCATTTAATATTTTATATGTTAAAAGGAGGATTTTGAAATCAGCCCTAAACTTAACCGGGAGCCAGTGTAAGGATTTAAGATATATATATATATATATAAACTGCTCAAAAAAATTAAAGGAACACTTTGAAAACACATCAGATCTCAATGGGAAAAAGAAATCCTCCTGGGTATCTATACTGATATAGACTGGGTAATGTGTTAGGACCGAAAGGATGCCACATCGTTTGATGGAAATGAAAATGATCAACCTACAGAGCCCTGAATTCAAAGACGCCCCAAAAATCAGAGTGAAAAAATGATGTGGCAGGCTAGTCCATTTTGCCAAAATTTAATTGCAGAAACTCAAAATTGTACGCAGCACTTTGTATGGCCCCTGTGTTCTTGTATACATGCCTGACAACATCGGTGCATGCTTCTAATGAGATGACAGATGGTGTTGTGGGGGATCTCCTCCCAGATCTGGACCAGGGCATCACTGAGCTCCTGGACAGTCCGAGGTGCAACCTGGTGGCATTGGATGGACCAAAACATAATGTCCCAGAGATGTTCTATTGGATTTAGGTCAGGAAAGTGTGGTGGCCAGTCAATGGTATCAATTCCTTCATCCTCCAGGAACTGCCTGCATACTCTCACCACATGAGGCCAGGAATTGTCGTGCACCAGGAGCCACTGTACCAGCATAGGGTCTGACAATGGGTCCAAGGATTTCATCCTGATACCTAATGGCAGCCAAGGTGCCTTTGTCAAGCCTGTAGCGGTCTGTGTGACCCTCCATGGATATGCCTCCCCAGACAATCATTAACCCACCACCAAACTGCTCATGCTGAATGATGTTACAGGCAGCATAATGTTCTCTATGGCTTCTCCAGACCCTTTCACTTCTGTCACGTGCTCAGGGTGAACCTGCTCTCATCTGTAAAGCACAGGGCACCAGTGGTGCATCTGCCAATTCTGGTATTCTATGGCGAATGCCAATCGAGCTGCATGCTGCTGGGCAGTGAGCTCAGGGCCCATTAGAGGACATGGGGCCCTTGGGTCACCCTCATGAAGTCTTTCTGGTTGTTTGGTCAGAGACATTCACACCAGTGGCCTGCTGGAGGTCATTTTGTAGGGCTCTGGCAGTGCTCATCCTGTTCCTCCTTGCCCAAAGGAGCAGATACTGATCCTGCAGATGGGTTATGGACCTTCTATGGCCCTCTCCAGCTCTCCTAGAGTAACTGCTTGTCTCCTAGAATCTCCTCCATGCCCTTGAGACTGAGGGAGACACAGCAAACCTTCTGGCAATGACACGTATTGATGTGCCATCCTGGAGAAGTTGGACTACCTGTGCAACCTCTGTAGGGTCCAGGTATCGCCTCATGCTAATAGTAGTGACACTGACTGTAGCCAAATGCAAAACTAGTGAAGAAACAGTCAGAAAAGATGAGGAGGGAAAAATGTCAGTGGCCTCCACCTGTTAAACCATTCCTGTTTTGGGGGTCATCTCATTGTTGCCCCTCTAGTGTATCTGTTGTTAATTTCATTAACACCACAGCAGCTGAAACTGATTAACAACCCCCTCTGCTACTTAACTGACCAGATTAATATCCCATAAGTTTCATTGACTTTATGCTATACTCTGATTAAAAAGTGTTCCTTTAATTCTTTTGAGCAGTATATATATATATATATATATATATATATAAACACTTTACTTTAAACACACACTAAAGCAATTCATCTCAACGATTATCCAATATTATCCTGATTTGCACTGTGAAAATGGAAAGTGGAAAAGAAAAACAATCGACAGAAGAAGAAACCTCTGGGGAGGTCCACAGTCACTTTTAACAAAGTTACAGTTCTGATGACTTAGGCAACTAGCTGCCTTCATCCGATATGCTGTATGTATACAAAATACAGAACTGTGAAATAAAAAGTGAACTGAATACGGGCTTCCACTGTCTCTGGTGTTCCGCTCTATGGACAGGATCTTTGTCCTTATTTCGCCACATTACCTCAGCTTACTGTTCCACATTTCTGAAGTATACTTTCCTGTTGTATTTTTTTTTTTCTTTGTTTCACGCTCCCCAATGCTGTAGACTTTAATTTGCTTTTTTAAAATGTTTCTTTTCCTCTACTGCATTCTACGCCTGTCATATTTGGGTGAATAGTGTGAGTCACAGCCTGGCAGAGGTACAATATAAATATAAATCTGACACATAAATGACATTTGATATTTCTTTTTTTTGGCTCAGTCTTACTAATGCAGGAATCATATTTGCTTAATAAGCAAAATGTTGTCTTGAAAATGCAGAATTTGGGAAAGTGGAACAAATGATCCAGTCCATTGGATGCTTTGAAGAACATTAACAGTCAAATTAAGAGATGCTTTGTGTGTTTTTACACAGCCCTAAATCCTACACACATTTTTTGCCCGTTTGCACTAATTTGTCAGAAAAATTTGATTTTTTTGAATATATTAATCAGTCAGTCAGTTATCATCCAACCCGCCATATCCTAACACAGGGTCATGAGGGTCTGCTGGAGCCAATCTCAGCCAGCACAGGGCGCATGGCAGGAACAAATCCCGGGCAGGGCGCCAGCCCAGCGCATGAATATATTAATGCAATATACAAATGGTTGGTACACTGTAGGATTTTTTAATAGTAATTTATTGATTTATTTTTGATCCCACTTAGTCTGAGAGTATTATGCTTTTTATTTCCAATTCCAGTTGATTTAAGTTTCTTTTCAAGAGGTGCTCTTCATGTACTGCAGACTCAGGTTGTTGTCCTTTCCCTTCTGGGTATATTATAAATATGTGCTGGAAAACTCTCATAAGAAGATTAAATCCTTGCATTCTTGGACTCCAATGCTACATACTGTATATCTGTGGTGTCACTGAGTAGCGGTAGTAGCTTGGGAATGTGGCAGTGGCAAGGTAGGATACTGACAGGAGAACCAGAATAGAGGAGGTTCAGAAAAAGTTCATCATTTTTGTTAATTTCGTTTAAATAAATGTTCCAAAAGTCCTGCAAAGTGTTCATATATATATATATCCATCCATCATCCAAACCCGCTATATCCTAACTACAGGGTCACGGGGGTCTGCCGAAGCCAATCCCAGCCAACACAGGGCACAAGGCAGGAAGCAAACCCCGGGCAGGGCACCAAAACACACACACACACACACACACACACACATTAGGGACAATTTAGAATCGCCAATGCACCTAACCTGCATGTCTTTGGACTGTGGGAGGAAAACAAAGTACCG
The DNA here is from genome assembly GCF_016835505.1 of Polypterus senegalus. Lineage (NCBI taxonomy): Eukaryota > Metazoa > Chordata > Cladistia > Polypteriformes > Polypteridae > Polypterus > Polypterus senegalus. Next base: position 316,395,730 of record NC_053154.1, read on the forward strand.
GGAGGAAACCCACACGGACATGGAGAAAACATGTAGACTCCACGCAGTTTGGACCCGGGAAGCAAACCTGGATCTTCCTAACTGTGAGGTAGCAGCGCTACCCACTGCACCACCGTGCTGCCCATATATATATTTATTTATTTGTCAATTTATTCAGTAGATCTGTTGGACTGTGACAAATGAACTTTCCGCTCCTCTTTGACCATACTGATCTGACAAAGACATTCCTTGGTTTATATAGTCATACATAAGAAAGACAGCTGACAAGCAGTAAATCATCCTGTGGTCTGTCGAAAGTTAAATGGAAAGTTAGAAACTTTAATTACATAGCCGCTCACATTATCAGTTGATGAAACTATACCATGTTTTAGATGAGGCCTAAAGAATTCCTTTGTTTTATAATAGTAATATATTTATAATATATTATTGTGTGTGTGTGTGTATACATGCAGAATGTATAAAACTATATATATATATATCTTTATATATAATACGCTACTGTGGCTGTTCGTTTGTCTGTCCAGGATTTTAAATCACCTGACGCTCGCAAACCATTTGAACTATTGACCTGAAATTTGGTACACATATACTACATGAAGTCTACTATCCACTTCCGGGGTGATGATTGACCTCCAAGGTTATTCCTTTTTTTATTTTTATTTTTTTGTAGAAACAACTCTCGGCAGAGGCAGGGCAGGGTGGCCGTGCGGCGCATGCATACGGGCACCGTTCTCACTCCTACCACCTTCGCCATCTCTTCCACCAACCACTTCATATCTTAAATCATTCTTGAGGCAGATTGAAGATTGAAGTGCCAGCTTAAGTGAAAAATTAAAGAAAATGTACTAAGAAATTGCAACACCAACACTGACTTAATCAGTTTAAACGTGAAAAGATGCCAACGAAAGAAGAGAAGAAGTGGGCTGCTCAGGAAACAGCAAGCACATCAACCTCTGAGCAAACAAATGCTAAACGTACAGAGAAAGAGGATGAAAACTAGGAATGATCTCGTCAAGTGTAGTGCAGTGCGCCATTACTGGTGTATATATATATATATATATATATATATATATATTAGGGCTGGGCAAGTTAAGCGTTATCGCAGTAACACATTAATTAATTATCGACGACAATTATTTTATCGTGCGTTAACGTAGTTTTTGTTGTTGTTATTATTATTATTATTATTTTGAACCCTCAGTCTTGCTAGCGATCAATTGAAATCAGTGATCTTCTTGTTACATCACCTTACAATACGCTTTTGCTATAAGGAAAGTTAGCTTTGTTGATTTGATCTCGATTCCCTGCTCGTGCATGAGTAGCGAAGAGCAAACAGCTTCTAAAATGGCATGTGGAGAGACACCAAAGTGAATGCTCAAAGCAAAATAATCTGTGGATGACATTTTTCTTATTATCTCTGAATCGGACTCTGACTTGTTGGACTCCGATTTTGATGCAAGTGATGTGGAGATGGTGATCGGAAATAAAAGTGAGGTACCGGCATCAGCTGATTGGTCCCTAGCTGATCGTGGTGCTGAACAAATTCGTGTAGCTGATGCATTCGATGGCAACGTTCACCTGGGAGGACAGACACTTACGGTGATAGGAGGTGCAAACCAATGTCGGGTCTCAGTGCGGCTCTCACCCCCGCGCAGCTGTCTCACAAAAACAGCCAGCAAGCCAGCCCACCGTGCATTCCTGCTGTACGTCGAGCCGCCAAAAAACACAGCAACAGACATTTTCTGTTGATTAATGTGTGAAACCTTTGCTTTGTTTTTTGGGGAAAAAATATTAGCCCTGAAAGAATTACTACTGAACATAGGACTGTTTATGTTGCTCCCTAATTAAAGAAAATGTTTCTGCTGGTCAGATAAAAAAGAAAGAAGATTTAGAAATGTGAACTTGCTGTTGTTTGGAAGGTGCCTGTTATAATGCTGTGATCGTGGCTCTGGACTCTGAGGGTAACTATAACAAACTAGAGAAAACGTTAATGCCCTGGCAGTGGCAAATAGCTTTGGTTTTATATTTGATTTGATTATTAATATTAAAAAATTAAAAAAGTCCAGCACCTTTACCCTCAGTTTCTTTAGCAAGGCACTGGTCGTCTTGGAGGTTATCATGTTGGAATAATGCCCTGCGGTCCAGTTTCCGAAGGGAGGGGATCATGCTCTGCTTCAGTATGTCACAGTATGTCAATGAACTGTAGCTCCCCAGTGCCGGCAGCACTCATGCAGCCCCAAACCATGACACTCCCACCACCATGCTTGACTGTATTCAAGACACACTTGTCTTTGTACTCCTCACCTGGTTGCCACCACACACTTTTGACACCATCTGAACCAAATAAGTTTAAATAGATAGATAGATAGATATGAAAGGCACTATACAGATAGATAGATAGATAGATAGATAGATAGACAGACACATACATACATACATACATACTTTATTAATCCCAAGGGGAAATTCACATAATCCAGCAGCGGTATACTGATACAAAAAAGCAATATTAAATTAAAGAGTAATAAAAATGCATGTAAAAACGGACAATAACTTTGAATAATGTTAGCATTTACTCCCCCGGGTGGAATTGAAGAGTCACATAGTGTGAGAGAGGAACGATCTCCTCAGTCTGTCAGTGGAGCAGGATGGTGACAGCAGTCTGTCGCTGAAGCTGCTCCTCTGTCTGGAGATGATCCTGTTCAGATGATGCAATGGATTCTCCATGATTGACAGGAGTCTGCTCAGCGCCCGTCGCTCTGCCACGGATGTCAAACTGTCCAGTTCTGTGCCTACAATAGAGCCTGCCTTCCTCACCAGTTTGTCCAGGCGTGAGGCGTCCCTCTTCTTTATGCTGCCTCCCCAGCACACCACCACGTAGAAGAGGGCGCTCGCCACAACCGTCTGGTAGAACATCTGCAGCATCTTATTGCAGATATTGAAGGACGCCAGCCTTCTCAGGAAGTATAGTCGGCTCTGTCCTGTCTTGCACAGAACATCAGTATTGGCAGTCCAGTTCAATTTATCATCCAGCTGCACTCCCAGGTATTTCTAGGTCTGTAGCCTCTGTATAGTCACCTCTGATGATCACGGGGTCCATGAGGGGCCTGGTCCTCCTAAAATCCACCACCAACTCCTTGGTTTTGCTGGTGTTCAGGTGTAAGTGGGTTGAGTCGCACCATTTAACAAAGTCTTTGATTAGCTTCCTGTACTCCTCCTTCTGCCCACTCCTGGTGCAGCCCACCATAGCAGTGTTGTCAGCGAACTTTTGCACGTGGCATGACTCAGAGTCGTATTGGAAGTCTGATGTATGTTGGCTGAACAGGACTGGAGAAAGTCCAGTCCCCTGCGGCGCTCCTGTGTTGCTATCTTGTTGTTATCTTGGTCTCATCAGACCACAGGACATTGTTTCTAGTAATCCATGTCCTTAGTCTGCTTGTCTTCAGCAAACTGTTTGTGGGCTTTCTTGTGCATCATCTTTAGAAGAGGCTTCCTTCTAGGACGACAGCCACGCAGACCAAGTTGATGCAGTGTGAGGCGTATCGTCTGAGCACCGACAGGCTGACCTCTGCAGCAATGCCGGCAGCACTCATACGTCTATTTTCAAAAGACAACCTCTGGATATGACGCTGAGCACGTGCACTCAACTTCTTTGGTCAACCATGGCGAAGCCTGTTCTGAGTGGAAACTGTTAAACCGCTGTATGGTCTTGGTCAACCTGCTGCAACTCAGTTTTAGGGTGTTGGCAATCGTCTTATAGCCTCGGCCATCTTTATGTAGAGCAACAATTCTTTTTTTCAGTTCCTCAGAGAGGTCTTCGCCATGAGGTGCCATGTTGAATTTCCAGTGACCAGTATGAGAGAGAGAGTGTGAGAAAGATAACACCCAATTTAACACACCTGAGACCTTGTAACACTAACGAGTCACATGACACCGGTGAATCAAAATGGCTAATTGGGCCCAATTTGGACATTTTCCACTTAGGGGTGTACTCACTTTTGTTGCCAGCGGTTTAGACATTAATGGCTGTGTGTTGACTTATTTTGAGGGGACAGCAAATTGACACTGTTATACAAGCTGTACACGGACTACTTGACATCGTATCAGAGTGTCATATCTTCAGTGTTGTCCCATGAAAAGATATCATAAAATATTTACAAAAATGGGAGGGGTGTACTCACTTTTGTGAGATACTGTATGTGTGTATATGTGTTTATATTAGGCTTGGGAAAATGAACACGTTATTTTTTGCGATTAATGTGGCCTGTTTAATGTGTTAAAAAATATTGTCACATCCAGGGCTGGCAACGAGGAAAACACCCTAGGCAGTACTTTGGTCAGGGTGGCATTTTCATGTATTTTTTTATTTTTATTTTTATTATTATTGAACATTATAAAACAATAATACTGTATTGTCCTGGCTAGAGACTTAAAGTGCTATGTGGCTGTGGAGAGCTATATCCTCCTTGGACATGTGTCACCCACCTTACCCAGGGGCACTACGCTGTTATTTCCATGGCTCATCAGTGGAAAAACACTTGTGTAGAACATAATTATCAAGTCGTTGAAGGGGATGAACAACTGAAGATAGTATTTGCAGAGTTTTAGCATACATGTTAATTAATGTATGGCCCGTTTAAGAGGTGCATATTCTTTCAGTTAAATCAGCCTTTGGCAGTGTGTTCAAAGTCTACAGTTGTTTCAGTCATTTTTTACTTTAACTCTTTCAAGGCTGATGTCAACTTTTGTCAAAAGGAGGAGTTGACGATGGTAATCAACTGTTATCTGTGCCAAAACAAACCGTTATGTTTCAGTTGGGCTCTCGTTGCTCGAGGGAAAGTTGGCTTCATTGGTTTGACCATGAGTAGTAAGGTGCAAACAAGAGCAAAAATGGCACTGACATAATGGAGAGAGATCAAAGCGAATGCGTAAAGCAAAATACTCCGTGGACGACGTCAAGTGATCGAAAACGAATGTGAGGCTCCAGCTTGAGCAGACTGGTCCCCAGCTATTTGTTGTACTGACAGTGTTCGCCAGGAGGACTGCCACTTAACGATGGTAAGAGGTAGAAACCAGATTGCAATGCACTGCGACCGTGACCGCTACCGCCCCAGCCACGTGAAGGCAGCGTGGCAGCAAGTCTGCTGAACATTCTTGGCAAACTGTCAGCCACAGCATGCAGCAACAGACATTTTACATCGATTTCTGTGTGAACCCGTTGCTTTTCAGAAACTATGTTTATCAGAAAAAATATTCAGCCCTCAAAAAGTTAACACATCTGAGTCAGTTTGACATGCAATTAACAAATTGGCCTTGTTTTCTTACTGCCTTCTTTTATACTTGCAGGCATTCAAATTCATGTTGTACTTGCTCAAGTAATATTTTGTTAAAAGTTCATGTTTAAGTTTAAACTATGCCGTTCATTTTTTTTTTATTCCTTTGTGTTGATTATACATGTGATAAAGCAAAGAGAACGGGTCTCCTATGAAGTCTTGATCGTTTCAAAGAGGTTAGGAGCTGGCGCTGATACAGCGCATTGCCGCACCCACCACATGGCAAATCAAGTCAGGATCCCCAGATTCGGACCCGAGTGCAGCCCATGCGACAGGTGACACCTCAGCACTACACAAGTTCAGATGGAATGGAATCAGAGTGAGGTTTTTTATGGTGGCCGGAGTGCCAATTCTACCACCAACCACCAGGTTTTTCCCTGCAGGTTGGGGGGCCTACCTGCAGGGCTGGATGCAGATTAGCGTCATGCCCAGGACGGAGCAATTGCAGGTTAAGTGCCTTACACAAGGGCCCAATGAAGTAGTCTTTACGGGATTCGAACCAGCAACCTTCTGATTACCAGTGCAGATCCCTACCTCAGAGCCACCCTTATCGTTTCAAAGTGTGGAGCACAATCCCCCCTTGAAGTCTACAGCACGTAGACGCTGGGCTTGGCTCCAGATTATCAAAGCATGTTTTTCCTCATGTTGTCTACTGTGTGATAAAACAACGTCACTGGACAACGTGAAAGTGTTGGGGAATATGCCCCGTATATTGCTGCTGCAATTTCTTTGGTCAAAGTACTGAAAAATCATTCAACATTCGACAACTGGGTTGTGTTTACAATGGCTTTTTATATGATAAGAAAATGGCGGCCGGAAATGAATCATAACGGAAGTGACGTCATCTTGATGGGATACCGGAAGTGACATCATCATGAGTAGCCGGTAGTGACGTCATCTGGGTGGGGCCGGAAGTGACATCATCGTGAGGGGCTGGAAAGTGACGTCATCTGGCTGGGGCCGGAAGTGACGTCATCATGAAGAGCCGGAAACTGGCATCATCTGGGTGGGACCGGAAGTGACGTCATCGTCAGGAACCGGAAGTAACGTTGCAGATGAGGAAGTGGATGAGTCGCCATTTTCATAATTCTGGATTGGTGCAGGTATTGTTGTGTTATTTATCGTCTTTATTTCTGAAAGGTCAGCGAGAGAGGCAACATTACCACAGTACAACCCTCCATCTGTTAATTCTTCACTCACGTGCACGTGTGTGTCTACAGCTAACTGGTGGGGATGAGGCGGGATGGGGGTGATTGGGTTATAAATCTATACTTCTGGTATAGGCCGGCCATGATATCCAGTACACTGGTACTGTGAGTGCTGCACAGAGTGGAAGCAGGACCTCTGCGTTTTTCCCAGTTGATTCTGGGGTTCGTCAGTGGTGTGTTCTGCTCCTACTCTGTTCAATGCTTGTACGGCCTGAGTGTTGGGCAGGGTCGTGGGGTCCAGCGGCTGTGGAGCATCTGTTGGTGAAGAAAGATTTGTGGATCTTGACTTTCTTTGACGATGCTGTGATCTTCATGGAGTCAATGGAGTCTCTGATCGGGGCTCTCGAGAGACTGAGTGAGGAGTCTGAGTGTCTGGGCTTGTGAGTGTCCTGATAAAAACCAAAGAGTCAATGACCTCTTCGGCACGGCCATCAGCAGTGTGTCTGTCTGCGGAGAGAGTATCGACCTTGTCTGGTGACTTTTCCTATGAAGTCAGTAGATGGATTGGAAGAGCAGTGGGGGTCGTGAGGTCACTGGAAAGGGCTGTGTGGCGCTCCTGATATCTGCAAAAGGACGAAGGTCCAAGTCTTTAGACTCCTGTTGCTTCCTCTCTTGCTATATGGTTGCGAGACATGGACGCTATCCAGTGACCTGAGATGAAGACTGGACTCTTTTGGTACTGTGTCTCTCCAGAAAGATCTTGGGTACCGTTGGTTTGACTTTGTGTTGCTCATGGAGTCCCAAATGAGGCACATTACCTGTATTGTGAGGTGTGTTGTGTGAGTTACGGCACTTCGGCCATGTGGCGCGTTTCCCCGCGGGTGATCCAGCTCATAGGATTCTCGTTGCTGAGGACACGAGTGGCTGGACCAGGCGAAAGGGTCGCCCACGTAACACCTGGCTGCGGAGGGTCGGACTGGACCGCGTGTCTGCCTGGGGGGGTTGCCAACCAGGATCTCGAGCTGTTTCGTCATGTAGTGGGTGCGGCAATGCACTGTACCAGTGTATGCTCCTCAACTTGACTTGACTTCTGGTATCAAAAATACTGAAATACTAGGACTATACGGTTTTAAAAATTGGGATTTTCTGTAGGCTTTTTTTAGTAGATAGATAGATAGATAGATACTTTATTAATCCCAAGGGGAAATTCACAAATCCTTAGCATCGATAAGAAAAATAGATATAAAAAGTAGTTTGTTTCACAATCACTTGCTCAGAAATAAGTTAGAGAAACATTCTACAATATGAACAGCTAATCAGAGTAGGCTACACTAAAATAAAGAGTCTTTGGCCTGGCTTGAAATGTTGAGAACGACGGGACATCTCTTACACAGGCACTCAGATCATTACACAGCTTTGGGTCCCTGGAGCTAAAAGCTCGACCACCCACTGTTGTTTTATTAATCATTGGAATCTTTTGTTCCCTGGAATCTTGAGATCATAATATTTCCTCTGTTATAAATGTATGGGTAAGTTCAGATAAGTAAGTAGAGCCTTGGCCGTTTAATGCCTTATGTAAAGAGAAGGATTTCAAAATCAGCAGTAAACTAACCCTGGATGTCCTTGTAAAGCCAGAAATTATGTGACAGGATATCTTAATTTCACCAATCATTTTTGAAGAGACTAAACAATACATTGCAGTGGTTAATTCCACTAGAAGAAAAATACATGAATACATCCCTCTGCCATTCATTTTAAAAAAAAATATCTGCCTTATATGCCATTTCATTAAACTAATGTTTGGGCCTGCTTAACTAAAGGAGACAGATTTCTTCTTGCATTTTGTGTCATGCCCACCAAGTAACAATTCCTCATTTTCTTTAAGAACCAAAATTGTTAATTGCTCATCCAGTCTTTTAACTGGTTCACACAATTTAAAAGAATTTTACTCTGAAATCAAGAAAAGAAAATGACCAGTGGTGATAAATCCTTTTTTTGGTTCCGCCACAATTCTCATCTTTACTAATGTTTTAGAGCTGATTTGATTTAGTAACGAGCAGTTGATCTGCTCTACGGTCCTCTAGATACCTTCTTCTTCTATAGGGTTGGTATTTTCATTTGTTCTTTTTCCATATTTTCCCATCTTTCAGTTCTGAAACTTGATATTAGGAATGCTGCTTCTATTGCCTCTTCAGACTTTTGGAATGAAATTGAATTTGTCAGGGGATATTCCGAACCTGCCAAGAGGTTTGTCATGGCTTAATGTCGTAGATGGAACTAAGTGGCTACCAGTCCACTCTCTACTGCTGGAAACTCAGATAAGACTTTACTCAATAATATCTTGTTAACTGGTTCCTCTGTTTTCAGAAACTAATATTCTTCACCTGTGATGGGCTGATAGATAGATAGATAGATAGATAGATAGATAGATAGATAGATAGATAGATAGATAGATAGATAGATAGATAGATAGATAGATAGATATGAAAGGCACTATATAATAGATAGATAGATATTGTGGCAGTAGGGGGTGCTACCTGGGGTGCCTGGGGACACTCCAGGTAAAAGTCCAAGACTCTTTATTTTGATTCACAGTGCACCAAGCACCTTCCACACTACTCATATAATAAATCAATTCAGCACAACACTATAACCACTCTCCTCCTCGCCCAGACACTTTGCTCCTCTACCTCCCAGCACAGCTCAGTGTCTGGACTGAGGCACCGTCCTTTTATAGCCCCTGACCCGGAGGTGTTCCTGTCCCAACAGTCCACAGTTCCTTATTCCTTCCGGTCAGGGCAAACAGTCGTTTTCTTCAACCCAGGAGCACGTCGTTCCTTCCTGTCACATGACTGTGGCGTACTCCCGGGTTATAGGGCACACAAGAGCCCATGAGCCCCCCTACAGCGACTCCTGGTGGTCCCCAAGGTATCCAGCAGAGCTGTGTAAAAACACTACATAGTCCATAAGGCCCTGCTGGAACTCGGGGCATGATCCTGCTGTCGGGAGAGCTCCTCCTGGCGGCCTGGGGGTGCGGACTGGCATAGGAAGCTGGCAGTCCTCCACAATATAAAAGGCACTATATAACAGATAGATAGATAGATAGATATGAAAGGCACTATATAACAGATAGATAGATAGATATGAAAGGCACTATATAATAAACAGATAGATAGATAGAAAAGACACTGTAGATAGATATGAAAGGCACGATAGATAGATAGATAGATAGATAGATAGATAGATAGATAAGGCACTATAGATAGATATGAAAGGCACGATAGATAGATAGATATGAAAGGCACTATATGATAGATAGATAGACAGACAGACAGATAGATAGATAGATGGCACCCTGCCCGGGGTTTGTTTCCTGCCTTGCACCCTATGTTATCTGGGATTGGCTCCAGCAGACCCCCATGACCCTGTAGTTAGGATATAGCGGGTTGGATAACGGATGGATGGATGGATATTCTTCACTCATGTGAATCATGTATGATTCCTCATTTTCTATTATCGCTCAGTTACTGAAGCCAACCAATATAATCTTGGTTTGCTGTCTTTTATCTTTATCATGGTGTCCTCACTCACTAAATGTCAGTGGTGTCTTCTCCTCTTACCTTCATCCCTTTCTTTCCTTCATACCATCCACTATACAAAGCAGAATCCCAGGATTTTAGTACTGGAAATACCTGCTGTCACCTTCAGTCTTGAGGGTATAAAGATAACATTGGGCACCCAGACCACCATGTCATCTCTTTTAATTTGTTGTTACAAGAAGATTGCAACTTTGCTAATTGGCTTATGTGTTTTAAATCAAATTGTCATTTCAAGAGACTATCCCTTGACCTTTCACGGCCTCTAGTAGACCCTTCCATTTTCTTCTGCTGTGTTAACAGCATATTGCACTACAATGTAAAATCGTTTTATCCTAAGGACTACAACAACAACAACAACATTTATTTCTATAGCACATTTTCATACAAACAGTAGCTTAAAGTGCTTTACATAATAAAGAATAGAAAAATAAAAGACACAATAAGAAAACAAAATAAGTCAACATTAATTAACATCGAATAAGAGTAAGGTCCAATGGCCAGGGGGGACAGAAAAAACAAAAAAACTCCAGATGGCTGGAGAAAAAATAAAATCTGTAGGGATTCCAGACCATGAGACCACCCAGTCCCCTCTGGGCATTCTACCTAACATAAATGAAACAGTCCTCTTTGGATTTAGGGTTCTCACGGAAGGACTTGATGATGAGACTAGAAGATTATCTCATTACACAGAAAAGGTTACTAGGCCTTTCTCAGTCAGTATAGGCCAGTCAGCATAATATCTGTTTAGCTAAATTAATGAAAACAAACATAAAGTAGAAGATTGACAATCACATGTTGTAAAAATGATCAAACCTGACACAATTAAAAAGGTTTGAGGCAGCCACCCTTGTAATATCCCTGGCTGCAGTGGATTAAATTTTCCAGACAAGTTACTGGTTTGGAGCCCAGACATGAACTGCCTGAGGTTTGGAAAGATGTCAGTTTTAAGTGATTGACCCGGAATTGACATAGAGGAACTGGAAGAGACTTTCTTCTAACGTCATCTTAGGCATAGACATACTGTATATAGATAGACACTGCAATCACTGTGTTGCCCAGTCGACACGATACGTCAGCGCATCCGCCATATTGCGAGTGGCAAAAGTGCCATTTAAACTAATACAGGTAGACATTTGGAAACTGGGTTTTCTGATGAAAAACAATAACATTTTAAACAGTATCGTTTACATAAAACAGATTTTAGCAAATCGTTTAAATGCAATTATTTATATCCATTTATTTATTATTATTAAATAATTCCTCCCATATAAGTAACATTTCTCAGACTGCCTTCTTCCATCTCCGAAACATTTCTAGACTTCGTTCTTTTCTTACGCAACACATTACTGAAGTATTGGTTAATGCCCGAGTCACCTCACGTATAGATTATTGTAATGCTATTCTATCTGGCATCCCACACGCTTGGGCACATTTGTGGCAGATGAAATTTTATGTCAGTAAATGTAAAGTATTTACTTGTAGGAAGTTTGAATACACAATAAGGGCTCAGAAAATCAAAAGTACACCTAATGAGAAGGATTCAGGAGTCACAGTGGACTCGACACTATCAATTTCCAATGTGTTCAGAAGCCATTAAGAAGTCTCACAGAATGTGAGGTTATAAAACATTGGTGAGGCCTCATCTGGAGTACTGTGTACAGATTTGGTCTCCAGGCTACAAAGAAAGACATAGCAGCACTAGAAAAAGTCCAGAGAAGAGAGACTAGGCTGATTCCAGGGCTACAGGGGATGAAATATGAGGAAAGTTTAAAAAAGCTGAGGCTTCTCAGTTTAAGCAAAAGGAGATTGAAAGGGGACGTGATTGGAGTGTTTAAAATTATGAATGGAATCAGTCCAGTGGCTCGAGGATGTTATTTTAAAACGAGTTCATCAAAAACATGGGGACACAGTTGGAAACTTATTAAAGGTCAATTTTGCTCAAACACTAGAAAATATTTCTTTACACAGAGAACCACATACACATGGAAATAAGTTACCTAGTAGTGTGGTAGACAGTAGGACTTTAGGGGCTTTCAAACCTCGAGTTGGTGTTATTTTAGAAGAATTAAGTGGATAGGAATGACAGGCTTTGTTGGGCTGAATGGTCTTTTCTCGTCTAGATTGTTCTAATGTTCTAATGAACATGGACTGCCTTTTAGTTCCTACGTTTTATGATCACTTCCTAGGTTTTGCTGATATTAAGTGAGAGGTTTTCATCCTGGAAGTACTGTATCAGAAGACAAATCTCTGTAACCCATCTCCTTATTGTGGGTGCTCTAGCCTTACAATGAAGGAAGAAGGAGTTGGAGCTTTGTGTGGGTTTATAGCCATAGGTGTCTGTACTCCAGTAGTAGGGTGTTGTACCGTGTTAGCCATTATGGATGCAATGAGAAGTCAAGCAAGTTCTTGCCTGAAGAAGGGACCTTAGTTGCCCTTAGTTGCTTGCATATTGTAATTAGTCAATAAAAGATGTAACTGTGTTTGACTTCTCATTGTAGTCATAGGTGTACAATATAACTAAAAAGTCTTTTAGGTCTGCCTTTGATATAAAACTCGGTGAACTAGTAATTATCTTTGAGTCAGTAGGATCAGTAAGGATAAACCTGGACAGAGTTCAGACTTGGGCAGGCATCTAGCAGATACAATTTAAAGTAATTATAATACATAATATTAAACATCCATCCCTCCATCCATCCTCTTCCGCTTGTCCAAGATCGGGTCGCGGGGGCAGCAGCTTGAGCAGAGATTCCCACACTTTCCTCTCCCTGGCCACTTCTTCTAGCCTTTCTGGGAGAATCCCATAGTCTCTCCAGCGTGTCCTGGGTCTTCCCCGGTGCCTCCTCCCAGTTTGACGTGCCTGGAACACCTCACCAGGGAGGCGTCCAGGAGGCATCCTGATCAGATGCCCGAGCCACCTCGATGTGGAGGAGCAGCGGCTCTACTCTGAGGACCTCCCGGATGACTGAGCTTCTCACCCTATCTTTAAGGGAAAGTCCAGACACCCTGCGGAGGAACCTCATTTCAGCTGCTTGTATTCGCAATCTTGTTCGTTCAGTCACTACCCATAGCTCTTGACCATAGGTGAGGGTAGGAACATAGATTGACTGGTAAGTTGAGAGGTTTGCCTTACGGCTCAGCTCCTTTTTCACCACGGCAGACCGATGCAGTGCCCGTATCACTGTGGACGCCGCACCGATCCGCCTGTCACTCTCACGCTCCATTCTTCCCTTACTCGTGAACAAGACCACGAGATACTTGAACTCTTCCACTTGGGGCAGGATCTCGCTCACAACCCTTAGAGGGCACTCCACCCTTTTCCGGCTGAGGACCATGGTCTGGGATTTGGAGGTGCTGATTCCCATCCCAGCCTCTTCACACTCAGCTGCGAACCGATCCAGAGAGAGCTGAAGGTCACGGCCTGATGAAACAAACATGACAACATCATCTGCAAAAAAGCGGTGACCCAATTCTGAGTCCACCAAACTGGACTCTGACATGGAAAAGTGCATCTTATGAGAAGGACATGGACGTTGTAGTGGACTCTTGACTGTCCACATGCAGACAGGATGATGTGCCGCATAGGACCATGTGCTGAGCACAATAACAGGAACATACAGTTAGGTCCATAAATATTTGGACAGAGACAACTTTTTTCTCATTTTGGTTCTGTACATCACCACAGTGAATTTTAAATGAAACAACTCAGACGCAGTTGAAGTGCAGACTTTCAGCTTTAATTCAGTGGGTTGAACAAAATGATTGCATAAAAATGTGAGGCAACTAAAGTATTTTTAACACAATCCCTTCATTTCAGGGTCTCAAAAGTAATTGGACAAATTAAATAACTGGAAATCAAATGTTCATTTCTAATACTTGGTTGAAAACCCTTTGCTGGCAATGCCAGCCTGAAGTCTTGAACTCCTGGACATCACCAGATGCTGGGTTTCCTCCTTTTTAATGCTCTGCCAGGCCTTTACTTTCAGTTGCTGTTTATTTGTGGGCCTTTCTGTCTGAAGTTTAGTCTTCAACAAGTGAAATGCCTGCTCAGTTGGGTTAAGATCAGGTGACTGACTTGGCCATTCAAGAATTTTCCACTTCTTTGCTTTAATAAACTCCTGGGTTGCTTTGGCTGTATGTTTTGGGTCATTGTCCATCTGTATCATGAAACGCCCACCGCCCAATCAATTTGACGTCATTTAGCTGGATTTGAGCAGACAGTATGTCTCTGAACACCTCAGAATTCATTCGGCTGCTTCTGTCCTGTGTCACATCATCAATAAACACTAGTGTCCCAGTGCCACTGGCAGCCATGCACGCCAAGCCATCACACTGCCTGACTCCACCGTGTTTTACAGATGATGTGCTATGCTTTGGATAATGAGCTGTTCCACGCCTTCTCCATACTTTTTCTTGCCATCATTCTGGTAGAGGTTGATCTTGGTTTCATCTGTCCAAAGAATGTTTGTCCAGAACTGTGCTGGCTTTTTAGATGTTCTTTAGCAAAGTCCAATCTAGCCTTTCTATTCTTGAGGCTTATGAGTGGCTGGCACCTGCAGTGCACCCTCTGTATTTACTTTCATGCAGTCTTCTCTTTATGGTAGACTTGGATATCGATACGCCGACCCCCTGGAGAGTGTTGTTCACTTGGAGGGCTGTTGTGAAGGGGTTTCTCTTCACCATGGAAATGATTCTGCGATCATCCACCACTGTTTTCTTCCGTGGACGTCCAGGTCTTTTCTGCTGCTGAGTTCACCAGTGCTTGCTTTCTTTCTCAGGATGTACCAAACTGTAGATTTTGCCACTCGTAATATTGTAGCAATTTCTCGGATGGGTTTTTTCTGTTTTCACAGCTTAAGGATGGCTTCTTTCACCTGCATGGAGAGCTCCTTTGACCGCATGTTGTCTGTTCACAGCAAAATCTTCCACATGCAAGCACCACACCTCAGATCAACTCCAGGCCTTTTATCTGCTTAATTGATAAGACATAACGACGGACTTGAACACACCTGCCCATGAAATAGCCTTTGAGTCGATTGTCCAGTTACCTTTGAGCCCCTGAAATGAAGGGATTGTGTTCAAAAATACTTTAGTTGCCTCACATTTTTATGCAATCGTTTTGTTCACCCCACTGAATTAAAGCTGAAAGTCTGCACTTCAACTGCATCTGAGTTGTTTCATTTAAAATTCATTGTGCTAATGTACAGAACCAAAATGAGAAAAAAGTTGTCTCTGTCTAAATATTTATGGACCTAACTGTTGTGGGGTACAGCCCGGACACAGACAGGTAGACATGTTCTTATTTACAAGTTCAAAACATAAGTAAAGTGCACTAACCCAGTGCCGCAGCACCAATCACCCCTTACAGTCCTGGCCGCACAACAATGCCTTGCTCAGTCCTTCTGACCGCCTCCGCTCCTCTCCTCCGAGCTCCGTCCTCTTCCACCCATCTTGCTCTCGACTGGAGAGAGGCGGTCCCTTTTATCTGCACTCGGATGAGCTCCAACTGCTCCCCGGCAATCTTCCGCTGACACGCCCCAGTCTGGTGGAAGTGCCGGCTGTTCTCCCGGAAGCTCTCCGGGTGTCCCTGCTTCTCTTCCCCCCAGCACTTCCTGGTGTGTTGCGGAAGTGCTGAGGTCCAGGGTCCCCAAGGCAATTGGGGCACCTCCTGGCAGTGACCACGGGCCCCTACAGGGTGGGGCTTCCATGCCCTGAACCCGTGGCCCCCAAAGGAACCAGGATGGCGGCCCCCACATGATCCCAGATGGGCACACGCCCACTTCCGGTCTTCCAAGGCGTCCCGGCCGGGTCGTGGCCCCTGGCATCCTCGACACTGTATAGAATGCACTCCTCATCCAGGATATTGTAAGCAGTTTTAGTCTCCATGTTTCCTTAAAAAGATACCTCAGCACTAGTGAAAGTCCAGAGAACTCTGACTAGACTGATTTTAGGACCATGCAAAATAAGGGAGGAGGGAAGACTGAAGAAGTCGCATGTTTTCATTTTAATCAAAATTGAATTAAGAGGAGTCATTCCCGAAGAGTTTACAACAATGAGGGGAATTAATAGGCTGGATGCCATGACTTCAGATGAGTTCTCCACCCAGAACACAGTGGGTGCTGGATTAAAGTTTGTAAGGGTACATTTTACACTTAAATTGGAAAGGTTTTCTTTACACAGAGAACAAAATAGGGTTGTCCAGATCTAATTATGCAATTTTCATTACGCTATAACTTATTAAGTTTATTACATAGAAAATCACCCGAAAAGTCCCAGACCATCGAGAAGTGTGCGAAATGACAACACGAAGAATCGTCTTCGCACCGAACTGGAATCATCCCAGCATAATTAGATCTGGACCATCCAGTAGATAGGTGGAAACCAAGGAGGTAGATTTGTAGACCTTTGGATATCAATGATATTTTTCAGAGGTTAGGTGAACAGAGAGTTGAGAAACTATGTAGAACCTCTGCTTATTCAAAATATTCTGATATTCTACAGTCAAGCTGAATCTGTGTTTGTCAGGTATGCAAATACACACCATTGAACCTTTTCCCATCACATTTACATCACAGATACCCCATTTGTACAAGGAAAGACCACAGACTATGTTTTGTTCCAAAATGTTCCCTTTGGGGATCTTTATTTTGGGGGCTACACCTTCATTTTGTGAGGGAAGTGCCAGTAAAATGCATTTTTTTGGATCTTGGGGTCTTGACAAAGGTATGCAAAGATGCTCACAGTGCAGTATTTTTTAGGTGAAATTTTGATTTATGGCCAACATTTTACCCCCCAGAGAATTTTAGTGACTGCACATGCGCTTTATAACGAGCGGTCGCCAGCTCCAGTCCTGGATGGACCACCGTGGCTGCAGGTTTTCATTCTAACCCTTTTCTTAATCAGTGTCCTGTTTGTGCAGCTCATTAACTTCTCTTGAACTAATTTTAGTTGATTTGCTCTTGAAGACTCGGACCCCCTTAATTGTTTCTTTTTCCCTAATTAGCCGCCAAACAATAATGAGATACAAAATGAGCCAAAACAACTGGTGTCCGTCATACAGTATCTGAAAATAAAGAAAAATGACGGTCTCAGGAATGTCAATCTGCTCAGATCCCCAAAACATTTTCACAGTGCTCTTAGAAAAGAGAAAATGAACAATTTCGGAAATGTCTGCTATTGCACCACGAGAGCAGCAACAAGCCACGAAATTAAAGAACGGGTTTAATTAACGACAAGAATCGGCACCTCATTAAGCAGCTGGTTGGAGTGAAATTGGTTGGAATTTGTGGCCCTGACTTAGTTGGTCTTCTGATGGCTCCCTCACTTCACATTTCATTTCTGTTTGGGTGCCATTTAAGGAAAGAAATGAAGCAATTCAGAGGAACAATGAAGACATTCAGGGGAACAAATCTTAAAAGAGAAGTCAATTAAAATGAATTTAGAAGAAGTTAATTAGCAGCACAAATAGGGCACTCATAAAAAAAAAAGGGGGTTAGAATGAAAACCTACAGCCACGGTGGTCCTCCAGGACCCCTGCTTTATACCACTCTGGGCAGTGCCAGGTACCCAATCTGTTGGTTGTTATGTTTATGCATGTTAACACATTTTATTTTTATTTCATGTAGTGCTCTTTCACAGACAACATGCAAGAACACAAGACAGTGGAGTTTATTCCCCAATAATATGAACAAATAACTGCACATTATGGTGTGTATTTGAGGTGCTGTATGTTCATGCTTTCTCCTGTCATTAATTTTACCATCCCTTGAACTCTAGATATCACTCTTATTTAGGATGCCAGTAGTAAAAAGCAGGAAAAGTCAACTTAAGAGTCGGGGGGTTAAATCCAAGAAGAAATGTTTCCAGCTGATCACATAAAGAAAATATTAAATGTGAAGTAAATGAGCCAGATACATTTTTTTTCCTCCCAGCATATTTAATGATGGAGAAAGGCCCTGGTGTCTCTTTTAATATCATCCCCCCGTTCTTTTTGATTGAACACATTCAGGGCCCTAGTCAACACACAGCCTCACTCTCTTAAATGAAGCGGCATAGTCATGTGAAGGCACCTCCTAGGCAGCGGAGCACACAAGGAGCACCCCGTCTGCACTTAAATAGAGCCAGGAAGTTTCTAATCTGCAGAGTGATCGATATGGAGGATGCTGCCTCAGTGGAGACGAGTAGCCATGTGTGGATAAATTAAAGCCGTGTCAGCCCAGAAAGGTTAAATTTGATTACAAAACACTGCTGAGCTCTCAAAGGAAAGACCTGATGTATTGTTGGCGTCGATTGCTGAGGAAGCATTTTGCAATGCCGGTTTATTTTGTTTCTTTACATACAGTGGGATCAGAGCCTGCGTATTTTTTTATTTGCTTGCACTGGCTTTTCTTTGAGATTACAGATCTTGAAAGTAAAGCACCAAGTCAAATTGCCAATATCACATGTGAAAGTGTAGAACCAAGTTTTCGGGATTCTCTTTTCCACTACAGAATAGTAGACTTCTGGTATCTCAGCAAATGTATACAGAAGGCTGAAGCTGGGCATTTATCTATCCATCCATCCATTATCCAACCCGCTATATCCTAACTACAAGGGTCACAGGGGTCTGCTGGAGCCAATCCCAGTCAACACAGGGCGCAAGGCAGGAAACAAACCCCGGGCAGGGTGCCAGCATGGCACACACACCAATTTAGGATCACCCATGCACCTGACCTGCATGTCTGTGGGCTGTGGGAGGAAACCCACGCAGAAACGGGGAGAACATGCAAACTCCACGCAGGGAGGACCCGGGTAGCGAACACTGTGCCACCGTGTCACCCCTTATTTTCATATTACTTCATATAATATTATTTTTTTAAACAATTTCTTAGAGTAGGAATTCACTTTCTGAATAGGTGATAATAAGAATAAGGTATACAGTATGTTACAGTGGGGGGCATCATGATTTTAGTGAGGCCTAGGTGGGGCATGGCCAAAAAAAGGTTGGGAACCACTGCTTTAAAATGAATTGTTGAAGGTAAAAATTCAGCACATTGTGGTGCTTAAATTATATGATGAGTGAGCCAACATGCCCACCATAAAACACGGGGTTGTCACCAATTGTTGCTACAGCTATGAAGAAAAAGTCAGTCAGTGTCCAACCCGCTATATCCTAACACAGGGTCACAGGGGTCTGCTGGAGCCAATCCCAGCCAGCACAGGGCGCAAGGCAGGAACAAACCCCAGGAAGGGCGCCAGCCCACTGCAGGGCACACACACACACCAAGCACAATTTAGGGTTAACCTGCATGTCTTTGGACTGTGGGAGGAAACCCACGCAGACACGGGGAGAACATGCAAACTCCACGCAGGGAGGACTCGGGAAGCGAGCCCGGGTCTCCTAACTGCGAGGCAGCAGCGCTACCCACTGCGAGCTGGGCATTTAGATTTTCCTCCATTTTCCTTTACTATATTACTTCTTGTTCCAGGATGGTCAGACACAGCATCCATGTGAAATCCCTAGCATGCTACAATATACAGGATTTTCTGTTCCCAGATGATGTCCTTCCTTTTAAACTGTGAAGAGACATTAGGCGTTAGTGATGAAGCTTTAGGTCTCTTATCTGTGCTCTCCGAAAATGTTCTGTTCTTGGTTCATTTCTGTTCAGTATCCATCCATCCATCCATTTTCTAACCCGCTGAATCCGAATACAGGGTCAGGGGGGTCTGCTGGAGCCAATCCCAGCCAACACAGGGCACAAGGCAGGAACCAATCCTGGGCAGGGTGCCAACCCACCACAGGACACACACAAACACACCAAGCGCCAATTTAGAATCGCCAATCCACCTAACCTGCATGTCTTTGGACTGTGGGAGGAAACCGGAGTGCCCGGAGGAAACCCACGCAGACACGGGGAGAACATGCAAACTCCACGCAGGGAGGACCGGAAGCGAACCCGGTTCTCCTAACTGCGAGGCAGCAGCGCTACCACTGCGCCACCGTGCCACCCTATTCACTATACACTGAAATGCATTTCTTCCTCTCATATGACAGTGGTGTCAGAGTCCATGTAAAAAATCAGTCCTTGAAACAAATCTTATCGTAGGTAAACTCACAAAGTGTTTGAATATAATGCACCATTATTTGCTGCTAGAGCTGCACAGTAGCAAAACTATTTTGTGAAATCTCAAAGCCTGTTTGTTTCAGTATCGGAACTTTGATTCACTAGCACACAACATCACATACAAATGATATAAATAACATACAGTCAAAGTCAAAAGTATGTGAACCCCTAGGAATTCTCTCTCCCTCTATTTGTGTCTAATTCCCATATAAAACATGGTCGTATCTTCATGTCAGTCACAATAATGAACACACACAGTCTCCTATAACTAAAGATACGCAGATTTTCAGACAATTTTTGACCGTATTGAAAAAATCATTCAAAATGTGAAACTGAAGGTTGGAAAAAGTAAGTGAACCCTAAGCTAATGACTTTTTACAAAGCTCATTGCGGTCCGAATTTAGCACACCTGGAGTCCATTTAATGAAACGAGTTCAGAGGTGTGGTGGCCTAGAATGACTTTGATTGATCAAAAACACTATAAAGTTTGAGTTTGAGCTTTTGACAAGAAGCATATCCAGATGGGAGTCACGCCTCGCACAAAAGAGCTGTCTGAAGAGCTACGATCGAGATTTGTTAATCTCCATAAGGCTGGAAAGGGTTACAAAGTCATCTCAAAAATTTGAGATATTCATCAGTCTACTGTTAGGCAAGCGGTCTATAAATGGAGACCATTTGGTATTCTGGCTACTCTGCCTAGAAGTGGGCGCCCTGCCAAGATGACCCCAAGAGCACAATGCAAAGACATCAATGAGGTAAAGAAGAACACTAGAGTGACAGCAAAGGACTTGAAGAAGTCGTTAAAACTGGCTAACATCTCCGATCATAAGTCAACTATACGCAAAACACTGAACAAGAAAGGAGTCCATGGCAGGACACCAAGCCACTGCTATCAAAAAAGTACATTGCTGAATGCCTGAAGTTTACGAAAGAGAGCTTGGACACTCCACAACGGTACTGGGAAAATGTTTTGTGGAGTGATGAAACCAAAATTGAACTATTTGGGAGGAACAAGCAGAACTTCATTTGGCGTAAAAAGGGCACCGCATATCAACATCAAAACATCATCCCTACAGTAAAGTATGGTGGAAAGAACATCATGATTTGGGCCTGCTTTGCTGCATCAGAGCCTGGACAGCTTGCCATCATTGACGGGAAAATGAATTCACAAGTTTATCAACAAATTCTCCAGGATAATGTGAGGGTGTCTGTCCATCAACTTAAGCTCAGAACAGGCTGGGTGATGCAACAGGACAACATCGCAGCAAATCCACAGCACAATGGCTTCAGAAGAACAAATTCGGCCTTTTGGAGTGGCCCAGTCAGAGTCCAGATCTCAATCCTATTGAGATGCTGTGGAATGACTTGAAGAGAGAGAGAGAGAGAGAGCCATACACAGAAGACAACCAAAGAATATGGAAGAGTTAAGGCAGTTCTGCAGGGAAGAATGGGCTCAAATTCCCCAACGATGTGCAGGTCTGATCTGCAGTTACAGGAAGTGCCTGGTTGAGGTCATTGCTGCCAAAGGAGGGTCAACCAGTTATTAAATCCCAAGGTTCACTTACTTTTTCCACTACCATTGTGAACGTTGAATGCATTTGTAAAATAAGGACATGAAAATGTAACATTTTTTGTGTGTCATTGGCTTAAGCTCAATGTGTACATCAGTACCTGTGACTTAGATGAAGATCACATCACTTTTTACGACCAATTCATGCAGTAAACCAGATCATTCCAAAGTGTTCACGTACTTTTTACTTTGACTGTAGGTTTATCATACATCGTAAATAGTTGCAGATTAGTTCAATTATAAAGGAGATGTGCAAGTGGACATGTCTGTGTCTATAGTGTGTATGCTCATGCAAAAAATATATACGAAGAACACAGAAATAAGTGAGGATGACGGGCTGAATTACTGGTGGCTCTGGGACAGAAATCGTTTAGATATCTATTGGTTTTAGTTTTAATTCACCTAAAGCTTTACCAGTGGGGAGTTTTTGAACAACCTTTGACCTCGGTGAGATGAGTCCACGGTGATACTTTTGACATGACTTGTGACATTAGATTCACACAGGTCTGCAGCAGAGCACAGCCACTTATTGTCCCAGAAGACCTCACAACACACTGTCATTTATTTCTGAAGTGGACTGTTGCTGAACCACACCAGACAACAATAGAGAATGCGACCATCCTTCTTTACTATAGGGGCGTCCAGATCTAATTATGCAATTTTCATTACGCTATATCTTATTAAGTTTATTACATAGAAAATCACCCGAAAAATCCCGGTCCATCAAGAAGTGTGCGAACTGACGACATGAAGAATCTTCTTCGCGCCGAACTGGAATCGTCCCCGCATAAATCAAAGTCATCCAGACGATCTGGATCTGCATAATTAGATCTGGACCACCCTGTATATCTCGGATCCTGCTGACTACGCCAGTCCTCCTCTTCTGACTGTCAGATTTGATATGTTCTTAATGCCATTTTTATGTTTTTCACTTACCATTTATTTTTTATTCTGTTTGTGTTTACAATTTGAGTGTCCCTCAATGGTTGTCACATATTCAGGTTTTGCTACCATATTTGTTTGCATTCACACTTGTTACTGACAAAAAAACGCCATTTTATTTATTCATAGTGGACCATTTATTCAGTCCACCTTCTCATCATTGCAAATATCCTGCCTTCCAAATACGAAATCAAGTGACTGTAACTCAGTTTATTGCATGCAGGCATGGTTTACAGTTTAGTTGATGTACAATCAAACATTTGAATGTGCATGTAATTATCCAGCCAGATGTGATATTATTTGGACGTAACTGCATTAAAATCAGGAAGACTGAAGATTAGAAAGATGTGGACTTCCAAATCTCTCTATCTGCTATGCTCTGTAGGTTGTACAGTTCGAATTTGCCATAAATAGTATGAACTGATGGATCCATCATGCCCCGTGTCAACAGTAGAGGCTGCTGGTGTACTGCAATTGTATCTGAATATTTTTTTTAGCATGCATTAGACCTTTTAACCAGGGCTGTGGAGTCGGTAGATAAATCCTTCGACTCTGACTCCAACTCCTTAGTTTCCGATGCTTCTGACTCCGACTCCTCTGTATTTAATACAGTGATACCTTGAGATACGAGTTTAATTTGTTCCGTGACTGAGCTCGTAAGTCAAAATGCTTGTATCTCAAATCAATTTTCCCCATTGAAATTAATTGAAATGAGATTAATTCATGCCAACCCCTAAAAAACCACCCCAATTTTTTGTTAAATGTTTTGAACATAAGAAAATTGGATTTATAATGAACAAGTATTGTATACAAACAAAATAAAACCTAATACATAGAAGAGAATCTAAAGAAAGAAACAGATGTTGGCGAAGCCGATTAGCGTATTGTAATCTTTTTTCCTTGGTGTTTTTGTGTATGTCCTGTGGTGGGTTGGCACCCTGCCCGGGATTGGTTCCTGCCTTGTGCCCTGTGTTGGCTGGGATTGGCTCCAGCAGACCCCCCGTGGCCCTATGTTCAGAAAATGGATGGTTGGATGGATGTTTTTTTCTTTCACTTCACTTTTGCTTAATTTAATTTTCTTCTTCACTAGTTTTTTTTTTGCCACGCTTCCGTCACTTTCATTCTCAAGGCGTTTCAATAGAAACCTGTCCAAGGAGCTTTGTTTAGTCCTCCCCTTTAGAATGTTTCTGAAATGCGTTAGGCAAGTGCCATTAAATAGCGCGGCTGCGCAATCAGTTGCAACTTTTTCAGGGTATTTCTTTTCAATGAAGTCAAGTGTTAGGCAAGTGTCTTTAAATAGTGCTGGTGCGCGATCTGTTGCAACGTTTTCAGGACGTTTCTTTTCTTTAAAGTTCGAAACTTTTTTCCCACATTGCAAACACTTCCTTTATTATTTAAGAGATAACCTCCTTCGCGATATCGATCTCCTGCAGAACCTCCGCATGTTGCCGCGTCTGTAGTTCCGTCAACTCCTCCGTCGTCAGTTCCTCGGAATGTGTGGCGACAAGCTCTTTGATGGCTCGTATTTCGAATTTTGGCTCGTAACTCAAGGCAAAAAATCGACTTAGTGACGGCTCATATCTCAAAAAACTCGTACGTTGGGGCACTCGTATCTCAAGGTATTCTAATGAACGAGGTGTGGCAGAAAAGTAATGAGACTGATTTTTTATTTACCAAAGTTTTTATTTTTTTCAAACATCAATGTTATCCCCTTCAAAGTAGTTCCCTTGGGCAGCTACACACCGATGGAGACGTTGTTCCCACTGTTGGTAGCAGCGCTGGAAGTCTTCAACCGGTATGGTCTTCAGCATGTCCGTTACACTCTTTTGGATGTTTTCTAAAGTCCCGAAATGACGTCCTTTGAGGACATTTTTCAGTTTAGGAAAAAGGAAAAAGTCACACGGACTGAGGTCAGGTGAATAAGGGGGCTGGGGAACCACAGGAATGCCTTTTGAGGTCAACAAGTCTGTTATGGAGAGAGCAGTGTGACATGGGGCGTTGTCATGATGGAGCGTCCATTTGTCTGCAATGTCTGGTCTCACGCGAATGACCCTTTTTCTGAGCCTTTCAAGGACGTCTTTATAAAAAACTTGGTTGACAGTTTGTCCTGGAGGAACAAATTCTTTGTGGACGATTTCCCTTTTGTCAAAAAAACAAATCAGCATTGATTTGATCTTCGATTTGCTCATTCGAGCTTTCTTTGGTCGAGGAGAGTTTGCAGTGTGCCACTCCTGACTTTGCCTCTTGGTCTCAGGATCGTATTCAAAATCCATGATTCATCACCTGTGATCACACGACTAAAGAAATCTTGCTCATTAGCGATTCTCTCAAGAAGATCAAGACACTTGTTTTTTCGAATGTCCTTCTGCTCAATTGTGACGTTTTTCGTGCACCATTTTGGCACAGGCATGTGCAAACGTTCAGTCAAAATTTGATGAACGGTAAATCTGTTCAAATTTAATTGTTCACTCAGCATTCTTAATGTTAAACGACGGTCTGATCTCACAAGAGTGTTCACACGTTCAATGTTTGGTTTTTCGAAGTTGAAGGCCTCCCTGAACGGTGTTCATCTTCAACGTGTTTTCTGCCTTCCAAAAATGATTTGTGCCAGCGAAAAACTTGAGCTCGGGGTAAAGAACGTTCCCCATAGGCCTGTTTTAACTTTTCAAACGTCACACTTGCCGTTTGATGGCACAACGTTGCTCCAAATTCCGCTGTTCCATTTTGCGTGACGCACAACCAAAAACACAACTTCGCTAGTAGCAGTCACGAAAATCACGTAGTTAACGGAAGGAGTCGAAACTCGCACTGAGCTATGGGAGGGTACTGATACACGGGCTCTATCAAGGACAACAGCGCAGCGTTGCCCGATCGCTTGTCTCTTTACTTTTCTGCCACACCTCGTATTTCCGATGTTAACTAAAGGAAGGCAACATACACGTCATTTAACCACAGAACTACTGGCTAGGAAGCTGACTCTCTCTACTGTATTGGCCAGTTTGAACAAAAGACAAGAACCCCTGAACACCCATCAGGCCATAGCACACACGTCCACCTACATCATTACACTTGTTTATTACACTCAAATGAACTTGTTAAACACATTAGATCTGGAATCAAATGAAAACTCTTTTAGTTTAGGTTTAGGTTTAGTTTATTTATATAGCACATTTACAACAGTCACACGACTGACCAAAGTGCTGTACATTTAGAAGCATCAACATAAAATAGAAATATACGATTTAGCCAAAAGAAGCACAGCAGAAACACATAAAAATAATTTGTATAAATATATCTATACATATACATATATCTACACTTACACACATCTAGGTAGGCAAAATAAAGCTTAGTAAGCCAGAGAGAACAGATGTGTTTTTAAAATAGATTTAAAAATAGTCCGACTAGGAGCCATTCGGATTTCAATAGGCAGATCATTCCAAATCGAGGCCCAATTACCGAGAAAGCACAGTCACCTCTACGCTCGAGTCTGGAGTGTGGAATTAAAAGAAGGTTCTGATCACCGGATCTCAAACTTCTCAGGGGGGTATATTGGTGAAGCAATTCAGATAAATAGATGGGTGCTTGTTGGTGTAGTGTTTTAAAAACAAATAATAAGATTTTAAAATGTATTCTAAATTGAACAGGCAACCAATGAAGGGACTTCAGAAGCGGAGTCACATGATCCATTTTTTTCTTTTTTAAAAGAAATTTAGCAGCTGCGTTCTGGACCAATTGAAGACGGGCAATTTGGGATTTGGAGATGCCATAATAAAGAGAGTTGCAATAGTTGAGGCGAGATGTAATAAAAGCATGTATGGCCATCTCCAGGGTCTTGTCAGTGAGATAAGGTTTAATTTTTGCAAGCGTGCGAAGCTGATAAAAGCTCGATCCGATCACGGCAGAGACTTGTTTGTCAAGTTTTAATGAGTCATCTAACAGGACACCCAGATTCCGAACCTGTGAAGACCTGAAAGCTGATAAAGGTCCCAGGTCAAATTCCGGGGCCTTCATATGTTCAGAAGGGCCAAAGACTATCACCTCAGTCTTCTCTTCATTTAAAGATAAGAAGTTTTGGGATAGCCAAGATTTAACTTCATCTAAACAAGTTTTAGTAATGTACCATAATCCAGATTACAATACGTGAATGTCAGGTTGTATAATAGCTCAGCTGAACTTCACACTAGTAGTAACACGACTCTGCACTCGGCTTTATTCTTACATCAGAGAAGTACTTCATGAGGACTGTTGTTTGTGAAACGGGACATTTAAACTTGCTGTATTTTTTTTACATTACAATTGAAATTTATTAGGAGTCGGTACATTTTTGATGCCACCGACCCCAACTCTGGGTACCCAAAATTGTCTCCAACTCCGACTCCACAGCCCTGCTTTTAACATCAATTTTTGAAATCCACAGGACTTTGCTTCAGTTCAGTTTACTCCAGTAACCCGTTCATTCTGCAACTTCCATTCCAACAGAGAGCCATTGGGGTGAAATGGAAAAGGAGGTTCATGGCCAGAAAAATTAAAAGCACCTTGTGATGCTATTGAGTTAGCATGAACCAGAATGTTTCCGGTCAATGCCTTGATAAATTAAGGCTGCTCTGGAGAAAGCAGGTTCCTTCATTTTAATAGCATTTCTCAAGATTTCACAACATGGTTCATAATTTTTACTTTTAGTGATGGCTTTACTATAAATACTCAAGGCTTCAAATTTTATTTCAGGTCACATATTTTTTTAAATGTTTGTTTTAATGTCTAATACAGCAGCACTGTGAAGTGTCAGGAAACTACAAAGAATTGTATAAATGTAAATTAAACGTACACCAAAAAAGCGCAAAGCCTTCTGATGTGTGCCACGAATGTCACACGGTTTCTTTGGGAAATGTCACACTGACCTGATTCTCTTCATGTTAATTTTCACTTTTAAAGACAAGATGTAATTAACGTCACTTTAATGAAATGTGCATCTGAATGACAATTCCTGCAAATGTACTTTAGAATCAACAAGAAGGAATCCAAATTTTGTAGTTGGCTAAGACGGCGCCGTTCTTCAGATTTCTGAAATGCTAAATTTTGAGGTTCTTTTCTGGCTGAATGAATTCAGAATGTAAATGGCACAGCACATACTTATGGAAGGTTAATTCAACATGGTGCCTCTTGGGAAATTGAATGCTGCCTCCCAGCCTGAATCAGTCTTAACAGGCGGCACATGAATAAGACAAAAGGCAGAAGAGCTCTGATTTGCAGCTGTCTCCTATGTGTGTGACATCTGGAGACAATTCGCTCCTTCTCTCTATCTTGTCATGCAAATTTGATGCCATCTCATTTAAACTAAAAGGGCTGCCTAAAGTTCCTTTTGTGGCATATGTATTTAGGGCCCATGAGTGACAGGTGCAGTAATATGACGAACAGTGTCCAAGACAAGGTGAGGAGAAGGTGGAACTTTATATGCAAATAAAGACCAATGGGGAAAGGAAGATTGTATATGCAAATTAGCAGTGGCATTAGGAGTTACAAATGAGAGCTGCACTCTAGTGATGGGAAGTTCGGATCATTTTACTGACTCGGATCTTTGAGTCTCGTTCAGCAAAATGAACGAATCATTTTTCGAGTCATTTCGTTCAATTCTCTTTCCGGCCCTGACTGCATAGGTTAAGCTTATGGGGCTGTCACGTGATGAATGAACGACTCGAACCCGAAGACTCGAGAGATGAACTAATCAATTCTGTTTCCGGCTCAGGCTGAGTTGGTTAAGCTTGTCGCTACCCGATCTGCGTGCCTACCCGATTTGCAAAAACCCGAAGACTCGAAACAGGTGAACCAATTCCAATACAGAAACTATAAGAAGTTGCGCAAATGCGCTTGCGCGACTGAACGAATCACTCCCACGAGACGACTCGTTCTTCCCGAGTCACATTAAAGTGAACGAATCGTTCAAGAACGACCCATCACTGTATGCCTGGTTTTACTTAAAACTAGTGATATTTCTGTTTTTTTTTTTTTTTGTATTTCTTGTACCCGTTGTAGATTTAATTAATAATTATCATTATTTGTTTGCATATGTTCTCCCCGTGTCTGAGTGGGTTTCCTCCCGCAGTCCAAAGACATGCAGGTTAGGTGCATTGGCGATTCTAAATTGTCCCTAGGTCAGCGGTTCTCAAACTTTCGTATTTCGCGCCCCCCTTTTCTACCTGGAATAATTCTGCGCCCCCTGCATAATATAAAATAGATGAGAATAACCCGTGATACAACTAACAAAGGTATGATACTCGTGCGGTGTCGCGGTATCCTATCACTTTTACTTCCATAAGATTTGCGTGTGTTTGGCTAACTTCGATGAAATATTTGCAATTTATTTTTTAAGTGCTTTAATAACTGTTAAAATGCCTTGTGTGGTTTTTGATAGTACTGTAATTCCGAACACAGGGTCACGGGGGTCTGCTGGAGCCAATCCCAGCCAACACAGGGCGCAAGGCAGGAACCAATCCCGGGCAGGGCGCCAACACACCGCAGTTTGATAGTAATTCTAATCCCAAAAACAAACAATAAATTATTTATTCTTATTTAATTATATTTTTTTTATGTAAAGAAACGATTAAATATGTTTTAATTTTTAAAATTTTCGTAAACGAGGACACCGATGAAGTCAATCTGCGCGAGACGAACGTATTTTCGTCCGACAAATAGTATACCGCTGTTAGTTGTATCATGAAGATAACCCAATACGCAGTAAATTATTGAACTCAATTTGGCAATATATGCTGCCAATGTGGTGCAGTCGCGCCGCATTATCACCTGATCTGCTGTTACCCGAATGTTCACGACAGACACCGATACGTCTCGAACTTTGTGGATTGAAAATAGGCGACTATAAAAGGAGCAGCAGCGGCGCCGCTCGTCATAGAAACAAACTTCAAATAGAAAAGGAGCTCAGAGTTTCTCGATATCTCGAATATCAAACCAAACCTGGACAGGCTGTGTACTTTAAATAAAGCATATATTAGTCATTAGATCTATGGCTTAGAAATGGTTTATTTTAATTTTAGTTATACAGTAATGCATTCGTTGTGATTATATGCGTGCAAATTTAAATTTGAAATAAAAATGTAAAAAATTAATTTTGATGTCTTGTTCATTTATTCGACGCCCACCTTGTACAGCTACCCAGGGGGTGCCCCCCACAGTTTGAGAACCACTGCCCTAGTGTGTGCTTGGTGTGTGTGTGTTCCCTGCGGTGGGCTGGCGCCCTGCCCGGGGTTTGTTTCCTGCCTAGCGCCCTGTGTCGGCTGGGATTGGCTCCAGCAGACCCCCGTGACCCTGTAGTTAGGATATAGCGGGTTGGATAATGGATGGATGTTTGGATGTTCTAGTTTGACTGTCAGTTGTATTTGCCATCCCGGAGTCACTTCTGTTTGGTATAACATGAGATACTTGGGACTTACTGTTTATAAGAAGAAGTTGCACATTAAAAACATGGTGTTTGTTCTAAAAAAAAATAAAACAAAGGACTCACTTGCAAAATATAACTATTTACTCTTGTGTTTAATTGAAATGGTAGTTTTTTGGCTGATTTGGTGAGTTTGAGTTAGGCATTGCCCTTTAACCTCCTTAGTGTTGCATTTTTGTCAAAAAACATGTAAAAAGCTTTTAAGTTTTTTAACTTGAAAAATGAAATGTTTATTAAATCATATCTTACTACTGTAAAATGTGCAAAACTCAAAGTCAGAAGGGTAAAATGTATAATAATGATACAACTAATAATAATGAGGGTGGCACGGTGGCGGGCGCAGTGGTAGCACCTCGCAGTAAGGAGACCTGGGTTGGCTTCCCTGGTCCTCCCTGCGTGGAGTTTGCATGTTCTCCCCATGTCTGCGTGGGTTTCCTCCCACAGTCCAAAGACATGCAGGTTAGGATCCTAAATTGTCCCTAGTGTGTGTGGGTGTGCCCTGTGGTGGGCTGGCACCCTGCCCGGGGTTTGTTTCTACCTTGCGCCCTGTGTTGGCTGGGATTGGCTCCAGCAGACCCCTGTGAACTTGTATTAGGATATAGAGGGTTGGATAATGGAAGGATAATAATAATGATGATTAATAATAATATTAAATGAATAATAATAATAATGATGATGATGCTAATACTGTAATACTGTCAAAATGTCGTTTCTGTGGTATATCTTTGAATGGGAAAACTGATTGGGCTTACGGGTATTTACCCGATACTGTTCAGCATAACGGTTCATCTCAACAACAATTCTTCCGATCACATCATCACCATCTCCTTCAGATTGAGCCTCCTGCATAAGGATATAATCTACTTGTGTTGCATCTTCCTCCACTCTTGTACATCACCCTATGTTCCTCCCTCTTCTTAAAATATGCTTTCACCACAGCCATGTCCATCCTTTTCGCAAAATCCACTATCATCTGACCTTCTTCATTCCTGTCTTTGACACCATACCTACCCATCACCTCCTCGTCCCCAACATGCTCATTGAGATCCACTCCAATCACCACCCTCTGTCCCTTGGGTACACTGTCCATTATTTTATCCAACTCACTCCAGAAATCTTCTTTCTCATCCATCACACACAACCGACTTGCAGGGCTTATGCACTTACAACATTCATCATCGCACCTTCAATTTCCAGCTTGGCATGTCTTCATTAAAAACTCTTTATTATACACTGGGAGACTTGCTCTAGGAAAAAGTCACACCTGTCTGCTTAGTTTAGACCCTAGACATGGAACATTAGATCAGTCTGAACAAGAACAGGTCATTTAGCCCAACAAAGTTCAACAGTCCTATCTGTTCAATTCTTCCAAAGTAACATCAAGCTGAATTTTGAAGGTCTGCCACACTACTCGGTCACCTTATTCCAGGTGTCTGTGGTTCTCTGTGTAAAGAAAAACTTCCTAATGTTTGTGTGAAATTTCCCCTTCACAAGTTTCCAACTGTGTCCCCATGTTTCTGATGAACTCATTTTAAAGTCACCGTCTCAATCCACTGCACTAATTCCCTGCTTCATTTTGAACTCTTCAGTCAGGCCTGCTCTTAATCTCCTTTTCCTTAAACTGAAAAGGCTCAGCTCTTTAAATGTTCCTGCAGCCCTGGAATCAGCCTAGTTACTTTTCTCTGGAGTTTTTCTAGTGATCCTAACTCTTTACTTCTATCCTGGAGACCAGACTTCAGATAATCAGTGTGTTCTCAATCTTGTGCTTGATCTCTCTTAACTTGTACTCCACACATCATGCTGCAACCTAACATTCTATTAGCCATCTTTAATGGCTGCACAACCTGGGTCACAAGAAGTCTGTGGGTCCACTTTCTTCAGTTTTAACCCCTAGATACGCCTTGACTGATGATTCTGATTTTATAAATTTGAACTAGAGTACTGCACTAAATAAGGTGGTACACCCAATATGTTACATAATAATATAATATATTTATATAGCTGTAACTACTGTGCCACCATGTTCCTCTAAACCGGGAATAATGGGTAAGGAACATTGTCATTATAATTGTTATTGTTTATAACAAAAGCTCTGAAATTAAAATAACATGGAAGAATACATGTTTTAATTTTATTTTTCTTCAAAAAAAGTCATTTTTGAAACAATTTCATGAACATTTAGGAATGTTTCATATGCCAGCTTTTTGGTGTATAATAGTAGTCCCTGAGTTACGGACATCCGACATACAACTTACGAACGGGGCCACAGCTGCTCCTTCATCTGTCTGGGGGACGTGACGCAGGCTCCTCAGTAACTGCTGCTCCATCATCTCCGGCCTGGGGACGCTCCGAGCGGTGGCTGGAGGGGGGCGGTTTCGCTGCTCACACAGTGTAGTGTCCCTCAGGCGGCTCCAGTTGATGAATGGGAACCTGCCCTGAACCTTTATATTGAATTGTTGTCGTTCTTGTGACAATATATATAACAAAATTGGCATAATAACAACGTATTTTTATGGTCCCATGAATTTCTTTACAATGGGATTCCACCTATGAGAGAGATAGATATGAAAGGCACTATATAATAGATAGATAGATAAGAAAGGCATTACATGATAGATAGATAGATAAGAAAGGCATTACATGATAGATAGATAAGAAAGGTATTACATAATAGATAGATAGATAGATAGATATAAAAGGCACTATATAATAGATAGATAGATATGAAAGGCACTATCTAATAGATAGATAGATATGAAAGGCACTATAAAATAGATAGATAGATAGATAAGAAAGACACTATATAATAGAGAGATAGATAGATAGATAGATAGATAGATAGATAGATAGATAGATATGAAAGGCACTATATAATAGATAGATAGATAAGAAAGACACTATATAATAGATAGATATGAAAGGCACTATAAAATAGATAGATAGATAGATAGATGTGAAAGGCACTATATAATAGATAGATAGATAAGAAAGGCATTACATAATAGATAGATATGAAAGGCACTATAAAATAGATAGATAAATAAATAGATAGATAAGAAAGACACTATATAATTGATAGATAAATAAGAAAGGCACTACATAATAGATAGATAGATTTCCACTGTAACTTGCAAAATATTCCCAAGTGCTAATAATGTTTTGACTTTTTTAGATGAATCAGTATATTAGTCAATATCTTGTATTTTGTACAACATCACACTTACATATTTTAAGCCATTCCTTTTTATCCGTTGCCAGTATCAGCAGGAGATTGAATATTCCCAGTTTTCTGTGACAGAAATTCCCATTAAATATTATGGAATGGATATACTGTATGTAGCTGACTTTCTTTTAAGTAGCAGCCTCAGCAAAGTGGTCAGAATGTGCCTGAGTAGCAATATACTGGAGCTCTCACCATATCCTCAAGCTGAATTTCTTTCCAATTACATTTTGGAGTTAATATAGTGCTATTTAATTTTTTTTTTACAAATTTGTCAAATACTGCATCACTCAAGTACTGAGCAGTATGAGACAGAATTAGATTTTAAAAACATTTTCATAACTTTCAGTTTTAGCAGCAGTGTTGCACGTGTCTCCTATGATGCACAGGCTTCCCTTCTTGTGTTGTTTCCTGCTTTGTATCTGATGATGTTGGTATTGTCTCCTTTCTCCCCAACCCTATATTGCTATAGGCAAGCAGGTTTGAAAGCAGATGGTGAGATGTATGTGTGTTTTATAAAGTATTTACATCTCCCTTTCCAGGATCAAGAGTGATTTTCATCCCGATTTCTGTCTCTGAAGCTTGTACAGATGTCACACTTCTTCTCTTTCAGGGTCTGGTGCTCCACCAATTCACTGCTTTGGCTCATTTATACCTGGAAGGAGTCCCACTGAATGGCTTGACCATCCACACCATTCTGTTCTCTGCCCGTGCAGGCGTTTGCCACTCATCATTGTTCGATTCTCACTGTGACAACAGTGGGATTCAAAAAAGAGCAGCACACAGAGTTTCTTGTTCTATTTTTCCATGAAAATTGTAGGAGACAGAAGTGTCCTGGGGGCCAGTATAGGCCCAGATTTACTGGGAAATCAGCAGAAATCTGGTCATTTGCATTTTTATTTGCACCTCATTATGGGCTGTGCTTAGGTCGGCTTGTTTATAGGCTCTTTAGGTGGGCCTGTTGTCTTTAGTAGCATGTCTGCTTCCCGCTGCTAGGGCTGCCGCATTCTAATCTGCTGACTTGATCTTTGTCCTCATAAAGCGTCTGCCCGAGTGCTGGCAAATGAAGCGTTTATAGCCATTAACATTCCACCACGTTACAGAGATTATAATCGGCCCCCGTTAAGCGCCGCTTTACCGGCGTGGGATGTAGAAGTAGGGAGGGCACAGCCCAGAGCCTCCTGGGAGCCATCCGAAAAAGCCAGGCTTCTAAATCAGCAAGGGTTCGCCTCAGATGATCTGAATATCAGAGCAAGGAACAAAAGATACAGAAAAATTCAATATTTTGGGGATAGAAAATAAAGTAAGCTTAGATAAGATTAAACATACAGTACGTATTATGTCGCCTCTAAGATTAGGAGCTCTGAGGGTCTGTTTATTCACTTTCAATTTCATATTGCACCTCTCCTTTTGCCAAACTAATTTAACTGAGCAAGTTTTCGCTAATCAAGTTTTATTTTGTAAATTGTTACATTACAAGCTTTATTTTGATGGTCCCCTTTGTCAATTTGGAGGGCTTTCTTTATTTTATTGCCTTTCAGTTTTCTGTTTTGACAATTTTCATAATGGGGAACATCTCATATAGCCAGTGGGTATGCTTCAATGACTACTTTTATTTTAACTAAGATCATTTCAGATGGATTCTATTTTAGTATGGTGAATGTCAGTTTGTTGACTGGTCAGTGTTTACTCCAGTATAGTGTAGGCCTCAAGTGGAACAAATCTGCTGAAGAGAAAAGACCACTTCATCTGCTCACCTGTCACTCTAGCCTACACAGTTTTCCTTTAGCTTATCTCGAAGACGCACATTGGCCTCCCAAGAGCCCGGTGGAGAGCAGCTTGTGGCTGGAGCACCACCTTTGCAATGAGAAGCTGCTTACAGTAGCACAGTAGTAATGTCTCACCTTTAGTATGTGCACTGATAATAAAATCATATTCCCTAACACCAGAGAACAAACCCTGGCTGAAACATAGCAAAATGGAGAAGGGAGAAAAGTGTCAGTGCCGAGATGGTTAGATAAATAATCATTTTTTTCGCCATTCTAAGGCTGCAGTTGTTACATCTGTGGGCTGTGAAATGAAATGATCTGTGTGTCTCTAAAATCTCAAGCTGACTTCATCATCCTCTGTAGTGCTTTGTGGTACTGGACTGAGAAAGTGCCATACCAGGAACTTTATACAGCCAATGAGAGCAGACTGCAGGGTGTGCCTCTGTAAGTGTTGGTGGGCACTGATAGCGACATCTGTAGACATTCAAGGA
This sequence comes from Polypterus senegalus, assembly GCF_016835505.1. NCBI lineage: Eukaryota > Metazoa > Chordata > Cladistia > Polypteriformes > Polypteridae > Polypterus > Polypterus senegalus. The sequence goes on from NC_053154.1 coordinate 316,431,355, forward strand.
AGAAAAGACATTGGTAAGCCATTATAACAGTAACTAACATGTGTAAGTGATTCCAAGAATTGAAATGCTGTCATCCCTCTCCATAGCATGTCTGCCATAGTAGAAGAGAGTGTGGTCTGCCTCCTGCAACCGGAAATCTGTGATCACCTTCTTGGTTTTATTGGGAGGGATTGTCGCCTTGGCACCACTGTGACATACTGTGTAAGCCATCTTATCGTAAGCCTGATGACCAGCTATATTGGTATCACCAGCAAATTTAATGATGGAGGTGGAGCTGTGTCTGCCCACACTATCCTCAGTGACAGATAGATAGATAGATAGATATGAAAGGCACTATATAACAGATAGATAGATATGATAGATAGATAAATATGAAAGGCACTATATAACAGATAGATATGAAAGGCACAATATGATTAATAGATAGATAGATAGATATGAAAGGCACTATATAACAGATAGATATGATAGATAGATATGAAAGGCACTATATAACAGATAGATAGATATGATAGATAGATAAATATGAAAGGCACTATATAACAGATAGATATGATAGATAGATCTTTATTGTCATTGTCACTTTTATAAAGGAATATCAAATTTGAAGGTGATGTCAACTCAGTGTGAGGCTTAAGAGTTAAACAACAAGAAAAGGAATAGTAATAAAAGTACATTTCAAATATATACAAATTACACTTGTCATATATACAAATTGCACTGGTTGACTTAAGGTCTATATTGCACATTTAGAGAATGATATGGAGCAGTTTTATTTGAGTTTAGGGCCATGATTGCTTTTGGCGGTTACTCCTGGTTTTCGTTGTTCTGTATCTCTTGCCCGATGGCAAAAGCTGGAAGACGCAATGACCAGGATGTAATAATTCCTGTGCTTTTTTGCGGCATTGGGAGGTGTAGATTTGTTCCAGAGTGGGGAGGGTACAGCCGATTGTTCTCTCCACTGTCCTGACGACTCTGTAGATCGCTTTCCTATCTGCCGTACCACACACACAGTCCGTACGTGAACACACTCTCGATGGAGCAGTGATAAAAGGCAAGGAGCAGATTTCTGGGGAGGTTGTTCTTTCTGAGGATTCTCTGAAAATACAGTCTCTTCTTCAGCAGCTCCTTGGTGTTGGCGCTCCAGGTCAGGTCATCCTCCAGCTCGATGCCCAGAAACCTGAACACCGGTACCCTCTCCACACAGGCCTCGCCAATGATGAGTGGTTGGATGTCAGTTTTGTTTTTTCTAAAGTCAATAATAAGCTCCTTTGTTTTTGTGGTGTTGAGGAGCAGGTTATTGACTCTGCACCACTCTGACAGCCGCTCCACCTCGTCCCTATCATATTTATTGAGGATCATTGTGGAGGAAGTGATGTTGCAATCATACACACACTGGTATTGTGACTTCATATTTTAGGCATCTCTGATTTGACCTTTGGAATGATTTCTTCCTGTAACATATTCAGAAAATTTGAGGTAATAATTTTAGGTTTGTACACATTTGTGCCAATGGTGTATCACAACTGGAAAAATAGTATGAAATATTATTTACCATAATACTTCATATTACGCTGCAGTATTTTATAATGTCAACTGTATTAGCAGCCATGTAGTGGATGCAGCCAATTTATTTAATTTTTTTTTTAATTGTACGCTGCTCTTCTTTAGGTCAGTGCCTTGTGGATCCAGTGTTCTGATTTTGAATCCCATGCTGGATTGTGTTCCTCCATGAACTCTGCTTACTTTCTACATCTCCAAAGATGTGCGTGTTAGGTTAACTGGTGACTTTAAACTTTCCTCATTTGCCCCCAAAGAGCCACTATGTCTGGTTACTAATCATGGATTGGATGCAGAGGTGTTACAAGTACTCGGTGGTCCACATTAATGACAGGCTGGACTCAACTCAGAACACAGAGAAACTAAAGGGCAGAGGAGGCTCTTTTCCCAATGCTGTGGTGTGCTGGGCCAGTAACATCAGCTCAAGAGTCCCACCAAATCAACAGGCTAATTGAAAGGGCAAGCTCAGTTATAGGATTCACTCAAGTTAGAATTCACCCCCTGGAGTAGTAGTGGAGGAGAGAATTTTAACAAAACTGAGTGCCATTATGGACAATGCTGCTCATCCTCTCTCTGATACACCAACACTGAATACTTTCTTGTATTTATCAACTTAATTATCTACCTATTTATGTATTTATTTATTTAAAGAGTTCTGTAAAATAGCCAAATTACCCCTCTGGGGACAAATAAAGTTCTCGCTGTTGTGATATATGGCCGGCAGTTTATCCCTGCCAATACCCCCAAGCCGCCAGATGGAGCCCTCCCTGCAACATGGAGGTGCCCCGAATTCCAGCAGGGCATCATGGACCTTGGAGTCTTTCTTCACAGCCATGCTGGATACCGTGGGGGCCGCCAGGAGACGCTACAGGGAAGCCCAGGGACTTGTACTTTCCGTATAGCCCGGAAGTACTTCCCAGTCACAGGAATGGAAGAAATGACGTACATCCGGGCTGAAGAAAAGAAGGAGTTTTCATCGGACCCGGAAGTGCTGGGAAATCTCATGGACTGAGGGATAGTAGCACTTCCGGGTCAAGTACTATAACAGGACTGTGAGAAACCCTAGCAGAGAGAGCCGGAGTTCGGAGGGAGTGAGACAGAGCTGCTGGGAGTGGAGGATTGCGATTGTTATTATATTTGATTTATTGAGTATTGTGGTGAAGGAGGTGCTTTAGAAGGTGCACAATAGTGATGAAATTAAAATATTTATTTTACCTGGTGTCTGAGCATGTTGTCTGAGGGTTCAAGGGGTAACAGCGACCTCTATCTATCTATCTATCTATCTATCTATCTATCTATCTATCTATCTATCTATCTATCTATCTATCTATCTATTATATAGTGCCTTTCCTATCTATCTATCTATCTATCTATCTATCTATCTATCTATCTATCTATCTATCTATCTATCTATCTATCTATCTATTATATAGTGCCTTTCCTATCTATCTATCTATCTGTCTGTCTATTATATAGTGCCTTTCATATCTATTATCTGTCTGTCTGTCTATCATACAGTGCCTTTCTTATCTCTCTATCTGGATTAAAAGGATTTGAAACTAAACCTTTTTCGATAAATCCATTTTAGCATCAATGTAATGCTTTTAGTCGATGTCTCATTGTGTTCATATAGCTCTTTTTAGAGGTCTGTCAGTTATTCTACAAGTAATACTTTTTTATTGTATCATTTAACAATACTTTTTCATTATCCAGTGATCAATATATAACTTTTCATAGTGGAAATCCGAACAAAGCCAATAGCAGCAGTACAGTCAAAGAGGAATCAAACAATAGTTTGAGCAGACATGAGACCAGACACTAACTTTGATTAAAGCTGACGCGGTGAAACAGCGCATTACCACTGACTGAAGAAACAATGGACATTATCTTATATTGAAAAAGTGTGGAATTTGAGCCTGGATTAGAAAAGCACACACTGGTAGATATTAACAAACTGGTAGCCACAAACATTTTGCAAAAAAACATGAAAAACTAAAGCAAATAAATGTATTTTTAAAGTGAGTCGTTCGGAGAGTCAGAACTGCTGCCCTCCCAGGTGGTCCTAAGTTATACTAACTGTCCATCAGGTGTTTTTTTTTTTAATTTGTTGTACCGCTTAATGCACAATCACATAGTAGGGAAGATAGACTCTGCACTTTATTAAAAACAAATCCTCCATAATATTCAGCCCTAGCGCCATACGAGAAAGTAAGGCAAAGGATTCAGCAGTAATTACAACTTCACTTCTGGGTCCAATGAATGGCATATCAGGCTGAACATGCATTTTATTGGGCTTCCTTTCTTTCTCATATTTATTTTAGCCTTAAAATTAAATTCATAACCTCAAGCCGAGTGCAGTTAGTTGCCCTGTGTGGAACTAATTCAGCTTGCCTGTAAATATGTATATTAAAAAAATTGTCCAAATGAATGAATTATTGCAGCAGTAGTATAATAACTACACTTGATAATTACTTTTTAAACAATTACTGTCCAGGCATACATTAGATGCATTTTATTAGTCTGCCATCGGATTAATAAGAAATACTCTTTAGAATTCATAGTCAGAAAATGGTGCATTTTTAAATAATTCTGGTAGAATCTTTAGCAACAAATTTAAAGATACCTATGCCAGTCTAATTTATATATCACTGTTTTATCATGAAAGGTTTTTCCTAAAACAAAGATCCTTTTCTTCCCATGCCCAGATTCTTTATTACATTGACCCACACATGCTTTATGTCCAACACCTGTTCTCTTGTTCTCTATGCACTCACCTGGTCAGGTAGGTGCCACAGCATTTGCAGGTGGCACTACACATTTGATTTCACCCAGGACTGACTGCTAATGTGGTTCACTTCTCCTATTATAGGAGATCTCCTCTTTTCTCTGTAACCCAGATGGCAGGGCAGAACAACAATACAAGAAATTGAAACAGTAAACCTTTATTTAATCATTATAGTTTTTACCATTCATAAATATTCTTAATAAGCAAAAAAAAGTGAAAGCTTTTAAAAGTAAATGGGTGTGACAAAAATCACTCCAGTGTGTTTACATGAGCTTTAATTAATGTAGACGAGAACAAACCATTTAGCCCAATAAGGCCCACCATTCCTATCCACATAATCTTCTAAAATAACATCACGTCCAGTTTTGAAAGTCCTACTGTCTACCACACTACTTGGTCACTTATTCATTGTGTCTGTGGTGCCCTGTGTGAAGAAAACCGTCCTAATGATTGTGCCAAATTTACTCTGAACAAGTTTCCAACTGTGTCCTAATGTTCTTGATGAACTCATTTTAAAATAGCAGTCTATCAATTGGTCTTATACCCTTCATAATTTTAAACACTTCAGTCAGGTCTCCTCTTAGTATTCTTTTGACTTAGTCTTTCCTAATAAGTCATCCCCTGTAACCCTAGTATCAGCTAGCTGCTCTTCTCTGGATGTATTCTACTGCTGCTATTTCCTTTTTGCCCTATGATATACATTGGAATTATTAGTCTTATACATCGTATACAGTTGTTTCTTCCTTTGCATCTTCTTTTGTTTATAAAGTTGCCTACTAATTCTATATTTACCTGTTATATGTAAAGCACTTTTAAAACATTTTTCTAGCTGATTCTGCACTTAAAAGCCTAAGAAATTAGATTAAAGAACTGCTATAGTTATTTTTTACCTGTTGGGCTCGTAAGCTCCTATAATCTTCTTTCCCTCAAATGCCTACTGTTTGTCCTTCTATGAAGTTACATTCCTCTGTCTGTTCTACTAACTTTGTGCTGCTCTTATTCCTTACTTTAAAACTCTTTACTCACACCCTTTGTATTCCTTTGTATTAATGAACCATTATGCTGTCGCCCTCTTAACTGCTCTACTTTCCTGACTGCCAAGAACTGTTTAAAAACATGCTTACTGATTTTCCACTGTGAGTTAATTTCTCAACTGTCTTGTTTGCTCCTACAGCCGCTTCTGCCTGACTGACACCTTAATGCTAGCTGTCTTCATACGTACCGCTGAGCCCTTCTCTTTACCGCTATGAAATCAGCCGCTGCCCCTTTTGTTTTTTTTTTTTTGGTGTCTAAAGAATCGTTGTTTCTGTTACTTACTATGATACTGGTTATTTACTTACAGAGATGCTGGTGTCAGGTTACTGCCGTGCCTCGCCGATGCTAGTTTGAATATAAATAACAAGTACATGTAATAAGTAACTTTTCCAAAAGCTCCCCAGTCACTCAGCTGCTTTTGCTCCTGTGTACACAGAAAGAAAAGCAAAAATCCCTTCTAATATGGAAGAAAAAGCTTTAAAAATGTCCACATGGCTCATTAGTGGCAACCAAAACACATCTAGTTTTTTAGAAGTAAAATGTATTTTTTTAATTAACTCTTACACCCCAAAATACTAAATTTTCAACTTCTACTGCCTTGTTTCCAACGATGAAGTCAGCACGTTAAGTATTTCTAAAATGTCATATAAACCCTTATTCTGGTTAGAGAAACCAGGCTATTGGTCTCTGTGAAACCAGGGTAACATACGTAGATTTCTACACACCAAGTAAACCCTTTACCAGGTTACAGTTAAGGATTTTGTAGTCTATGTGTGTCTGTTGTATTCCGTTAGCCTATGCGTGTATTAGCTCTGCATGCACATCCATCAGCCATGTGTAGAAAATGCTGGAAACTTCCACAAAGATCAAATTCCTGAGGCAAATGCTCAGGTGATTGTATTATTACTTCTCCTGGTTGAAATAATAATGTTTCAGATTTCACAAAAATTACTTTGAGGAGTGCTAAGCTCAGCACCACAATCTCAAGGGCAGTGTTCAGGTAACACATTAAAAGTAACTTGCGTTAACCCTTGAATTACCAGAGCCTACGAAAAAACTCGTCGATCCATCCCACCTTAATTCGCTTTGCACTTCTCCATCAGCATCTTTTGTCCTGTCAATGTGTCAATAAGCAGCCAGCAGCCTACTATCACATCGACCCCCGCACAGTTTTCTCAGCTCAAGTCTGTTTACCTGCATGTCAGTTGCTTAGAGTTGTATAGAGTGAGAAGTCAAGCAAAATGACACCTTTTATAAATACTATATCGTTATTTGGAACACTTGCATTTCATGTGTGTTCCGTGTCTGATTTGAAATTTTGCATTTAGCTCATCAAAGAGACAGATATATTTTTGTTTTTTTATTTATTTTGCAACAGAATTAAGCATGACGTGGTGAAGATTTGCTTGCACCACCATGATGCAGTTTGTACACATAGGCCACGGGCACTAAACACACTTTCAATCTCTTATTGTGCCTTCAATAATCTGTCAATCTCTTGTACAGATTACTGTTTTATTGGCAGAAGCACTTTTTGAGCGTGTAAAAGATGAAAATACTGTAGGCAAAATATTCAAGTTAATATCTCCCCTCTCAGGGAAATCTGACATGATGAAACAACCTGAAATTAAAATTGTGCAGTGTGTTCCTCTGCCTGATTTAAAGATTGGCGATGTTCTTTCCTGTAGGGAGCACTAGCACACTGGTTGGAATAAGTTCTTTTACAATTGCGGCGCCTTAGGTAACCCGAAACTATATAGATATAATATTAAAAGGCGATATCCCTCCCCTGCGGTGGGCTGGCGCCCTGCTTGGGGTTAGTTTCCTGCCTTGCGTCCTGTGTTGGCTGGGATTGGCTCCAGCAGACCCCCATGACCCTGTAGTTAGGATATAGCGGGTTGGATAATGGATGGATACCCCTCCCGTAGTGATATGGCGGTAAGAAATTACATAAGAGAAAATAATTTAGCTTTCTTTAATGAAGATTTACGCAGCATAACAGATGAAAGGAAGCCAATGGCAAGACAATTACCGAAGTAGGAGTTCAATGTATACAGTCAGCCATTTTCGTCAGCATAGCTGATTCGTCATTGTGCTGGAAGGATGTTCAGGATCAGATGATGTTATCTCCCATCTGTCCGTCTGCTTCCCGGTGTGCCGGGCAATGTTCCAAGGCTTTATACTCTTTCTCCATGTGCAGGCCCTTACTTTGATAAATCATGCCATTCCAAACAAGGCAAAGAGAGGAATCAATTTCATACTGACACACAGAAATTGTACAATGCCCATTTCAAAGTTGTCCCTTTCTCGTCTTCTAATGCTTGCCTAGCAGTTCTAAATTATCCAACCCACTATACCCTAACACAGGGTCACGGGGGTCTGCTGGAGCCAATCCCAGCCAACACAGGGTGCAAGGCAGGAAACAAACCCTGGGCAGGGCACCAGCCCACCACAGGGCACACATACACAAACACACACCAAGCACACACTAGGGACAATTTAGAATCGCCAAGGCACCTAACCTGTATGTCTTTGGACTGTGGGAGGAAACCCACGCAGACACGGGCAGAACATGCAAACTCCACGCAGGGAGGACCAGGGAAATGTTCCCAGGTCTCCTTACTGCGAGGCAGCAGCGCTACCCACCATGCCACCGTGCTGCCTATTCATTTTTTTAATAATATATATTTTTTAATCTTACTTTGAGCAATACACCGATATTGTTAATATCTTCTAATACAATAATTTTAAAAATCTGTCCTTGTTTTTCAATATATAGTATAGTGTAGTTCAACCAAGGAGGGCACCATCAAATCACTCTTTGAAAAAGTGGGCTCTGAAACAAAAAAGGTTGGGAACCTATGATTTAAAGAGAAAGAAATGATACTCACTCACGGGGAGTTATGCGTTGCGTTGTCACGATATAAGTCCAAACACGGAATCAAAATTCAATGTGATATTGACGAAAAGAGCGAAAAGAAATCGAATATATGGACATAGGTGATATGTCAGAAGTATGTAGATATTGTTTGGCTTTAAACTTTAAGTTGGAGACTTGTAGATCGTCTGATTTGTGTTGCCATCAGGGAAACGTAGAGTTTCTTCTGAATGAAGAGGCATATCCGCGAGAAATAAAAGATTTGTTGTTTGGTGAAAGTGAAATCCACATACGCGAGTGACAGAGACGTGAAGCTGCTGGCGAGCAGGGGGCAACGACCCCCAGTAATGTAAATTTTACTTGTATGCAGAGAGCTTGACGCATGGCACTGCACAATGCCAATTTAAATAGCACTGGAATCCTGACACCAGCCAAACATAACTTCTGGTCATTGCATTATGGCAACGGGGCTGTTGCCAATTTCACAAATTCACTATTATCCGACCCACTATATCCTAACTACAGGGTCGCGGTGGTCTGCTGGAGCCAATCCCAGCCAACATAGGGCACAAGGCAGGAAACTAACCCCGGGAAGGGCACACACTAGGGACAATTTAGGATTGCCAATGCACCTAACCTGCATGTCTTTGGACTGTGGGAGGAAGCCCACGAAGACACGAGGAGAACATGCAAACTCCACGCAGGGGAGCGAATCCGGGTTTCCTAACTGCGAGGCAGCAGCGCTACCACTGCGCCACCGTGCCGCCCGCAACCTCCTACAGGACACTGTAATTCAAATGAAAGAATTTGAAAAGATATCCAAGAACGCAAAAAGCAATATGATTTCCTGTAACAAAAGGAAACAATGAGCAAAGTGAGAAATACAACATGCCAAGCAACAGTTGCTCAAGCAGTGGATTTTTTTCCTATCCAGTGTGCCACATTTTGTGGTCTCCTGCACCAGTTGAATCAGTTTAAATGCTGACAATGTCCCCTCTTTGTATCTTCCCTGCCATCGCACCAGCTCACCTGCTGTATGTGGGTTCCATGAACACTGACAGAGAGCTGTTACTTGTAGCATGTCCTGGCATCACTCCCATTCCATTTTACTCTTAATGTGCGGGTACGCTCTGATCATGTTTTTTAGGGTCAATACTGATCCCCGATTTTGTGATATTAGAATTGTCTGATTCCAATATTGATTCTCATATGTTTAACAAGGCTGAGTGGTCTTTTTTTTTCTTCTTCAGAATTGATCTGAAGGTTAGCATTGTGCCCCCTTATTGAGTATTTTTGATTTAATATACCAGAGATGATGTTGAAATACCTACAGTACAATTTACAGTAAGTGGCAGGACTCCAAGAGTGTATTTCATGTGGTTCCATGAGGCATCTTTGGGAAATAAAGTCCCTTTTCTTCCTGACACTTCTTTGGCTGTTGCTCCTACAGAATTCTAAATCTCCAGCTATGTACAGCGTCACCTAGTGTCACCCAATGGTGTCTGCATAGGCTGCCTATTTTCTAGTGTTGGATCTTCTGTCTGGCTTTGCCCTGCCATGTTCCAACTTCAGACCTTGTTTTGTCGTGGTAGAGTGATATATTACTCTACTTTTCCCCTTTTGTATTATTAATATGTAGTGTGGACGCTAGGGGGTCACTGTTGCCCCGTGAAACCCACCAGACAGACGTCCAGGGCACACTTGTAAAATCGTCAAGAAGAATTCTTTAATATTCTCTTCAATACAGTGCACAAAGCACCGCACACTCCACAATTCTCCAATAATAATAATAATAACAATAATCACAATACAATCCTCCACTCCCAGCAGCTTTGTCACCCAGCCTCCCAACTCTGGCTCCCTTTGCTGTGTCCAGTCCTTTAAATAGTCTTCGACCCGGAAATGTTGCTCCTCTTCTTCCGGGTCAAACAACACATCATTAGTTCTCAAGTAGCCCGGAAGTATTGTGGGCTTCCGTCCTCGTGACTCCAAAGTACTTCTGGGTTGTGGTAACAGTAGTGGTCCCCAGGTTCTTTGTGAGCTTCCCCTGGCGGCACCCACGGCAACCAACAGGGCTGAGGAAACAGACTCCATGTCCCAGGATGCTTTGAGGGAATCCGAGGAACCGTTGGCGTCTGCCACCTAGCGTCCCGGAGGAGGCAGTGTCCTAAAAAGGCTGCCTTCTTCCATTCTTTTCTTTTAGGGATGTCCCGGCTGGACTGAACCGCCGGCCGTCCCTCACAGTAGCCTTTGTCAGAATGCCTCATATCTCCCAGACTTATCACTGTTTCTAAGGTACTGTACCATGTAACTTCTCCCCATCTTCCCTTCTACATGTATAGGGTGGTCCAGATCGAATTATGCAATTTTCATTACGCTATAACTTAAGTTTATTACATAGAAAATCACCCCGAAAAATCCCGGACCATCGAAAAGTGTGCGAACTGATGACATGAAGAATCATCTTCATGCCGAACTGGAATTGTCCCCGCATAAACTTAAAATCATCCAGATGATCTGGATCTGCATAATTAGATCTGGACCACCCTGTATAGTACAACCTCGGGCAATCTGGTATAGTAAAAGACAAGCAGGAGTTAAGTTACAATTTAAATAATATATTATTGATAATATGCATAAATGATAGCAATATGCAAAGTACATTTGAATATTGGCAACCATACTACCTGATAAATGGTGATGTGTAGTTTCGGACGACACACAGACTTGTTAGTTACTTTTAATGTCTCTAGTTAAGGCATCATTTGTGGTCAGCTTTCTTCAGAACAGGCCACATGCCTGTCTCAATATGGCTGCTGAGTTGTGCTCTTCATTGTGTTGTCCTTTTCAGTTCATGATGTGAGATGGCCATTCATCAGTTTGGTAAGAGAGTGTGAGGTAAAGCAAGCAAATGTATAGGTTTTCTGTCCAACCCCTACAGCCAATAGGACGTCATGGTACTTAAAGCCTTTTGATACAAGCCAATTTCAAACCGCCATACTTCAGACCAATGGGGTGACAGAATACCTTCACACCTGCTCTCCAAACCAGTTTGGCAGCCTGACTTTCCTGTGGGGGTTGACTGAGAGACTTTAGCAGAGAAACATTAGCCAAACTTGTTTTGAGGCACGTCGCCCAACTCTGTCGTAAAATTACAAAGTGACTCAGTCCTAAAAGTGGGGAAGGGGTTCTTAAACCATTGCTGTTATTATCAATAATGTAACACTAATATCACATTGCTTTGTCTAAGTTACAAATAAAGACATACACAATATTTATCAACTTGTATGCAAAATTTCACATCACAACAGACCTCATATACTGCGGTCATACTACTGTACCAACTGGGCAGTCTGTCTCAGTTATTAAACGCAATGCAACATCATTCTCTGAAGCAGTAGCTGACCTGACACTAATAGCCACCATCAACTCAGCGTGTACAGAGGCTGGAGCACAGCTGTTTAATGCCTTGCTTCGTTTCTGGTAAATCATTGTGAAGGAAATTGGACAAAAAAACACAAAACCAATGATAGTTTGTCATGGCAGGCTAGGCTGCATCATCAAGAAGACAAGAATACATCTCAGAAGAAAGTAAAAATACCAGCAAGAGCCGCACAGCCAGATGAAATGAGGATTATACGTTTGTGAGAGAATCATGGTGCGGACAGGGCCATGTTTAGGTACATTGGACAGGATTTTCTGTTTTTGTGATATTTCTGTAACAATGAGAAGGAATGCTGTGCCAATCGATACAGGAAAAGGAGAATAAACGCTTTACAAAGAGTACATAGTTGAGCTCTGAGTCTCATGCCAGAAACTGTTCAATGGGTAAAAGTAACATCCTTAAACCCAGTTAACCATAGCTCAGGTGCATGGCAGCCAGTCTCTCACTTACCACAAGGAACCAACAACAACATTTACTTCTTTAGCACATTTTCATACAAATTATGTAGCTCAAAGTGCTGTACATGATGAAGAAAGAGAAAAAAGAAAAAGTAAGAATTAAAATCTGAGAACACTAATTAACATAGAATAAAAGTAAGGTCCGAAGGCCAGGGAGGAGAGAAAAAACAAAAAAAAAAAACTCCAGACAGCTGGAGAAAAAAATAAAATCTGCAGGGGCATCAGGCCACAAGACCACTCAGCCCCCTCTAGGCATTATACCTCACATCAATGATCAGTCCTCATTGTATTCAGGGTTCTCATGGAAGGACTTGATGATGACGGTCACATGGACTTCTGACCTTTAATCCATCAATGTAGGAACATCACTGTGCTTTGATTAGGTGGTGTTGGTGCAGGTCGCCACCACAGAAAACAGGAAAAAGAACAGAAGAGAGAGTAGGAGTTAGTACGCCCCAGAAAGGGTACCAGTGCATTGCACACACACACACATAATTGGGACCAATTTGGACTTGCCAGTTTACCTAACAAGCAAATCTTTGGCATGCAAGAGTAAACACCAGGGGCCTCATGTATAACGCCGTGCGTAGAATTCACACTAAAACACGGAGTACGGACAAAAACAGAAATTTTTTTGAAATCGGGATACATAAAACTGCCTACGGCAAGTTTCACACACTTCCCCTTTATAAATCCAAATAAATGTAACATTCAACACACTTGTGTGTGCCTACATCCCCGCCTAGGCTCTTCCCAGATTTTTGCATATTTTAATGTGCAAATCAATATAAATACCACCTCCCATTCAGTGCTTTGTTAAAAGACAATGGCAAAATCACATGGGGAAAAAAGAATGTGGAGGCAAGGAAAATGTACAGGATGCGCACAAAGTCCGTATATCCCTATCTTTAGGAGCATTTACAGGAATAACCTTGACAATTTGGTTCCTGTGGACATCAGCCCAAGTCTTCCTGGTATTTCAAGGTGTGTTTCCGACATCCCGTCTGGTGCTGCCACCTGCTGCCGCTCAAGAAATTGCAACAACGTGGTTGTCATTCCAAGACGAAGCGATGGGTGACACAAGTGTTTTCACAATCGAGGAGTGTTTGGTGGCCACTCTGTGTGTTCATGAGTGGCCTGTTACTGGGAAATCGATCAAAAATGTCATGGATGACTTTGTTGTGCGTTTTAGGAAGGCATCGCCAACAAAGAGGACGTTGTTGCAGTGGGAGAAGAAGGCTTTTGCAACGGGCAGCGTCCGAGATGCACCGCGAAGTGGAAGACCATCCACAAGGCATGAAACGTGTGCAGATGTGGCAGCGTCTGTCCAACGATCCCCAATGAAATCCACTCGTAAACGTGCAACTGAGTTGGGAATAGCGGAATCGACAATGCGAAAACACATCAAACAGGACTTGCAAATGAAATGTTGGCGTCCATTGCACGTTAACGAGTTATCAGATGCCGACTTGGACAGACGTCAGAAAGCTTGTGATCTGATGCTGCACCAATTTCCAACAAATGCTGAGAAGGAAAAGGTTATGTTCTCTGACGAGTGCGCGATTTATCGCAGCTCCCGCAATCGAAACGTGTTTTCAAAATCCTCCAGAAGATAGGGGTATACGGACTTTGGGCACACCCTGTACTATTTGTTGGCTTAAGCAGAGGTATAAGGAAGTAAAGGAAGTTATGGAGTGATACAGCATGGCGGAGACACACGAAAGTTCAAGTTCAGAACGTCACACAGTTCCTGAAATAAATAGAAGAGGTCAAAAATCAAAGTCAAAGTGAAAAGGCGAATTGCAGCCCACCCTCTGCTTATTCTGTTTCAGACAATAATATTACAAACACCGTTAACTGTGCCGATGACTGTGCCACCACATCTTCAGACGCTAACTACACACACACCTCTATTGCAAGCCGAATTAACATTTAGAGATATCTCAAAATGAATTTCAGATATCTTAAAATGGAATTTACTTTTTAAGATATCTGAAACTCACTTTGAGATATCTTAAAATAATTTCATTTACATTTTAAGATATCTGCAATACGTTTTGAGATATCTCAAATGGATTTCAAGACGTCTCAAATACATTTCCAAATATCTCAAAATAACCGTGCCTGTACTTCAAGATATCTTCAAATAAATTTTCAGATATCTTAAATTGACCTATCACACATTTTATGATATCTCAAAACCACTTCCTGTAAAAATGCCTGTTCTTTCAATGGGACTTTCTGTTTATTATAAGATATCTTTAAATGTATTTGAGATATCTTTAAATCAGCAGGAAGTGACTTTGAGATATCTGAAAATGTATTTAGGAAAAATGGACAGGAAGCTGTTTTGAGATATCTGGAAATGTATTTCAGATATCTTAAATTGTATTGTAGATACCTGAAAATGCTTTTGAGATATTTTGAAATAATTGGTGACTGGAAAGAAGCACACAGGAAATATCCGCACAGAAAAAAAGCACACAGTCATATAAGCGCATGTGGACAAATGCGCGAACGGCAAAGGCGTATATGCAAAGAAGAAAAAAATGTTATACATCGCAATAAACGAAATTGTATAATTGTTCACTAAACGTGTTTTAAAGCGTGTATGTTTTAATTTATTAGAGTTTTCTTTAATCTTCCCTAACTTTCGAGCAAGGCAAGTTGACTTTTTTTTTTTTTTAAATAAGTGAGATGGAGTTTTCGACCAGTCAGAAAGGCAAACAAATTCTCGGTTACAAGGGATTTGAATATCTGCGTTTTCACACAACAAATGGAAATGATACTTGGAGGTGCTGTGAGAATCGATCAACAAAGTGCCATTCCTTATTAAGGTGTGTTAATCGTTTATAGTTTATTATAATAAAAAACATCTAACAGTATAGGTCGCGTATATTTTATATTTGTAATAAGTTTTACGTCGCCGTCGTGTGCTTTTTTCCGCATGCAAACTTTACCGTATGCGTGTTCTTCCACGTGCATTTTTTTCCGTGCGCACATTTTACCGTGTGCGGTTATTTCCCATGCACTTTTTTCTGTGCGGATATTTCCTGTGCGCTTCCTTCCCGAGATTCGAAATAATTAAGTGTCTTTTTTTTAAAGATATCTTAAAATGTATTTTAGATATCTTAAAATACAACTTGAGATATCTAGAAATATATTGCAAGATATCTGAAATGGAGCAGAGACCTATCTTAAGATATCATGAAATGAATTTTACATATCCAAAAATGTATTTTAGATATGTCAAACAGCAATGAATTTTAAGTTATACAGTTTACAGATATCCTCAAATAACTTCCCACTCATATATATATATATATATATATATATATATATATATATATATATATATATATATATATACTCAGCAAAAAAATAAACTTCCTCTGACTTTCAACTGTTTTTACTTTCAGTAAACTTAATGTGTAAATATTTGTATGAACACTAAAAGAGTCAACACCATAAGACATAAACTAAAAATGTTTCACAATGTGTCCCTGAATGAAGGGAGGCTCAAAATCCAAAGTACCAGTCAGTATCTGGTGTGGCCACCAGCTGCTTGAAGTACTGCAATGCATCTCCTCCTCATGGACTGGACCAGATTTGTCAGTTCTTGCTGTGAGATGTTACCCCACTCTTCCACCAAGGCACCTGCAAGTTCCTGGACATTTCTGGGGGGAATGGCCCTAGCCCTCACCCTGCGATCCAACAGGTCCCAGACGTGCTCAATTCCTTCGACGATAAACACGAATCCATCCATCAGCCCTGGTGAAGAGCACTTTTTGCCACTCCTGTCTGGTCCAGCGAAGGTGGGTTTGTGCCCATAGGCGGCGTTGTTGCTGGTGATGTCTGGTAAGGACCTGCCTTACAACAGGCCTACAAGCCCTCGGTCCAGCCTCTCTCAGCCTATTGCCGACAGTCTGAGCACTGATGGAGGGATTGTGTGTTCCTGGTGTGACTCGGGCAGTTGTTGTGGCCATCCTGTACCTGTCACGCAGGTGTGATATTCGGATGTACCGATCCTGTGCAGGTGTTGTTACACGTGGTCTTCCACTGCGAGGATGATCAGCTGTCCTTCCTGTCTCCCTGTAGTGCTGTCTTAGGCGTCTCACAGTGCGGACATGGCAATTTATTGCCCTAGCCACATTAGCAGTCCTCATGCCGCCCTGCAGCATGCCTAATGCACGTTCACGCAGATGAGCAGGGACCCTGGTCATCTTTCTTTGGGTGTTTTTCACAGTCGGTAGACAAGTCTCTTTAGTGTCCTGCGTTTTTAGAACTGTGACCTTAAATGCCTACTTTCTGTAAGCTGTTAAGGTCTTAACGACCATTCCACAGGTGCATGTTAATTAATTGATTATGGTTAATTGAACATGCATGGAAAACATTGTTTAAACCCTTTACAATGAAGATCTGTAAAGTTATTTGGATTTTTAAAACATTATTGTTGAAATACACAGTCCTCAAAAAGGGACGTTTCTTTTTTTGCTGAGTATATATATCTGAAATGCATTTTTAAATTATAAGCTAAAAAATATTAAGAAGTGGGCGGCACGGTGGCGCAGTGGTAGCGCTGCTGCCTCGCAGTTAGGAGACCCGGGTTCGCTTCCCCGTGTCTGCATGGGTTTCCTCCGGGCGCTCCGGTTTCCTCCCACAATCCAAAGACATGCAGGTTAGGTGGATTGGCGATTCTAAATTGGCCCTAGTGTGTGCTTGGTGTGTGGGTGTGTTTGTGTGTGTCCTGCGGTGGGTTGGCACCCTGCCCAGGATTGGTTCCTGCCTTGTGCCCTGTGTTGGCTGGGATTGGCTCCAGCACACCCCCGTGACCCTATTCGGATTCAGCGGGTTAGAAAATAGATGGATGGAAATATTAAGAACTCATGTCCCGCAAGATGAGACTTTCTACTGAGAGATTTAACCACGCCCGAGGCCGGAAATAAAAGACAAAGAGTAGGACAGCTGCCTTACAGGCTTTTAAAGGTTAGAATTGCCGCGTGAGATGCCAGCAGCTGATCAAGCAAAGAGGAGGTAAAAAACAAACTGTATTTTTTTTTCTCATTGTATCACCATTTAAGAGGGAGTTTCAGAGGTGTGGCCGCGTCTCCTTGGGGTAAGTTCAGCCCCCCCTCTTCACAACAGCAGAGTGGCAGAGACGTGAAGTGGCGGGCGCGTAGCGCAGGCCAGAGGAGGGGGTTGGCGAGCGAAGCGCGCAGGGGACGAACCCCCTAGTCTTAAAATCAAACTGAGTTCACTGAAAGATGTGATTTCAGTTCCCATCCTGGGCTAGCCATTCTTCAGGCTCTCTGGTTTGCTCCCACATCGTGAAGATGCCCAGTTTAGGTTGATTAGCAGTTCTGACAGGTTGAGTGGTTCGTTTCTCTCATATCCCTTATGATGCTAACATAGGCTCCATTCGCTGCCAATCGTGTAAGGGAAAATGGACGAATGACTGCAATTTATTAAAACCACTATGTTAAAAGGACGACAGATTTACTGAATTTCACTATGTTCATTTGAAAACTTATTGAAAAGGAATTTGAAAAAGTAAAGAAAGCTATGTACTTGTACCTGACCACATTTTCATGAATGTAATAGGTAACTGTTCCCAAATGTTACAATGAAGAAATAATTACCTGATATTGTATTTTCATAGATAGATAGATAGATAGATACTTTATTAATCCCAAGGGGAAATTCGCATAATCCAGCAGCAGTATACTGATACAAAGAAACAATATTAAATTAAATAGTAATAAAAATGAAAAGAATTACGAATCACTGCCCATGCCCTTTGTGCCACTGCCTTTGCCCTACATTTATAAATATGGCCCCAGTCCACTCAGTCTGATGCCAGTCCTCTCATGGCTTTGTACCGTTTGGTACATTTTTGTTCATGTCCCCCTCTCCCCCACCATGCCCCTGAGCACATGGGCCTTAAGTAACAAATTAGCAAAATCATCCCACACTTGAGACTGCCCAATAATGGCCAACCGCTGAAGGATATTTGACAGATGATGAGACAAGATGGCTTGTTGGCTGTTTTGTACTAAACAAGCAGTGAGGTGTTTTGGGTCTTTCATTTTTTTTTTTGCTGATTTTTAGTATGCACTTTGAATACATATTCATTCATTTAAAATTCTTGTTAAGCCATTTCACTTACATGATAAAGGAGCTGGTTATCAGTAGAGCTGCTTGAATGAGCACAACTTTTTTCCCAGCAGTCTTATTTTCCTTTTTTGCCTGTTTAAAAAAAATATTGGCTGGTTGTCTTACTGCACTGCTGCATAAGTAGTAGGCAGATATCGTCATGTAGTGGTGAACGAGCTGAATTTCAAACCTCAAGGCTGCCATCACCAGGAGACTGTGTGAGTAACAAGTGACGTTACCCATCAGAAATAACGGCTGGGCAAGCCCTGGGAAGGCTCATCAGCTCTCTGGGAGACCCTGGCACAAAACCCTCACAAATCCCCTCTAATGGAGCTTACTAATTTACTCAAAGTTCTTTATGTAGAAAGTGGGAAACTTCTTCATCCTCCACCAATGCATAGCACCCACCGGAAAGACGTGATCCAGTGGCAGCCCTTCTTTCTCCAGTACACTCACCACTCATTAGCTATTAGGTGGTGAAGAGATGGTTACTCTGTATGGGATGGGGATGATTAGGGAGCCAGAATGAGCAGACCATGGGCAGTTTAGCCAGGACATCTGGAAACAACCTACTCTTTTTGAAAGATGTGTAGGAAATGTTTATGACCACAGAGAGATATGACTTTGGTTTCACATTTCATCTGAAGGACAGCCATATATTGTTTTAACATCACAGCGTCCCCATCCCTACATTGAAACATTTGGATCTCTGCATGCTGGCTTCATCAACACCTCTTCTAGCATCAGACTGAAGTTTTCCTAGACGATCTGCCATCCAGGTATTGGATGGGGGGAGTCCTCAGGTTTGACCATAGTACTTCTGCCACCCAGCTTCATGATCTCTAATCTGTTTAGCAGTACTGGAATAGAATACAATCAGTCAAATAGCCTTTATTTTATACCAGTAATGGCGCACTGCATGATAATGAGCAGTTGATACACTTGACTTGATCATTCCTAGTTTTCATCCTCTTTCTCTGTACGTTTAATACAAACCGGATTCCAAAAAAGTTGGGACACTATACATATCGTGAATAAAAACTGAATGCAATGATGTGGAGGTGCCAACTTCTAATATTTTATTCAGAATAGAACATAAATCACGGAACAAAAGTTCAAACTGAGAAAATGTATCATTTTAAGGGAAAATATGTTGATTCAGAATTTCATGGTGTCAACAAATCCCAAAAAAGTTGGGACAAGGCCATTTTCACCACTGTGTGGCATCTCTCCTTCTTCTTACAACACTCAACAGACGTCTGGGGACCGAGGAGACCAGTTTCTCAAGTTTAGAAATAGGAATGCTCTCCCATTCTTGTCTAATACAGGCCTCTAACTGTTCAATCGTCTTGGGCCTTCTTTGTCGCACCTTCCTCTTTATGATGCGCCAAATGTTCTCTATAGGTGAAAGATCTGGACTGCAGACTGGCCATTTCAGTACCCGGATCCTTCTCCTACGCAGCCATGATGTTGTGATTGATGCAGAATGTGGTCTGGCATTATCTTGTTGAAAAATGCAGGGTCTTCCCTGAAAGAGATGACGTCTGGATGGGAGCATATGTTGTTCTAGAACCTGAATATATTTTTCTGCATTGATGGTGCCTTTCCAGACATGCAAGCTGCCCATGCCACACACACTCATGCAACCCCATACCATCAGAGATGCAGGCTTCTGAACTGAGCGTTGATAACAACTTGGGTTGTCCTTGTCCTCTTTGGTCCGGATGACATGGCGTCCCAGATTTCCAAAAGAACTTGAATCGTGACTCGCCTGACCACAGAACAGTCTTCCATTTTGCCACACTCCATTTTAAATGATCCCTGGCCCAGTGACAACGCCTGAGCTTGTGGATCTTGCTTAGAAATGGCTTCTTCTTTGCACTGTAGAGTTTCAGCTGGCAACGGCGGATGGCACGGTGGATTGTGTTCACTGACAATGGTTTCTGGAAGTATTCCTGAGCCCATTCTGTGATTTCCTTTACAGTAGCATTCCTGTTTGTGGTGCAGTGTCATTTAAGGGCCCGGAGATCACGGGCATCCAGTATGGTTTTACGGCCTTGACCCTTACGCACAGAGATTGTTCCAGATTCTCTGAATCTTCGGATGATGTTATGCACAGTTGATGATGATAGATGCAAAGTCTTTGCAATTTTTCGCTGGGTAACACCTTTCTGATATTGCTCCACTATCTTTCTGCGCAACATTGTGGGAATTGGTGATCCTCTACCCATCTTGGCTTCTGAGAGACACTGCCACTCTGAGAAGCTCTTTTTATACCCAATCATGTTGCCAATTGACCTAATTAGTGTTTATTGGTCTTCCAGCTCTTCGTTATGCTCAAATTTACTTTTTCCAGCCTCTTATTGCTACTTGTCCCAACTTTTTGGGATTTGTTGACACCGTGAAATTTTGAATCAACATATTTTTCCTTTAAAATGATACATTTACTCGGATTAAACGTTTGATCTGTCATCTACGTTCTATTACAAATAAAATATTGACATTTGCCATCTCCACATCATTGCATTCAGTTTTTATTCACAATTTGTTTAGTGTCCCAACTTTTTTGGAATCCGGTTTATAATAATTTAAGAGCCACTTTCCTAGTTCTATAAGATTCATTAATATTTTACTTGTGGCCAGTCTTTCACACAGACAGACGGACAATGGTTTGTCACCCAGCACACACATATTTATGATATACAATATTTACAAGTCAAGTGCACAACCCAGTACCTCCAGCACCGATCCCCCAAAGTCCAGGCCACTCTCTCCAGTGCCTTCTTTCTGGCCGCCTTCTCTCCTCTCTTTCCAGACTCCAGTCTGCTTCCACCCGCGACCCCTTTTATACCAGCCCGGATGGGCTTCAGCTGCTTCCCGGCAGTCCTCCGTGGACACGCCCCTGTGTGGCGGAAGTGCTGGCTGCGCACCCGGAAGCCCTCCGGGTGTCCCCAGTCTTCTTCCCCCCAGCACTTCCTGGTGTGGCGGAAGTGCTGAGGTGACCACGGGCCCCTACAGGGTTGAGCTTCCAAGCTCTGTACCCGTGGTCCCCAGTGCAACCAGGACGATCGTCCTCCTCTTCCGCCCTCCTCCGGTCCTCCTGGGGGTCCCGGCTGGGTACCACCCCCAGCCGTCCGCCATAACTAGATGACAATACATAATCTATTTGAGGTTCCTATAACCCCCATAAGTAGAATTGTATTGCTATATTCTTGCCATTTCTAACAGCTCTGAGTAAGCATTATTCTTCAGTTAGTGACCAGCCATGCCATGTGTAAGGTGTTGAAGGCATAAGGGTTTAAACCGCACCTGCACACGTGTCTATGTGCCCTCTGAGTGTGTGGAGTAACTTATTTAAGTGTTGAACCGTATGCTGAAGGCATACAGAAGAAGAAATTAAGAACCTTAAAGTCTAGAAAGAAGAAACTAAGAATCTTTAAGTAAAAAAGAAGTAAAGAACTTTTAAGTACAGAAATAACTGAAGTTTCTCAAGAAAAGCTAAGTTTAGAGAAGATACATTTTTCCTTTTTTTTGCCTTTTATTCTACGTGTGTAACTATTTTTTCTTTTATTCTTGTGTGGATTATTTGCTTTTAACGTTCACTAAATATTTTTAAAACAAACTTTTGGACTGTGAATTTTCTTTCAGCACATGTTTTACCCGTGCTTAACCTTGCCTTACACTTCGGCGGCTACAAATAATAATAAGTCTTTGCATTTATATAGCGATTTTCTCACTACTCAGATTGCTCAGCAATTGCAGGTTAAGGGCCTTGTTCAAGGGCCCAACAGAGCAGAGTCTCTTATGGCATTTACGGGATTCGAACCTTTCCGATTGCCAGTGCAGATCCCTCGCCTCCTTAGCCTTTAGCATTCGTTTGCTCAGAGGTTGAGACGCTTGCTGTTTCCTGAGTTGCTCTTCTTTTCTCCACCCTAGCGGCCCACTTCTTCTCTTCTTCCGTCAGCATCTTTTTACATTAATACTGATTAAGTCAGTGTTTGTGTTGCAATTACTTAGTATGTTTTCTTTAATAAGCTGGCAATTAAGTCTTCAATCTGCCTCAAGAATGATTTAAGATATGAAGAGGTAGGGGAAGTGACAGTGAACGTGGTATGGATGAGAATGGTGCCCGTACGTTTTCCTTAATTTTTCACTTAAGCTGGCACTTAAGTCTTCAATCTACCTCAAGAATGAGTTAACATATGAAGAGGTAGGGGAAGTGACAGTGAACGTGGTATGGATGAGAATGGTGCCCGTACGTTTTTCCTTAATTTTTCACCTAAGCTGGCACTTAAGTCTTCAATCTGCCTCAAGAATAATTTAAGATATGAAGAGGTAGGGGAAGTGACAGTGAAGGTGGGAGGGATGAGAACGGCGCCCGTACACATGCGCCATACGGCCACCCTGCTGGCCACTGCCGAGAGTTGATTCTACAATAAAATAAAATAAAAATAAAAAGAGGAATAACCTGGTTTTCTACCATCCACTTCCAGAGATGCCTATCTGTATGCCACTTGTAAAGTGCTGTTACTTGAGTGTTCGGAGCCATTTCTAGTGGGTTGAGCAAACCTGCCATTCTTCTTTGAGCTTCTGCCCATTAAATTGTCACTCACTGGATGTTTTTGCTTAGCTTCCCATTCCCCATAAACTCTAAGAATATTAGAAATTTGACAAAGGAGTGTAGACCAGTTCATCAAGGCTGTTTCTTTAGCTAATATCCCAATATCTTATCTAGATACTTCTTCAAGGTTGTCAAGTTTTCTGCTTTAACTCCATGTCTTAGTAGTTTGTTTGAGATTCCTACAACTCTGAGTCAAGAAGTGCTTTCTAGGTTCAGTCCTGAATGCACTTCTCCTTAATTTCCATTGGTGTCCTCAAGTACATGAGTTCAGTTAAGCTGAAAGAATTCGGCTGGTCTATTATGAATGCCTTGGAAGAAGTTTGCTGACCTGGATTAGAATTAAGCAGGTTTAATTCTCGGAGTCTGTGAGAGTACGGCGCATGCTTAAGTACTGGGGTGCACCTGATTCCTTTCCTCTGCACAGCTTCAACTGCTGATATGTCTTTCTTGTTGCGTGGTGGCCAAAATTGCACACAGGACTCCAGATATGGTCTCAATAGTCCATTATATGCTTTAAGCATAACATTCCTTGGTTTTTATGCCACAGTTTTTACGATATAACCTAACATTTACTATCCTTTTTTAATCGCTTCTGCCCATTGCTTACAGTAGATGATGAAAATAATGTTGCAACATAAACCCCTTAGTCCTATTCAGAGTTTTGTTTCCTGTAAGCCAGTGTCTCCCATTTATAATTGACATTGCTTTGGCACATGTATAGCACCTTGCACTTTTCTACAGTTCGCCTTGTGTGTGACAATGCCAAGTGGGCACCAACAATCAAGCCACAGTCAAAGTCACCTACATCTTGCTTCTTGGCCAGTATTTTGTTGGAGGCATCAAATTGGTTGCAGGTGGACCTATTATGAGATCCATCCATCCATTATCCAATCCGCTATATCCTAACTACAGGGTCAAGAGGGTCTGCTGGTGCCAATCCCAGCCAACACTGGGTGCAATACAGGAAACAAACCCTGGGCAGGGTGCCAGCCCTGGGCACACATACCAACCACACATTAAGGACAACTTGGGCTCGCCAATGCACCTAACCTGCCTTGCTTTGGACTGTGGGAGGAAACCCACGCAGACACGGGGAGAACATGCAAACTCCACACAGGGAGGACCTGGTAAGCGAACCCGGGTCTCCTAACTGCAAGGCAGCAGTGCCACCACTGCACCACCATGCCACCCACATTATGAGATGCTGTCTTGAATTTATTGGATTACAGTACCAAACCACAAGTTGAAAAGCACAATAAAAATACAGTAAATACAAACTCCATAGGTGGTTAGAGATGTTAGCCCTAGGGATGGCCACATTTTTTTTTGATTGTCTGGATCCATTTTGTCAGCTTCCCATATACCGTTACTTGTTTGGATTTTCCTCCTTCCTTAACTTTTTGAGGGCTGAATATTTTTTTCCAAAAAACTCAGTTTTCTGAAAAGCACACAAAGCAATGGCTTCACGCATAAATCAACATAAAATGTCTGTTGCTGCCTGCTGTGGCTGCTGTTGGCACAAGTTCAGAATCTCTCAATGCAGTGGCTGCGTGGGGGCACCTCGATGGCCTGTACGAATGCACGGTGGGCTAGCTGCCTTCGCACAGGTGGGCGGCAGTGGCAGTTGCAGTGTGACGCAATTGGTTTGATGGTTTGTATCTCTTGTCATCATAAGTGGTGGTCCTCCCAGGCGAGTGTTGCCGTAGGCATATCAGCTACACAAACGTGTTAAACACCATGATCATCTGGAGACTGATCAGTTGATGCTGGTACCTCACTTTCGTATTCGATGTCCTGATCTCCTGATCACTTGCATCAAATTCCAAGTCCGACAAGTCAGAGTCCAATTCAGCGATAATATGTAAAATGTCCACAGAGTACTTTAACTTGAACATTCACTTTAGTCTCTCGGCAGATGTCGATGCCATTTTAGAGGTTGTTTGCTCTTCGCTACTCACGCAGGGAATTGAGTTCAAATCAACAAAGCTACTTAACCTTCCTTCTAGCAAAGAGAGTCAAGCTTAAATGTATGGGAGAGTTTTGTCGCAGTTTACAGCTGAATACTGTGCTCTACCCCTGAATTTCGACAAAAGTCGACATCAGCCCTGAAAGAGTTAGGGCACTCTTGACAGAACTGCTGCTTTCTCATGGGAGCTGTCCATCTGTCCAAGTGCTGACACTGCAGCCAATGTAACATGAATAACAGAAGGGGTCTGAGTTGCCTCGAAAGCTTGCATATTGTAATCTTTTTAGTTAGCCAATAAAAGGTGTCATTTTGCTTGGCTTTTCTCTAAATAAATAAATAAAACCCGAAGGGCTTTCTCCTCTTTGCGCTAATGTATTATTGCTTCTGTTTATGTTTCCTGGTTTTCCTCCCAATGTACAGCGTCTTAAGTATTTTGGGCCCCTGTCATAGAATGATATATTGCTCTGATTGCATTTGCAAGGGTTTGCAGACAGAATTAACCGAACAAAGCTAAAGTAAGCATAAGGGGTCTGAAGAAACGAAACCATTGTGACACCATTCAATACTGAATAGCATTTCAAAGTAAAGTATAGTTGTTTCCAAACTTATGCTGCGTGAACCCCAAAAAGTGCATTGTCGCATAATGAGCGTATAGGAAGTGGAGCTAAAATGGCAACTTTAGGCGCTTTTCCACTGCATAGTACGGCACAGCACGGTTCAGTACAGCTCACCTTGGTTCGGCTCAGTTTGGCTCGGTTTGCGTTTCGACTGCAGTTTAGTACCGCTTTAGAGTGGGCGGGATTATTCATGTGTCGTTAGAGTTGCGCCGCCTCTACTGCCGTGACACCGTGGAACTTTTACAACAACACGCAGACAACGACAACACTTTAGCTCGACGACGCGCAAGGGTAAGCATCTAAAAAAAGCACGTCACTAGCTAACTTTTATCACTGTTGCAAAGCATAAAATGAACTTAACTGCCAGTGTAACATTAAAATGCTGATTCTGTATATTACAGATCTTCCACATTTTGCAAAAAAGTCGCCGCAACAGACCATCTGTTTGGACATTTAACCGTGCTTCAGAGTGGTGGGATGTGATTGTTCCCGGTTTTACAAACACTCAGTGGCTGGAGAACTTTCGAATGTCTGAAGAAACATTCATCCACTTATGCAACAAACTGCGTCCAGCGATGGAGAGACGCAACACAAACTTCCGCGTGTGTGTACCTAAAAGAAAAGAATAGCCAGTGAGGCAGTAATGACGATTTTCTCCGGCCAATCAGTGACCAGCAGAGTTTACACGTCACGTTTTGGTAACGGTTCGGCGCTTGGAACCTCGGCTGAGGTGGTACTAAAAAAAGGACCAGGTACCAGGTACTGTTCCCAGTGGAAAACGCCCCAAAAGTGAGCTGAACTGAACCGTGTCGTGCCGTACTATGCAGTGGAAAAGCGCCATTTGTGATTTTTATACCAGGGGTTTCCAACCCTTTTTCCCCTTACAAAATGAAAATGGCTGAGAGCTACTTATGTTTCCTAATGTTTATTCTCACAGCTTATTTCACCCCAAACAAACTGAATAAACTTGTTCTGCCAGAACATTTACAAAATGTTAGTGTCCACAACTCACATTTTGCATCAAAACAACATCAAAAAATATTTAGTTCACCTGCAAGTGCATTTTGTATGTCTGGATGCATTTTCTAGTGCATCTCACACTAATGAATTAAAACACAAATGCTGTCAAAACAAAACAATGCAAATCCAAATACTCAGATATGACTTCTTCATTTGTCATTTTGTTCCATGTCACTGTGTCAGTTTATTCACATGACCAGATGCATGTGTGATGTGTTGTTTAGTTAGTCAGATGACTGGCACTGCATGGAGTCAGCAAGAGAGGCAGGTGTCTGGTGGTGTGGAGCCACTAAGGTTCTCTCTTATGGAGTCATTTCAATGTTCGTCTGTCAGGTCGCAAGCGACGTGTTGGAGACCCCTGCATTATATGATGCATATCCATCCATTATCCAAACCGCTATATCCTAATGCAGGGGTCCTCAATCACAGTCCTGGAGAGCCGCAGTGGCTGCAGGTTTTTGCTCCAACCCAGTTGCTTAATAAAAAGCACTTATTGCTAAAGTAACACTTCTGCTTCACTTTAGTAATTTTGAGCCCTTATTGCTTAATTTTGTCTTAAACAGCTATTTTAATTGCTCCTTATTATCAATAACATGCAAATGACAAGAGAGAGCAGCATTTCTCCATTTAGCTTATTTACATTTACACCTCTGTTTGTGTATTTATCTGCACTATTGGGTTTAATTAAATACTTGGAAGAAAAATGAAGAGAAAAAAAGTGAAGGACTGAGAATTACTCGTCCATTTTAGCCTTCAAATCATTTGCATGATAGAAAGGGAAAGAAAATCTAGGATATGAGAATGACCTGACATAGCAGAGTTAATTTAATTTCATAGCTTTTTAGTGCTTTATTGGCAAGAATTGCTTTCTAATTAAGCAACCAGGTCAGAACAAAAACCTGCAGCCACTGCGGCTCTCCAGGACTGGGATTGAGGACCCCTGTCCTAACTACAGGGTCATGGGGGTCTGCTAGAGCCAATCCCAGCCAACACAGGGCTCAAGGCAGGAAACAAACCTCACGCAGGGCACCAGTCCACCGCAGATGATGCATATAATAGATGAAAAAGATATAATAGGATATATCTGAAATTCACTATATAACATATATGAAGGGCACTATATAAATTGGCTATGGAAAAGCCCTACAAAGGTGTAGATAATGAAAGGCACTTTCTAGGTAGGTAGGTATACAGGTATGAAAAGCACTATTGAACAAATAAATATGAAATGTACTGTATGATCGATATAAAGATTTGAAAGGAATTACTGTATGTAAAATGAAAAGATAGATAGATAGATAGTGTGGTGGGCGGCCAGGTCCCATGCCCGGCCGAGGCGCCTCTTCTACATATGTTCCAGGGGAGCAACCATGGGCTTCTCAGTACCTCCCCCGGGACGATGGTGCCTCAGTTTTCCGCAGGGCTCCATGGGAGACGGAGTTCTCCACAGCCCTTTTGGGATCTGGGGTGGCCGCCAGTGGGTGCTGCATGTGGGTCCCTGAACTGGCCTGGATGACTCTACAGCCCCGCCTGGGTGAGCTATAAAAAAGGCCAGCATCCACCACTCAGGAGCCAGAATCAGGAGGAAGAGGACAAGGTTGCCAGGGAGGAGTGGTGGTTCCAGTGTTGTGTGATTTAGTGTTTAGTGCTTTTGGGATTGTGTTGTGCCTGTGGGGTTCATGGGGAAGACGTGAAGAAAAAATAAAAGTCTTCTTGGGTTTTACACGTGCCTCAGTGTGAGTCTGTGTCAGGTCGGGCGCTATACAGCGTCCAGTTCACGATAGATAGATAGATAGATAGATAGATAGATAGATATGAAAGGCACTATATAGATAGATAGATAGATAGATAGATAGGAAAGGCACTATATAGATAGATAGATAGATAGGAAAGGCACTATATAGATAGATAGATAGATAAGCACTTTGGGACAAGACACTTTACAGCCCAAAGGTTGCAGAGCTTCAGAAGTGTCTCCTAGCACACTGGTGGAATAAACTGATGGTCAGAGGTGCTAAAGGACAATGTGTCATACAGGGGATGAGCAGCATTATTCATGATGACCACATTTTTTTTTTCTCTTTTACTGTCTCTAACAGTCCTATAATGCATTTGGTCTTCTTGAAGTTTTTGTTCAAGCATCTTGTATTCTCTGAGCTTGTGCTACATATTAGTAGTGGCCCATAATTCTTGGGATTGAGGAATGTTCATCTTGTACTCCATTTTGGGGGTACACTTTATATTTGCCCTCCAGTTGATATCATCCTACTGACCACTAAACAGCTAATAAAGTATGTGACTGAATTCATATTTTTTTCCTCATCTTCTCCACAGTCACAGAGACTTGAAGCCAGAGAATTTGTTGCTGGACGAGAAGAACAACATCAGAATAGCAGACTTCGGCATGGCTTCTCTCCAGGTTGGGGACAGCTTGTTGGAAACCAGCTGTGGGTGAGTCGAGCAACACAATTCTACCTTAACAAAGAAAAGCCGCTGTGCATAAAGAAAAATGGCTAATTGAGATGGAATTTGAAAAGGCAAAAGAATTTTAATTTGTTTCAAAGTTAATGAGTTGGTCTTGAGTAAAACCCCCTTGATCTGTCATAAGGATTTTACTTTGGCACACACTGCATACCAATCAGCCTGAATTTTACCACATGGATTCTGTATTGTTTTTGTTTTTTTTTAATTTGATTTATTAAAAGCAAGTAACATTTCATACAAACAAGTAAAACTTAAACTTAATTCAGTTCAACCCAACCACCCAAGAGAAAGAGAAGAAGGCCAACAGCCAGAGGGAAACCTTTAAGAGTAGCAAAGATGGAGGAGACTCCTATTCCCCAATGTAAAAACTTATTCTAAAATGTTACTGATTAGATCCTGCCAGGTTTTTAAAAAGTTTTGTACAGATCCTCTAAGTGAGAATGTGATTTTTTTAAATTTCAAATAGTATATAACATCAGTTACCCACTGACTTAAAAGATGTGCGCTAGGATTCTTCCAGTTAAGCAAGACACGTCTGGGTACTAGTAGTATAATAAAGGCGATTACATTTTGTTTGTTCTTCTCCACTTTAAGTCCATCGGGGAGTCCACCAAACAACTGTGGGAGAGATTGTGACACCAAGTAGACATTTGACATTTTTTGTCCACAAAACATGTGGCCTAGTGAGGCTGGGGCTCGATTGCAATGTTCGCTGGATGGATCTTGACCTGGAAACATTTTGGACAATTGTAAACGAGACAGATGTGCTCAGTAAAAGATTTTAAGTCGAATAATTGTATGCTTTGCACATGTGGAGCTCGAGTGAATTCTGTGCGTCGCTGCCTACTAGTTATTTTCCCGCTGTACTCTGGGATATTTGAAAGGAAGGGACTTTAAAATGTTTTTATACATTATAGATATGCTGTCTGAGTTATCAAGAGTGATCAGTTTTTCTTCTGGAATAGAAAGGTGGTGATGGAGATGAGGAAAATTGGGCAGATGTTGTTTAGTAAAGTTTCTGATTTGGAGATAGCGTAAAAATTGTGTTGATGGGAACCTAAATTTGGAGTGTGATTGTTTGTAGGATGCAAAGACATTATCTCTATGTGGTTTAATCCTGTAGTTTTTCCAAACATGAAAAACTGTGTAGGTTTGAGATGGCTGAAAAGGTGTAGAGGTGCTAAAGATTAAAGCTTCTCTATCTTGAAGTGCTGCCTGCATTGGTTCATATTCTGAGTGAATGAAGGACAATTGAGTTGTTAGTATATTGACGATAACTTGTATTTATTGGGGCACAAAGCAAGGAATATAAAGGAGTACTACAGGTTTTATTTCTATTTCAGACCAAGCCTGTGTATGTTCATCTGTTTGAGACAATGTCCTGGTTTTTATAGTTTGTATATTTGCTTCCCAATAATAAATTTGAAAGTTAGGTAGAGCCATGCCACCTTCTAGTTTAGGTCGTGGTAGGGTCACCAGGCACTTTGCATTCGGAATTTGCAGCCGTTGCTTTTCCGTCAGGGGTTAGAAACCAATTGTTCAGCTATTTGAATGCGAGTTGTGAATGATTGCTTAACGTCTTCAAGCTGACTCAAACTTAGGTCTCAGACTTATTCGTATTTCCTTATTTTTTTCTAGCATTGCTTTAAAAGTTGCATCAAAAGGCTTACTTAGACGCGTCTCCTAGTCTTTATGAGCAGACTTTACTTTCTGAGAAGGTTGGCATCCTTCAACATCTGCAGTAAGATGTTGCAGATGTTCTACCAGATGGTTGTGGCGGGTGCCCTCTTCTACGCGGTGGTGTGCTGGGGTGGCAGCATAAAGATGAAAGGCGCCTCACGCCTGGACAAACTTGTTAAGAAGGCAGGCTCCATTGTAGGATTAAAGTTGGACAGTTTAACATCTGTGGCAGAGCGACGGGCACTAAGCAAACTCCTGTCAATCATGAGGAATCCACTGCATCCACTGAACAGGATCATCTCCAGACAGAGGAGTAGCTTCAGAGACAGACTGCTGTCACCGTCCTGTTCCACTGACAGATTGAGGAGATCGTTTCTCCACCACACTATGCGACTCTTCAATTCCACCCGGGGGAGTAAATGCTAACATTAATTTTATTTTAATTTTTTTCATTTTTATTACTATTTAATTTAATATTGTTTCTTTGTATCAGTATACTGCTGCTGGATTCTGTGAATTTCCCCTTGGGATTAATAAAGTATCTATCTATCTATCTATCTATCTATCTATCTATCTATCTATCTATCTATCTATCTATCTATTATATAGTGCCTTTCATATCTATCTATCTATCTATCTATCTATCTATCTATCTATCTATCTATCTATCTATCTATCTATCTGTCTATCTATCTATCTATCTATCTATCTATCTATCTATCTATCTATCTATCTATCTATCTATCTATCTATCTATCTATCTATCTATCTATTATATAGTGCCTTTCATATCTATCTATCTATCTATCTATCTATCTATCTATCTATCTATTATATAGTGCCTTTCACATCTATCTATCTATCTATCTATCTATCTATCTATCTATCTATCTATCTATCTATTATATAGTGCCTTTCACTTCTCTATCTATCTATCTATCTATCTATCTATCTATCTATCTATCTATCTATCTATTTATTATATAGTGCCTTTCATATCTATCTATCTATCTATCTATCTATCTATCTATCTATCTATCTATCTATTACCCTGAACCAGTTTCATGTTCTTCTTGGTTATACCATTTATATCTTTTCTTATATCCGTTATGTCCCCGCTGAGAGCAGCAGTTATTGCAGTCATCATTGTGGTGATTGTTACCTTCATTTCTGGACTGTTCGTTTCGTTCTTCTCCGTGCTCAGCGGGCAGAGTGCCATTGACTCGCGTGGGGTATTCGACAGTGGGGTTAGTAAGGCCATGCTCCGTTCTGTAATCGATGAGTTCTCTGGACCCGACTCACTTGTAGTTTCGCTCTCGGCTGGAGCCGATGCTGCAGCGTCAAGTCCCTGGAGATCAATACTATTGACTATCTGTTCCAGGTCACTCTCTGGCAGGCCGTACCTTGAACTTGAGGCCTGTTTAGCCTTAGATGAAGCTTTAGCTGTCTTTTCTATTTATTTCTGAGCCCTTTTTCTGGTACTCATGCCTGTATATACTTGCATTTACTTTCATTAAAGTCCCTCGGGTTCAGTAAATATAGGATACCTCGGGATGATAGGAAAAAATCTGAGTTCCACCTCAGATGTTCATGTTCTAAAACAGACGAGAGCTAAGATCATAGTCTGTATTCTTGACTGCCTGATTTGCCCTTGTGTTGTTGTTACTGAAATCTGTTCATCCATCTATCCATTATCCAAGCCGCTATATCCTAACTACAGGGTCACGGGGGTCTGCTGGAGCCAATCCCAGCCAACACAGGGTGCAAGGCGGGAAACAAACCCCGAGCAAGATGCCAGCCCATCTCAGGGCACACACACACACACACACCAAGCACACACTACGCACGATTTTGAA
This sequence comes from Polypterus senegalus, assembly GCF_016835505.1. Taxonomy (NCBI): domain Eukaryota; kingdom Metazoa; phylum Chordata; class Cladistia; order Polypteriformes; family Polypteridae; genus Polypterus; species Polypterus senegalus. The sequence goes on from NC_053154.1 coordinate 316,463,913, forward strand.
TCGCCAATGCACCTAACCTGCATGTCTTTGGACTGTGGGAGGAAACCGGAGTACCCAAAGAAAACCCACGCAGAAAAAGCGAGAACTTGCAGACTCCACGCAGGGAGGACCTGGGAAGCGAACCCAGGTCTCCTAACTGCAAGGCAGCAGCGCTACCCACTGCGGCACCGTACCGCCATTACTGAAATCCGTATTTGAATAATTCAGAAGCATACAAAGGGTAGGATCAGAATAAATGGATCAACTATTTTCTGAACCTCAGAAGCGAACTATCCCAAAGGCAATAATCGAGAAGGCTGAAGTTCAAAAATTGCATTTGATTTAGGAATCTCATCAGGACTTGGAGGACCGGGACCTCAAGAAGTAACATACGGTTGTTTGTATCATTGTTCTCCTGAATGGTTACATTCAATTGTCAGTTAAAAATACTTGGGGGATTTTGCTTTTGGCAGAGAGTGTGAATCGACTGGGAAGATCAGAACATCTACAGTATGTCAGCCTCCTCAACAAGGAAAAGACGACTAGCATTAAAGACATCATTCTGCACATTCTACAGTCAAATAGCCCAAGACAGGCAGTAACCATTATATCCTGTTTGGCTGATGTATTTATCCTGGATTACTTGCTAGACTGGTTTCCATTATGGTTGCCTACATCCATGTTTTCATTTGTTGCACAGGCAAATTAATTGACTTGCTCAGGGTAATACTGTGAGGCAGGAGTTGAATTATCAACCTTGTGATTTCAGTTAAAATTCCATTCATGTACCAATGTAAAAACTTATTCTAAAATGTTACTGATTAGATCCTGCCAGGTTTTTAAAAAGTTTTGTACAGATCCTCTAAGTGAGAATGTGATTTTTTTCAATTTCAAATAGTATATAACATCAGTTACCCACTGACTTAAAAGATGTGCGCTAGGATTCTTCCAGTTAAGCAAGACACATCTGGGTACTAGTAGTATAATAAAGGTGATTACATTTTGTTTGTTCTTCTCCACTTTAAGTCCATCGGGGAGTCCACCAAACACAACTGTGGGAGAGATTGTGACACCAAGTAGACATTTGACATTTTTTGTCCACAAAACATGTGGCCTAGTGAGGTACATTCATGTACCTGCTCCTTAGGTGGACAGAGTTCAGAGTTCAAAGCTTCGCTTTGTTCAGAGTTCAGTTCAGAGACAAACTGTAGGCCTGCATGGCAAAGGGCTAGATCATCATCATTAGCAGGTAGACCCTCGCCACAGAATGTCCCCTGTATCGCTGCATGATTAGTTAAGCAACACATCATTTTATGAGTGACTGTGTCAATGGAAGAAGAAAGGAGATCTGCAGAAAGGCTCTCAGATGGAACCTTCTTCTCCCACAGCTCCAGGATCCATAGCTCAAGATTTGTTACCTTCATTTCATTGGAAAAAGGGGACCTTTCATCAGATTGGCTGGCCAAGCAACGTTTCAGCCGTGGAATGGCCAAATGGGGAGGCAGCTTGATGGATGAGGTCTCCAGGACTCTAAAAATATCCAAATCTTATTATGTGATATCATCTACTGTTAAATTCTGCTCCGTACTTCTAAAATCTTTATTATTATGCTGTATTAAGGAATTGTTCTGTGTATTGTATTGTATTGACCCCCTTCTTTTGACACCCACTGCACGCCCAACCTACCTGGAAAGGGGTCTCTCTTTGAACTGCCTTTCCCGAGGTTTCTTCCATTTTTCCCTACAAGGTTTTTTTTGGGAGTTTTTCCCTGTCTTCTCAGAGAGTCAAGGCAGCCCATTGCGGCACTTCCTGTGTGATTTTGGGCTATACAAAAATAAACTGTATTGTATTGTATTGTATTTCTGGACTGTTCGTTTCGTTCTTCTCCGTGCTCCGCGGGCAGAGTAGGATGCCCGGTTGGAGTCAGTGGCATTGACTCGCGTGGGGTATTTAACAGTGGGGTTAGTAAGGCCATGCTCCGTTCTGTAATCGATGAGTTCTCTGGACCCGACTCACTTGTAGTTTCGCTCTCGGCTGGAGCCGATGCTGCAGCGTCAAATCCCTGGAGATCTATTCTTTTGCTTATCTGTGCCAGGTCACTCTCTGGCAGGCTGTACCTTGACCTTGTACCTGCCTGGCAAAGGGCTAGTTCATCATCATTAGCAGGCAGGGAGACCCTAGCCACAGAATGTTTTCTCCCACAGCTCCAGGATCCATAGCTCAAGGTTTACAGTCTTCGCCATCTAAGATCACAGAGATAAACTTGACAGGTGTCATTCGTATTTGAGGGGGTACTGAGCACGTTTCTTTACTTATCATGTTCCTCGTGAGCCTTGTTAAGACTCTTCTTCATTATTTGTTACATCTTGATGAAGTTTTTGCATAAGGTACGGTATGTTGTGTGGGTTCAGTGTGTTGCTGTTTTACAAATCATTTTGTGCAAACATAATCTACAGTTAGCAAACTGAAACAAAACTGAAACCGAATGAGCTAATCATCCATATTTTCAGGAGCGTTTGCTATATGCTGTACAAATGTAAATGGATATATAGATTCTAGAATGTTGGTTGTCTCTTTCAATCAAGGCAAGACGTTTGAGAATATGCAGCTTTGAAGCTGTGCAGTTGAATTCCTAGCATTGCCTCCTGTTTGTTATGTCTGTTTAAGTCATGTTTAAAATATGGAAGTAGCTACTGTGGTGGACGGCTGGGGGTGGTACCCAGCCGGGACGCCCAGGAGGAGGCTCCAAACCATGAGGGGGCAACTGGGGACCACGGGTGCAGAGCTTGGAAGCTCAACCCTGTAGGGGCCCGTGGTCACCGCCAGGGGGCGCCCCGGTGCCTGAAGAGCCCTGGGCCACACCAGGAAGTGCTGGGGGGGAAGAAGACTGGGGACACCCGGAGGGCTTCCGGGTGCGCAGCCGGCTTTTCCGCCACACGGGGGTGTGTCCGCGGGGGATTGCCGGGAAGCAGCTGGAGCCCATCCGGGCTGGTATATAAGGGGCCACCTCCCTTCATTCAAGGACAAGAGTCGGGTGGAAGAGGACTGGAGTCTGGAAAGAGAGGAGTGGAGGCGGCCAGAAGGAAGGCACTAGACTGTGAGGCCTGGACTTTGGGGGATCGGTGCTGGAGCCACTGGGTTGTGCACTGAACGAAATTGTAAATATTTTATATACTAAACGTGTGTGTTGGGTGGCATAACGATGTCCGTCTGTCTGTGTCCGGACTACGTTCCACACTACATAAGCTAAAATTGTAAACAATGCACACTATGGAAAAAATATGTTGTAGCTTCCTTGCCGCTAAGACATTGGACTTTAAGTTGAACGTTCTTGTTCAGACTCCCCAGCTCATGTTAGTCATCTGAATATGCGTTCAGTTCCGACTTTGGGCAGTCGATCTGCTTGTTAACAGGCCAAATAATTTTGCTTAACAGTAAATTTGACCGATGTTAACCTTTTTTTATTAAGACTTTATATCATACTCGATAATCTATACCAAACAGGTGGATTTGTCATGATGCATGCATTAAAGACCCTATATTAGGAAGGCTGGTTGTAAAAGGCCATAATGAAGATGCTTTATATTTTTTTTTATTGTGATAAGACAGACGCTGAATGTCCAAAAACACACACTGTTCATTTACATAAATGTCCTGCACCCAACACAGTGCTCCAAACTCAGTCCCTTCCTTCCTTCACTCTTCGTGTTCCTTCCGCCTTTACTCCTCTCCTCCCAAGCTTCATCCTCCGGCTCCCGAGTGGAGAAAGGCGGCCTCTGTTATACGCACCCGGATGTGTTCCAGGTGCTCCTTGATGATCTTCCGGCGGCACTTCCTGGTGTGGCGGAAGTGCTGACGTCCAGGGCTCCACAGTCCTGCGGGGGGCCCCCCCTGTGGTGTCCACGGGTCCCAATAGGGTTGAGATTCTATGCTCCGTTCCCATGGCCCTCATACAAACCAGGGTGGCTGCCCTCTCATGGCCCTTGGGAGGTATAGTCCTTCTCCGGGTCCTTCCAGGCGTCCCGGCTGGGCATGGCCCCCAGCCGTCCTCCACATTATAAACCACAGAGGTGTTTTTCCTGCTCATGATATGAAAAAACCCAAAGTCGTGAGTGAAAGCTATCACCACCATAAATCTCCCTGTTCACTTTTTTCTCCTCCTCCTCCTCTTTCATTGTGGTTTGAATATCCTCACGTAAACACGGCCCTTTTCTTAACCAGCTAGTCAAACCACCTGACTTTCATTTCCCCCACTGCCCTTTTTCTTTGCCTTTCAATCATCAGGCGTTTGTGCTTGTGCCCCCTCAAAGCACAGTAATGGAAACCAGACAAGGCCTCATTACTCACCAAGTGCCCCTGGCAAAAGCAGCTTCTAAAAGTCTTTCTCGAGGGGGCAATAAACCTTGAAGACTATTGGAGTCTTGGTGGCAACACTAAGTGTACAAAGTAATTGCAGAGACTGAGCGCTGTTGGGGCGAAAAAGTACTGGCCAGCTTGGCCCACTTGGTGCTTATTGGCTCACATGTGTTTTTCTACAAAACTGTAACACACAGCCTTAGAAAGATTTTTATGGATGGATGTTTATTGTATATAGAGCTGGCATTTTAGCTAGTGCTGTCACCTCACTGATCCACAGTTTTAGTTCCCACATCTGGTCTTTATCGATGTGCAAACTGAATGCTCTCCTGTATCATTGTGTGCCTTCCTCCAGGTACTCCATAAAAATGTGTTTCGATTAATCAGCACCTGTAAACTAGTGATGGGTCATTCTTGAACGATTTGTTCATTTTGAACAAATCTTTAATGTGACTCGGGAAGAACGAGTCGTCTCGTGGGAGTGATTTGTTCAGTCGCACATGCGCATTTGCGCAACTTCCTATAGTTTCTGTGTTGGAATAAGCTTAACCAACTCAGTCTGAGCCGGAAACAGAATTGATTAGTTCATCTCTCGAGTCTTCGGGTTTTTCGAGTCGTTCGTTCATCACGTGACAGCCCCATAAGCTTAACCAACCCAGTCTGAGCCGGAAACAGAATTGATTACTTCATCTCTCGAGTCTTCGGGTTTTTCGAGTCGTTCGTTCATCACGTGACAGCTCCATAAGCTTAACCAAGTCAGTCTGAGCTGGAAACAGAATTGATTAGTTCATCTCTCGAGTCTTCGGGTTTTTCGAGTCGTTCGTTCATCACGTGACAGCCCCATAAGCTTAACCAAGTCAGTCTGAGCTGGAAACAGAATTGATTACTTCATCTCTCAAGTCTTCGGGTTCGAGTCGTTCGTTCATCATGTGACAACACATCACATCAACGAATGCACAGGGAGAGACTGAACACGTGCGGAAATGACCGGCGCATACGAACCGGAAGGGAAACGAAATAGAGCACAAAGAGTTCACAGCGAATGCACAGGGAGAGACTGAACACGTGCGGAAATCATCGGCGCATTCGAACCGGAAGGAAAACTGGCTTGTTCATCACCCAAGTGTGTGGTCGTGAACAGATGCAAAAGTTTGGCGAACTTTTTGGTCGTAACTCGATTTGTACGTGTTCAGAGATGTTCGTGACCCGAGGTTCCACTGTATCTGCAAAGAAGTATACAGTACTCTGGAGTGTCTATATTGTTCTACTAAATACAAATAGAAATATTATGGTTTGGTGCCAAGGGATGGCACATTTACACTGTACTGTATATGAAAGCACTCAGAGTTCAGTTTCTGTTATGCAGAGTGAATTTTCTTAGTTGTACAGTTGTACAGTCCACCCAAATGTTATAAAAACAGTTGCCTTGATTTACACGCCCTAATACTAATACTGGGTGGGCCATTATTCCACAAGATGTTAGGAAATTCCTTTGAGATTCTGTCGCTAACTGGATGTTTTTAGTAAACTCTACATCAGGGGTCTCCAACCTTTGTTCCCCTGAGAGCTACTTTTACAAAATGAAACTGGCCGAGCGCTACTCGTGTTTTCTATCGTTTATTCTCAAAGTTTATTTCAAACTGAAAATACGCTTGTTTTGCCTGAACATTAACAAAATGTTGGTGTCCACAACTCACATTTTGCATTAAAGCATCATAAAAAAGATATTTAGTTCACCTGCAAGTGCATTTTGTATGTCTGTGTGCATTTTCTGGTGTATCTCACGCTATTGAGTTAAAATGTGAATGCTGTCAAAACAAAACGATGCAAATTCAAATCCACAGATATGACTTCTTCATTTGTCATTTTGTCACAGGTCACTAGGTCACTTTATTCACAAGTCCAGTTGCATGTGTGATGTGTTGTTTAGTTAGTCAGATGACTCAACAAGAGAGGCAGGTGTGTGGTGGAGTGGAGCCACTGAGGTTCACTCTTATGGAGTCGCTTAAATGTCCGTCTGTCCGTCGTGTTCTGAACTTTGACTTCATGACATTCACGTCAGACTCACAGAGGTATGGAGACCCAAACAAAGCAGACAGTTTCAGAGCTGCTTGGTGACGATTCTAGTTATCTCGCTCTACTAAGCTCCAGAAATGCTGAGAATGCTGTTGAAACTTTAACTGCCCATTTTTTTGAAGGTTTACTAATATACAGGGTGTCCCAAAAAGAATATCGGAGTTTAAAGAGCTGTAACTTGGCGCCCATTCATCGGAGACTGCAGAGCAACCTAGTGGCATCTTGAGGAATTAATCTAGTTTAATTTCGTATATAAAAAAAGAATATCGGAGTTTCAAAGAGCTATATTTATTGAATTATACAGGCATATACAAAAACTGTTATATTCACGTGTTTCCCACATTTTCTATAAATGTTCTGTTTTCCTCCCATGAGTAACTGTAACAATATCGAGGCGGTATTCAAATTCCTGCCAAACTCTCTCTAACATATCGGGATTGATGCTCTGAATGGCAGCCATTATCTTCAACTTAATTTCGTCCAAAGTTGTAGGCATTGGTGGTTGGAACACTAATCCTGTGACGTATCCCCAAAGGAAAAAGTCACATGGGGTGATATCTGGGGATCTTGGAGGCCAATGGTGGAGTGACAAATCTTGATTCCCAGATCTTCCTATCCAACGCTGGGGATAGGTCTCATTTAGGAAATGCCACACAGGAAGAGACCAGTGAGGTGGTGCCCCATCCTACCAGTAACGACGCACTGCACTTGATCCTTCCTAGTCTTCATCCTCTTTCTCTGTACGTTTACCATTCATTTGGTCAGAGGTTGATGCGCTTGCTGCTTCCTGAGCAGCTCTTCTTTACTCCATCCTAGTGGCCTGCTTCTTCTTTTCTTCAGTCGGCATCTTTTCGTGTTAAAACTGATTAAGTCAGTGTTTGTGTTGCAATTACTTAGTATGTTTTCTTTAATTTTTCACTTAAGCTGGCAGTTAAGTCTTTAATCTGCCTCAAGAATGATTTAAGATATGAAGAGGTAGGGGAAATGACGGTAAAGATGGGAGGGTATGAGAATGGCGCCCGTACGCATGTCTCGCATGATGATGATTCTACAATAAAATTAAAAAGAGGAATAACCTTGGAGGTGACCCAGGAAGTGAATAGTAGATGTCATGTAGTTTATGTGTACCAAATTTCAGGTCAATTGGTCAAACGGTTTGCGAGTGACAGGTGATTTAAGATCCTGGACAGACAAACAGACAGCCACGGTAGCGTATTATATATAAAAATACAAAATCCAATGTCTGTCTGTCTGTATGCTTTTCACAAGAGAACTGCTTAACGGATTTAGATTGGGTTTTTTCTATAATTTGCTTGAAGATTCCGGTTGATTTTGTGACTTCTCTTGTTTCGCTGAGTATCAGAGTTCACTTGCAGTATCGATTTATTTGTGCAAATCTGAGAAACACGCAACAGCCTGAAGGGAGGGAGGGACCTTCCTCACTCACCTGCCAGCTTCGGCTCGTGTTGCTGAACTCCGCTTAGCTAGGGAATGAGAGGACAATTGAATTCAACTTTGTTTGATATTTAAAATAAAGTGTTACTTAGGTCGGATGGCATGGTGGCGCAGTGGTAGCGCTGCTGACTCGCAGTTAGGAGACTCGGGTTCGCTTCCCAGGTCCTCCCCGCGTGGAGTTTGCATGTTCTCCCCGTGTCTCCGTGAGTTTCCTCCCACAGTCCAAAGACATGCCGGTTAGGTGCATTGGCGATCCTAAATTGTCCCTAGTGTGTGCTTGGTGTGTTGGTGTGCCCTGCGGTGGGCTGGCACCCTGCCTGGGATTTGTTCCTGCCTTGTGCGCTGTGCTGGCTGAGATGGGCTCCTGCAGACCCCCGTGACCCTATGTTAGGATATAGTGGGTTGGAGAATGACTGACTGACTGACTTATTTTAGTAATATTAGGCCTTGTTTGGGGATGAGCGAAGGCCACTCCTTAAACTTTTCCAAATGTCAGTAATCAAATGTCAGTATTTCAAGTACACATTCACTGAAGTTGTGTTTTCTGTGTTGTGTCGTGGTTTGAAAGTAAAGACATCACTCAAGAACATGGCCATATTTATATGGAGATTCGATCATGAATACAGTGATCCCTCGCTATATCGCGCTTCGACTTTCGCGGCTTCACTCCACCACGGATTTTATATGTAAGCATATCTAAATATATATCATGGATTTTTCGCTGGTTCGCGGATTTCAGCGATCAATGGGTCTTTTAATTTATGGTCCATGCTTCCTCAGTTGGTTTGCCCAGTTGATTTCATACAAGGGACGCTATTGGCGGATGGCTGAGAAGCTACCCAGTCAGAGCACGTATTACGTATTAAATAAAACTCAATGATATACAATATACTTCCCACACGGTGCTTCGCATACCTAAAAGCCCGAACAGCACTTATTGATTTTTGATTGTTTGCTTTTCTCTCTCTCTCTCTCTGACATTCTCTGCTCCTGACAGAGGGGGTGTAAGCAGAGGGGCTGTTTGCACATTGGCCTAGAGGATATGGACGCTCCTCTAAAAAATGCTGAAAGACTACCTTCACATTGCTCCCTTCCTTGCAGCAGCTTTGTCGGGTGGTGCTTCGCATACTTAACCGAGCAGCCCTATTGATTTTTGATTGTTTGCTTTTCTCTGTCTCTCTCCCTCTCTCTGACATTCTCTGCTCCTGACAGAGGGGGTGTAAGCAGAGGGGCACATTGCACATTGGCCTAGAGGATATGGACTCTGAAAGATGCTGAAAGACTACCTTCACATTGCTCCCTTCCTTGCAGCTGCTTTGTCGGGTGGTGCTTCGCATACTTAACCGAGCAGCACTTATTGATTTTTGATTGTTTGCTTTTTTCTCTCTCTCTGACATTCTCTGCTCCTGACGCACACTCCTTTGAAGAGGAAGATATGTCTGAATTCTTTTAATTGTGAGACGGAACTGTCATCTCTGTCTTGTCACGGAGCCCAGTTTAAACTTTTGAAAAAGAGACAAATGTTTGTTTGCAGTATTTTAAAGTCCCTGTCTCTACAACAACCTGTGTTTCTGTGCAAATCTGTGACCCAAGCGTGTCAATATATAAATAACGATATAAACGTATGGTTTTTACTTCGCGGATTTTCACCTTTCGCGGGGGGTTCTGGAACAGGAACATGTTTTCTATGCTCTAACTGTGAAAATATTCGATTTATAAATATAGGATCCTACTTCGCGGAAATTCATTTATTGCGGTAGAGTCTGGAACTGATTAACCTCGATAAACGAGGGCCGACTGTATTCAAAGAGGGCATTTTTATAAGCCAAGAATGGTTACTGGTGAGTGACAGGGAGTGTCTAAATTCGGCATCTGCGTCTAGTTTTAAATTGATTTATATAGGAACTCAACCTTTTATAAAAATGTTTTTTGTGCATATGGCAATTTTGCCTCCCTAGCATAAACAAAATCCTAGCTTGGTTTTACACATGAGGACGTAGGTCTTTCCTGCACTCATCTGAGAAATTAAAGACATTGATGAACCCTCCCTCTTGATAAGAACTGATCTGTGCCCTACTCACTTAGTGTCATCGGTGATGCTGCCTCCAAGAAATTTACAACTGCTGAACCTCTCCACAATAGCTTGGGAGTGTGACTTTGATCAGCTGTTTGAGCTTGGGGCCCAATTCTCATCTCCATTACAGTATCTAGTGGGTTGGATAGTGGGGTTGATGCAATTTCTCTTCGTCCATGCTGTGTCTGTTTTTCTCTTTGCCCTTATTCACCCCAATTACCTCACGCCTAGGCTGTGGGTAATTTGTTTACGCTTGGTTCTATCTTGCGTCACCTTTGTACCCGTTAAATAAATTATTTTCAGAAAGAACAATTATGACAGGAGTGACAGTTCAACTAAAATAAAGTGCAGTTTCATGCAATTGGGAGCTCTGTCATATTTCTATTTAGGCCACAAATATGCAAAAGCAGGCAAATATGTCGATCTGGATATGCAGCCTGATAAATTATGCAAATGCAGCCTATCTGCATGCAGCGGGAAAAGTAATATTCAGCAAAATGTGACAAAAAAGATAAGTGAGTGAAAGGAGCTGCCGCTAACAGCCGTGCAGATTACTAAACGGCTTCTACTCCAGTATGGGCCTCGGGCTCCTGCTGTCAGAGCCTGGGCTGCCGAGGGGCTGTGATGTAGAACCCTGACAAGGGTGTCCATCTTCACCCGGGCCTGAGGTGATTCCGCTCTGCATTAAAAGCTTAGTGGCCGCTTTGATTTTTTTTTTCTTCCTCTCTGTCTCTCTCTTCTTTTTATACGAAACTCCAATTCATTTCTGGCACCCAAACCTCTCCAAATTCTCATCCCTCTGCAAGGAAGCTGACATCTGCCAGGATATCAGGGGATGTCATTTAGGAAAGGTTGATTAGCCATTAGGTAGTCACCTGCTGTTGTCTCATTGCTGATTTGTGCTTTAACTTGAGTGCTAAGTGCCCCTGTAGGTGCCTGAAGGACAACATCCTAATGTTTAAAGTGTAAAGGCTGAAAGAAATTAGACTCCCTGAGAAAGCGGCTTTAGAAACGGATTGCTTACTGACAGAGTCCATTATGAAAGGCACTATAACAACATACAGTATCTCACAAAAGTGAGTACACCCCTCCAGTGGTGGTTCCAGACCAAATTTACCAGGGGCCAGTGTTTTTTCATGGTGGCACAGAACATCACCGTAAGTAATTAATTAAAATTTTATCTCTTCAGCACAGGGGCCATTACAGGGCCCCATCTAAAACCGCCTATGCACCCCTACCATTTTTCTAAAAATTTTATGATATCTTTTCAAGGGGCAACACTGAAGATATGACACTCTGATACAATGTCAAGTAGTCCGTGTACAGCTTGTATAACAGTGTCAATTTGCTGTCCCCTCAAAATAAGTCAACACACAGCCATTAATGTCTAAACCTCTGGCAACAAAAGTGAGTACACCCCTAAGTGGAAAATGTCCAAATTGGGCCCAATTAGCCATTTTGATTCACCAGTGTCATGTGACTCGTTAGTGTTACAAGGTCTCAGGTGTGTTAAATTTAGTGTTATCGTTCTCACACTCTCTCATACTGGTCACTGGAAATTCAACATGGCACCTCATGGCAAAGAACTCTCTGAGGAGCTGGAATAAAGACTTGTTGCTCTACATAAAGATGGCCGAGGCTATAAGACGATTGCCAACACCCTAAAACTGAGTTGCAGCAGGTTGACCAAGACCATACAGCGGTTTAACAGTTTCCACTCAGAACAGGCCTCGCCATGGTTGACCAAAGAAGTTGAGTGCACGTGCTCAGCGTCATATCCAGAGGTTGTCTTTTGAAAATAGACGTATGAGTGCTGCCGGCATTGCTGCAGAGGTCAGCCTGTCGGTGCTCAGACCATACGCCTCACACTGCATCAACTTGGTGTGCGTGGCTGTCGTCCTAGAAGGAAGCCTCTTCTAAAGATGATGCACAAGAAAGCCCACAAACAGTTTGCTGAAGACAAGCAGACTAAGGACATGGATTACTGGAATCGCGTGCTGTGGTCTGATGAGACCAAGATAAACTTATTTGGTTTAGATGGTGTGAAACGTGTGTGGTGGCAACCAGGTGAGGAGTACAAAGACAAGTGTGTCTTGAATTCAGTCACGCATGGTGGTGGGAGTGTCATGGTTTGGGGCTGCATGAGTGCTGCCGGCACTGGGGAGCTACACTTCATTGACATACTGTGACATACTGAAGCAGAGCATGATCCCCTCCCTTCGGAAACTGGGCCGCAGGCCATTATTCCAACATGATAACCTCCAAGACGACCAGTGCCTTGCTAAAGAAACTGAGGGTAAAGGTGCTGGACTGGCCAAGCATGTCTCCAGACCTAAACCCTATTGAACATCTGTGAGGAAGGTGAAGGAGCGCAAAGTCTCTAACATCCAGCAGCTCCGTGATGTCGTCATGGTGGAGTGGAAGAGGATTCCAGTGGCAACCTGTGAAGCTCTAGTGAACTCCATGCCCAGGAGAGTTAAGGCAGTGCTGGAAAATAATGGTGGCCAGACAAAACATTGACACTTTGGGCACAATTTGGACATTTTTCACTTAGGGGTGTTCTAGTTTTGTTGTCAGCAGTTTAAACATTAATGGCTGTGTGTTGAGTTATTTTGAGGGGACAGCAAATTGACACTGTTATACAAGCTGTACACGGACTACTTGACATCGTATCAGAGTGTCATATCTTCAGTGTTGTCCCATGAAAAGATATCATAAAATATTTACAAAAATGGGAGGGGTGTACTCACTTTTGTGAGATACTGTAGTTTGATTGTATGGCAGCTGCTAGGTGGCATAATAAAACAGTTTAATCATACACAAAACATAGTTTCATCTGAAAGGCACTATATGAAGCTAACTAGTGAAGTGTTTTTCTGTGATTATAGTTTGTATTGATCTTTTATTGAAATCAAATTCCATATGTCTCAATTTATTATGGCAATAAAGTAATAGTGGAAGGTATCAAATATTTATTACATTCTGATGGCTACCAATCAGAGGTGGGTAGAGTAGCCAAAAAGTTTACTCAAGTAAGAGTGTTGTTACTTCAAAATAATATTAACTCAAGTAGAAGTAAAAAGTAGTCATCCAAAAAATGACTCAAGTAAGAGTAAAAAAGTATTTGGTGAAAAGACTACTCAAGTACTGAGTAACTGTTTGATCATAATAAATGATTTCATCCATCCAACCCACTATATCCTCACTACAGGGTCACGTCAGTCTGGGTCAGGGTGCAAGGCAGGAACAAACATCGGGTAGGGCGCCAGCCTATCGCAGGGCACACACACACACACTCTAAGCAAAATGTAGGATCGCCAAGGCACCTCACCTGCATGTCTTTGGACTGTGGGAGGAAACCCACGCAGACACGGGGAGAACATGCAAACTCCACGCAGGGAGGACCTGGGAAGTGAACCCGGGTCTCCTAACTGTGAGGCAGCAGCGCTAACACTGCGCCACCGTGCCACCCTAATAGGTGATTTATTTTTTAGAAATGTTGTAAGACAGACACAAATATACAGTAATGTGCAAATTCTGCTATTTCCAAATAATTCAATAAAAAAATGAAGATGCACAAATAACACAAAGTTCCAAATCTCAGTTTTTCACAGTTAAGCTTTTGAAGCCGATACCTACAGTAGGTAACATGTATGTTTTGTGGCGAGCGGCTGAGGGCAGTACCCAGCGGGGACGCCTGGAAGGACCGGGAGAGGGACCATGCCTCCTCCGGACCACGAAAGGTCAGTCGCCCTGGTATGGTATGGGGACCACGGGAACGGAGCATGGAAGCTCAACCCTATAGGGGCCCGTGGTCACCGCCAGGGGACGCCTGAATGCCAAAGAAGCCCTGGACATCAGCACGTCCGCCACACCTGGAGGTGCTGGGGGAAGGAAAACCAGGGCCACCCGGAAGCTCATCTGGAGGCACCTGGAGCACGTCCGGGAGGACATAAGGGGCCGCCTCCCTCCATTCGTCAGCTGGAGTCGGGTGGAAGAGGAGAGATCTCGGAGGACAGGAGTAGAGGCATTGGAGAAAGAGGCCTGGACTGAGGGTGATTGGTGCAAGGGCACTGGGTTGTGTGCACACTTGTAAATAATCGCATGTATAATAAACGTGTGTGTGGTTTGAAACTATTGGTGTCTGCCCGCCTGTGTCCGGGCAGCTCTCCACAGTTTGAACAGTGCAAACTACTTACAGTGACAAGAAATCCTGTACACTGACAGTACAGGGTGGTCCAGATCTAATTATGCAGATCAAGATCATCTGGCAGACTTTGACTCATGCACGAAGACGATTCTTAATGTCGTCAGTTCGCACACTTCTCGATGGTCCGGGATTTTTCGGATTTCCTATGTAATAAACGTAATAAGCTATAGCGTAATGAAAATTGCATAATCTTGGACCACCCGATATAATACTGCATATTCACTTGCCCTCCAAATAGCACAGCTGATAGAAAATAACATTAGAACAAGGCAGCTTGTGCACGTACAAGACGTCTCACTTTACCTTGACTGTCTGTGTCTGTGCATGTTTGGTTAAAAGGTGCTTGTTCTTCACTCAGTGAAGTCAATCAATCAATCAATCATTTATATAGCACATATTCATACAAAAAAAATGTAGCTCAAAGTGCTTTACAAAATGAATAGAAAAATAGAAGACACAATAAAAAATAAACATAAGTCAACATTAATTAACACAGAATAAGTAAGGTCAGATGGCCAGGGTGGACAGAAAAAACAAAAAAAAAAACTCCAAAGGCTGGAGAAAAAAATAAAATCTGCAGGGGTTCCAGACCACGAGACCGCCCAGTCCCCTCTGGGCAATCTACCTAACATAAGTCAAACAGTCCACTTTGTATTTAGGGTTTTCATGGAAGGACCTGATGATGATGATGATAATGATGATGAAGTGATGGTTAAGTTTCAGCAGGAGTTGGCTCTCAAGGTTCTTGCAGTGAAGCTGTGACCGTTTAGCAGTGAACAGGAGCCCCGCATGACTAAAAAGTCTTTCACAGGCTGCTAAACTTTGATATGATAACGTTTTCTAAGGCGGCACGGTGGCGCAGTGGTAGCGCTGCTGCCTCACATTTAGGAGACCCGGGTTTGCTTTGCATGTTCTCCCCGTGTCTGCGTGGGCTTCCTCCAGGTACTCCGGTTTCCTCCCACAGTCCAAAGACATGCAGGTTAGGTGGATTGGCGATTCTAAATTGACCCTGGTGTGTGCTTGGTGTGTGAGTGTGGGTGTGTGTGTCCTGCGGTGGGCTGGCACCCTGCCCGGGGTTTGTTTCCTGCCTTGCGCCCTGTGTTGGCTGGGATTGGCTCCAGCAGACCCCCGTGACCCTGTGTTCGGATTCAACGGGTTTGAAAATGGATGGATGGATGTTATCTAAGCAGGTTCTGACATTACATACCTGGACTCGATTGTTTGTCAGTTACCAAAACCATCTTGACCATTCATAATTTGCGATACTTGGTAGCTAATGCTAATTCATTCCTCCATGGAAAATGCTTATAGCACCATTTAACAAAACGTTTACAAATACTAAAAAGGTCTATATAAAAACTCTTTTAAGACCGGGATTCTGTAACCTAACAAGACTAACATCCACCATAATATCAAAAAATGAATTTATGTAAAACTGACAGCGACATGTTTCCTCAGGTTAGACGTTGAGTTTTTGTAGGCTGAAATGTCCATCTGTCCGGAGTCATGTGATTATCGTTGTTACGTCTGATTGGTGAAACGGAGTCATGTGATTCTTGTTGCTACGTCAGATTGGTGAAACAGTCATGCAGTGGATCCACTGGCAGCTTCTCTCTGGCAAAAATATAGCGTATCTAATGTGTAAATGGAAAACAATTTGAGTGTTTGAGAGTCGAGTGTTGCCCAATGTAGTGGAGTAAGAGTAGCGTTTCTTCTTCACAAATGTACTGAAGTAAAAGTAAAAAGTATGATGCAGTAAAACTACTCCTTAGAAGTACAATTTTTTAAAAAGTTACTCAAGTAAATGTAACTCATTAATACCCACCTCTGCTACCAATATATATACTGTAGTAGTTCCTACACTACACCAGTCTGACAGGGATCTGTATGAAATGTGCTATTTAACACAACTTTTTAAAGTGTTTTCTCATTATAGGTGTGATGAACTAAGACCACCACTAATATTACTGGTGTGCAGGTTAATTGTTTAAACAGTTTTACAACATAAAGAAGTCAGTTTGTTTAATGCAGTAGGTTCACAATAAATGTATTACAAAATAGTCAGTAGTTTATTCTTAATGTCTAAAATAGGGGACTAATGGATTATGGGGTTGTATAATCTTTTTATTTTTTTGCTTACCTTGTGTGCGGCTCGGTGGCGCAGTGTTAGCTCTGCGGCCTTGCAGTTAGGAGACCCGGGTTCACTTCCCGGGTCCTCCCTGCGTGGAGTTTGCATGTTCTCCCCGTGTCTGTGAGGGTTTCCTCCCACAGTCCAAAGACATGCAGGTCAGGTGCATTGGCGATCCTAAATTGTCCCGTGTGTGTGTGCCCTTTGGTGGGCTGGGTTTGTTTCCTGCCTTTCACCCTGTTTTGGCTGGGATTGGCTCCAGCAGACCCCCATGACCCTGTAAGGATATAGCGGGTTGGATAATGGATGGATGCTTACCTTGTTATAAATGGGCTGTGAAGCAGTGTCGAGTTTTTGTATTATGGACCACAGCAAACTTATGGGTGTGTTGAGGAAAGACCCAATTACTTATGAGATACGTATGCCTGTGAAAAAAAGAACAATCAATCAATCAACATTTATTTATATAGCACATATTCATACAAAAAAAATGTAGCTCAAAGTGCCCTATAAAATGAATAGAAAAATAGAAGACACAATAAAAAATAAACATAAGTCAACATTAATTAACATAGAATAAGAGTAAGGTCCGATGGCCAGGGTGGACAGAAAAAACAAAAAAAAAAAACTCCAAAGGCTGAAGAAAAAAATAAAATCTATAGGGGTTCCAGACCAAGAGACCGCCCAGTGCCCTCTGGGCAATCTACCTAACATAAGTCAAACAGTCCTCTTTGTATTTAGGGTTTTCATGGAAGGACCTGATGATGATGGTCACGTAGACTTCTGGCTTTCAGTCCATCAATGTTGGAGCATCATGATGCTTTGAGTAGGTGGAGGTGGCGCAAGCCACCAACACAAAGAAACCAGAAAAAGAAACAGAAGAGAGAGTAGGGGTCAGTACGGATTTTAGAGCCACCATGAATAGTTATTATGAAGAATTGAACATACAGAGTATCAGGATTAAGTTAAAGTGAAGTTATGAGAAGGCCATGTTAAAGTAATGAGTTTTCAGCAGTGTTTTAAAGTGCTCTACTGTATCAGCCTGGCAAATTCCTATTGGCAGGCTATTCCAGATTTTAGGTGCATAACAGCAGAAGGCCGCCTCACCACTTCTTTTAAGTTTAGCTTTTGGAATTATAAGGAGTCACTCATTTGAGGATCTAAGGTTACGATTTGGAATTTGGTTCCGATATATAAGATGGAGCGAGATTATTTAAGGCTTTATAAACCATAAGCAGTATTTTAAAGTCAATCCTGAATGACACAGGCAACCAGTGTAGTGACCTCAAAACTGGAGAAATGTGTTCGGATTTTCTTTTCCCAGTTAGGATTCTAGCAGCTGCATTCTGCACTCGTTGCAAGTGATTTATGTCTTTTTTGGGTAGTCCTGAGAGGAGTGCGTTACAGTAATCCAGTCTACTGAAAACAAAAGCGTGAATTAATTTCTCAGCATCTTTCAATGATATAAGAGGTCTAACTTTAGCTATGTTTCTTAAGTGAAAAAATGCTGTCCTAATGGTCTGATGAATATGCGATTTAAAATTCAGATTACAGTCAACGGTTACCCCTAAATTTTTTACTTCCGTCTTAACTTTTAATCCTAGTGCATCAACTTTATTTCTGATAACCTCATTGAATCCATTATTGCCAATTACTAAAATTTCAGTTTTCTCTTTATTTAGTTTGAGAAAATTACTATTCATCCATTCAGAAATACCAGTAAGACATTGTGTTAGTGAATCGAAAGAGTCAGAGTCATCAGGTTTTCAAGTACAGCTGTGTGTCATCAGCATAGCTGTGGTAGCTCACGTTGTGCCCAGAGATAATCTGACCTAACGGAAGCATGTAGATTGAGAAGAGCAGCGGACCCAGGATAGAGCCTTGTGGAACACCATATCGGATATCATGTGTCTTTGAGATGTGATTACCACAACTCACAAAGAATTTTCTCCCTGCCAGGTAGGATTCAAACCAATTTAAGACCCTGCCAGAGAGGCCCACCCATTGACTAAGGCGATTTCTAAGAATATTGTGATCAATGGTGTCAAATGCAGCACTCAGATCTAAGAGGATGAGAACAGATAAATGGCCTCTGTCTGCATTCACCCGCAAGTCACTGTGAAGTGCCACAAATCAGTCCTTTCATATTCATTTATTAAAAGAATGGGTTTCATGGAAATAAATGGTCAGAGATATGTTAATTTGAAAGTTAGGAGTGGAGGAAGAGAAACTGCTGCATCTGACAGAAGTTCAGCAGAGAGTTGTGTGCAGTGTGTTTCCACCAGGAATATTTGACTCTTTTAGGACTAATTATTTTTTGTTCCCTTTTGCTCCTGGGCTGAATATTTTTCCAAAAAAAGCACACAAAGCAATGGTTTTGCACATAAATCAACATAAAATTCTTATTTATATCAAATGTCACACCGTTTTATATTCCATGAGCCCCTACAGTATACAGATTCACATATTTATTACATACCCGTTTGTCTCATCAGTCATAAACTGAAAGGCACCTTCTGAAAAAAAAAAACAGCACGAAAGTAGACTAGTGGCTGGTAGTCCGTAGTGTCAAGTAGCACACCGGGTCGTTTGATGAAGTCCGGTAGCCAGCTTGCCTCCCACGGGACCTATGTCCGAGTAGTCCTCTCACGGCAAATGTTGCCATAGAGTGTGTTCAGCACTACGATCAGCTGGGGACCAATCAGCTGATGCAGGTACCTGTCTTTCGTTTTTGATTTCCAGATCATTTGCATCAAAGTTGGAGTTTGATAAGTCAAAGTCTGATTCAGCAATAATGCACAAATAATAAATAAATAAATAATACTCACAGAGCATTTTGCTTTGTGCATCCGCTTCACCCTCTCACCCGATGTCGAAGCCATTCTGGACGTTATTTACTCTTCGCTTATCACGCACACACAAGGATTCAACGTCAAGTCAACGAGTCTTAACAGTTCTCCTAGCAAAGAGGGTCTACCTGTCCCATAATGAGTTTTATCGACATTTACAGCTATTTTTTCACCCTCTGCCCCTGAATGTCAACCTTAGCTGACATCTGCCCTAAGCCACTTGTGTTGACAAAAGCCGACATCCACGCTAAAAGAGTTAAAGAAATATCGGGGTGAACACAGCTTCTTCAGTTGTGGGACCAGCATGACAAACAAGTTACAGGGTTGCAGCCCACTGATTAACCGATCTTAAAGAGGAAGTTCAGGCTATGTTGGACATGGATGTAATAGAGCCTTCTACGAGTTCTCCTGGGTTAGTCTGGTGGTTCTGGTACTAAAGAATGATGGGAAATTCCACTTTTGTGTTGATTTCTGTAAGTTAAATGGTATGGCATCCTTTGATGCCTTCCCAGTGCCACTTTTGGATGAGTTGGTGGTGAGGCTAGGTAAAGCAAAGTATTTAACGTCACTTAATTTGTACAAATGTTATTTGCAAGTGCCATTGGCTGAATCAGTAAAAGAATAAACTGTCTTTAAATCTCCAGGAGGTCTGTACCATTTTAAGGTCATGCCTTTTGGACTCCATGAAGCTGCAACTACGTCTTAGAGATCGATGGATGGGGTTATATGGGGAGTAAAAGGTTATACAGTGCCATTTATAGATGTTGTGATTGTGTATGGCTTAATGTAACCAAATTCTTTTATAAAATGTGCTTTTAATGACAACCTCCCTGTAACTATTGTGACGGATGACCGGGGCCCATGCCCAGCCGGGACGCCCCTGCAGCATATGTACCAGGGGAGCAAGCATAGGAAACACATCTCCCCCTGGATGCCAAATGGAAGCCTCCCTGGGTGGCAGCAGTTAGGAGTTAGGTGGCAGCAGTGCCTTGGACTCCCCCAGGGCTTCATGGGGGTTGGTGTTTTGTGCAGCCCTGTTGGGTTCCGCAGACGCCGCCAGGGGGTGCTGCAGCAGGAGCTGATGGGCATTATTTCCACCACACCCGGAAGTGCAGCCGGATGTCGGCAATCAAGCACCTGGAGCACATCTGGGTGCCTAATAAAAGGAGCCAGCAACTAACTACCACTCAGCGGCCAGAGTCGGGTAGAGAAGGACGAGGTTGCCTGGGACGAGTGGTGGTGCAGAGGAAGAGTGGTTTGATTTTGTGTGTCGGTCTTTTGGGACTGTGTTGTGGCTGGGGAACACGGGGAAGAAGTGCCCTCCACCTGAAGAAAAAAAATGTTGTAAACGATACCCGGGCACAGACAGGCAGACATGTTGTTTTTCCACTACCACATGTTTATTTACAGCTATATACAAGATTAAAGTGCACACACAAACCCCAACAGTCCCCAAAGTCCTGGCCAATAGCACACAATGCCTTCACTCTTCGGGCCGCCTCCACTCTCGTCTCCTGCTTCGTCCTACTTCCACCCGACACCAGCCTCGAATGAAGTGAGGCGGCCCCTTTTATCCACACCCAGATGTGCTCCAGGTGCTCCTCGGCAATCACCCGCCGACACGCCCCAGTGTGGCAGAAGTGCCGGCCGTCCTCCTGGAAGCACTCCGGGTGTCCCTGCTTCTCTTCCCCCCAGTACTTCCTGGTGTGGCGGAAGTGCTGAGGTCCAGGGCTCCCAAGGCATTGGGGCGCCCACTGGTGGTGACCATGAGCCCCTACAGGGTTGGGCTTCCAAACCCTCTACCCGTGGCCCCCAAAGCAACCAGCGTGGCGGCCCCCACGTGATCCAGGGCAGGCGTAGACCCTCTTCCGGTCCTTCAGGGCGTCCCGGCCCTTTGACAACGTTTATTTTATATGTGTGCCTCCGTGTCCTATCGGTGTCGGGTCGGGCGCATATATAGTGCCTTTTTACACTATATATGGAATTACCAAAAAAAAAGCCTTTTTTGAATATTCATCATCTAATTACCATATCTTCCCGAGTAACATCTTTACTACAGAGCACGGGAGAACCGAGAAATGAAACCTAAGGTAATGTGAACTTTAGGTAGACTGTGATGGTGCCTTTATTAAAACATGCATACATGCAGTCAATCACACTGATTACATTAGGAAAAACATCAATCGTTGAAAATTACCTTTTGATCTCGGCCTGCTCACCCTAAGGAAATTAGCCATATGTGGGTAGCATCTCAATTACACCGTCCCATATAAATGGCATGACATTGTTCAGGGATGACTGTGATATTCCTGAGCTGTCACCCTGCTCACATTGAAAAGCACCCATCATCGCTAAATAACCTGTAATGAACTGCATAATATCTGGGGTGGTAGTCTCTGTAATGTTGGCTTCAGTTCAGCACACAACTCCAAGAGGATGGCTCAAGAAAGTGTAAATCGGCTTATAAGACAATTATCGTCAAGAGCCAAAAAAATCATTGTGATCCCTGAAAACCGGCTCCTTGTTTAGCCTGCCATTGGCAAAATTATCCAAAAGAGCTAACACTGCCATTACCAGTTATGTCCTGCAACTCACAGCACACCCTTTTTATAGACAAAATAGATAGGCTGCATACTAAGGCATTTAACAGTAAGTGTATACATCAGGTATTATTACCAACACTGAAGACAGCTGTATTTAGAGAACATGTCATTTAACTATGATATCATTAGTTCAAAAACATCAGAGTGGGACTAACGCATCATTGAAATGCACAATGATTTTCTGTTCACTTCATTGTCCGGCAGCCTGGAGTAGCTAAAATGCCAACACCAAAAAAGTCAGCTTAGGACATTTTCTGGAACATTAAGTCCATTTTCACACTGTTACACACGTGCGCTTCGGAGGCAGTCAACAAGCCCAAAGGTGAGAGATTTACTAACAGATGGTGGTTGTATTATGGTACTGATGCCTCTCTCTCTGACCTTGTAAGTAATACAGACTTACCTACAATAAACAAAAATCCTGGGAACGACACACCAACCACTTCCTCATCCATAATAGCATTTCTGGCTCTTGATGATGACGCCACTTTCTGGCCCTCCAATGATGATGCCACTTCCGGGCTCTGATGATGATGTCACTTCCAGTCACCCAATGATGACGCCTGTTTTCTGGCTTCTGATGATAACATCACTTACGCCCCCCCCAACCCCCCCAATGACGACATCACTTCTGGCTTCTGATGATGACGGCACTTCCGGTCCCCAATGACGATGTCACTTCCGGCTTCTGATGATGACATCACTTCCGGTATCCCCTACCCTACACCAACCCCCGTCCAACCCCTAATGACGACTTTACTTCCGGCTTCTGATGATTATGTCAATTTCCGGACCTCCAATGATGACGGCACTTCAGGTCCCCAATGACGATGTCACTTCCGGCTTCTGATGATGACATCACTTCCGGTCCCCCAATGACGACATCACTTCCGTCTTCTGATGATGACGTCACTTTCTGGTCCTCCAATGATGACGTCACATCCACTTTAATCACTTCCTGTAGCCATTTTGTATCTTGTATAAAAGCCACCATCACACATGCCATTTTGTCGCATGTTTGATGTTTTTTCATCTATTTTGACCAGCGTTGTTGCATGTCAGCAATATACACGGCAACTCTTTAAAGTTGTCTGCAACGTTTATTTATCACAATACTAATTTCACGCTTTATAATTACTGACGATTGCACATTTCTGAGCGTTAGCACGTTGTATACATGAGGCCTTTGGTCTTCAACCTTTCCCATTTCCTTGTGCTAATTCATAGGAGCTTGAACAGTGCATCTTGAAACTCCTGTCTGCTCAGGAGAGCTGTTTCTGATGAGGGATGTTCACCTTTTCTATTTTATTCTATTTGTTCTTAACATGGAGTAATGGTTGATGATGACCTTGTGTAGAAGGAATCAATCAGTTCATTATGTCATATTTGTTTAAACATGCTCTCTTCTATATTCTTACAAAGTAATTGCAAACAATTCCCTGTGCCATTTAGTTTTCTGAAAAACGAATGTTTGGAAATATGAAATTTTGCTGTTTTTTTACGGACACACTAAGACTTTTGCATAGTACTCTATAGGGTGGTCCAGATCGAATTATGCAGCTCCAGATCGTCTGGATGATTTTGATTTATGCGGGCGGACGGTTCCATTTCAGCACGAACACAATTCTTCATGTCGTCAGTTCGCACACTTCTCGATGGTCCGGGATTTTTCGGGTGATTTTCTATGTAATAAACTTAATAAGTTATAGCGTAATGAAAATTGCATAATTACAGTGGGATGCAAAAGTTTGGGCAACCTTGTTAATAGTCATTATTTTGTTTACACTCAAATGAACTTGTTAAACACATTAGATCTGAAATCAAATGAAAACTCTTTTAGTAATGTACCATAATTCAGATTACAATATGTGAATGTCAGGTTGTATAATAGCTCAGCTGACTTCACACTAGAAGTAACACGACTCTGCACTCGGCTTTATTCTTACATCAGAGAAGAACTTCAATAGGACTGTTGTTTGTGAAACGGGACATTTGAACTTGCTGTATTTTATTTTCATTACAATTTAAATTTATTAGGAGTAGGAGCCGACTCCAGGTACCCGAAATTGTCTCCAATTCCTCGACTCCGACTCCACAGCCCTGCTTGACACATCACATTTTATAACCTCTTTCATTCCGAACAGTCTCCAATCTAACAATTAGTGCATTATCTTTACCTTTCATAAAACGCACTACGCCAAAGCAATAAACATGCATGTATAGGGTGGTCCAGATCTACAGTGGGATGCAAAAGTTTGGGCAACCTTGTTAATAGTCATTATTTTCCTGTATAAATCGTTGGTTGTTACGATAAAAAATGTCAGTTAAATATATCATATAGGAGACACACACAGTGATATTTGAGAAGTGAAATGAAGTTTATTGGATTTACAGAAAGTGTGCAATAATTGTTCAAACAAAATCAGGCAGGTGCATAAATTTGGGCACCACAAAAAAGAAATGAAATCAATATTTAGTAGATCCACCTTTTGCAGAAATGACAGCCTCTAAACACTTCCTGTAGGTTCCAATGAGAGTCTGGATTGTGGTTGAAGGTATTTTGGACCATTCCTCTTTACAAAACATCTCTAGTTCATTCAGGTTTGATGGCTTCCGAGCATGGACAGCTCTCTTTAACTCACACCACAGATTTTCAGGTCTGGGGACTGAGATGGCCATTCCAGAACGTTGTACTTGTTCCTCTGCATGAATGCCTTAGTGGATTTTGAGCAGTGTTTCGGGTCGTTGTCTTGTTGAAAGATCCAGCCCGGCGCAGCTTCAGCTTTGTCACTGATTCCTGGACATTGGTCTCCAGAATCTGCTGATACTGAGTGGAATCCATGCGTCCCTCAACTTTGACAAGATTCCCAGTCCCTGCACTGGCCACACAGCCCCACAGCATGATGGAACCACCACCATATTTTACTGTAGGTAGCAGGTGTTTTTCTTGGAATGCTGTGTTCTTTTTCCTCCATGCATAACGCCCCTTGTTATGCCCAAATAACTCATTTTAGTTTCATCAGTCCACAGCACCTTATTCCAAAATGAAGCTGGCTTGTCCAAATGTGCTTGAGCAGACCTCAAGCGGCTCTGTTTGTGCTTCCTCTTCATCACTCTCGCATACAGCATCTCCTTGTGTAAAGTGCGCCCAATGGTTGAACGATGCACAGTGACTCCATCTGCTGCAAGATGATGTTGTAGGTCTTTGGTGCTGGTCTGTGGGTTGACTCTGACTGTTCTCACCATTCATCACTTCTGTCTATCCGAAATCTTTCTTGGTCTGCCACTTCGAGCCTTAACTTGAACTGAGCCTGTGGTCTTCCATTTCCTCAATATGTTCCTAACTGTGGAAACAGACAGCTTCAATCTCTGGGACAGCTTTCTGTATCCTTCCCCTAAACCATGATGGTGAACAATCTTTGTCTTCAGGTCATTTGAGAGTTGTTTTGTGACCCCCGTGTTGCTGCTCTTCAGAGAAAATGAAAGGAGGAGGGAAACTTACAATTGACCCCCTTAAATACTCGGATTCACCTGTGTATGTAGGTCAGGGGTCACTGAGCTTACCAAACCAATTGGAGTTCCAATAATTAGTTCTAAAAGTTTGGAATCAATAAAATGACAACGGTGCCCAAATTTATGCACCTGCCTGATTTTGTTTGAACAATTATTGCACACTTTCTGTAAATCCAATAAACTTCATTTCACTTCTCAAATATCACTGTGTGTGTCTCCTATACGATATATTTAATGGACATTTTTTATCGTAACAACCAACGATTTATACAGGAAAATAATGACTATTAACAAGGTTGTCCAAACTTTAAAATCCCACTGTAGACCTGGACCACCCTATACATGCATGTTTATTGCTTTGGCATAGTGCGTTTTATGAAAGGTAAAGATAATGCACTAATTGTTAGATTGGAGACTGTTTGGAATGAAAGAGGCTATAAAATGTGATGTGTCAGGCAGGGCTGTGGAGTCGGAGTCGAGGAATTGGAGACAATTTCGGGTACCTGGAGTCGACTCCGACTCCTAATAAATTTAAATTGTAATGAAAATAAAATACAGCAAGTTTAAATGTCCCGTTTCACAAACAACAGTCCTATTGAAGTTCTTCTCTGATGTAAGAATAAAGCCGAGTGTATAGTCGTGTTACTGCTAGTATGAAGTTCAGCTGAGCTATTATACAACCTGACATTCACGTATTGTAATCTGAATTATGGTACATTACTAAAAGAGTTTTCATTTTGTTTCAGATCTAATGTGTTTAACAAGTTCATTTGAGTGTAAACAAGTGTAATGATGTAGGTGGACGTGTGTGCTATGGCCTGATGGGTGTTCAGGGGTTGTTGTCTTTTGTTCAAACTGGCCAATACGGTAGAGAGAGTCAGCTTCCCAGCCAGTAGTTCTGTGGTTAAATGACGTGTATGTTGCCTTCCTTCAATCAACATGTAAAATACATCAGAATATGAAATACAGAGGAGTCCGAGTCAGAAGAGTCGAAGGATTTATCTACCGACTCCACAGCTTCTTTCTTATATTGAAATGCACACTTTAAAGGTGATTGCTTCTTGTTATGCTGATAGCAGAATATATAATATACAACGGCATTGTTTTGTGACAATAGTGAAATGAAAGACATGTTCACAGAACATTTTAAATGCATTATCACAGTGCTTACGCTTGATAGTGATTACTGTCACAATGCTATCAATGTGTACTTCATAGCGTTTTTCGTAATGTGCACTCATGTGTCATCAATTTATATAGTATTGTAGGAGCGTTAATTCTAAAGCACACGATATAAAACAGAGTTTAATTACATTTCGGCACTGCTTAGAATGAAAACCACTATGGTACATAAAAAAAAATGAATAGCGCCATATTAAATAAGGCTTACTTGAACAATGATGTTGTTTGCTCATATCAGTTCTTTTAGATAACCTGCATGCCAGACAATCTCTACGCAGCCAGCGTGGCGCGCATTATGCCATTACATAACAGCAATTATATGGAGGGCATGTTACATCACTGCCCTTCTAAGCTGAGAGAGGATGTTGATTCATCCCTCAATAAGTGTGTCAGCCACATTGAAGCTCACACATACAATAAGTGTGTCTTTCTAACAAGCTGTATGTGTCATCCTACTTGTGCAGTCACTTTTTATTTATTGCTTTTTTACATTTGCTGCAGTTATTTTGGACGCTTTAGCCTGAGGGGAGGGATGGTCTACATGACAGTTAAATCAGCAGCTCCGCTCCCTTTCGAGTATGCTAACCATTATTCATGTCCACATATTAGCAAACTACATTCTTAGCTGCCATATAAGCAGAACTGCAGTTTGCACTGTTGGGTTGTACCAGTGATCATACGGTGCTGACGATTTATAGTGTTGAGAGAATCCATACTTGGTTTGACAAATGGTGTTGTCAGTGTGTGCGACTCAGCCCAGTCACTCTTTTTCCCTCCAAAATAAAAACAGATTTAGAAGAAATCCTAGATGTGATCGAATGTAGGTGACTTTATGTCCGCTTCTCTCCACTTCATCATTCCACCAGCGAGGCTCCTGCTGTTTGAATCTCACACATACAGTTACCATTACAAATACCATCACCTAGGATAGTCATCAGCAGCACTTGGCTTTAGCCCTCCACAGGTTTTTGCTAAAATAATAGGAAGCAGTCAGACAAATCTGTGTCTACAGACTGGACCAGTCACCAGTTGTTTGAGGTTTCAATGGTTCACTTGCTCTGTAGTGATCAACTATGTGGTTTCCTCTGCTACTTGTTCACTCTGTCATTAAAGCTACAAAAGAGTACCACTTGTCGTGGATAACATCCTGCATTGGTCCTGTCCCGAAGAAGGTAAGTGACTCTTCACCGAATGACTATAGGCGAGTGACATGTCTCACATCATGAAGATCTTTGATCAGCTGGTCGAGGCTATCTTGAGTTCTCTTGTGAAAGACTACCTGGCCAATTGCAGCATGCCTATTGGACCAAGATTCGGGTGGAGGATGCGACTATCTATCGGCTCCACAAGTCTTATTGTCATGTCACCTAGAGGATTCTGTTTTTTGATATTCCCAGTGCCATCTAGCCGTCCCTATTATGGGGTATACTCAGAGTTATTCAGGTGGATGAGATTATGGAAATCTTCGATAACTGAAGGTCTGTCAGGCGGACTGCTGTTTGTGGGACTCAAGGACTGTGCCTCTGATATGGGATGTTAGGAGCGCTGTAGGACCGCAAGGAACAGTCCTCTCTCACCTTCTCTTCACCCCAAACACCTTAGACTATAAATATAACATCATGTCATGTCACTTGCAGAAACTATCTAATGATTCTGCAGTTATGAGATGTGTCAATAAGGGGGATGGGACAGAGGAGAGGAGTCAGGTGGAGAACTTTGTTTTTTGGTGCAGAAAGAATTGTCTGCAACTTAACATCAGCAAAACCAAGGACTGGTTCTTGACTTTCACCACACCAAAGAGCCTCAATGTCTGGGCAATATTGAGGGAGTAGGTGTGGAAGTGGTGCATGGCTAAGCATACTAGGGGGTCCACATCAATGATAGGCTGGTCTAGTAGCAGGACGTAGAGGAGAAAAGGCTGGGAAGAGTCTTTTTGGTTTAAGAGGCTGTGGTCCTTTAACATCGGTAGGGACATCCTTTATAACTTCCACAACTCTGATGGCCAGTGCAATATTCTACACTGTGGTGTGTTGGGCCAGTAACATCACTTCAAGAGAGGCCCACAGAATCGACAACCTAATTAAGATGGCAGGCTCACTTATGGTATGCACTCTGGATCCCCTGGACGTAGTAGTGGGGGGGAGAATGGAAGTAATACTGTGTGCTATTATGAACAATGCTGCACATACTCTTTCTGACACACCAATCTCACCAATGAGATCTTTTTCAACAGAAATGTGTCAATTTTGCTGTAATAATTGTATTTGCTGTAATTTGTATTTGCTGTAATAATTGTATTTATTCATTTATGGAGCATTTGAAAAAATCTAAATTTCTCCTTGGGGACAAATAAGTTCCATGTATCTATTTATGAATGTATTATATAGTAACTTTCACTATCTATCTATCTATCTATCTATCTATCTATCTATCTATCTATCTATCTATCTATCTATCTATCTATCTATCTATAATATAGTGCCTTTCATATTTATCTATCTATCTATCTATCTATCTATCTATCTATCTATCTATCTATCTATCTATCTATCTATCTATCTATCTATCTATCTATCTGTTATATAGTGCCTGTCATATCTATCTATCTATCTATCTATCTGTTATATAGTGCCTGTCATATCTATCTATCTATCTATCTATCTATCTATCTATCTATCTATCTATCTATCTATCTATCTATCTATCTATCAGGAGACCCATAAGGCAGTTAAGGACATTGGGTCCCTCAGTGAAATGCCTCCACTTCACACTTGTGATGATTCAATGCTGGCCCCTAGTGGATAACCAGTGATACCACAACACATAACTGTCTGCCAAGTTTTTATTGTAGTGAAATGGAAATAATCTAGTTGAGTTTGAAAGACGCTATATAAAATGTTGGTTTTCTGGAGAGTGTGATTGCCTTTCTCTATGCTTAGCTTAGCTTAGCTTATGTTTAATGACTTCTCAAACGCCAGCACACTTTCTTTTATTTAATTTGACTTTGTCTGATAATGGCAGTACCCGGGTCATGACCAGAACAATCTATTTAATCATCCACCCATCTTGCTTTCATTTACAGAAGAGAATACAGAGCCTGTTCCAGGTAGATACTGAACCCATATTGGAAACAAGTACATTCCACACCCACTCAATTTAGTGTCAAAAGTCAGACTAAAATTAAAGTCCTAGTGATCGAGGAGATAACTGGAATAGCTAAGTGAAAAGTCATGTGAACACAAGGAGAAGACGTAATCTCCTCATAGAACTCCTCAAGGTACTTTTTGCCTCATAGTTTTCATCCACAACAATTTATTACCTAAAATATGCCAAAATTATTTTGTTTGATCATTTATTTGTCTAATAGGTAGCGGGTTGATAGCACCCCAATGCAATAAAGTTTGTGTATTCTTAGGTGCACTTTAAAGTGTTGTGTTTATAAATCTGTTCGAATTAAACATGCTTTTTTTTCATGGTTTCTTTGTATGTTTTGCTTGCACAAACCAGAAAATCGGACACTAGTCAGCTCTACGCACGTGACATGTATCACTGTACTTTTGTTTTCTAGAAAATGTTGCATCTGTTTTTGAAATGTTTTGTGGCCATGCCTAGAATTGCATAAATAGTGCATAACTGTATAGTGTAACAAAGGCGCTATATAGGCACCGACCCGACACAGACTGACACCAGAGGCACATATAAAAGTAAATAAACTTTTATTTTTCTTCACATCTTCCCCGTGTCCCACAGGCAGTACACAGTCCCAAAAGCACCAACCAAAGCAAAACGCACACTACTCTTTACACCATCTCTCCACCCAGCAAGCATTGTCCTCCTCCCGACTCGGGCTGTTCGAGGGGTGGCTGCTGGCCGCTTTTATAGTTCACCCAGAAGTGCTTCAGGTGCTTGACCACTTACCTCTGGGTGTGGCTGAACTACGGTCCAGATGGGCCCAGGAACCCCTGCAACAGCCATTGATGGCCACCCCGGATCCCAACAGGGTTGTGGAGAACTCCGTCTCCCATGGAGCCCTGCGGGGGTATCGGAGGCATCACCATCACCCAGGGGGCCTGCCACCAAGTGGTCTGGGGGAGGTCAGAATCAGAATGCCTTTTTTTTGTCACTATACACATGTACAATGAGATTAAAAGCAGCTCCTTCAGTGCAGACATATACGAAGAACACAACAAGTAAATAAACAAATGGTGCAAAAAGTTGCAAAAAAAAGTTTTGTGATGCTATATACATAGGGAAAGAATAAATAACTATTGCACTATTAGGATATTGCACATTATTTAAATAGTTCACAATAATGATGATCATGTGCAGTGAGTAGTGGATGTTGGACCCTGAGTAATGATATGAATGTACAGTATACAGATATTGCACAGTTATTATCAATACCATTTAGATATTAGATATTACACAGTTATTATCAATACCATTTAGATATTAGATATTACATAGTTATTATCAATACCATTTAGATATTAGATATTACATAGTTATTATCAATACCATTTAGATATTAGATATTGCACTGTTATTATCAATACCATTTAGATATTTACATTTCACAAACCTTATGAACAATAGGTGTGGCAGAAAAGTAATGAGACTGATTTTTTATTTACCAAAGTTTTTATTTTTTTCAAACATCAATGTTATCCCCTTCAAAGTAGTTCCCTTGGGCAGCTACACACCGATGGAGACGTTGTTCCCACTGTTGGTAGCGCTGGAAGTCTTCAACCGGTATGGTCTTCAGCATGTCCGTTACACTCTTTTGGATGTTTTCTAAAGTCCCGAAATGACGTCCTTTGAGGACATTTTTCAGTTTACTGAGGTCAGGTGAATAAGGGGACTGGGGAACCACAGGAATGCCTTTTGAGGTCAAAAATTCTGTTATGGAGAGGGCAGTGTGACATGGGGCGTTGTCATGATGGAGCATCCATTTGTCTGCAATGTCTGGTCTCACGCGAATGACCCTTTTTCTGAGCCTTTCAAGGACGTCTTTATAAAAAACTTGGTTGACAGTTTGTCCCGGAGGAGCAAATTCTTTGTGGACGATTCCCCTTTTGTCAAAAAAACAAATCAGCATTGATTTGCTCATTCGAGCTTTCTTTGGTCGAGGAGAGTTTGCAGTGTGCCACTCCTGACTTTGCCTCTTGGTCTCAGAATCGTATTCAAAAATCCATGATTCATCACCTGTGATCACACGACTAAAGAAATCTTGCTCATTAGCGATTCTCTCAAGAAGATCAAGACACTTGTTTTTTCGAATGTCCTTCTGCTCAATTGTGAGGTTTTTCGTGCACCACTTTGGCACAGGCATGTGCAAACGTTCAGTCAAAATTTGATGAACGGTAAATCTGTTCAAATTTAATTGTTCACTCAGCATTCTTAATGTTAAACGACGGTCTGATCTCACAAGAGTGTTCACACGTTCGATGTTTTCATTGGTTTTCGAAGTTGAAGGCCTCCCTGAACGGTGTTCATCTTCAACGTGTTTTCTGCCTTCCAAAATGATTTGTGCCAGCGAAAAACTTGAGCTCGGGATAAAGAATGTTCCCCATAGGCCTGTTTTAACTTTTCAAACGTCACACTTGCCGTTTAATGGCACAACGTTACTCCAAATTCCGCTGTTCCATTTTGCGTGACGCACAACCAAAAACACAACTTCGCTAATAGCAGTCACAAAAATCACGTAGTTAACGGAAGGAGTCGAAACTCGCACTGAGCTATGGGAGGGTACTGATACACGGGCTCTATCAAGGACAACAGCGCAGCTTTGCCCAATCGCTTGCAGTGTTGCCAGTCTCTTTACTTTTCTGCCACACCTTCGTAATTATGATTAGCAGCAACACCTGAGTAATTAGTCAGAACTGGAGACCCTGCAGTTGAGGGCTTTTATCTTAATAGGAAAAAAGGGGAAACAATTAATAAACAAATTTATAATATAATGGTAGAAAACCAAAAAAAGATCCATCCATCCCGCTATAGTGGATTTGAATTTGGCTTTTTTGACATCAATCAACATAAAACGTTTCTTTAATGTCTAAGTGGAAATAGATCTCTG
This sequence comes from Polypterus senegalus, assembly GCF_016835505.1. Classification (NCBI taxonomy): domain Eukaryota; kingdom Metazoa; phylum Chordata; class Cladistia; order Polypteriformes; family Polypteridae; genus Polypterus; species Polypterus senegalus. The sequence continues at coordinate 316,496,414 of NC_053154.1, forward strand.
CAAGTGTCGGGTTCCTTTTTACTACAGTGAGTTTTAAGGATGGTGCCTTTTCCCAGATTTTGACACCTAATCCGTGTCGACCAGGCTCAAAATCTGGGAAAATTCAGGGGTCACAATCGATGTAAAGGCCCTGTCATGTATTTGACCAAAGTGATTTGTGTGGAACTGTATAAAGAGCAAACACACACACACACACATCTGCTTATGAATAAGACTACCCAGTGGGGGAAATGCGTATTTGATCCCCTGCTGAATTTGTAAGTTTGCTCGCTTACAAAGAAAGGAACAGTCTCTATTTTTTATGGTAGTTTCTTCTTAATGGAGGGCGACAGAATATCGAGCAAAAATCCAGAAAAAAACAAATACATCCATCCATCCGTTATCCAACCTGCTATATCCTAACTACAGGGTCACGGGGGTCTGCTGGAGCCAATCCTACCCAACACAGGGTGCAATGCAGGAAACAAACCCCGGGCAGGGCGCCACACACACACACACACACTTACCCAGCACACATCAGGGACAATTTAGAATCGCCAATCCACCTAACCTGCATGTCTTTGGACTGTGGGAGGAAACCCACGCAGACACGGGGAGAACATGCAAACTCCACACAGGGAGGACCCGGGAAGCGAACCCAGGTCTTCTTACTGGGAGGCAGCAGTGCTACCCACTGTGCCACTGTGCCGCCCACCAAAAAAGATGCAAAATAAAACAAAAAAATGAAAGACTCCTTCAAATAGAATTAAAAATTTTGTTTTATGATTACTTTCTTTGTTTTTGCCATGATGCCAATCAGTCGATATCCCTCAGCTTGTCCTTTGGTCATAGTTGGCACCACACCCAGATATCTGGCAAAGAGGAGTACATTTGTAATCTTCTGAATGTTTACTAACCATCTAAAAGGCAATAGGATGAACCTGACAGGTGTCGGCTCTCACTGGGTTGCCAATGTCTCTGATTACTTGTGTGAAATTATTATCTCGCGTGTGTAGGGTGCATCTTGAGATAATCACAATTATTGATTGTCTCTCTTGCCTGGCTGCACAATCCTTAAGTGTATATATGACAGCTTTTAATTAAAGGCATTCATCTTGTCGACCCATGCCTTATATAGGAACAAATGACAGAAATATGGGTGCATTTCCTGCATTTATATCATTTGGAGAGTAAAAAAAAATAATCAAAGTCATTATCTGTATCATTGAGCGAAGATGTCTGCTAAAATTTTGCCGGTTTGATTTGACATTCTTTATGAAAGGAGAATGGATCACATCTTTAGACCACACAGCCATCGAGAGTTGTAAATGCAGCATCTTTTACTTTGGATTAATAACACCAAGAGAATGCTTTAAATACAACATGAAGGCAAACTGTATTTAGAAAAGGGCATGTTATTAAATCTGAGTAGAGTCAGTGTGGTGAACACTTGTAACGGTGGAGTGATCGGCACATCCCAACAAAAAATAGCATTATCCATCCATCCATCATCCAACCCAATGTATCCTAACTACAGGGTCACAGGGGTCTGCTGGAGCCAATCGCAGCCAACACAGGGCACAAGGCAGGAAACATCCCGAGTAGGGCGCCAGGGCACCGCAGGGCACACACACACACACCAAGCACACACACGGGACAATTTAGGATCGCCAATGCACCTAACCTGCATGTCTTTGGACTGTGGGAGGAAACCCACGCAGACACGGGGAGAACATGCAAACTCCACGCAGGGAGGACCCTCGAAGCGAACCCGGGTCTCCTAATCGCAGCGCTACCACTGCGCCACCAATTTACTTGTTTCTTTTACACATAATAACAATTTTTGTTGATGAAAAAAATTCAATGTGTGGCTTTTTGTTCTGGAGTAAACATAACGCTAAAGAGGTTGAAGTATTTTGAGACTATTAAAGCCTGAGCCTGACTGAGCTCAGCAATTTGAATTTGAGACCAAGTAGCCAGTGTTGAGGCCTGCTTTTAGGCAGACCAGTGAAATCCTGGGGCCTCATGTATAACACCGTGTGTAGAACTCACACTATAACATGGCATAAGCACAAAAGCTGAAATGTGCGTACGCACAGAAAAATCCAGATGCAGGAATCTGTGCGTTCTCCAACTTCCACGTTCTTCCGCTACATAAATCCCGGTCAGCGTGAAAAGTAACACACGTACACGTGCCTGCTGTCCCGCCCCAACTCCTCCCAGAATTACACCTCTTTGAATATGCAAATCAATATAAATCGCCCTTAAGCTCAGCCTTCTGTGAAAGGCAATGGCAAAAGCATGAGGGAAAATAGAAAAATTTTAGCGAATACCAAGTGGAGGCAAAGGAAAAACGTACTATTTGTTGTTTTAAACAGTGGTATAAACAACAAAAGGAAGTTGATCGAGTGACAGAGAGTGTCGGAGAAACTCGAAAGCTCAAGTTCACAAAGTCGCACAGTGCTTGAAATAAAAAAGAAGTTGTCAGATATCAAAGTCACCGTGAAAAGGTGAGTCGTAGCCCACTGTCTGAGTGTCATATGAAAGCTTATTAGGGTACAGAGAAAAAAAAAGGCACACAGTGGGGAAAAAGCACGAAATGTCAACTTTAATCTCTAAATTTCCACTTTAATAACATAGTTTATTTTGTCATTAAAGTAGAACATCATAAACTTCATCTTAAAAACATTAAATTTACTAGTTTCTCAAATCCCATCGTAACTAAAGTAGCACGTTAAATGCTTTGTATTGTATTTGTTCTTCTATGTGCTCTATGTGTGTGAATCACTACGTGCTTCTTAAACGGGCTTTCTCTTCCTCCAACAGGACACAGAATCCATTACATTCATGATATTACAGCTCTCTGAATAATTAAAATACTGAGATGTATACTTGGTATCATTTTCATGATGATAGGAGTTAAAGCATGTTATTACACATGGGAACACAATGGAGCAGTGATTGTTCATGTCTCATGCAAGATGCTTGCTGCGCCGTGCACGACCTTCGATGAAATAATTTATTGTAGCAGTGCTGTCTCTTTCAAATGTACTAACCTCCAATTCCTGTCCTTCCTTTTCTTCCTCCAAATACCCAATCGCCACAGAATCAGCTCTGTAATAAACGTTAAGCCATCTGTAAGCTTAGAAACTTTTAAGGAACATCGAAATATCTTCGTAGTACGTGTTTATTTATTCTATCCATCTATCCTTCCAGTGTCATGCCAGTCCCAGCAAGAATACAGCGCGAGGCAGGAACAATCTGTGAACAGAGTGCCAGCGGCTTGCTAGTGCTGTGGCACTGTGTAGTTAAAGTTTTATCTGTATAATATAATAAACATATTTTGCTGCATTTCATCTTAAAAATGATATTGTCATCATATGTAAATACGCAGTTTATAAAGTGGCTCAGGTTGTGCAATATTATAACTGTATCGCAAGTTTACAGTGAGGTGATTCTACGAATACTGTAAGTACAAACAGTTCTACAAGGAGACTTGATGGACTGATTGAGTGCGTTTAGAGTTCTTGGGATGAAACTCTTTCTGAACTGCGAGGTCCGTACGGGAAAGGCTCTGAAGCGTTTGTCAGATGAGAGCAGTTCAACAGACAGCATGGCTGAGGCAGCGTGTGTTCGATGCTGTATACCAATAATTCTCTTTCCGATCAGCTGCTGTAGAGCTGTGATTCACTCTCAGATACAGTGATATAAATAATCCGAGTGGTGCAGTGAGAGTAATATGGAAAAAGATGATCCGCTGTGGGATCTGAGGTGCAGTGAAAGTAACAACGCTAAAGCAGCTATTGTATTTAGAATAGTTTGACCATTCCGTGGACCATTATATTGTTACAGGTTAATTACAATCAGATACATTAAACTAATCAACAATATGCGGTTAATTTCAGTGTATTTATAAAGCCACGTCAGGGATGTGGATCTAAAAAAGAAAGGATAACCACACAGGAACAGTAGCACTGCTAACACTGGGTGCTGTCAGTCTGCAAAACTGAACAGAGAACTTGCGTACGCCAGGGTATGAGCTACCGTTGAAATGTGCGTGTCTTTATGCCAAGTTTAGGTTTTATACATCACGATTTGAACGTGGAAACGTTCTTACGCAACATTTCTGCACCGTTTATACATGAGGCCAGACCAAGGATTTTTGGGTCATTTTAAGGCCTGCTCACTCCATATTTGACCATATTGTGTTGTTGTATCACAATACAGACTTACTGAATATTATTAACTCTTTTAGGGCTAATGTCAAGTTTTGTCAACAGCAGGGCTCGAGGTTGGATGTTGACTTTAGTTAACATCCAGGGGTAGAGGGTAATAATCAGCTGTAGACGTCGAGAAAACTCGCCATCACGTTACGGTAGACCACCTTTGCTAGGAGGACTGTTAGACTCATTGACTTGACATCGAATCCCTGTGTGTGTGTGTGCGTGTATGAGTAGCGTAGAGTGAACAACATCTAGAATGGCACTGATGTCGAACAAAAAAGCAAAGCGATTGTGCAAAGCAAAATACTCTTTGGGCATTATTGATTTTTTTTTTTGCTTTATGCATATTATTGCTATGTCAGACAGACTTATCAAACTCCGATTTTGATGCAAGTGATCTGGAAATCAAAAACGAAAGGCAGGTAAGCTGTTTCCTTTCTGGGAAGTGCCTTTCAGAATATAAATGGTTAGACAAACAGGTATGTAGTAAGTATGTAAGCCGTGTTACAGATGATCTTAGAAAGCTAATGTTTAATATTAGTTAGTTTTGGGGAACAATATTCAGACCTGGGAGAAAAATGAAAAAATAATTAGCCCTGAAAGAGTTAATAGGGAATGTGTCTTATTCAGAATGTTTTTTTAATTCTGTTAATCTTCATGTATTTTGTTGTTACCTGAACAGGAATAAGGGTCATTTTTTTCAGGGAGCTTAAAAATGTTTCCATTAACTTGATAGTAATTATATTTTTGCGTTACGCAATTCACATTACAAAAGGCCTTTCAGGATCAGATTAGCTTTGCAATTATGTAGAGCAAAATGTATTGGAGACATTTTCTTCACCTTCACAAGTGTTGTATCATTTTTCAGTGTATCTAATTGCTCCATGTTTCATTCAAATGGAGTGGCTCACTTTTTAGTTACTGTGTGAGCAAACTTGCATGCACAGACACATACATACAGAAAAACAGAACAACACAGGAGTTGTTAAATCTTGTTCAGGGAGGCATAAAACACATAGCCAGGGCTAGATTAATCAGAAGATGGACATGTGTTTTTTATATACTGCTAAAAAAAAATGAAAGGAACATGAGTATAGCATCAAGCCAATGACACGTCTGGGCTATTGATCTGGTCAGTTAAGTAGCAGAGGGAGTTGTTGATCAGTTTCAGCTGCTTTGGTGTTCATGAAGTTAACAACAGGTGCACCAGAGGGGCAACAATGAGACGACCCCCAAAACAGGAATGGTTTAACAGGTGAAGGCCACTGACATTTTTCCACTAGTTTTGTATTTGGCTATGGTCAGTGTCACTACTGGTAGCATGAGACAGTACCTGAGACCCTACAGAGTTTGGTTGCATAGGTAGTCCAACTTCTCCATGATGGCACATCAATACCTGCCATTGCCAGAAGGTTTGCTGTGTCTCAGAGCACAGTCTCGAGGGCATGGAGGAGATTCCAGGAGACAGGCAGTTACTCTAGGAGAGCTGGACAGGGCCGTAGAAGGTCCTTAACCCATCAGCAGGACTGATCGGTATCTGCTCCATTGAGCAAGGAGGTA